>NC_045564.1:2800000-3425000 GCF_009819795.1 Aythya fuligula
TCAGAATATTTATAAGAGAACAAAATAAACATGTTCTGGTGTTGAACAAAGTGAGACCCTGCTTTTATCTTCTGAGAACTGTGGATGGTCTCCATTATAACATTTGCCCTTGCAAATTAAAATGAAATATCTTTGGTATTTCCTGACCTGAAGTGCTAGAGAGATCCCAAAACTTACCTAAAATGCCTTATGCTCATCACAGCTATTTCTGTAATTCCAAGGGTACAATCCAGGACTTAATCTTGGTGGCAGGGGCATTATTTTAGGTAAAAAGGGAGATGGTGCATTATTCTAGTCTGTATTCTACGTTCTATGTAAACATCTTGTGTTGGTGCCCTGATGGAAATAGTTTCCTATTTATCCTGCTTATCAATGTGTGCTTTAAGCATTATCCTAAACCAAGCTGGTCCCTGTAATCCAGCTGGTCATGATCTTCTGTAGCCTTGAAGGGAAGGAGTGTATATTGACATTTTAGATTATTCTGTGTTACTGTATTAAAAGTCAGAGGGAGGGACATTTCACATTTTTTTTTTTTTTGAGTGCTGAGATTACTATCTTCTCACTGGTTCCAAAGTCACAGTTCAGCAGAGGAAAACCCTCTGTGTTTCACCTTCACCAGCTGTCTTCCTCTTACGTGTTGGGTCCCCAGGCAAGACATGCAGATAAATCTGAACTGCACTGAACACCTCCAAGGAGCAAGTTTCACCTTGGGAGCAGCACCCTAAATGAAGCTGAGCACAGTGAGAGACTGCTCAGCAATGTGTGAGAGACGCAGGCAAAGAGGGAGCACATTTTTGGCAAGGAGGCAGGGGATGCAGAAATGAATGAGTCTGAAGCACAGGTTTGTCAGAATAATTTTCTTTGAGTTGTCGCATGTCTTCTCCATTCTTTAGGGATTTTCCTGAGTGGTTGTACTGCTGAGAGTGCTGCATTCCCATTGCAAGCCTTGATGAAAGGGCAGAGGATCAAACTGAAGAGGTGACAAGTCATTACCCATATTCTGGAAGAGAATTCATTTCAGAAGTGACAGATTTAGTATACACAAAGATGCAGAAAGATTTTTTTCCCTACTTAAACAATATGGTTCCATTTTAAATGGTGACATATTTCTACCCTTCAAAGAATAAAGAGATATCTACCTGCCAAAAACAAATCATAGCTGCTGTCAGAGACTTCTCCCTCTGATGCCTTCCTACCAGGTGCATTCAGCACTCAAGTGCATGACACAGCCTGAACCTTTGATGTGCACTGGATTTGCACTGGAGTGGAAAGACCTTGTGCTGGAAAGGAAATCTGGGGCTGTTCCTCCTATGTGCCCTTCCATCCACACCTTTGAAGGATGATGACCTGAAGACTGACACCTGTAGTGTCAATATGCAATATTCAAACAGGCAATTTGTTTTTTAATGTTAGATTATCACTTATATATAATTGCTAGGGCTGCATTGCAGGTATAGCAGAGGGTATTTTTGAGACTACTTTCTATGACCCAAAATAAATGTTTCTTATTATGTAAAACAATATCAGTCAATTATTTCCTCTTCCTCCCTTCTTTACACAGCACTCCTAGCTTTTGTCCTGGAGAAGCACAACTTTTCTGCGCAAGTCATACATAAATTACAGCCAGGAGTACTTTTGTATGGCCATATGCAGGGTCCTGGGGTGAATGTGCACCGACGTGCAAAATGGACCTGCAAATTACGTGGACAAGTCATATAGAAAACCAGGCTAAGTATCCAACACATTCTTTTGTTTAATTTATAACTTACAAGACTTCAGCCAAGCTAGGCTAATTATGTAAACAGCACAACAGGATGATTTTGCTTCTGCTGGTTAATTTTCTGCAATATTTCAGGTCAGTAAACTTTTTTTTTTTTTTAAATGTTAATGTATTAATATATTAAATTTAGCTATTGTTTCCTGAGATCTGCCGGATCCTCTACAGGGTCTTTACAAAACACAATTCCATCCTGCACCTGGGCTGTTCTTTTTCTCTTTTAAATTGCTGTATTACAGGAAGTTGCTAATATAGGAATTTTTTAATTCTCTTTGTCCAGTCACAAAATCAGTGGACCCCAGCTGTTAATTAAAAATAAAAATAAAAATAAAAAATAAAAAAAAAACAGTACTTCCCTTATATTTCTTTGCATTATTTAGAAATATTTTTCTAAACTGAATTTGCAAAATTAAAAAGAAGTAACCAAGTTTGGCACCTATCCTTTTGTGTTTTATACCTTGAATATTTCTGATATGGTTATCTTGGGATGCAATTCATGAATAAATGTCATGTATTATCCAAATTTTAAAATTAAAAAGGGTTGAAAAGACAGAAAAAAGTGTGCACTGCTGTTTGTTCCTTATTTTTTCTGAAGCAGATCTTCTTCTATAATGAATGCAGAATGAATAGATCTTTCCCAAAGGACTTTCAAAACTTTAAAACAAATAAATAAATATAACCCCACAAAACCTCATGGACAAACTGTTGATGTTTGGAGCACGTCCCCTACCTATTCCCTGAGCATTTTGGCCAGATCCCCTTGTGCAGGCTGTTGGCAGCTGCGACACACCAATCTCAAGCTGCGCTGCCTCATTTACTGCAGCCTGACCCCATCATCTGAGGACACGTGGGTGCAGATGAGGCTGGTTTCCTCTCTTCCTCCCATCAAGGCCAGTACAGATGCTGCTTCCATCCTGGCTCATGTTCTGCTAGCTGTGTGCTAACTACTTGCATTTAATGAAAGCTGAGAGGAAGTACAAATATGTATTAGGAACACCCAGATTTTCTTTTCCTTGTTTTGCAAGACTGAATTTCCTTAACCTGGTTTTGCAAATAGGAAAGTGACAATTTCTGTCTTTCTGTCAGCTGAAATATTCTAAAAACATATCCACACAGTCCACAATAGACAGTGGAATAAAAAGTCCAATATAACATGCAATGGGCACAGTTATTTACATGGCACCACAAATCATTGCTTGGGTCTTAAAGGTGCACTGCTTTACATTAAACCTGCAACAAAACGCCTGCTTGAAAATACATGTAAGGTAAGGACAGAAGCTCCACTTACTGGGAGCTAGATATTGCTGTATGGACATGAACCTATGGCTTGGTTAAATATCACATAGATACAAGCTTTCTGACCAGTTTAGGATAATGATGATGATGTTCTTGAGGTTACATGATTAAATTGTGGGCACACATGCACTCAGAGAAACATTTCTGATGCTGTTTTAGGGTGAGCTTTCTGATGATGTGTAGGACAACTTGAGACTGTAAAAAAATGCATTGAATATTTAGGATTCTAGACACCTCTGGTATATTGCATGACTCTTAGCTCTACCACAATGAACAAGCAAGTTCATATAAACTCTTCTGAAAAATTTAGTATGTTTTGTAAGCTTTTAACATCACCTATATGTATACTTCAATTTTAATGTATTCTTTTTATAGTTGAGGACAAATTAACAACAGCTGAAACTTGCTGTGTTGCTGATGGTAGGCTAAAAAAGTCAGTTTAAGCAAAAATAATCTTTGGACAGTTTTTAGTCTTAATTAAATCTTTTGCTAGAAGCTGAACAATATGAGCTGTCACCAGCTTAAAAACAAAAACAAACAAAACCGCCACCACCACAACAACAAAAACCCACACACCAAAACAAACAAAAGAAATTTTCACGTTCTGTCCTAAATTTTTGCCCTATTAACCAAAAGGTTTTTAAAAGAGTTTTTTACTGAACACGTCCTTCTGTAGTTCCATAACAGAACATTGGGTTTATAATATTTTCAGACTACTCCCTGGGGGGTTGTTGTTTCCTCACAGTTGATCTGGAATTTTACTGTGCATTTCTGCCGTACAAATGACACCTCAAAAGCGCCTTGTAATATGCAGGGTCATATTTGCTGTATCTTAGTTTCCTACCCCCAGGCTCTGAGATAGGCCTTTATTTGTTGGTGCATTAACTGCTGTGATTCCTCAGGAATACCCTAAATGTCTAATAAAGGCAGGACTTGAATGATTAGCTACAGAAAAGCTATATGGCTTGGGTTTTGATTTGATATTGTTGATTATCTGTGCAAATCTATCACAAAAGCTGCCTTAGGGATGGATGTCTTATCCCATAGTTTCAGCATGACCCAGCAGACTCACATCAACTGGTAGTAGTGGAGGGACCTGCAAACTGCAAATACCTCCAATGAATCCTCACCCCCTCACAGATTGCTTCTAGTAGCATGAGCAAACCAAGTATGAAAATGAACAGTGAATGCTAAATGCCAGCCAACACTAAAAGGAAGAATGCTCTAACAGATGACACTTAAAAAGCTCTGGCCAGAAAGGAAATGACCCAATGCTTTCCACGACCTTGAATACTCTGTTCAAGAGACAACTTTCTAGTATTGTTGGATGAATGTCATATTTCTGCAGGCCAAAAATGTGTCTCGGACAAACCTAACTCTAGGACCTGTACTTGATACAGCTTTCTCTTTATAATTTCCCAGCTTGAAAAAAATGGTTTTGGTAGAAGATTCCTAAAGCTCAGTTAAGAACTGACATTACAGAGCTGGGATATTTTATGGGGACTAGCAGAGCAGCAGGGATATACCAGTGATTAAAGTCACCTATTTTTATTTGAAACTGTGAAAGAAAGCTTTTGATTTTTCTTGAAAATCTTTTCTTCCTTATTACACAAGTCATTCAGGGTAGCTTATTCTCTTAAAAGAAAAAACAACTCAACCCAACCCAAACACCTCCATTTAGATTTCTCCTAGACCCCCCTCAAGACTTCTAAGGCAGTAGGAGGAAGGTGGCGAGCTAAAGAGTGCTATCTATTATAACGAATATAAAGATTTATGAAGGCAAATCATTCAAGAAGGAATAAAAATGTTGATTTCCCCAATTTGTAGAGAACAATCCATTTCTAGTAATTGCACGATTCCTCACAGAACATGGTTGCTTAACATGAAAGGTTTTGTATATGAAGCACAGCCAAACCATCAAAATATGCAATGCTTATAGTTTCTACACATTCCCATTTTTTCCTTAATAAATATTATATTAAATCCGAGTCATGTTATTTCATGGAAATATTCATTTCACCATTATTCAAGTCCACATATGCTTAAAACAGTTTAAGGAATTTTAAAATTCTCTGTGCTTTCAAAATATGAAAATATGCTTATTTTATAAAATATCATTGATCAGAATTGAGACCTTTACATTTTGATTTATAAGGCCTTTGATTAGCACCTTTCTCTTCAAGGGTCAACCTTTTATTTTTCAAGCAAAAGCATCTGTTTGTCTAAGTGTCAAATTACTGATAAATTACACAGTTACATCCGCTATGCTTCAAGAGCCTTCTGTATTAGTGGTTACCTACCCATCAGTGAACTGTTTCAGAAAAAGAGACTGTGATTGTATTAACCTGCAATTGAATTATGTCACTCTTTTTTGTCATCATTGCCTGTGTTAAAAGCTATTGTAATAAAAGCAAATACTTGTTTCTGGCAGAATTTTTACAGCTTTGTTTAATCTCTTTATCATGGCCTGTTGATGCATCTTCTCACTAAGCAAGACATAAAATACCAAAGGAAATGCTAAATTAGAATCTTTTAATAACTAAATTTTTAAAACTATTGAATTAAACATAACAACATTTCTTTTGTGGCAGAGTTAATGTTCATCCATGCAGAAAAATTTGAATGTAACATTATTTAAGCAATATGAAAGTGAATTAAAGATTCATCCATTGTATCAGGTATCTGACTTCAGGCTAACATTTTAATCCCAACCATTGCTATAGTGTTTGCCATTCAAAAACTCTGAGAGATAAAGATGAAGGTTAATTCATGCAGAACGAAAACTCAGTTCCTTGTTGATAAGTCTGGTTGGGTATCAAGGAACCATAAAATATGCTAAAGGAGTAATTGTTTACATTAGTATATTAGGCATCAGTTACACTGTTTGAATAATTATTTTTAGCTTTTGAATTTCAGATTTATTTCTGGTTTTAGATGTTATTTTCAGGGTTGCTACGCTGACCACAGAAGGATTGCATTTTTTTTTCCTGTTGTAAGAAGATGCACAGATTTCACTAGAACCATTTGTAAATATTTTTACAGTAGCTGATTGACAAACAGTTTTCTGGGGGGAATTGGCTTAAAAAAACACAATAGCTGTTACTTTTTAGCATTTTCCATTTGCTAATTTGTCCTTCTTTGACATTTTTTCAAAGGCAGACCTGACTCATCTCCCGGCTAAACAGGTGCAATTTCTTCATCTGAGCTACTCCTGAATTTTAACTGGGAACAGTGAACACAGAGTCAGGTTAATTATATCACATTCAGACCAGCAGAATCATGTTGAGAAATAACAGCAATGGGGGCCTGACGTGGTCAAAAATACAGTTAAGTTTGGAACAGGGTAACAAAAATTGTGAATAGCATGAACAAAGCACTTGCTATACATCAAATACACTAAGAATGTGTAATTAGTGTACATATATAAAATACATATTAGACTATGTGATACATTATTCTGCATTTGAAGGAGCCTCTTTTAATAGGTTGGAAGAACCCGCTTCGTACAGGATAGCCTGCCCTGGGGTGAGCTCTGCTCCTCATCGCTTCTTGACCAGTACTGGCTCTAGCACCAAGGTTAATCTCACATTGAAAACATTAATGATACAGCTGTGGACATGGCTTCTGTATTGCTGTTCTGTTCTATCTCAACAATGTCTCATAGCAGGTGTTGGTTTCTTGCAGCTTTCCTCTAATTAGGTGTCTTTTCTAAATAAAATGGTGCATTTTTGAAGAAGTGAAGAAAGAGAAATCATACATTTCAAAATTAATTTTTACCACTTATTTGTAATGATCTTTTCCTTTCCCTTGCTTAATGCAAAAGTGAAATATTTTCCCCTTACACCAGAACTGTCAAGACTGTTTCTCTTCTATTCTCTTGTAATTATCAACAGAAAGTAGTCAGCTCTCCTAAGAACTGAATATAATGAGCCTAGTTCTGCCTACTTTAATTAGATGACCAGGTTAGAAAGATAATTAGTCACTCCCCTTAGTGATCACCACAGACAAACTGCCGTATAATTGTATGTTAATACGCAGGTAGCTATTTTCACCATTGTGCATCAGACTCTGAACTGACAGATCCTGGTTACCACAGTCCAGGTGTAGAGATGAGGTCCCTTTGATTTCCTCATGAAGGAGAAAAAGGAAGACTAGTGTATTAGTCCATGATATGGAAAACCAGCAACTGCGTTAAAGAAACTTCACAGAACTGTTTCAATTCCCTACCAATATCAGTTTTGGGTCAGTAACCTTTAATACACAGATATCATGAACTCAGAATCATGATGATCAGATATCAGATAGCAGAAAAGACGGTATACAGTGGTGTGAAGTTCTAAAATCTATTAATGGAACTTAGGCTGCAAGAAAATGTGCAGCAATCGGAAAAAAAAAAAGCATCATATTTGGTTAGGATGCTGTTATCATTAAACTTTTTTTTTTTTTTTTTTTTTTTTTTTTTTTTTTTATGACGCATTTATTAGAAACTAGTTGTATTTCAGTGGGTGGAGAATTATATGGAGCAGAAGCTACAGGGATGATTGATTGTTATCAATAATTACATGTTCCAACTAAATGCTTTCAGAATCCTAGTGTTGCTGTTTCTTGTATGTGATTTTCTTCAAATATCCTTGAACAAAAAAAGGAAACAAACCAGAGCAAGAACAAAAGAACAAAAACCCCAAAACCTTCTTACAGAGGTTCAACCCTTAGAGTTTTTTTTTTTTTTTTTCGTGTTTGACTAGAGTTATAGAAAGGCTTTAATTACTGATTGCTCATACTACATAGAACTAGCAAGAAGAAAGGTCATTGAAGTTTTCCTACTCTCTCTTGAGTGCATCTCTATAATAGTCCTAACTTACAGAGGGGAATGTAAACAGTTTTTCTTAATATTTACTCTTCTGGCCTAACCTGAAATGAGTTCTGCATGACTTAAAGTAGAGTTTCTAATGGAGATGCTATCTATCTCCCTCCCTTATTTTCAATACTTGGAGAGGCCACACTCCTGATGATCTCTTCTGGGAGGCTAGAGGGTGAGTATCACAATTTTGGTAAAATCTTTTCATTCTCCTAGATACTAGATGAACTCTTGGTTAAGAATATGGGAGAGGAACTACTAAAACAGTACAGTGTACTATTCCTAGTTGCATTGTCAGTCTCAATCCACATCCAGAACACTTCTGGTTCAGAGAGGAGGAAACCAGCAACAGCAGAAAGACCTGATAGTGCATCTGTAAGTTACTAGCAACTCCAGTAAGTTTTTGTACTTCTATTTTATGATACAATATAAATATTTTAGAGAAACCTAAATGTGTTGTTAGACAATGGCAGCAATAAAAGTGATGCATGTTTGGAAGCGTTATTTGAAACACGGATTATGTCTAATATAGAAACTAACTGAGTTGAATTTTTTCTTCCCTTGGCCCAGAGGAGCCAGTAAATTAATAACTTGCACAGGAGTTAGGAATCAGCACATAGACACATATATGAATACACAATGCAAATAGCTGAGTCTGGCTGCTGGACTCAAATATAAATGCATAAATATATTCAAATTGATTCATAAAGTACTGATTTAAAAAAAAAAAAAAAAAAAAAGCACTACTAGGAAGTGGAGAAAATTTAAGACAAAATAAATTGTTTTGGGACAAAACCTTTATTGAAACATGTCAAAGAAGAGCAGAGGAAAATAAGATTCACTGAATACCTAGAGAAGATATTATGTTAGATTGCCAACATTGCCTGTTCCAGTTTGTACAAACAATTGTATTTTCTCTTAGATGAACTAGTAGTGAATGCAAATAGTTTCTTTTCTAATAGTGTCTTATGCTTCTAAGAGTACCTTAGCTGCTAGCCACACATTACCATTGAATTGCACTTTTCTAGCAGTGCTACCCTGCTGTGCAATGTTTACTGCTATCACAGGCCTTTAGAAATTAAGACATTTCAAATGTGAACACTTACTTGATGTTGGACTTTGGAGGTTGTTTTTTTGATCTGGTGGATATCTGCTACCAGACTTTACAGAGATATCTAGAAAGGACTATTTTCCTATAAATTTGCATCTAAGGCATCTACTGTGAATTTAAGCTGAATCTTAGAAGGTTAAATTCATTTTTATCACAAATATGGGACTTTCAGCACCTTTGGGAGGAGAAAGACAGATGAAAAAGGGAACATGATGTGAGCACTGAAAAGAGAAGCATACAAAAAATGTGAACTGCTGAATTTACTGTCTAGCTATAATGAGGTATTGCTTAACAATTAAGTTAAATTATGCAGCTGTTTCCTAGTATATTGTGCTAATGCATCTGAGAAATTATAATTTTCTGATTGGAGAATGTTATGTGGAGGAAACTGTAGCATTCCCCATTCCTGCAACAATTCATTTCGTGATTAAAAAAGGAAGCCAGTATTTTTGCAGCTGGCAGGAATAGGCAATAAAAGATGACAATCCAAGGAGGCCTATTAGTCACTGACACAATAAAACAATCCCCAACAAAAGCTGCAAAAGAAAAAAAAAAAAAAGAAATAAAAAAAAGGAAAAAAAAAAAAAACATGAAAGGACACCAACGACACACAGCCGCAGCTTATCAGTTTCTGTGGAGAGGTGACTATATAGCCCTCTAGTAGCAAAAGCAGCTTTGAGTGTTTCAAAGCCAAGTGGTTAGAAATGTGAAGGGAACAATTCAATCAATGCTTTAAAGCAAGTTTCTTGTACAACAGGGATGTACATCAGCTTTAAAAAAAAAAAAAAAAAGGAGAGAAAGAAAAAAAAAAGAAGAAAAACAACTTCAGTGAGTCTTAAAAATCTTTAACTTATTTTCTTGGATTTTTTGTTTGAATTAGAGTTTCAACTATTGCATGTGAAATGCTCATAGGAAAAATGGGTACATAGGGCAGAGAAGAAATTAAGCATGTTAATTGGAGCAGGTGGTTTATTTTTGTTTCATTTTTGACCATCTTGAATTCTATTTACAACTCTCATCTAAAAAAATCACATATAAATTTGTATTTCCTATTGTTTAAACTTTTATTTATGCAAAAAAAGTCCAACACAAAACAACACAAAAACTCTAGATGAAAATGCATAATAGCTTTTGAGGAAAAAAAAAAAAAAAAAGAAGAAAAAGCTTTTCAATTAGCATACATAGTTCAGATGATCCTTTTATTCTAATCATCTGTTTTGCATGATTCTTTTGTTTTAGTCAGCATTTCCTTTTTAAGAAGGTTGAATTGGGGGGAAATATCATTTTATTTCACATCTTATGAGACTGAATAACATAAAATGAGTCTGTGCCATGCTTCATGACCATGCATATTTAAATACTTTCTATAAATAACTCTACTTTTGTTTTAATTTTGTGACAAAGCACTGTCTGAAAATGAATAGTTTCATAATAATGAAGAAACCTAAGAAAATAACATTTGGAGTCATTCTTGCCTTTGTTTCCACCAGTTGTTCCAGAAAGGCAGAGCAGATTTGGCCTTTTAATTTCCTTAAGTGATCTAATTCCTTAATCTACTTCTGTACTGACTTTTATATCTAGCTGGAGTATTATTCATTAGAGGGAAGAAGAGAGAGAGAGGAGAAAAAAAAACAAACAAACAAAAAAAAAAAACAACAAAAACACACAAACAAACAAAAAACACAACATAGCACAACAACTTCATCTATGAAGCAAATTTCAAGATGTTTTTTCAATCTTGTTCACTATGTATCTAAGCTGAAGTTCACCTCAATTGAGGGAAAGGCTTGAATTAAAATTCTTTAGTTTTCCCCATTTATCACAGCATAGAATCATTTAGGTTGGAAAATACCTCTAAGATCATCGATTCCAACCTTTAACCTAGCTCTGCCAAGACATCACTAAGCACTACATCCACATGTTTTTTTGAAGTCCTTCTGGGATCATGGTTCAACTACTTCCCTGGGACACTTGCTTGAAAGAATGAAATTTGTGAAATATTCCAGAATATAAAAATTAATCTTCAGAAATGACTTTTAAGGGACTTAAAATAATCTTTAAAACATGAGATGTTGGTCCCTACTCAGTTAACTAGTTAATTTGATGAGTGGTTTGAACTAGTTAATGTATATAGCTGCTTATAGCTGCTATATCCCCAATGTGTGGTGCTCACATTTGTTTTCATCCCTGTCTCCAAAGTAATTGATATTGTGGATTTACTCAGGCATTGTGAGCCCTTCTTACTTTTTGTGTTTATGAGGTTGTGAAGAGTCATGAGCTTTTCACCTCTTTGAGGGAATACAGTAAGGTACCTCGTATTTGATGGAGGAAAAACGTACTTTTCACATAGGCTTCCTTGAACAATTAACCCATCTCCAGTGGTTCTCTGATCTGGGGTGGTTTGTCTCCTATTTCTACCTGGATCTCTTTGCTAAGCTACATAACAGTATCATCAGGAGTGGACTGCACGCTTAATCTTGATATGTGTTTTTATAATATATAATGTAAGTCATTTATTTAGGATGTGTCCATTTATTTTGTGTATGTTCTTGATCTGTATGTTTGTTCTGTACCCGTTTCCATGCACACACACAAAAGTTGGCTCTTATGGGTGGCCATTTGCCCCTGCTGCAGAGAAGGAAAGGGCTTGAGCTTTGCAAAAGCAGGCACCAGACAAACAGGGAATAGCTGAGGGGGAATGTGCTGAATGAGGTCAGGTACTTCTGCTCTTGGGTCTATCATGTAGTTTCTAATTAAAAAAGAGAAATTAGGAGAGCAAAAGAATGCCCTATAGGCAATTCAAAAGGGGAAAAAAAATCAGCTTCTATTACAAGGCTAAACCAGGGAAATGTTAAATAAGCATGCAATTTCCAAAGTTCTTTTTCTTGAGAAAACTTTTTTTTTTCTGTTCTCTTCTACTGAGCAGGGAATTGAGCTAATTCTTATCCTCACGCTACCGCTTTTTGGAACGGGCAAATGCTTTGTAGTATCACACTCCTTAAATTAGTGTTTGGCTTACTGAGGTCAGAAACAGCTTTAGACCACAGAACAGGAGCCTGGCAAGAAGAGTGCTAAGTATAGGAATGCCAAACCTGACAGTGAGACATAGCCCTGTCTTCACTGCTGCAGCCCTCACCTACATAAATACACTTTCAGAAACATCATTTACTCTGTTTTGTTGTTTCTGAATGGTATTTAGACTAGTATTTCCCCATATGCTAAAGTCCAGAAGAAGCCACTGCTGTATGTCTGCTGTGATGCCTGTCTGTGAGGAAGGTGCATTGCCTCTGGGTAGTTGGGTCCTTGGAAATGGCAGATTTGAATGAAACTAATCCCAGAGACACCTGGTGCCTCTAGTATAAATCTAACTTTTCATTCATTTAGATCCATAAATAGAGATGTCTTTAGCATGTTAATAATCAGCTTTGGAAATTAGAGGTCTTTAAATGCTAACAGTATTAAAAGTATAAATAAACTATGTGCAAAAGTTCAAGTGAGTAGTACAAATATTTTAATATTTTACCAATAATTTATGTTGAATAGCATCCATATAATTTACACTTAATGGGAGGTTACCACAAGTTGTTGCAGACTCTTAGCAAGTGTCGTAAATATTCTCCTGTAATCTGTATGTTAAGTCTTTCATTGCCTCTTCCTTGAGGGTGTATACTTCAATTTTCATCATTACAGCATGATGATAAATTTGAGCTTAATATTGTTGTGCTACAAAGGAAACAAGATTTCTTATAAGCAACTATCCAAATGATTAAAAAATAATAATAATAAAAAAAGGTCACATTACTGTGCAGTGCAAGACTTTTTTTTCTTTCCCAGCTTAATCCTCTCTTCTAGTAAATCCTTTTTTTTTTTTTTTTTTTTTTTGGGGGTGGGGATTTTGAATTTTCTTACATTGCCTTAGTTGTTTCTCTTTCAGACAGACTAAATACTACTTAATGATTTATTAGCCTATGTAATCTGAATTTTTCAAGCTATATTTGTGGAAACTACCTTTGCATTCAGCTCTAATTGCTGCATGCAATTTTACAGTGATCATCATATTCCAAGGAAACTCATGACACAACAGCCCTTTGACAGAGATTAGTGTGTAACTGATGTTGTGCGATAACGTAGAAGACAAAGCACTTGAACGGGGTTTTATTTTAGCCCAAGTAGGCAATGCAACAACTCAAGAAACAGTGATGATAGTAGCAAAGATGCAGGTCAATAGTGGAAGCGGAGGGGGGAGATGGGGAAGACAGGTAAACTGATGCTTCTATCCATCTTCTACATTTGGTGCTTACCTAGACGTATAGAGGTACACCAAATTTAGCATTTTTTTTTTTTTTTTGTGAGGGACTAATTAATTTTATTAGAGAGTAAGTAAATTCATCTGTGAATGTTTGAGAATCTAATGACTTCCAGAGATTCAGAATGAATTCAGCAATAAAAGCTAATTAGAAGGGAAATGGATGCCTAAAATATCCCTGGTGTGCATAAAGAAAGAGTATAAAGACCATTAATTGAAATTAAAATTTAACAGTAGCCTAATGTCGCATGACATAAAATTCCATCTGTTGTGCAGAGCCACTAAACAAAGATACATGGGGAATAGTGTGTGGTGTCTCAGCTTTGCAGCAAGTCAATGAGTGTATTTTAATGTCAAACTACTCCAAACAATGAGAAGTCTGATGTTCAGAAGAGTCAGTTTGCAGCATGATGACTCCTGTAATTACTAAATTAGACAGAAAAAAATGAAAGTGATGCGATGCTGCATATTTTGAATTAATTGGGTGGGATTCTTTTTTTTTTTTTTTTTTTTTTTTTTTTAAATCTAAAGGAGTATAAAAAAATACCTATGCATTTTCATACATAAAGGCTATAAGAATCTGTTTCCAAGCAGTTTCTTTGAGCTGCCTATGTGGTACAGGTATCTGCATACCTATCTGCATACCTTGCAGGCTTCAAGCAGCACTGAGGAGCAGGAGCAAAGTCAGTGCCCCTTCTTGCAGCATCTCATCTGAAATGCTGCGCAACCTTCTGCAGAACATGTACAAGGAAGTACATAATAGATTTGAATAACTTACGCTAGGTTATCGGTTGCTTTCTGTACTGTTCTCAATGTCTATGGATTTCTTTTAATTTTTCACTTTAAGACTGACCAATTCTTGTAACCAGTTTCAGTAAATATCTCTGGCATGAATCCCCTTGTAGCAATTCTCAAGATGTGGACTGATGTTTGGTGAAAGACGGTTGGTTATACTGTACTCGTGTTTCATTCTTAAAGAACCCAGCTAAAATTCTGTTATGATGACCAGAGACATGCAACTTGCAATCAAAAAGGGCTTTGTTCATTAAGCAAAGATATTTTTCTTTATTCTAAAAGATTTAATTGTTGAGGGACTTCAAACACAACGATTCTACATTCAGGTTTATGTGTTAGGCTGGAACAAGAGCTTTTCAGAAAGTGAATGTACCAAAGCAAAATTCTTATCACAACATGACTGTGGACTGTGATTGTTACCCAAGGCTAATTATATGTTGAATAGGCCATAATGTTAAATTAGGTCCTATTTGAGATTCTTAGAGTACGTTTTCTGAGTGTCTACACACACACGTCAGTAATTCAGCACCTCCATTTCGGGAAACCTCTCAGAGCAGAGTAATGGCTGCTACAGAACGCATACAGTGAAAGAAAGTAACAGGTTGCACCAAGGAGAGTCACTGTCCTGTTGTGCAGGCTGAGAGAACAAAAGTCCTCTAGTGGAAGAAGTCCTCTAAGCAGAGATGAAAACAAAAATTTGACATTTTTACAATAGAAAACTCTGAGTTAGTGGGAAGAGAGAAGTGGAACTGCTAACTCAAAGGAAAAATCATAATCAGCAGTTTTAGGGATTCTTATTCTGGAGTTAAATTAACCACTGCAAGGAGCTGCAGAAAAACATACGGCATCTCTTCAGTCTTAAGACTGGGGTTCATTACCTTTCTGGTCAGTCCTTTCCATCATGAGGAATATGATGAATATAAACGTAAACATCAGGTTGCTAATGAAAATGTCTGATATTTTTAAAGTTGATTTGAAAATTTGATAAAAGGTGCATCTTATAACTTGCTGGTAGCTCGGTACTTCAGCCCATGTCTTTTGCCAAGCAAACTTGTAAGAACAATTCTTTTGAAAGGCAGGCATTCCCAATATTTCTTAAAACTTCTGTCATGGCAGCCTTTAGACTAGGCTTTTTCTTTTTTTCTTTTATTTTATATATTTTTTTTTATTTGTACTGTTTTGATATCTTGTCATAGTACTTGTTCTAGGTCCAAAGCATTCATTTGAGATGAAAGACATTAGTGACTGGATATACATTTGTACTAGCAAATTATTTTTCTGTCCACGCAACACTACTGACTTCTCAAATCGTCTTAAGGTAGTTCAATGCATCTATATGAAGACTGTCACTGTCCTGAACCAAGTGTCTTTAATTCCTCTCTGGTAGTAATCTTCACTTGTGTGCGTTATATATAACGTCCATTAGAGAGGTATCTGACAGCTTCTGTATGCAAATCTCCCTCTCTTCCAGCCAGGATGTAATGATTATGTACATAATATAAACATATGGTAAATCATTTTATAGAATGCATTTGAGTATTGCAGGATTGTTGGGAAAAGTATTGTGAAAGCCATCTGCACACCAAGTGAAATAATGAGAAGTGTCACAGGCAGGCTGCTAACTGTGAAAATCCTAATATTTGCTGTATTGTTATTGTACTTGTCTTTTTTAACCACAGAGACAGTGACAAAAAGCAAACTGATTACTTGTGGTTCAGCTTTCAGACTGGCAGACGTTTCTCTATCACTGAACTTTAGAAATATTTTTCAGAACTGTGAATAATGCATCACGTCCTGTAAAAGTTTCATAGTTTCTAAAGTCAAGCTTCAAAATTTTACTGTTTCTTATCTCCAATTCAATAAAGAAAGTGTTTCACCTTCTGTGATGATTTCATCCACTGTAATCTTATTCAGTAGCTGCTTAACATGAGTTTATGGCATAGTTTGTTGCTGCAGAAAATTTTCTAAACTTCTTCAAATAAAGTAATGACTCTTGCATAAACTGTAAAAACTACCAGTTGTTAAAATTTCAGTCCCTAAAATCTGATGTCCAAATATACATTTCTATAAGCGGTTTGGATGTTGGGATAAAATTTTCTCTTATAAATTGTCTGGATGGTTTGAAAATGGAGGGTATGGATGGGATGGATGGCAGAGGAACCTTCCAAGGGACAACAGCAAGCTTATGGGACTGGGATGGAAGGAAACTTGTTTTCGCCAAAGGTCAATGCAAAGTACTGCCCCCAGGCCACAACAACCCCATGCATCCACACAGCTTTGGGGCAGAACAGTTGCAGGGCATCTCTGTAGGAAAGGACGGGGGGGAGAATCATAGAATCATTCATCTTGGAAAAGACATCTAAGATCTTCTAGTCCAATCTTTAACATAGTACTGACAGGTTCGCTACTAAACCATGCTTCAGAACTAAGCTCTGAATCTACACCTTTCTTGAAGACCTCCAGGGATTGTGACTCAACTACCTCCCACATCTATTCCAATGCCACACAACCATTTCAGTGAAGAAATTTGTCCTGATATCAAACCTAAACCTCCCCTAGTGCAACTTGAGGCCATTTCCCCTCATCTTATCAGTTGGTGCTCGGGAGAAGAGCCTGATCCCCACCTTACAGCTACAGGCTGGGAGAGGAATGGTTGGAGAGCTGCCAGGCAGAGAAGGACCTGGGAGTGATGGTGGATAGTCGGCTGAATATGAGCCAGCAGTGTGCTCAGGTGGCCAAGAAGGCCAACGGCATCCTGGCTTGTATCAGGAACAGTGTGACCAGCAGGGCTAGGGAGGTGATCGTCCCCCTGTACTCAGCTCTGGTGAGGCTGCACCTCGAGTACTGTGTTCAGTTTTGGGCCCCTCGCTACAAGAAGGACATTGAGGTGCTTGAGCAAGTCCAGAGAAGGGCGACGAAGCTGGTGAGAGGCCTGGAGAACAAGTCCTACGAGGAGCGGCTGAGGGAGCTGGGCTTGTTCAGCCTGGAGAAGAGGAGGCTCAGGGGAGACCTTATCACTCTCTATAGGCACCTCAAGGGAGGCTGTAGCGAGGTGGGGGTTGGCCTGTTCTCCCACGTGCCTGGTGACAGGACGAGGGGGAATGGGCTTAAGTTGAGCCAGGGGAGTTTTAGGTTAGATGTTAGGAAGAACTTCTTCACTGAAAGGGTTGTGAGGCACTGGAACAGGCTGCCCAGGGAAGTGGTGGAGTCACCATCCCTGGAGGTCTTTAAAAGACGTTTAGATGTAGAGCTTAGGGAAATGGTTTAGTGGGGACTGTTAGTGTTAGGTCAGAGGTTGGACTCAATGACCTTGAGGTCTCTTCCAACCTAGAAAATTCTGTGATTCTGTGATTACTGTGACCTCCTGTAAGGTAATTGTAAACTGCAATAAGGTTTCTCCTGAGCCACCTTTTCTCCAAGCTAAACAACCCCAACTCCCTCGGCCACTCCTCTTAAGACTTGTAAGAAGCAGCTGAAGGTGAAGCAACACTACACCTGGAAGGCAAAGAATGTTGGTAGCACAGGCCCACAACTGTGATTTGTGAGGAATGTGGTATTCGAGTACTATCAACGTTAGGGAAAAAAAAAAAAAAAAAAGTGGGTAAAGCTAATAAAGTGGTTTTTTTTTTTGGTGTTTTTCTGTTTACTCTGGTTTTTAAACATAGTAATAATGATAGACTTATGCACTTACAGAAGTTCAATGAAAATTAGATACTCCTTTAAAATCTGACAGTAAGACAACTAACGATATCTGTCTCATCTTTCCAAAAGATTAATTTAGTTGATGGAAATATTTTCTATTTTACTATTTCTATTCAGAAACAACAGCAAAAAGAATACCAGTTTCCATCATTATTTTTACCAAATATCTTGTATAAAATCACACCATGCTGAGACAAATCTTAATTACTGCCAAACCACAGAAGTCTCTGAGAATGAACATATGAATATTATAAGATAGCCCCAAAATTTTAAACATAATCTATACACTCTTCTTGAGCTATTGGGAAATTGATGTCTATGGCAAACTAGACAAGCAGTCCTGTTTCTCATTTTTTTCATACCAATATTTGTTGGGTGCTTTATATCCAATATGATTGTTGCATCTGGAACAATAGCAGCAGTTCAGCTTTAACAACACATCTAAACTTACAGCATTCATCAGAGTACCCCCAACTTTTTAATTCCTTTTTGTAACAAAGTGGAACACGTTGTTTTCAAATTGATTTTTTTTCTTTTCTTTTTCATATATGCTGTCTCAATGACAGAGCACTATTGTCTGGGGAAGTAAAATGAAAACAATGTGTTTCACACTAGCAAAAACAATATTCACAACATCAGGGGAGTTAGCATTTCTTTCCCCAGGAAAAAAAAAAAAAAAAAAAAAAAAAAGTAGTCTTTACCAAAAGTCAATTAGGGTATTCTGCAGGTTTAGTCCAAACAAAATTTCTCTTTCTAAGTTTATTTTCTCTAGCTACATCTATGACCAAATCTGGTGTACTAATAAAGAGTTTTAGATATGTCCATGTTTTAAGGCAACTGAGAGACCCATGGTCTATTTATTTATTTATTTCCTGAAGCAACTGTGTGTGAATGTTCTTTCGGGAATCAATTTTTAGGGATACGCAGTCAACTCATTTTCATTGCAACACATTCCAGCCGTTAAGCAGCATAATTTCAGCTACCATGGAAATGCTGATTAAATCTACAGGTTTTATTTTGCTGTTTTAGCTATGCCTTGACAACTAATTGCTAGTTCGGTTAGGCGTCAAAGGGGCATTGAATTTTCAGAATAAAAATGCAGTGAAACTGCGTTCCAGAGAGGCAAGGATCTTTCTCATCTGCCCCTATCACTTGCTAAATGATACATCGCTACTTGCAGCTCCTTTTTCTCCTCAGTGCCTGTGGTTACAAGGTACTATGGGATTGTGTCTAGGTCCTCAGCGTGAAGGCTAGGAGGCACCTTCCTCACCAGCCATTGCCTTCTGAGTGGGGTCTAGACCCCTAGTTCGGATAAGGCTACAAGTTTTAAAATGGCAGATTGCTGGTGGATTTGAGCTCAGGCCCGTGCCATGGACTTCATGATCTGTGTGGGGTGCCTAAGCTCAGCCTTGGTGTTGGGGTGGCTGCAGCAACTGCTGTGAGGGGAGGCTGGGGCCAGGTTCCACAGGGCCCTGTCACAGGGCACAGCTGAGCCCCTCAGCCCCAAGTGTGGACCCTCAGTGGAAAATCTATTTAAGGAAGGGGAAAACTCTTCACTGACAGTGACAAGTGTGGAGGGCAGCCCAGTGAGCACTGAGCTGGGAAAAGACAGTGGGGCGCTGCAGGTGGCAGGGCAGCCGTTTATTTCCCTGTGCCTGAGGAGGGCTTGCCAGGAGTGGGCTTCTGAGAGGAGCTGGCGCTGGAGCGGGGTTGTTGTGGAGGAGCTGCGGGCTGAGGACAGCAGCGACACTGGAGCAGGGGACAAGTGTGAGGAGGACAGAACGACAGAGAGGTACTGCTGTGTGGTGACCCAGCCCTCAGCTCCTCAGGGAAGTGGGAGGAGTTCAAGAGGCTGAGAATGAGGCTCTGCTCAGGGAGAAAGCAGTGGGCCATGAGGTGATGGCGTATTTTGCCTGTGGTGGTAACTTGTAAATGACTTCCCTGTCTGTATTGCAACCCAAGAGATTTTTTTTCATGTTATTTCCTCCCCTGCACTTTTGAGGAGAGGGTGGGTGGGTGCCTGGAAGCCAGCCAAAGGCAAGCCCACCACATGGCTGTACAGAAGTGAGGGGACATCAGTCACTCAGCTTCACAAGCCCCTCAAGAAGCATCCTGGATCCAGATCATCCCTCAGGGGAGGAGTTGACATTGCCAAATGGAAAAATAGCATACATCAAATAGCATTTTTAGTACTTTTTTTCTCTCTCTTTTTTTTTTTTTTTTTTTTTTTTTTTTTTTTTTTTTTTTTTTCAGTAGAATTAGCACATTTTGTGTAAGTTTTGAGGGAAGTGTTTTTATTACCTTTTTTAAGAGAAACAAATTTGTTTCTCTTATCTCCTGGATTCTGTCACATTTTTTTCTCTTACTTTTCAAATGTAATATTCCCATTAAAAATGTAACTTGAGAGTTTTTGGATTTCCTTTGTATTTTTGTTAGTGACTGCATGTAGGTGGGATGCAAAACTAGATCAGTAAGAATTTCTCTATTGTAGTGACTGTAAGGTATCTTTAAAGTTATTCAGAAAAGATTTCTTCTTAGCTCTACCTTTCACTCTTCATCTTTAAAGTATGTAATGCTCAACTTCATAAAATTTCTGGGAAATGCAACTTTATCAAAGGTTTCATATTTCCCTAAACTTTTATTCTTTCTAGACCAGATTATAATCTCAGTTAAGTGTCGTATATTGCTTCATTGCCAGTGTAGTAGATGAGGAAGGATGATGTTTCTTCTTGCTTTAAGTAGGTTCTGTAAGAAGTTTGATTATTAGCATGGTATTGGTCATTTGAATGGACCCGCATTCTGAATAATATCCAGTGTTAATGAAAATTTTTGGAGTTATATTAAATACTTGCAGAGTTTTTCTGTAAGACACTTCTGTTGGTGAACACTGGAGCGCTAAAGGCATAAAAATACTCAGGGACATGTTTGGTATGACCGGAACTTCAGTTGGTCTAACACTTTGAAGGATACAATCCTTCAATATTGCAGCCAAAGCTGATGAGACCTTCAAATCCAGTAGCTATTCTTACATTTTCCATCTTTTCTCACTCCTATACCTGTTTCTGCCTAGCACTGTGGGTATTTTTACCCTACATTTACTATCACCACAATTTTGTGTATAATCTTAGTTGTATCAGATATGTGACCTACAAAAATGATCTGCATTTTTCTGTTCCTTGCTACTGACATTCCAGAATAGTGATCAATCAGAAGTTAAACCTCAGATCTATTTGGAATGAATGGAGATGTAAATTTGGGGTTAATTCTCCAAGGCTGTATAAAATCAGTGGTCAATCAGAGCAAATAATATAGTGATAATGAATTCCAGTCATAATTTCAATCTATTTCAAAGCAAAAGCACTCTATATTTCACATGACGGCACAGGCATTTTACAGCACTGAAAGGTTTCTGGTGCCACTTCTTTGTACTGCAAGATTTCTGGTAAGTCCTAGTGCAGGATAACGTAGTTTGGCTGTGTTCCTTGCTCCTGATATAGAACAAGAGACAATATAATTTGGACACAACAAATACAAAGGAGTAAGAACAAATATTTTCATGGCCTTAAGAGCAGTATGTGATAGCTTCTGCTTTGCATCTCCTTCAGCAGTGCTTCAAACCCTCAGGTCATGGTGTGGCTATGTTATTTTTATCACTGGGTAATATTAAGTACTGTGTACAAAGTTCCTACGTCTAACACCCATTCGTTTTTTTAAGTGGAACCTAAATATTGCAGTAGGGTTGAAAGGCATATCGTCTATTCTGAAACATGCAAATAATACCCTTTAGTGCTGAGAGGAATTAAGCACATGTACTGAAAAGAGAATATCTCCTGAAGTCTAATCTGTCTAGCTGTTTTCTCAACAATAAATTACATTTTATTTGAATCAATGTTATTATTTTTGCCAATAGGTATCCTGAAATCTGATACTATGAAAGTTCAGTGCAACAGAAATTAAAGCTCTTTCTTCTGCAGAATGAAATTCTGAATTTCTAAAAGCCTCACAGATCTCTAAATAGCACCATGTAGTAGAACTGTTCCTCAAGCTAATACATTTATGGATTAACTAAATTCTGTTTACTATGTTTACACATGAAAGCCCCCTTCAGAAATTTAATTTACAAACTATAGACTAGAAAATATTATGAGCATTGGTACCTGTTTGTCTGATACTATCTTTTCTTAAAGATTTATGGTATCTTTAGATCAAGGAAGGGGGAATTTGGATGATGGGAAAGATTACATTCAAAACAATGACATAGGTGCTTTTAAAGAAATGGCGATAATAAAAATATAGATACTGCTACAGCATCACAGGCCATCTGTGCACAAGAATCCCTTACTATCAAAATGCACCTCTGTATATTTTTGATTGATAAATAAACTTCATTGCAGGTTTAATCTGGTATTAATGCTTAAAGGCTTGTGCTTTCTGTTTGGCTTCACTTGTCAGTTGTGATATTTCTCTGACAGATTGTTTCTGCTCTAGAATGACCCTTTCATGGAACATCTAAAACACTTTTCTAGATGGCTTATGTACTATAAAAACACCAGTCTCTTCTGGCATTTGCCTCTGTGCTTAATACTTCCTACAGACTTAAGAAGAATCCACTGTCATTGAAATACAAAATGTCACTGTACCATCTATTTCCATAAATTACTGGCCTCCACCGTCTATACCATCTCTATTGTTTCTGTCTTGCAGCTTGGTATCTGCATTAAATTGTGTGATGGGTCTACAAACTTTGGACACATATTAGCTATATTAACTTCTTTTATAAAATACAAAATATAAAATATAAAATAAAAAATAAAAAAAGTCACAACACTACAGAATGAATTATTTGTAAAGCAAGTCGGGAGAAACTCTTATCTGTTCCAGTCTCATTCTTTTTGTTAGTTTGGAGTCACTGCAAAGTTTTCCCCTAGGCTTTTTCCTCCCAGCTAATTATTTGGAAATGGTAATGAGTGGTTCTCTTGGTGGAGGAGTAAAAAAAAATTAAAAAATAAAAAATAAAAGCACTTAAAAGCACTTTAAGCACTGCTCCCTTAAAAGCACTGCCTCTGTTCCATACTCCAAAGGTATGTGCCCTCCTTATTTAAGAGGGCACGTGCTAAATATTGTTCATGGGAATAAACCAACTACCAGCAGCATCAGATTATCACTTTGACAGAACTCTTGGATATAACTTTGCAGTGTTTTTAAAATGTAAAAAACTAATTATTTCCTGTTTGCTGAACTATCAAAGTACGGCATGTGTTCATAAGTACTAGTTAGCAGCTCAAGCTAGCTGTCTCCTTTTTTTATTCCCTTCTGCCATAATTAAGGAAAAGTGGGAAAAAAAGTTACGGGAGAAAAGATTTTTTTCTATTGCTTTTACTCTCCACTCAGTTCATGTGTAACTGTATAGTTCCTTGACATTTTAGTAGATAAAATACTGGAAGATCTTTAAGAAACACAATAGCAGGATTTGTTACACCTTCTTTATTTCTACTAGCCATTTCTTTTACCTGGTCTTAAAGATTCCATGTTAAGGATGCCCAAGTCATTCCAGTTGATAAAGAAAGTTAAGAGCTGAAATAGTGACTTTCTTCTACTCCTGGAGAGTAAATTGAAGCCTTATTATTGCAGTTTTCTTTTTCTATACATGTCCAGTTATGGACATGATAATCACTTCTGTTTTACAAAATGCTTTTACTTGTTTTATTTATTTATTATAAAATGCTATCATCACTGTTTCCTGTACTCTTTTCTTTGAGCAAAACAGTTCCAAATACTTCTGTCTGTATTTGTTAATTAATGAACTTTGCTTCATTGCCCTTATTTTATTCTCTCCAATTCATCCATGTTTCAGAAACAAAAGCTAAAAGCTGGACAGCATGCTCCAGCCAAAGCTTTATCAGTTCTTCTAAAGGGAAAGATTTTCTTTCCGAGATGGCTCTTGACTCTTGACATTTTCAGGTGTCTGAGGGTGGTATTTGGCTTTTCTCAACAGTATAATATCATTGATTCTTGTTCATCATTGGTGCCTTACAAACATCACATTCTTTTCTGTAAAATTGCTATCTACTTGATCCACATTCTACATTTGTATAGCTAATTATTCTTGCTTGGGTGCAGAACCTTGCCTTTGTCCCTGTTGAATAAACATCCTATGCTTTTCATCTGCTTTCCCATTTGTGAAGTTCATTTGAATTCCTAGTTTGTCCTCCAGCTTATTTGCAGTCCATACAAGCTTTTGTTATCTGCAGATCTAAAAACTCTTTGAGGTTTCACAATTCTATACTGAAGGCAAGGGTACCTATCCAAATCTTAAAAATGAGTGCAATCAGGAAATGTACTCGATACATAAAAAATGGACTTTCTCATTGGGAATTTTGAGTAGTCCATGTGATGTGGGCATTTGGGGACTAAATTAGTTCAAGATGATGAAAGAAGGAAACACCTTGTGTTCCATAACTTATGTTAATATGTGTATGTGCTAAATAGTTGGTGACCTAGGACCAGTTTCTTGAAAGAGCAAGAAAAATGCTAACAGATTTTACCAAAATAAGAGGTCATATTTTGGGCAGACAGGTGAAAAAAACAAACAAACAAACAAAAACATGCTAACTTACATTATAAATTAAATGAGTTTGTTAATTTAAATTCAAATTTAAAATGTTTTCATAATTACAAAATTTCAGGTTGGATGCCCATCTTTGTACAATATAGACATTATATATGGTGAAGATGAGCTCTTGAGGATGTCTTTTAAAAGGTTATTGACATTTACTGTTAGTTGCAAATTCCTGTTGGAAGTGATCATCTCAGGAATGTTACTAGTGCATCTCTTGGTACTGAGCTAACTGGAGAGACCCGCTTGAATTATACAAGGTCCGGTACCAGAATGGTCACTGTATTTTTTTTATTTTTAATGAATATTTCAAATCTGCATTTTACCTATGCATTTTTTAGGTCAGTGCTTCTATAGAGTTTAAAGTGGATTTCCAGGAGCCCAGGCTGAAACGCAACTGAAAGCCCCTTGAGTCTCTCTGTTTCATGCAACTTGAGACACCTAGACCCTGTTCCCACAAGGCTTTAGTTTCTTATGGGTTGAATTTTTACATTTGGTACAGTACAAATGCAACAAATCAGGAAAAGGCAAATGCAGAATATTCTCAGGAAGAGAGTGGAAGATAAACTGTATTATTAGTCAGAAACTCCACACTTCACATAATGAAAATTTCCTTTTACAGCTGCCAGTAAGGTCACCATGGGGGATGGTCTGCAATGCTCCTGAGATGACAGTTAGAAGATATTGCATTGAGCAATCCTCCCGGCACTCGTGTGACAAACTGATAGGGACGGGTTCATCACAAAATTTAATAAAGTTCAAAGGAATAGTCACTGGCAGTTATGTTCTTTAATTATCCCGAAACACAGTGAATAAGGTCATTAACTAGACTTTGTATTGCAAGAATTTTGTATCATTTAGTCTAAATTGCTTTGTGGCATTTTTGCTTTGAAAAATACATCCACTTATGTATGTATGAGAAGTAGCAAATTATATTCCTTTGTATATCTGGTCCCATTCTAGATTCAAGAATGTCACTGCCTTCTGTAGCTTTGAAAGCTTTTGAAAAGGTGAGTTGTAATTTAGAGCCAGAGTACGTCTCTACATCATACAGAATGACTGTGCTTTAGGAACGCTGTAACAAAGGAACTGTGGCCTCAAGGAACTGTGTTTATTTGTGTGAATGCTAATATGCTTGTAGAATATATCAGTAGCAGAACTGTTATTGTGGCTCTTGGACTAGCTTCATTGCACTAACTAAACATGCCTGATGTACACAGAAAATATGTCCAAGCCACTCAACATGCCCTAGTTCCAACAAATGCATTGACGTGTTCTCTCAATCCAAGTTACAGATGATACCAAGAGGAAGGTCAGACCTGTTCTGGAAAAAATTGAAACAAAAATTACAGAACTTGATCCTTAAAGAAATGTCTGTTTCCATTTTTAACTGTATGTGATGAAGACAAACATCTGAAATATTTAAAAATGTTTTGGAGTGTCGGTACACAGCCATTTGGCTGCAATAGAAGAATAAGGAAGGGGTGTGTCTTCACCAAGTACTGAGACACAACCAAGAAAAATAATCTGAAAACTTGCTTCAAAAAGTTAAATGCCCACTGTCAGTCCACCAAAAACAAACAAAGGGAATGCTTTGCTTTATCTTCAGGCCAAAAGTTAACATACAATTGCATTAGAAGAAGAAAGTCCATGCACGTCTATACATATGTGGTGAATGCATGTAAATAAAGAACTCAAGCTAGTCTAAAATCTGCTGAGTTCAACAACTGACAATTTGTCATGGATCAATTCCTACAAGGAAGACCCATGCCCATGGAGGATGGGGCAAGGGAAAGTGCTTGTCATTAATGCTTCTGTACTTCTTCTCATTTTGTACAAAAAATGTTACTCATGGATTTGTAGAAGGGCTCTTCAAAGGAAAATGAATCATCATTTCATATAATGGCTTGCAGTATCTCCAAATATAAGCACAGTCATAGTAGTATCTGTTTCAAGTTTTTAGTACTATCATTAAATGCAGTGAGAAGTGTTTACCAGACTTTAAACTGCGTTAGTGGTGGTGCACAGATAAATATCTAAGAATAATAGGTTCCTTTCTCTTCAGCTGCATTTATGTAAAGCTTCATTAACAGTAGGGGTTACTGATCAGTACTGATCAGTAACTGTTCTAACCAAAACCAAATGAAACATCTCAGAGGAGGTTTAATAAGGATGGAAAATGATTTAGGCCTTTCATAAGGAGACCAAGGAGTAACAATGCTGTTACGGTTTTATATCTTCGGTATTTTCTTGGTTCTGTTGTGCATGAAGATGGGACTTCTGACAAGAACTTTTTGGTTCACAAGATTTTCATACAAATGAGAGGAAAGCATTAGTAGCAGACAGGAAAGATGAGAGATTTTGCTTGAAAAGGGAGTGAAATACAGATGGTGTACAATGACATTTAACACTTAGCTGGAAGGATGAATCAGTAATGGGAGTGTTTGTGCCTTGCTTCAGTGGCTGAAACTGGTGGGAAACAAGCAGTTTGAATCATGTTTAACCATCACCAAGAAAGAGCTCACTTTTTATTTTATGGTTGTCCTAGGAAATGTATTTTTTGCTTGTGCCTGTCTTACTAAGAACATTAAAAACTTTATTCTAAAAGTATTTATATTTTATGGTATGGAAGAGCCCACTTTAAAAGTTGCCTTTTCTTTTTTTTTTTTTTTTTTTTTTTTTTTTTTTTTTTTTTTAAGCAGCTTTTGACTGCTTGATACTCCTCTAAATACTCATTCTACTATTCTGCTTCCTTAATAAGATGATCTTATTATGCCCTCAGTTCAATTGTGAATTGCTGCTGGTCACCCAACCCATTAACTAAGGCAAAACACACAGCAATTCAGCTTGACATACTTAATGAGAATTCTGAGGCTGCTTAATTTATCAGCCTTTAACATTAGGATACTTCAACTAAGCTTCAGTGTTATGAATGTTATGTGCTGATTCTTTTGACAATACATAATGATCCTCATCATTGTGAAGCCTGTGAATAGAATAATCTGATCAGTTCATTAAAACTGGAGAGGTCTGAATGCACTAATAATGCCATTGTTTACACTCTGAACACTGAAGACAAAATTAATTTCTGGTGTAATTCCATAAACTTTAATACAGTGGCTCCATGAATACTTTCAACCTAAGCAAAGCGAGTAATTTCTCTCAAGAGGCATGCTGAAATGCCACCCCAGCAGTCCTATTTGTACAATTACCCTCTTGATCAAAAAGGGAAAATGGGTTTCATCCCCATGGAGCTTGATAGAGTTACACCAGTCATGAAAGTATCAACATGACTTTACCTTGATAATTTGTGATATGTTTTCTGGAATTGTATATATGACAAAGCTGTACTAAGTATGGAGATATAGCGAGAAATAGGAAATAGCGAGATACCCAGAAAAGCTTTTTTGACTGGTGAATCAAACCTTCCTCAGGATGCACTCCTGTCCAGGACTGATCAGAACAGCTAAATTGGTTCCTGCACTAAATTTCTGTTTAAGGAAAAGACTGTCTCCAATGACTGCTGAGGGCTTGACTACTACCAAGTTACCTTGTGTCACCACGCTTCTGTCACTTGATCATTTCCTACCTCGAGCCACAGCTGCAATTTGAGGCACAGGAGTTGGCAGAGACCTGTGCAAGGCTTCATACCAGCACAGCATTTTAATTGCTTGAAGACTCTAATTAGTTTTAGAAGCTTTATTTGTAAATTTGTTTGGAGGCCACTGTGTAAGCTCTTCTGCCAAAGTATACAGCTGTTTGTGGTAATAATAACAAACTTCCACTCTTGTGGCAGTTACTTATAACTGATTCCTTGGGTAGGCACCTTGCAATATTTTAGGGAAACTACCATCAAGATTAATGTTACTAGAGAGTAATTAAGGGTTGAATAAATGTGAGTGAGTAGTTTTATCTTCTGTCTAAGATCTTAAATACATTAATAGGGTATCTGCAATCTCAGTTTCACAATTTTTGTGAGGTGTGGGTGTTTGTATCATAGGAAAAGGATCACAAAACTTGAAAAGCTCTGTTTGTCTTAGAAAAATATTGAAAGTTAGTAATTTCTTTGAAAAGTGTGAATCTTGTCTCAAAAACTATTTCATGGGAGAAAGTCTTAAGCAGAAACTTATCCATCCAGCATGTAGAAATTACATGTCTCTGAAAACAGAATCTGTGAAGCTCTGGTTTCTGTGCCAGTGTAGAGAAATATGAAGTGTTTGGTGGTCTTTGGTAGAGCAAAATTCCTTTTTGCACTTCTGTCAGCCACTGCATGAGTCCTGGACTATGCAATTCCACATCCTGTTCTGTTAGAACTGGCCTTATGATTACAGAGCCAGAACCATGCCCACGGTAACTCCTCCCTCTCCTCACAATTGGAAATAGCTTAGTGAGGATATGGAAACCTTTTATTTCAGAGCAATAACTGCTTGCATGCCAGCCTATACTTCTATCTATGTCTGCATCAGTAAGCAGCTTCTTACTTGAATCACTACATTTGCAGCTTAACCAATTTTCTTAACCAAATTGCTAAACTTTTCCAATGAACTAACATGAAATCTCTCCTATTCGCTACTGTTGAAATAATCTGGGGCAGACTGCATTTAACACTCACAAATGCACAATAAGCAATGCAATTGTATGCAAGAATATACAGCAATTAATTCACAATTATACTGTTCACCTATTGTCATAACTAACTCCTCCAGAAATAATTGACATGAGTACTTCTTTGTTATCCTCAGAGAATCAAAATCCCAACGACTTTTCTTTAATAAAAAACCTCACACCAAACCAACAATGAAAGAACACCACTGATTACAGTACTCCCTAGAAAACTGCTGACTTTGGAGGAGTTGCTTTCAAAGCATTTGCAACTTAGTTTGTATTGTACTAGTATTTTGTCACAGACATTGTCACAGGGCTCTATCTCGTTGCATAGACTGTGAGGAATTAAAACGTGGCAGAGCTACTATTACCATATTTAACCACTTTTTTTTTTTGCCTTCTCTTTTTTTTCTTCCTTACACGCATTTGTTATGTAAGTGTGATAAAAGCAACAGATATATCAAAGTGAGGCTTTCATAACTATCCCTGCCATCAGTTGTCTCATCCGCTTGTTACTGACACTGGTAACCCTACTTCTTTTAAAATTTCTTCATATAGACTTACTTTATAGACATACTTGTAAATGAAATGAATAAAACATGTTTATAGTGTGCCTAACTCCAATCTTGCTGTATGTACAGGTTTTTCACTTGTCACACCTGATCATGAAATATCTCCAGAACTAGGTCTAATCTGGAGCTAACAACATGTAGAGCTAGTTATTTTGTTACAAGTAGTGAGCTCTTCTTTGCTCTTCTATGACACAGCAATATTTTTTTATCATTACTTTGTCAATGACAGGCATAATTTGGATCAATGACCAGTATATCTGAAAATCTAGAGTTTTTTTTTTTTTTTTTAATTATTATTATTTTTAGCTGGACTACTCTCAATACAGTTAGCAAGTTAAGAAATCTGATTACTGTGTAATAGTGCCCGTCTTCCACATGCTGCTGCTGAATGGTTATGTGACTTTACTTCTGACACTCTGATTCCCTTGCTAGTTTTAATGCTTTCTAGTAATTACTTGTCTTTGTCACCATTTTTAATTTTTTTTTTCACACTTTCTGGAGGAATCCATGTTTTGGGGGAAGGACAATAGCAGTTTTTATTCTCTTCAGTTCTAATGAAGGGCAAAATATATAATTTTTTTAATCTTTTTTGTCTGCTTTTATTACAAATGTATGTGATATATGTTCAAGGAAAAAATATGTTTTTAAGAGGTCAGCATATGCCAAAAGATACACAGATGTTCTTAAAAGATGAAAAAGCATATGAAAAAGAATATGAAAAAGATCATTTTTTCTCTAGTCATAAGCAACTGTTTCTGAATATTTGGCTTACAGTCTAAGTACGTTCTCTCTTCATGTAAAAATCAGTGAGATTTGTCTCCTTGACTTGTAGATTGACATTACCAGTGAACAGGCACTTTTGTATTTTTACGGGTGACATTTTTGTGTTTTCAAGGGAGAGATCTTATTGAGATATATGGAAAATCTTAAACAGGTTTAGCTGGTATCAGGAAAGCCTGATTTGATTCTGGGATGATAATCATTAAATAGTGCAGAAGTCCTTCATTTTGTTCTCACTTATACTTTGAATTTACTAATTTTATGCAACAGTAGCATGTCCACCCAAACTAAAGTCTAGGAATTTTTGTGTGTGTGTGTGTATCATTAACGACTTCTAGTAATTCATTGTTCCTTGCTGTAATCTAGTGTGAAGATATCAATCAGGTTCCCTCTACCCTGATAGAGTAAGTGTTCATTCAGATATTTCAGTCCTGACAGATAGAAATTAAAATGTCAGTTTCTACAGTTATTTTCCTCTTCAACGTGAAAGTGGCACAGATGGATGGCTGACCACAATTCTAATAAGGTATGTAAGGGACTTTTTTAATGAAACAAATACAAAGAAATCATTCAGAAGGCTGAGTTTTTTGAAGTAGTGAGGGTGACCTTATTTGGATGTCTTTTTCTTCCTGGGCTTTTTTCCCCTTGGAAACAGTGTCATAGCAGGCTTTGACAAAGACATTATCACTGCTGCCCACAAGCAAAATGGGAATATTAAAACAAAGAAGCTCATGTGTTGCTTCTTCATTACACCAGGTTGAAAATAAAGATAAAAGCTGTTACCTGAAGCTGAATCCTTTGTATAAGAGATCCTTGCTTTCATATTAAGGCCACAATTAAATCATGTATTCAAAAGCCAGGTGTCTAATTTTCTCTCGTCTGTGTAAATTAGCAGTTTCTCCTGTTTTCCAGTAAAGTGGCATCCAGAGTGTGTGTGAACATTGCCATTCCTAACAAAATCAGATAAAAATTAGGAAAAAATATGTTGTCTATTTTTCTCTACTATGCCATGCCTACTTCTCAGCAAAGACTTTTTGCCTGGGAAATGTATTTTAGACATATGAATATGTTAAAAGTTGCCTTTTAAACATACCATATGAGGTTTTCCAGTGCAATGGCTAGATGAAAGCTTATTTAATTTGTATAATACCCAGAACCCATGATAAAATGTTTCATAAAAGATGGGATAAAAATGGCACCCATTGCTCATTTATAATATGTTTGTCATTATAGGCCTCCTATTTAGGTCAGATTAAATTGCAAGGAAAATAATGACTCAAATATCAGTAAGCCCAGTGTTTGTTCTACACCAAATAAAATGCTTCTTAACTAGAAAAGGTTTTAGATAGGAAAAGAATTTGAAGTTACAATTATGCAAAATAGCTAATCATTAAAGATAAAACTATTACAGGTTTGATTCTAGTTTAAAAAAATATATATAAATCCTTTCATATAGCTGCTGAATGAGTCTTTATTTACCTTCTGGACACTGTTCACATGTGTATAACAAATTCAAAAAAACATAAGGCAATATGAGTAGGAAGGAGTATCTGAGGGTAATCTGCTCCATTTTACACAGTTTATTCCTCTGATACTTAATCATATATTTTCTCAACAACATACTGCATTTAGAAATACCCTACATATAAGGGGGAACATGACTTCATTGTATTTCTTAAATATTTTTGCTCATTTATAGAATTTGCAGAATAGTACTCAACTTGCACTACTTCTGGAGAGCAGTTAATCCCAACTGCTGAGTCTTATGGCATTGTTAGGATGAATTTAATAGCCTTATCTCCCCTTGAAACAGCCAAAATAGTGAGAATCCATTTCAGCTACTTGCTGAGAGTTGCATATTCTGGACAGTATAATTGTTTTGTGCTTGGTTTCACCAGTTGAATTTCGAGGAGTTCCAGAGGGTAAATAAATTAGGGTAAATATTTGGCCTATTGGTTTAGTATTTTCAGCAAAGATGAAGATATATTTTCCTTCAATGTACATATTGACCTCCTTTTTGTTTTGGTCAATATTTAGTTCTTGACTCAATTAATCTCAATAGATACCCAAACAAAGATCAATATTTATTGACATCAGTGGGAATAATATGTGTGGGGAGCAAATAATTGGCTTTCAAGAATGTTCTGTCAATGGTTTACTTCACGTTCTAAACCCAACATTTCTCAGTGGCAACAGTAGTATCTCTACTCTTGCCAGTGATATTAAAGCACCTGGAATTTTCTATATTCTTCTCTTTAAAACTTTCTGTGTTTGGCCTTTGTACATTCTAAGAAATCTGGTCAGATTATGGAAACTTCCTAGGAAAAGAAAATAAGAGGTCTTTCATAGATACTTTCATTCCCATCCTTTAGAATTCATGAGTTCCAAGTATAGTCAGGATTTTCCCTTACTTTTGGAGCCTGCTTACCAAATGTAGGGAAGAGAAGCTGTTGCACCATACGGGAACTGGAGGACACCTGCCTCTTTCACATGTCCCTGTGTGGGGAGTATGATTTGCATTGTCTGGTTGGTATTTTTTTCAAAGAGGCATTCTGAAAGACTGGTCTGCTGAAGACTGAAATTGTCTGTGTATGTCTTAGTTGTTTTTCTTTTTTTACGCTTTCAGTAGAAGTGGTGGGAAGGAGTAAATGAGTTAAAATAGTTTTTACTAATAACGACACTCACCTCCATTACTTTTATGTGCATTAAATATGAATGGAATCAGATGAATATCTTGTTTTAAAAGATTGAAAAATGTGTATAATATTGGTGACTGAAGGGTACAGGTCTGTAGCCTTTTGTATTTCAGTGTTCCTAAGAATCCCTTTTCAGTAGAGAAGAATTGTTTGCACTATTTTCCAGTTTTAGTTTTAAAACTTCTTCAGCTGCACACTGTTTCATTCTTTCTTTTCATATTACTTCAGCCTACCTACAGGGGGAGAAACCAAAAAACTTTCCAACTTCTTCATTTTGAGAAGCAGAAAGGTAAGATGCAATTGCAGAGACCATCCCTAGCTTGAGTTGTGAAAAATAAATATTGAATGAAAGTTGAAAACAGACTACTTGTGAAAAGTTCACCAACTAAATTTACTCACCAAAACACCTGAAAATGATTTTCTGTTCACAGAATAAATTTGTTGGCTAAATTATTTGTTGCCAGATAAATGTGTTGCTTAATGAACCACAAAGCAATTAACCTGTGACTTCACACACTAATTTCCTAAATCCTTTCTAATCTCCCTTTACATTAAGCCCTTATTGTTATCTTGAAGAGATTATGAATCTGTTGAAATATATTTAAAGTTTCCTGGTAAAATGTTTTAAAATCAGATTCAGAAATTCATAGATAGAAGAGAATATAATCTGTCACCCTGAGAATACTCTAAGAAGTAATATAAGGCTATTTGCCCAATATTTTGACCACTATTGCCCAATAGTAGTCATGTGAGGAAGGAATTCAGGATCTATCTCTACTTGGTACTAATTTTTATAGGTTCACAGAATGTTTTGATGTTGAGGATGATCTATTCCAACCCTCTGCTCAGCTACAGCAGGTTGCTCAGGTCTATGTCCAGATAGCCTTTGATTATCTCTACAAGATTTTTGGGCAACCTGTTCCAATATTTGACCATCTTCACAGTAAAAAGTATTTTTTCCTTATTTTTAAAATAGTACAGCATTTGCCCATTTTCTTTAATTTGCTGCTGTTTATGCACATTGAGATTTTCCCCAAGCCTTCTCTTCTATAGACTGGTAACTCTCAGCCTCCCCTTGTATGTCAGATGTGGGGAGTATGTTTGCTATCGCAGCCATTAGCTACAATTTAAATATCATACTTAAAGGAAATCAGACTTGGCATTTTAATAAAGAGAAGCTCATAGAAGGAGAGAAATCGAATAGCTTTGCTTTATCTTTCACATGGTATTTGGGACTTTGTAGAAGCAGTGGTGATGCTTGCTTGTTAAAGAACACATGAGCCTGAATTTCAAATGGCATTCCAGATAAAAATAATAAAAACCTTCTGATGTGATAAAGGTGCCTGTTCTTTAAATAGAGATATCCTTTCTGAAAGTTGCGTGATATAAAGTTGAGATAAGATTCTGTCATTCCTGTTTACCCAACTAACTAGTCAGACTTCACTCCTAAACACAGCGAGGGCATTTCTGATTTAACGTGGATGACAGTCATGATTTTGAAGCAGATCTCTGCATCATCCTGTTTACTGTGCACATGTCCATACCGGAGTGCTCTGAGCATAGCCTGGCTTCCTTTCAGCTGAAACAAAACTGGAAAATGCACTGACTGAGCATCCAATGCATTCCTGCTCCAAAAAGACATACAGTCCATGGGACTAGATCAGAAAGAGTCAAAAGGTTTTTGTTTGGTTGTCTGTGCAACCAACACCAAATGTCTGGTGTAGACAGCAGGTCTAGCAGCAAGCACCTCACTCCTCAGGTGCTCTCCTCTTGGTTCACACTGTGCCCTGCTGGAGGCTGAGCTAGGGAGCCTCTTGCCGGGGGAGAGTCTGGTCGCCCACTGCTTCTTCCTCATGGCTAGTTAGTGGAAGATCTAAAGCTGGAAAGGAGGAATCCTTATACTCTTTATTTTGCTCTAAAGAGAGGAGAAATAACAGCATTGCAAAACCCAAAGAATTAAAAGGTAAAACTAGTAATTTAACTTAAATTAACTTTAAATTTAGATAATGTTCTTTTTAATCTGTTGAAGATCTACCATACCATAGCAGTATCTAAAATCTAAAGAAAGTACAAAGATTTCACAGTAAATCACAGTAAAGATTTCACAGGTTTAAGCATGTTACCTTTCTTTAGATGGCTGATTTTTGAATTGATCTGTTTAAATTCTCTTCAGACAGCAATTAGTCATAGACTGTCAACAAGTAAAAACAAGACTGTAATTATTAACTCACAGGGATATGTTGCTGTTCGTAATCAGATATAGATATGATATCCAATTTATAATTTCATAAAAATGTTCAAGTAAATTACAGCCTTGTAATAATTTGATGGCAGTTTTATCTTTGATATTATCTTTGTTGCTAGTTAATATTGGCATAACATTTTCTTGTAAAAGTGGTTGTCTCTCTAATCAAATGTAGTATATGGTAGGGAGAAAATGTGTGCTAATAAAGAAGCAGTGCAGAGTAGAAGTGGGTGAATGGTTTTACTTTCAGATTAAAAAAGAAAAAAAAGCAAAAAACACACCCTGAATCCATTATTAATCCAAAGCTATTTGTGGACAAGCATCTGGCCACCTACATACTAGTTATCTTTTGACATTTATTTCTGATGCCGGATAAATGCTCTGTTACAGTGGGCTTTTTTATCCAAGCCTTTGGTATCACAGGTACTGAATGTTCCCATAGCACTATGAATTGCTAGCAGATGGTGTGAGTACAGCAAGAGAAAGTGGGATGAAAATCCCGCTCAGTGGGCTGGGACATTGCAGAAGGCTAGTGCCAGGCTTGTGTTCTCTAGAGAACTTTCTGAGGACTGTCCAAAGGTATTCACTTTTTTTTAATAATAATAATAGTAATTATTATTATTTTATTTTTTAATTATTATTTTTATTTTTTACCTTTCTTTTCTGGCACCTGGATTCTGGCACAACATTTATTACTGTGCACTTTGCTACATTATAATGAAATTAAATATGAGATTTGATATTGATATCACTGACTTTTCTCTTATTATCATGATTGTTTGGTAATTCTTCCCCAACCTCATCTTTCCAAACACCATCAGAATGGAGCTAATGGGATCTCCTAACCCTTTTTATTTCCGTGGTTCAAAATTCTCCATTGGTGTTTGCATCTGGAGTCCAATAACTTAACCTTTAATCTGGTCTTCAAACTGAGCAATTCATGACCTCAGCTTCTAGAACTGGGTAAGAGTAGATGTGTACAACACAGCTGTATTGGACAATGTGTGTTTCATTATTATAAAGCCAGATGAAATGACAAAGGATCAAAGTGGTCAAATTTCTAACTGTTGGTCATCGACATCTGTTTTGCCCTCAGTGCTGCTACTTTTGATCCATGATCTTCAATATCATGTGAGTTGGTAGCTAAGAACAGAAATACAGAAAAAAATTAGTCCGGGAAGAAGCCAGTAAAATTAAATTTGCTGGCATGATTATATCAGATAATAACTTAGGTCTGTGTAACCTGTGAAGACTAAGAGAAGGTAATGGATTTGATGAACATATCTGATAATTATTATTATTCCAGCCAGGAAAAATAAATAAATATTCAGCAATATTTTTCAGACCTAACACATTAAAAGACCCATTGTATGGCCACCATAGAAAAATCTGAATAAATATTGTCCCATTCTCTTAAGAATGAAAGAGGGTAATATGCTGTGAAATGTGGAAACAACACAGCATTGAGAGAAGGAAAGAAAGAGACAGCAGATGCTGTTTTCCAGACTAAATCTCCTCTGATGCACTCCAGGGACCTCATTTAATCAAGCATCATTCTCACACTTCATCACGTATATTATTCAGAAATGATGAAAAATTCTTGGAATAAATTAGTCATTTATTTTGAATAAATGGTTTTTAAAATTTATTATTCTTCAAGCTATTTTGAATTATTTTTTTTTTCTTTTTCTTTATATCTCCCCGAGGCTCTCAGCTCAGCTTAATCAGAAACTGCTGCTTGCAGGGTCCTGAGCAGGACCCTGGCTCTTTGTAAAAGTAATTTTTCTGGGACATACCTCCTTCTGTTACGGCTTTCTCTCTACTTCTGATTATCAGATTAAAAATGCTTCTTTCTGTGTACTCTGATTTAGGGTAATCTCTGTAACAATCCTATGATAACACTGAACATTGTTTCTCCTGCTGTGTGCGCTAAAGTGAACTTAGCATAAGGACTCTCCACCAAAATCCAAGGACTCTCCACCAAAATCCTTTCCCTTTTTTTTCCTCACATCTTGTTGACTGCTGGTTTTCCCTGCCCTTTTACATTATTCTCTGCTGTTTACCTTTTGCACTTTTACTTGTCAAGTTTATAATAATGGTGCAGCATAACTTGACACTGTCTGGGAAAATATATTCAACACTCCCTGGAGGAGAGCTTATACAGGCTGATACTTCTGTGGGCAGGACCTGTCAGTTTTAATTGCCCAGGGTGGTGCTTCATCTCACATGTTAGGGGAACAGTCATGGGACTCTACTCAGCTGCTGTAAAGTATCAGAACAAGGCTTTCAATGCTAGGCCATGGATTTCTAAGTAGTAGCTCTCTCAGTCAATCATTCTGGATAGAAGGATTTTGATTAGGTTAATAAAACTTACACACCCTCCATGCGTATCTGGGTGATAAATTGGACAGCCACATGATGAACCACATTTATCATGCACTTCTGGCAGTGTCTCTTCACTCTCTGTGCTAATCTACCCTGGGCATTTCAGGCCTTTGCCAAGTATTACATAGTCAAGGAGGAAAGCATGCATTATAAGTACAAAGTGAAGTTAGATTTAGTGTGAAAATGGGATGGTTGGAGAAAGTCGATTAACCCTTCTGTATATGTAGTTTTGTATATCTCTATTTTTCTTCAAACATCAGTATTTGTTTTTTTTGCCAAAAAATGCCTAACATTTACCAGAAATAGGAAGCATTGTTTCTTCCATTTTCTGGTTTTGGTTGATTTTTTTTTTAATTATTATTCTAAAGGGGGATAAATAATGTCTTTTGCCTGGAAAGGAAAAAAAAATAATGAAGAAGTGTTTCTATGGATTTTACTTTAACAGAAGAAATATGCTTCCACAAAAAAATAAAATAGGAAAATATATGGATAATTTTCAATTGAGTCATTGAATCTTGAGTTGAAGTTATATATTATAAGTTATTCAGTGAAGCAAAAGGCATCAACTCTTGGACCTTTCTGTCTAGGTTGCAAAGGTGCTTTTCAGCCTGTTTTCTTTGTCACCTAAACATTTAGCAAATGTTAATCTCCCAACAATTCTTCTGAGATGCCATATATCCCCTGCATCCTGTCAGCCCTGGTTTCCTTCTTGCAGGAAGGAAGGAGCAGGAACGAGGAATTTAATTATTGGTTACTGGGACAAAGTCTGATACCACTGGCATGGGAAAATTAATATTAAAACTCCTTGTAGAACTGTAGGACTGTCTGCTTTCAGATGCTCAGCTGTTATACAAACTGATCTATTCCTGCAAAGTCCTGGAAGGGATCAGTGTTAGCACTGACTAAAACAGTTTCAGGTTCCATTTCAATTAAGTTTTCTCTCTTTATTTTTTGTCTGTTTTTCCATTTCTTCATTCTCTGTCCTCTGCTTTTAGACAGCAGAAGATTCCCAGAATGCCAGACTTTAACCAAATGCCATGGTTTTCTTTATTTGTAATGCTGGATGAACAGGCACTTTAGTGCAGGATGGTGAACTTCATGCACCTGAAGTTTAGTGTGATGGCTCACCAAGAAATGAGTTCCATTCTTGAAAAAATGAGTCTCCTCAATGGGACTTTTCATTATTTCAGAATAGAAGTCTTTGAAAAAGTCTTCATTGTGAAAACCCAATGGGTATTGTACTGCAGAAATGTAGGAAAACTCAGTACTGCTTTACAGTTACTTGTGTGTGCTGTGATTCACTGCAGTGAACTTCACGAACAAGAAATTTGTGTAGGTGATGTAGTGTTTTAATGAACTAAGTGATCACATTAAAAGATCACAGTTCAGATCTCATTAAACCCTATGTTCTATAAGCAAAATGAGAAGGTATTTAACAATATGTGCTGTGATACTGTAAAAGTTCATTCCAGCTGGAGGACTAGGCTTAGAAAATATTAACACCAATTTGTACAGTATAGCATATTTCTCAGGCAAGCACCTAGCATTTAACAAATGCAAAATGTAGGGGAGTCTGAAAGATTTCTAGCTGACAGAGTTTTCATGCCTGCAATCCAAAGAGGTGGGAGGTAGCCTTTTATAAACAAAACAAAACAAAACAAAACCATGCAAAACAAAACAAACAAACAAAACCAACAATATCTTGGTGCTTTTAGATAGAGTGATTTTATTTTCTGTCCAGATGCAGGATATTCAAATCCTCATTTTCAGGCCAACCACTGAGTCTCTTAAAGGAAGAGGGAAATATCCTCCAAGTGTTCTTCAATGCTTCTGTGAAACAGTGCCACTAGGAAGAACTGTTCAAATCTCATGAAGTGGGGAAAAAAATCTCAGGATGAGACACAGTTACATGACTTACTGAGTAGAGGGAGTATCCACTGGGAGGCACAGGCATGCTCCACACGTATTTATATGTGCATTTAAACCAGTGTTTGTTGAGTCAGAAACTGATATACAGGGTTATATATACAGGGTTAGGAGTTCTCAACACTGTTTATTCATCAGTATAGTTAGACAAGTTATACTGTCAATGAACAGTGAAAATATTATTTGTTAAATCAGTTAAAGTTCACTGTATCTTTGGATATGCTGGGCTTTCCAGAGTTCAGGAAAAATCAGTTTCAGAAAGAAACAATTTATTTTGTCATAAAAAGGAGAGAAGAAAAAAGTTAGGCTGCTAAGCTTTTATACTCCATGGTTGGCCATACAAGTACAGGATTGCAATTACTGGATCTATAGAGCTTGAGGGCTTTATTTATTGGCAATGCACTTTTGGCTCCCCTAAAGGCTTTTCAAGTTTCCCAGAAATATGATAAGACAAAAATATGTTATGACATAACAGAAGAAAGTAAAGATAAAGAGAGAGGTGAGGTTAGTTGGTGTTGGATAAATATGAACTGAATGGTCAGTTTTAAGAAGTCATAAGCTTTGGGTGTGTCCAATAGAGTTGAACACGTGACAACACTTCGTGCTGACCCATTAGAAGAATGATCAATGCTTAAATTTATTAGGCTTTGTGCTTCAGTTTTCCATTAGTATTTAGCTCACCATTGTATTCTATAAACAAAACTATGACTTACTGTTTTAATTTACACAAGATTCATCACATTGTTTTTGTTACAATTTGAAAATACAAAAATATAATCTTTCTGATATGTGCATATTTATTTACAACAGGTTTATAATTCACTTATCTAGTTCCTTCTGAATTCATGAACACCAGATAGCTATACCATAAGAGATACAGGCACATTTATTAAGATCAACTTTATAGCAAGTGCTCATTTATCTTTCTGGCATACTTGCAACTCATTGAATCATTCCAAGAGGGCCACAACTTTCCTGTCCTGCTGAGATGGTTTGCTTGCATCTGTATGTGAGCTTCCAGTTTCTTACTAAGAGAGTCACTTTCTCTGGGAGTGCAAAACAGCATCACGGTTGGAAGCCGTGTCATCATGTGTCTACTAAAGCCAGACTTAATAGCTGATTGCAGCCTGGGCTCAGAGGGTGTATTCCCTTCTGAGGTGGCATCCCTTCTCTTCCATCTTGAAAAAAATTACACTTAATTTCTTTTAGGAAGTAACCTAAACTTCCACTAAGATGTCAAACCTAATTAATATATTCAAAACCCCAAAGTTTAAATTTAATACTACAATTTGTGCAGTCACTGCACTCATGGTATGAGTAGGTTAACTCGAGTTGTTCCTAATTATAGATCATGTAAGGAAGCAGGCTGCTATGACAGCTCAGTCACAACACGCTGTTCGGATGATTGTCAAACTCTTTTGAAGTATCTCAGGAACTTGAAGATAAAGATGACACCATTTCTGCTGTGGACAATGCAGAGGGAGAGAACATTACCATCAGGGTATTATTTGCTTAGTATTTTTGCTGTGGTCAAGTCAAAGCTGAGGATTGCTGTTCTGGAGTTTGTCCACTAAATTTTGTAATGGAACATGACATATAAGAGAGAACTGTGATACATAAATCTGGAGCCAAAACACCCCAAGCCCGTCAAAATATTAGTGTTCTATTTTTTCTGCTTTTATTTTTTTTTTCAGTCTCGTTTCTGAGAATTTTTGACCAGATCCAAAGAAAACATAAAACTTTGCTGATAATATTTAGAATTTGTGGAAAAAATGAGAGGCATGTTCTCAGAGCAGACCCAAAGCTCCTCTTGCTTATCACTGCCCACTCGAACATACCATCACCTACTATTTTTAAAATCCCGTACGGGCATCTAAAAGTATTTTTCTGCTGTTCCTGATGATGTGTCATGCTGAGCATAATTGTTACATGTAAGAGTTATTAGTACTGCATACACCTAATGCTCATTCACTAAACAGATGGCTTATGAAAATGTGGGATGGCTTACTAGTCTTAAAATGATTCATACCTCAGCTATCTGAACACATGGCTACCTTTCATCACTTGTGCTGAGTCTACGAGCTGGATTAATAACCCAGTTTTTAACATATTTTCTCTTATTTAACCAGCATATGCCAACAGCATATTTTCTAGTAAGGTATGAAAACCACAAATGTAAACTGTTCTTTGTGCTTCCAGAGGCCTCTTTCCTTTTTTCCTTTCCTTCCTTCCTTTCATGTTATTACCTCAAACCTTTGTAATTTCAGTTATGTTGCTTATCAGATCAATATCATTCATCTGACAATGGCATTCTTTTTACATCCATAAAGGCCATGAGGATTTCTAAAATGTGAATCTGTTTGTTTATAGCATTCCCATGCTCATCTTATTTGCTTGTTTGGGTGGATTCCTTCCAGCTTTCTTGTTTTCTTTTTCTTGCTTACTCACTCATTTTGTCACCTCGTCTCCCTTTCTTTTGCTTGCAGGATTTCCTTGTCTCTCTTTTCTGTCTGTTCTCAAATAGTCAAACAATCTGCTTCTTATTGTTCTGTTGGTTTGCCATACTTCACACAGCACTGACTTCTGCACCTATTTGTTTCTCTTCAGTAGAGTTCAGCTTTTGTCTGTTTCTTATTCTCTGTCTTCATAATAATCCCTTTATCAGAGAGCATGCAAGTTCTACAAATTTCAAAATCTGTGGCATATTGACCCGTTATCTCAAACAATTCTGTCCACAAATAAGGCAATGATGTGTTTCATACGAAGAAAGTCACAGCCAAATTATCTTTTCTAAAAGGTGAATGCATTCTAAATCATCGATGTCACTTTTCCTTCCACGTGCTGGAACAATAGAGGTGATCAGTAAGTTAGGAAAGAAATGTTTCTTATATTGTTGCAACATTTTCTATGAAATTGAAGTGTGTACCACTGATTTCTAATCAGGTACAAAGTAATGATGCATACTAGGCAGTTGTAGCATTTAGGAACTCAGCTGCACCCAGTGCAGACATTGTAAGAAGACAGTATATGGAGGAAAAAGCATTGAGATGATTGTGCTTGCAAACAGTTGGAGTTAGGATTCATGTTTTCTTGCATAATCTATAATTGTTCAAGACTTTACATATTGGCAGACATGTCCTTTATTACCGCAAACATACCAAAATCTGAATAGGAAAAAAACAAACAAACAAACAAACAAAAAACAAAACACCAAAGGACACTTGAGCAAGGTGGTCAAGTGTCCTTGCAAGAAAGGGAAGAACTAGAATGCGCTTTCATTTCCTGAAGTTTTTGTGAAGCTGAGCACAACTGACTTATTGGCAGTTTCATCATTAAATATGAGTCCTAACTGGGTCTTTATTATGCAATGTTTGCTTCTTTATAGAGATGTAATGCTGTAACGAATGGGGAAGCTGTGGGTTTGTGCTGCAACATTACCATTCTCCTTTGGTGCCTTTAGTACTGTAAAGAACATGCTGATGATTAAAATAAAGTATTTATAAACAAATAACACAAAACAAAAATAAAATAAAAAAATAAATTAAAATTAAATTAAATTAAATAAATAAAATAAAATAAACATAGGTTTCCCCCTGGCATGAATCACTTCATAAGAAGATAATGCTTTAGGTAATATTCCTCTGTAATTAAAAGCGAGGCTATGTGCCAAGGTTAGCATCCACAGGGCTCTTGCAGTAGCCAGGCCACCTGTTGGGTTGCTGCTGTGTGCCCAGACATGAAGGCTGTTCCCTGCAGATAGAGTTGGCCTCTGGTTGCCCATACAAGAAGTGGCAGCAGAAGATGATGCTGGGGCTTCTACCTTCAGCAGCTGGGCTGATGGTGAGCTGTTTTTACAAAAAAGTCCTTGATCCATGCAAAGTTTTGAATGGAGAGTAAAGAACCACAGGAACTAATACAGCTCATGGCAGAGGCCTAGTACAAGCCCATCTAAAAAGCACTGGGTGTCAGACCCAAACACTGTTCCAGGCACACTGCACGTGCTGAGCTCCCCATCCATCTCTTCAGGGCCACATCCCTGCAGCTACAGGGGCACAGTGCCTCATCCTGGAGCCACAGGTGGGCTCCTGTTTCCACAGCCATGCTATTTTCCCGCTCTCCTGCGTACATTACGGCACCTTACTGGTTTGTTTATGCTCTCTCACTGTGGAAAATTATTTGCTGTCAGCATAGACTAAGCAGAGAATCCAACTTTCTGTTTTCCTCAAAATCAAACAAACAAACAAACAAATGGTTTCATGGTTATCTTATAAATCTCTAAACCATTTTTCTCATTTTACATAATAAAGGCCTATTGTATTGTCAGAGTGGATGAATAGCAGCCCCAAAGTAGGTTACTATCAAGAAAATAATTTTAGTTTGAAGAACACTTTCGTATACGTAGGAATGAAAGAAGAAACAATTGAGGCATGTAAGGTTCTAACAGTGACTTGCCCACATGTGCTGCAGATCTGTTTTTACAGTAGGTTCTGATGTCTCTCTGGAGAGATCAATTATTTAGTCTATTTACCTATCTTAATAGTGCGTCAATGTAATTCATGAAATCCAAGCACCAAATTGCAGGAAAGTGAGGTAATGTACTGTAAGCTGTCTGATATTGCCAAGTGATACAAGCAATGATATCCATGTTTCAGTTTTAGTCCCCGTTCCCTTCTGAAGCATGAATACCCATGGGAATCTCCAGCTTCATCAGTCACGTGTTTCTAGCTATGATCAAGAGTGGTAGATTAGGTTTCTGTATTCTGTGCTTTTGGAACATAAAGGAGCACATATTTGGCTGGTGTAAATTGTTGTAAATCCACCGATTTCTACAAACACGTTTGATAAGTTGTCATCCAAAACATCAACTTACTATCTAGTAATTTCTCATTAAGGAGTTCGGCTAGTAACTGAAAACTGAGTTTGAATGTGCAAAATTTGATCAAAGATTAGATCTGGATCATAACTGTCTCCTCCAGGACTCCCTCTATTCAGTTTCAACCCTTATTTGTATTTAGCACTTTTTTTTGTTTGTTTTGTTTTAATTCCTGGATCATTCAGATGACAAAAGTTCAAAAGACAATCTCATTAGAATCTTGCTTGGCTTGAAATGATCACTTTTCTCAGCCCTGGATTGTTTTGTTGCTCTTAGGTTTAACAAACTTCTGTCCTTACCTTACTTTGTGTGGCAGTGCCACACTTCTGATTTTGGCCAAGATACTGACAGTCAGTAATGTTTTCTGTTTGTTGTTCATCATCTTACATTATGCTTATAAAATCTTTATCCAATTCTTAGTAGATGCATGCATATACAAAATGTTACAATACATTTAGCACTCATTGGTGATCACAGTGATGGAGCAAAATTAAAGCTTCACCAACCACTTTTTCCTTCGATATACATATGTTCTTTGTAAGTTTTACTACTAGCACTAATATTTACATATTTACTCTTTCTAGCACTGTGGCGTTTAGGAACTTTTGTCAGAGGATAAGAGTTTTCTTGGCATCACTCCCAGACTTATCCAGGAAAAAAATGATTGCAATTATTCACACAAGTTTTCACAATTTTTTGTCATAACATCTCCCTTTTGAATGCATCACATTAAAACATTTCATTTAAATTGGTAACAGAATTCTGAAGATTTTGAGAATTTACGTTTACAATTTTGAGAACTATCATTTACAAAAATTATATTCAAGTTCTAGGATTTTCTAAATAATAAATAAAAGTTCAAAATTGCTGGCTTAAAGAATTTGACAGCCAAATTTGAGGAACTTTATCAAAATGTAAGAATGAAAAGCCATAGTTTAGAGTCAGATTTTCCTTTTTTCTTATTGAAGATCATATCTTGTTGTCAGAAAACCTTTTTTTTCAACAGCTAAAAATCAGGCTATAGATTGATACTTCACTGAAAATCCATAAAGATAAATTAGAAAAAATATCTCAATGTTATTACTGTATCTATATAGTTATATTTAGAGTTATAATAATATAAAAGTGTGGTTTATATAACTTGAGAATGCCTATCTTTTAATATGAGTAAGATAGAAGAGAGCTTCTTATATTCCTTTAGCATTTCTATTCTCTAAGATGGTAATGGATAAATACCAGCCACAGCTCAGTGTGGCTGGTATTTAATACAGCACAGCTCAGACTTTCATTGCTGAAAAGATAGACAGGAGAAAATTTGGCAATACTAACAGCTGTCTCATAATTCATAGCTCTTATTATTCACAATTCCCAGACAAATTCTAACTAATTAGTTTTGTCTGCATGTTTATCCTTAGCATACATGCTTGACGTCCCATTTAATTGCTGCAGTTGCCCATCTCAACATGGTACTTCTGTAGATTTTCTGTTGTGAAGGAGCTGCCTGCTTCATCCTCATCACATTACTAACAGAAGCGCTAGAAAAGATGCTAAAAGCCCATGCATTGTGCCTTTGTTACCCTGTCAGTCTGAATACATGTAATTCCCAAATGGGAGTTGCATCCGTATTTCCAAAGATCTCATTTGAGCATATGCCATAAGATAGGTGACAGTAATTAAAAATGTGACAAGAAAACTCAAATCACCAATGACTTACACTTTCAAATCCATGCAGAATAGAAGGTGTTGTGTCCAGATAAATGAAAAATGAAAAGGATCATTGATAATTGGACCGGGATGAAGAAAAGACATAAGATTAGAAAAGAGGCTGCAAAAGAAAAGCAGAAAGAAAAATAAGTAATCAGTGCATGCAAATAAATTATCAAAATATTTGTTTCTTAATATGTTATAAGCTCATGGCATCATAGCAATGCACTGATCCATGCTTGCCTTCTCTGCATGCTCACGTTGTGCATCAGAGCAAAGGGCCCTGAGCAGGCAGAAGGTGAGCTGAGTGCACGGCAGTTTTGCACCTTCCCACCTCGGCTGCCTTTATGCCAGCAAATGCCCGGGCTGGGGAGTAGGGCTGAGCACCATCCTGCAAGGCATACTCTACACCACGTCTCCTGCGGCACTTGGGCTGCAGAGCCTAGCCACCACCCCAGCAGCACTGGGGGGACACCCCACTCCTGAGACAGTGCTTGTTTTCCCTCTGTGTTTTAAGGGAACAAAGGATTTAATTGTGTGAGTGTGGCCCGTGAAGGGTCAGACCTGCAGGTTGCTCTGCAACTGAGTGCTGCTGCCTGCCGTGTGCACACAGCAAGGCCAGATTCAGACATCCACATGCTCTGGCCTATTTCTAGCTGGGTGGATGTTTCTGCAAAGCGTTTCCCTTCAGTTGTTGTCCCAGGGCCCACACAGGTACAGCTGGATCAGGGTTAGCTACCTCCATCTCCCTGTTCCTCAGTGGTAAAATCACATCTGCTTGAAATGGATGGGAGGGACAATCACTCGCTGTCATGTTTCATAGAGTACATAACAAGCCTAGATATGTTGTCAAGAAAATGAAATGAACTTACTATGTCTGGATGACCTTCAGGAAAATGAATAACTATTCTGTAAGCTTTTCGTGACATATACTTAATATTGAAGAATAATAGATATTCCATGAAAAAAAAAAAAAAAAGTCAATAAAACTTTGCTGTTACACTCTGCATTTTGCTCCAGATTCTGTTTAGTGTTTGGATTATTTGAACCACACGTGCCTACATATTTTTGTGACTTTTTGTTCCACTTTCATTGGATAATTTGTGAAATTACAGATTCTTTTGGACAGAAAGTAAGATTGGTGTTTCTATTAGTTGAATTGAGTGTAATATGCTGTCTACAGTTCACAATTATAGGATAAATGTATGTCTTATAGCATGATCTGCAGGAAAGTGTTTCTTTCTTTTTTTTTTTTTTTTTTTTTTTAAATAAGAATGTTTTATCATCACTAGCACCATGTGCACCCAAGAAATTTTTAGTGTTCCTGATAGTTATCCTAAAATTAGATGAATCAGACCTGACAGAGAACTGCAGTACAGGGAGTGCTACATTAATTTCAACCTCTCCTTTTTATGTCCTGTCTAGCAAAACACAAACAAACAAAACAATAATCAAAGCACCCCCCCCACACACCCCATGAATGTTTTAAGCATTTTAAGATGCAAAGTGTGTTGGGAGGAACAGCAGAAGGCAAGAGAACAATGAAACAATAAAAACTCTATACTAACCAAACCTTTCAACCTTAAAACAATGAAAAGAATGGGAGTTAGAAAAGCCATTGTCTGCCATTTGTACAGAAGGAGAGAGGGAAATCAATATTTATTTCTTGGAGAGTGCCAGCCCCAGCATGTGGTATTGATACTTTCAACGGGATAGAAAGGCTTTTCACAACAAACCTTTCACTCTTCCACCATTAGAGAATCTGTGCATTAGCTTGAATATTACCTGGCAACGTTGCTCTTGTTTAATGTGTCCTTTTGGGGAGTTTTATGTTATTTTTATCGATGTTACCAGTAGAACATTTTAAGTTGCTGTAGCTTTTTAAATGCAAATGAATGAATAAATGAAAGGCTCCCACTGCTGCACGCAAACGTATTTGCAACCAAAAGGTGCCTCAGCAAAGTCATGCAGGCCCTGGGTGATGGGACCTGCTTTATCCACACCAAAAGCCTCAGGCATTTGCTGTCTGCAGCACTTTCCAGTGTGTGTTTTGAATAATTTTCACTGCTGTCCTGCAGCCCTCCAGAGACACACCTGTGGATTACAGAGGCACGGCTGGGGATGACTTGTAGTTGTTATTCAGGCACTAGCCTGGACCTCTCTAACAGCAGCTTGTTTTCTGAGCTTCAACTCTGAATGGAAGAAGTTCACCTGAAAATGAAATGAGTCCTGAACTGGTACTGTATCTGCCTTTGAAAAATGGTGTTTCTTTGGCCCTCAATTTTCAGTGTACCGTGTGATCTCACTGCTTTTATACAGCTTCTGTGTCATCACAAAATCAATGGGATGTTGAGAGGGGGTAAAACACTCATTACCTCCATTCACATGATGGAAAATAACTGACCTCTGTTACAGTGAATAAGAAAAGATATATTGATGTAAACTGTGCTAGAAATAAGCTGTTACCTATTGAAACTAATCTCTTATCCAGCTTTCCAGAGTAAACTTCCACAAAAACTAGTGTAGGTTCTTGGGGGTGATTTTCAGACAGATTTTCGGGCTCTTGCAGTCTCTCCAGCAGGTCTAAGCCTTGCTAACCATACAGTGCCTCTCTCATCCTCCCAAAGGGAATTGTAAATTGGGCTACTGGAGCACACAACACATCTCAGTATTGGGTAGCAACTCAAATCTTCTCCTTCTTCCTTCCACAGCTTCAAGTGTTCTGTTTTTATACACTATTGTTTTATTGGGTTTGTGCCTCCCAGTACGCTTCGGGCACTCCTGAACAGCCTGTGATTCAGGAAGGTTTCTTTCCATTGCTGCAGGCTTGCAAGATCAACTGTGAGTTATTTTATCTTTCCTCCAGAGAGCTAGGACTGCTCTGGGTTAGACTGGTAAAATATTGCTGTTTAAAGTCCAAAGACCGTATTCGAGTTCTTGTCACCACCTCAGTCGCTGCCAGGTAGCACTAGTTGAACTAGTAGAATTTAAGTACAGATCTGGCCCCCCAAATATTTGGATTAACCAGAAATACACATTCCTTTTTCTTTCAGATAAACAAACAAGAAAAAATAATTTCTTTGTGACACCAAGTTTGACTTACATTAGATTGTTTTGATTTCAGGGAGGGAAAGATTCTCTCTGAAGTAGACTTGTATTACAACTTTTCCAAAGTTGTCATTTTTGCTTAAGCAGAAATCATTGAGTGGATAGAACTAGAATTAAAAAAATTCCAACTGCCCCAACATGGAATTATTAATGAATAAATGATCTTCTGGAAGAAAAATTAATTCCTCCTTCCCTGTCAAATATTTAAGCTACAAAAGTTTTTGGCTAAAAAATGATTTTCTTAGGATGTGATTTCAAATGCATTTCAAGCACAGGCTCAGAAAATGTGAATTCAGAACGTGTGAATAACACTGAAACTAAGAGTTTGCCTACAGCGTTTGAAAAGTGACCTCAAGAAAGTAGTTAAATTTGTATGAGTTAAACGGTCAAAGTGATCACTAAAACTTAACATCTGTCTTAGTAACTTATGTTTGGTTTCCTTGTCAAAGATACATAAAAATAAATCTCCCAGTTGTTAGGGATGGTGTTGTTAACAATTTCGCTCAAGAAAGGGTGATCCTAGTCTGAAAAGGCTGATCATTGGTGGTTTGAGAGTAGAATTAGATGCCAGGAAGATGTTTCTGACTTAAATTTATTCAAAATAGCAAAAACAATGGAACGTTTTACCCTTTTAACAGGAGAGTAAAGTCACCTGAAGGAATAATTTGACACACCCTTACAGCGCTCAACATCCAACCATCTGTGGGCTATCCATGTGAAACTGGTGGGAAGATTTTCAGCAGCCCTGGGATGTTATTATCAGGTATATGTGTATAATAATGGGGTTGTCGGGGTGATCTGCAGGAGTGTGTTTCTTTTGTCTTCTTCAAAAACAAATGCCTTAAAATCTTTGGAAATGTGGCTCTCAAAACTTGGGCCTGAAGTACCTATGAGAAATCTTTTTTTTTCTTTTTTTTCCCTTATCTTTCTGAAGTTCTTTCAAACCAATCTTTCAAACCAAAATGCTGAATTCATGTTGATATTTGCCTTGCTAGAAATTTAGTTTAATTTCCTGATACCATCTATTGATTATGTACAAAACTGATTATATGCATCTTTAGTTCCCACCCCTAGAGTTCCCTGTAGGACTACTGGTTAAGGGAGAGGAGAAAAAAGAGAAGTGGAAGCAGCTTAGTAGGAAACCTGCCCATGTTCAACAATTTCCTTCACAGATATCCAAAGAAAAATGCCTTAGGAAGTGCTCCTTCATTGTCTCTGATCAAAATGCATCTGCTGGCAGCTGATCTTCAAATACTTTGCACAACAGACACAGGTTGCTTGTTGTTTTAGTGCTACTTCCTACAAGCAGCAGCCATAGGACACCTACCACTGCCTGTTCTCTCATCAAAGGACACAGTGAATCACCACCTGCAGTGTCTTTAGAGCCAAAACAGCTGGAATAAAAGCACAACCAAATTTGCATGAAAAGCTTCCCAAAAACTATAGAAGGTTTTTAAGGGGATAGGGGGAATTCTTCCAGGCTTACCTTACTAAAATATTGCAGATGAAGGAAGCCTCTTGCTGACATAACTGAGATTTTCTTCTGCTAGTGTTTCCTGGTTTAATTCTCAGATTTACGTTCTCAAGGGCTTTGCCATTAATGTCAATACCTTATCCATGTTATATGATATGGATTTTATCTACAGTCTGTTTGCAGCCTATGACTGCTGACTATGAATAGGGAAGTGCTGCCACACCTCATAAATACAATGGTTATGTGTCCAGGTCTTATTTCAGCATAGGAAGAGTGATTTCTACCCTACCTGAAGTGCCTGGAGAACCAGGCTGCATGGAGCTCCCCGGTGTTGAGTTCATGCTGTGATCTGTTGACATTTTAATACTTTAATACAGCGGTTAGTCAGAATGAATATTCACCCCACAAAGTTTCTAGTGGGTGATCCAGCCAAAAAGGGAAGAGGATCAGAATAGGGTTAACGGCAATTGGGACCTATGAACTAGATTACCCTAGCAGATTTGCAGGACATCAAAATTATGCATAGTGTATTTATGCAGATCCTGGGCTCCACAAGACCCACTCATACAGGGAGTCTGCAGATAAAACCAGCATTGCCAACCTTTGCTGCCAGGGTGTATCAAGGTGGCTGTTGTGCAGGGGATGGGGAGCCCAGGGCTGAGCAGAAGGCAGGTGGGAGTTGTGGCCGTGCCAGCAAGGAGCCAAGGTGCAGCAAGCCCAGGTCAGGATCAGGGCCGGAGACAGAGGTCAGGTTCCCATGCAGAGTGGTGGGAGAACAAGGGCCAGCTTGCTTCCAGCTCTCTTCACAACTCCTTTTATCAGTGGAGGAGATGGTTTTGGTCTCAGCCAGCCCAGCTGATCTGTGCTACACGCCGCTGCCCTTGGTCATGGCCAACATGTATGTGCACACAGCCTCGAGCAGGAGGAGGTCTAGCAGGAGCAGAGCACAAGGAAACACACCCAAGCTCCATATAACTTCATGCTAAACAGATAGTTAATCCTGGTTTTTCCCTCACCGTTGTTTCAGAAATATCACTGGTTATCTGAAATGCAATCAATGCCCACTTGACTTTTGAGAATGATACATATGAAAGTGTTATAGAACATAATTCACTAAAGTCAAGTGTTCTTGAATCACATTTTAGATAATTGGCAGGATTAAATAAAAACTGACTGTAATTACAAAAGTATGGTTTGACTTCAGTTCTACTCTGCAGTTTTATGCATTTTTTGAGCATGATTCTTTGTGGTTCACCTCACTCAGGTGCTTCTCGTTTCTCATTGCTTCTTTGCTTTTTTCTTAGCATTTGGTGTTTCCGTTCCAGAATCTAAGATTTATCTTTTTCTTCAGTTTTCATTGTCACTTGCTCATAAGTTCTCTTTCTCTCCAGCTTGCTTTCTCTCAGTACTTTCTTCTCTTGCCTATTACTTTTGGTTTTATTTATTCTTAATGGCCCTAATTAAAAAACAGGAATTGTCAATGCTTATTTAAGCCTGGCTTAACCATGTGTTGAGTCATTGCCTGGTTCAACATGCTGAAATTTACTTGTTTACTTGAAGAACAGGGACAATAATGAGTTGTACAAGGACTCTGTTATGCTCTCACATTTTTTATTTTCCACTAATGGTTTATTTTCTCCAGTGAAGAAGTTACCAGGTGAAATTTAGCCACCATGTAAGCCAGTGTGTCTGAGTGGGAAAGAGAAATATGAGTGACTGAATGGTTTACAGCTAGCCCAAACAGCTGAAATTGCATGTTATAAGCTCAGTATCATCACACCCACTTAGTGAAGGTAAATGGAGGGGAAGCAAAGGCAAAAGAAAACAACAACAACAACAAAACAGCTGTTGCAAATATTTGAACCAGTACATTAGATGCTCACTCACAGCACTGTCTTCCATATGCCAGAGTACTGAGGAGTATGCACAATATGGACTTTCAGTGGGTGTTTGTGGTACATGCCACTTGTGTTAGCAGGTTCTGGATGAGGTCTCAGCAAAGGTGTCATCATTGCCTATTTGAACAACTTCGTGTTACTTTTGTCTACCTCATGTCTTTAAATGTGTGAAGATGTCTGAGATCTGAGGATTGGAAATGGCCAAAGATCTGTTTTCGGTTTTTATCTTACAACTGGCTATAGCTCGGGATCTTTACTCTTAACACTTTGAATATGAATAATTAAATATTTAAATGTACACTTCTGCATACAATAGCTCAGGGGATTTGTTTATTTATGTTAATGATCAGTAACTACATTACTAAAACTGTTTTGGTAATACATTTGTTTTTGTTCTTTTTTCCCCAAAGTCTCTCAATGGCCTCCAGTGCTGTATTCGCATCATTCTCATGTGTGTTATATGCTTGTCAAAGCAACCCCAAGCAAGGAGAGCTAATGTTTAAAACACATGGAAATATTAAAGGACTTTAGGATAAATAGGAGTGCTCCTCACTGGGCAAACTGCTTTCCCTATACAACTTCTCTTATGGGTGGTTTTGGTTAACAAAGAGTAATTGGAAGGACTGGACACTATAATAAATTTTGTGGTGAATAAGAAACAATAACATGTATAATTGTATTGGCATAAAATTTAGGACCAGCTCCTCAGTGGAAATTTAAGCTGGATGATACTTTCCTCCTACATGTTGACTTAGACATTCAGATTCAAAAATATGGTAAGCTGCAGTTGGAGAGTTTCTGAATATTTCTTGATTTTAAATGGTATTTATCAGGATAATTCTGTCATTTGACATTTAAGCAAATGAGAGTGTTACACACTTTCTGAAGTATGTAAATTGGAAGTGTCTGTGAATGAATAAGAATATTCATTCATTGACTAAAATTCAGACTGCAATTAACTAAACCAGCATTTATTTATTTTTAGGTGCATACCTTCTAATAGGGTGCTTCACACATAAGTAATTAAACTTAACATTATGTCACAGGGACAAATGCAAATATATGTGATTCATTTCTTGCCACACAGATTTTTCTTGTGACAAAAAAATATGGTTTGTCTCTGCCTGTCTCTATTAGAGTTTCCATTTTCTATACTCTGTTTACAGTTTGTTGCAAATTAAACAATGTCAAACTGACAAGCTGCATTTTTTTCTGAATTTACTGCTTGTTAGGGGTGAAAAAACTTCTTTTGGGAAAAAAAATGAATGTGCTTTCTCTGCAGCAAGACTTGAATGAAAGCAATTCTCCATGCTGTTAGCATAAATGAATTTGGCTCAAGTGAAATGCAAATTAAAATTATTGTATGCACTTCTTTATTAAAGGCAAATTCGGTATTTCTTTAAGTTGTTGGTGGCATTTTCACATATTTGTGTTCATTTTGATATCCAGGAGATCACACCAAGTTGAAGGACCTAATTCCAACCCCTTTTACATCAGTTCCATATTAACTCAAATCTACCAAGTCAGGTAGCTTGCAGTAAGGTGAACTGAAGCTTCTCTTGTTAGTGAGAAATCCCAGGGATTGGACAGAACTGATAAGCTACTCCTCTTCTGTTGGAGGCTTGTATTTTTGGATCTCATTGGCATGCTAATGCTGTATTTTGTGGACATACAAATTTACTCTTCCATTATTCTGGTTTGGAAGTAAAAATATGTGACTGTGTTAATGAGGTAACTTATGTGAGCCATGGGAAGAAAGGGAGGAGGAAATGGGATTCCAAATGTTCATTGCCATCGGGATTCTTAATGCTTCAAGATTTGATTCAGGATAATTGAATTGCTGCCCTAATAAATCTCACAAGAAGCTACAGATATTTCAGAACACTTCCTACCATGATAGTCCGTTGTGAGCTAGTAATATTTAGATCGGGGTTCATAACTCAAGTGCTTGATGCTCAGGTCTTCTCTGATTATTTCAGTAGACTCACTCCCCTACACGTTGTCTCTGGTCCCTTTCCTGTTCCCTTGTGCATTCAGGGCCAATGCCACTCTGCTGACATGGGGTCTGTCCTGTTAACAGTGTCACTGTGCCAGTTTTCAAGTGTTATAGAGAATATTGGTCAGTGGCTTCTCATCCAGGACTGAGCAACTGTGCACAGCTATGCACACTATGCACAGCGTAGCTGGGATGTGCTACATAATCCTTGCCTGTCCCATTGAGCATGCAGATCTTTCAAAACACCAACTGCTATTTGTTTTTATGCTGAGGGGGCCTTGTTCTCACGTCATGAGTAAATTTTCATTTGACTGTCTGATGAGCTGATGGATTCATTTAGTTCTCCATTTGCAGAATGAAGAGATTTGCATTTGTCATGCTAACTGCTTCTTCCTGCAGTGTAAAGAACACTAATGTGAACCTGTCCCTTTGTAAAATTCATTGAGTGTCTGGTTACTATTGGCCTGGGTGCCTCTTCCTTCATACTATAGTCCCACTTCATTTCGTTGAGAAAGGAAATTGGATTCAGGCAGTAAAATCATTTTACAAAATTGAAACTGTAACAAACATTATCAGCTGGATAGGAGGTGGTGATATGTTCTTTCCCAAATAAGAAAGAAAGGCCACTTTATTAACACCCTATAGGAAAATGCTCTTTACTTAAAACATTTCAATGTTAAAAAATATGTATTGCCAAGTATATAAAATACTTTTTTTTTTTCCCCTGAATATTCAGTTATTTCAAGCATTAATCATTAACAATCTTCATTGTGAGTTTGAATGGCAAATAATGTTGAAATGACAGGGATTTGCTTCAGTAAAATTAGGCTAAAGTTCTGTGCAAAGACAGAGAAGTCTGCGTAGAAAAGAAAAGAAGAAGATTCATGATTCCTATACAGTATCGAGAAAAATGGCATATGACAAGATCACATAATATGACATGTTTATTAAACTGTAATATTAAATACTGCTAAATACTGCTTTATTGATGTCCAATTAAAATGTCATTGATGGTGATAACTGAAAGAAAACATGTAATGTCAATGAGTTAAAAAAAAAAAAAAAGTTAAAATATATGGATATTTTCCTGACACAATAATCTATTAAGATTTAGATCTTTATAAGATTAAATACTATCATATACAAGAAGTTGATGAGACCGCATTTTGTTACAGAAAGCTCTGTAATGAGAATGTTTTTAACCAGCTCTATCTGATGATTTCTAGATAATTCTTTCTAGTTCAAATAAAGCAACTTTTTCCAGATATAGTATAAGGAAACTATGAGAGACAGATGTGAAAAGGAATTTGCAGATCCTGAAATCTGCTTTGCTGGGGCATTTAGCCATATGCATAAGCACAGGAACTGCAGAAATCTGTGACAGTATTCATTTGACTAAAGGATCTGACTTAAATACTGAACTTTGAAAAAAAAAAATTGCATGGGCATAGATAATTGAAGTAAACTTTAAAAATATACCAGCTGTGGTGAAGATCTTGTGATAAAATTTATTCAGAAATGAGTACAGAATTCACATTTTTTTCTAAAATTACAAAAACATATTTGTGCCTAACCTCTGCCTAAGGCTTTCTCAGGTGCAGCCTAGGGAATCACCTTCAGTCCAATCCAGATGCCACTCTATCTTGTAGATAATCGTACCTCGTCCCCTCCTCTCTTCTGACACAGTGAACCAAGAGAAGTTGTTCCAACCTGACCTTTTTCCTCCAGGAACCCATTCCACATCTGGAATCCCATGGGAGTGTTTGGCAAAGGGCAGGTGCTTGCCATCATGCCACAGATCTGTGATAAATCCAGGCCCAGGACCCCTCTCCTTTTACATCTATATTTTGCCTTTCTCAGCTGTGGAAAAAGTAGATATGTACACGTCCATTATGTTTGGGTGTGCGAGCATGTGAGCAGACAATTCATCTTGTTCACTCTGGAAGTAGCTGTGAAAGCTGTGAAAAATTTGAATAGACTGCTTTTATACAAAAATTCAATACTAATTTTATAGAAAATCACTAAAGAGCTGATTAATGTGGAAGATCACTTAATGTTTACTAATTAGATCGATAGTATTTTCCTGTCCCTTAATGCATTGTGTGTTAAGGAAGGATGGCTAAGATTTGTATTTGAATGCTTTGTTTATTCCCAGTCCTTAATTTCAAGGTTGTCATCTCTGCAGTGTCACTTCCTTTTTGTTTGTTTGTTTGTTTTTTGTTTTTTGTTCTAATAGTTCAGCTAAATAATTTGTCTGGTTGAAACCAAAGTAGAAAGAAATCTCCCATGGTATTATGGTAGAAATCTATGGGCAGAAATGTAATTAAGCAAACATGAAAAGAGAAAACAACAGCATTAAAGGATTGCAGTGTTGTACATCTGAAAACCAGGGAATGAGAGGATGATGGCATCCAAAAGCGGCCAATACAATTTGATTATTATGTAATTGCTGAAACCTACACAGACATTACAAGAGGTGACAAACATCTCAAAGACATAGATTAAATGTTTCTGGATCTGAATCCTGATTTCCCCAAAGTACAGCCGCTTGCAGTCTCAGTTCTAATTCCCATCCATCTACAACAAAAGATGAAATTACCAGAATGGCTTTCCTTCCAACCTGATTAAATGGAGCAGGAAAATAGACAACATAAATGGTAATACATTATAATTGGAAATTTCTTTCAATGTAATAATGTAAGGCATAATTTGTGGCATAAATCCCATTTCAAGAAAGCACTTAAGCATATATTTAAGTCCATCTATATTGAAACAAGGTGTTTAAGCATATGCTTCAGTTGAAATGTGGGCTTACAGTCAAATTAAATACAGTATTGAAATATATATGCAAACACAGTATTTTTTTTAGGAAGGCTTTCCCAAGTAAGAACAACTTCAAGAGCTTTTCATTTTGTATTTATGAATTAACATGGATTTCTTGAGCAATAATCAAAATACTTATCTATGGTATTTCATTTCCATCTTTCTGGAAAACTGTCTTTGGATGGACTAGTGTAGTAAATTTTTCCTTTGCTTTCAATGTTAAAGCATTTTACAGACCCTTCTTTTAAAAAGAGTTTCTTTGTTCCTTTCTGATCTCAGTGCACAGCAGTCGTATCTTGGTAGGCTGACAGTAGGAGGAAATAAACTTTTCAGTAGATTCATATTAGAGTACGAAAAAAAAGCAACCTTCGTACAAGTGTGTTTTGTTTTGTTTTGTTTTGCTTTTTCTTGATATCTCTGCTACATCTTCGTTGTAATTGGACATGAGTTTTGAAGATATGTGTCACTGAAAACTTACAATTCCAGGTAGGTGTTTGGAGGTGTCAGGTTAAGGGACAAAAGAGTTTGTTATTGAATGTCAAATTTCTGTCCTCTGCAAGGATATGCAACTGCGTTTTCCCAAGCTTTCCTTCAGGTAAAAACATTTTCCAAGACAGTTGCTTAAATGAATAAGGCACCTAGTAATCAAAAACACCCCAATCAAAGTTGTTTTTCACTCAGGAGACTGATGATTTATTTTGTTTGCAAATCATGTCACATCACAAAGCACATCACAGGAAAAGTCATGAAGGTAAGGTCTTCTATGCCACTAGAACGTACTAGAATTTTTATATAGCTCTGCGGCAGATGTGGTAGTTCTTAAATCTGTATCTTGACAAATTATGGTGTCTAATTCACTCATCTGTCTCATATTTGGTTCCTTTTTGATTCTACTTCTCCAGTCCTTTGAGTACAAATGAGAGAAGAACAAGCCCTGATGATAAAGAGAAAGAAATTGAAATTAATAATCAAGGTATTCATAAATAAAATGAATATTATAACTACTAATTATTTTTCATTTGCAACAAATACTCTTCTTGTAAATAAAGATACTATTTACTTTATGGAAATGTGTGAAAATATTGCATGCATATAGGAGCTAAGCAAAGACTTCAAGTTTGTAACAAAAGAGGTGCTTTGGATTTGATTTTCCATATTTACCATTTTAGCATGCTTTTGCACATTTATCTTTTTTACTTTTAAGTTTTGTTTTGTTTTGTTTCCCTCCTTTTTTTTTTCTTTTTTTTTTTTCCACTTGAAGTGTTAGGAAAACTGACCAAAAAAGTGAAGAAACTAGAGCACTGCTGCTAACGACTCCTTTAAAAAGAGCTACAGAGGAGCATGAGCTGAGCATCCAAAACATTACTTTGAAGTGTTTTTTACTAATGTAGTAGCCAGTGGGTATGTCAGGAAAAGAATGAAAAGCTTATATACAGCACTTTAAAATTTCCCCACTCATTTTAATTGAACTTCTCTATGACTTCTGTTCTATTAGAATTTGGAAAAAAAATCTTTCTTAAACAAAAATCAGGGCTTTTATTGTAAAAGTAGGAACCCTGCATATATGTGTAGTGTTTTTATTATATTAAAATACATATACATCAATTTATGCATATGCAAGATTTCTTAATATGGTGTTATACATCTCATATACCTATATATTTTTATATATATGTACATATATAAAGGGTTATATGCATGTGATGTATATGTCTGTCTATCAGTTTTTTGTTTTTTTTTTACTTGGAGATGAAGCAATAGCTTGAGAACCATCCTGACCCATGCTCTCATCTGAGGTTGTGGTACCACAGCCATGAGAGGGCAGGCAGGAGGGATGGTGAGGCCATGTCAGCCATGAAGCACCAAAACTCAGAAACACCTTAGGAGACACAAAAATGCCACCCCTGCGAGGGTCTCTGAGATTCATTCACCGTCACTGGTAGCAAGGCTATCTGAATGCTGTTGGCTCCCTGCTGCCCATTTCTGGTGAATTTGATAGGTGCTGAGTGTGGGAAGGTAAGTCTCATAGAGCAACCCGCTCCATTTGCTTTGATAGAAAAAGATCCTGTTTCTGACAGCACTGAGCCACATCCTCATCTCTTTCCAGCCGTTGCAGATGAGCTGAAGTAACTGAACCTGCCATAGATTTACTCAGTTAAGGAACTGGTGCCTGGTTTTAGACAGAAATGGATTGGTTTTCTAACTGTTGGTGCAGCTTGTGAACACCCCTCCTTAGCAGAAACACACAAATGGAATTAGGGGGCATTAAACAAGAGCTACTAATAACACTGTATTTTTGCTCACAAATAATATGCTATTAATACACTCTCTAAGAGCAAGCAGTGTGAAGGGCACATTCAGAGAACAAACAATTCCTGTTAAGAACTGATCTAAAAGGCATAACAGGACTTGCTTGTTTTTAAATGTTATAAATAATTTAACTTATTAATAATTATTCTCAGGAAATAATTTGAAAGACTCCACTACAAAGATAACACGTATAGCAGTTTTGTTTTTAAAATATCAAACAGATTTAAAGTGATACTTCAGAAGTCCTCTATTCAGCAGCAATCAATGTAAAGTGAACTAAATAGTTCAATTGTGCTGCTGTGAACATAAAAGCATGCTATTCGTAAACCTGTCTCACAGTTGCAGCTAAACTTCAAAACAATATAGAATTTTAAAAATAAAATGAATTTGATCTATTCTTTACCAGATACAAAAATGTTTTTGAAGCTTTGTTTAAATAGATTTGCTTCCTTACAAATACATGTGCACATTAGGCAAAGAACAAGGACATTTCAGATGCAACAGATACATGTTTTATGGCTGTTAGAATCTGGCCTTGCTAAATCGGAGCAGGTTTCACCATTGATTTCAATAGTACCTGGCTTAGGTACTACTGAATTTAGGATTTAAGTCTTTCATTAAATTCAGCCTTTAATAACCTTAATTCCCTGATGGCTGCAGAGTTGCTGAGGAAGCAGCATTTGACTCTGCTCCGCACTGCCTGAGGATCAGCGACAGGACCTGAAGGGCTCTGTGCTGGGAGCGCCGGGGCTGCCTCCCCACATAACACTCACCCTGTGTTGTGTCATGTTAGCTGGCCTCTGCTACAGCTAGTCACGCATGTCAGGAGTAAAGGTTTTCTTGCCAGCGTCCCAACAAAAAGAACTTTGTAAGAAAATGCTAATTTTGATAATGAAGGGCTTTAACTGCAATTCAAATTTGAATTTCTTTTTGGGAGAAAGATCACATGCCAAGTGGTTAGTGTATAACTTGGCACATATATATAGAAAGGCTCTAATCTGCTGCCTAGAGGCTAAAGAGTTGGTCTTGTTCTTGCAGTCATTTCTGTTGGAGCTGTTTAAGTTTCTATAAATAATTCTGCATTCTGAATAAAAGAGACGGGATCTGGGGACCCTGTGGTTAAGAACCTTACCTGGCATGCAGGTGGCAGCTTGAGGTTCACGTCATTCCTCTAATGGGAGGGAAATTGCTTGTAGAGACTGGAACAGCTCCCAGATAAACGAGGTAGGCTGTCATTAGGGCATCTACCTGAAAGGTGGAAGACGCAGCTTAAACTGTCAGGGTGTGAGGGACTTTTTCCTTGCTCTTGGGTGCAGTGAGCCACAGCCACTGGATTTGTGATGTTCAGAGATGGGAATCAATCTCTTGCTGTCTCTGCTCCCACAAAGTAAAAGCCTCTTTTCATTATAAAATGGAATACAAAGATTTCTTTTTGATACAACAGTTTCCTTAGTATTTGCATCGAATCTCTAGTAATGATCCTTTTGAGAGACTGCTAACTCTGTGTCTTTGTAATCCTTGGCCTTTCTGAAATATGTGAGGCGAGACCTATACTGGAATCAGATCAACCATCTCTAATCACAGGACTATAAGAAAAACTTACTGCGAATCAGAGTGACATTATAACAGTCATGCTCTGCTTGAGGTGCTGTATGATTAGTTTTCTGTCTAGGCTATAATCATTTGACAGACACCTCTAACACTGTAATCAGTTCAAAATTTAATGCTGTATTAGCTAAAACTTACAGCAATCAAGCCAAAACAGAAAATGCTCAGAAATCAAGGAAAAAAAAAAAAAATAATAATAATAAAAAAAAAATTAATGAGGTGGTTCTGTGTTTCAAAAAGTAACATTATGAGAAGTCAAAGCAGCAGGGAAGATCTATTACAGAAAGAGACTATTCATGGGATATGTCCAGAACTTTTCTCATCCTGTTTCTGTTTAACTTTCTCATTCTGGTTTCACCACTTCTCAGGGTCCATGTTTGCAATCTTTGTTTCTTATATCATCACAAGTAGTCCCAACTGCATAGAGTGGAATTTATTTAAAATCCTGACATGCCACTGGGCTATTTGGATTCAGAACAAAGCATAATCCAGCTTGTTTCTTTCCAGTGTCATTTTTCTAAAGTGGTTAAAAACAGGGAATTGAAACACTTCAAAACACATAGCTAAAGTAAAATGTACATATGTATACACATTATTTTAACAAATATGAAATTGTTATTTGCAACCAGAAGATGGCTCTGCAATCAAGCTGGGCAAGCTGAAACCATAGAGATGCAGTTATCAAAAAGAATTGTTATCCTTTCAGTTCTCTTCTTCCCCACTGGAAACAGTCCTGTTCCTGTAAGCAGTGGTTTTACATGTACAATATACATATATATTTTTTCTCCCTGTGACCAAAACTCACTTTCCCCAAAGTCCTCTTTTTTGTTAGGATAGAACACAACACAGAAGGTGAGTTGGATGGCTCTAACCAGCTTCTGCTGAAGATAGGTGGTATCTCACTGCTGATTGCAAGAGGAAGCTGGTTGAAGCCAAATATAATCTAACTGGGAAATACATTCCTTAAATACCTGAGGGTGATATGGGTACCGGTTCCTACACATGTGAGCTGTTTTTGGTTTTAATGATTGCTAAAAAGCTACCAATGACTGGTCTTTGCTGAGGGAAAATTTGGGAAATTTGCCAAAATTGTGAAATTTGCATGGGGAAATTGTTCAGAACAACCTGGCTGTTGGCATTTTCGTATTTTGTAAGAAAGAGTTTATATTTAAGGATATGTCTCATATCTGTCTTTGCTGCCTTGATAAGTTACCAACAGCTGTAGCTCTGTCTTAAAAGGATGCATGGATTAACTTCTCACATCCCTAGCATAAGCCTCTGAACAAAACCCACATTTGGGAAAAATAAATTTTTTTTTTTTTTTTTTTTTTTTTTTTTTTTTTTTTCTAAACAGAAACGTTAATCAGCAAAAATTCAGCGAAATAAATGATGTAACATTATTGTGAGCCTCAGGTTAAATAAAAACAAGGCCTACCATATCATTTCTTGGTGTTCACTTTGAATTACTACAGTAAAACAAAAAGAAGGAAATTATAGGTGCTATCTACTTTATGAGAATTTTAACATGGAAACAAATTGCTTGTTGTGCACATTCTCCTGCTGTGCTAATCATTTTAAAATTTCAAAATACTGATTATGGGGAACTGCTGAGCATTTTTCTTTCTGTAGGAGAAGGCTACAGGCAAGAGAAGAAAAAAACAAAAAAACAAAAAAAAAACACAACATAATCGTAGCAATTGCTTGTGTTTACATTAATATAATAATCGACACTTAGCCAGTTTTGTCTGTTTACCTTGTTTTCTAAGATTGATATATGGGCCTATTGAAACACCATGTTGCTCTATTTTTCTGCAAGTTGAAATCCATTTCAATGTCACTTCTGTGGAGTTATAATGTAATGAAGCAATGCAGCAGTGAATGAGGTCAATTTGCTTTTACACACATGGAGCCTTTAAAAATTCCATCTATCAGAGAGAAAGATAATGCTTTTATTTATTTATTTATTTATTTATTTTTCACCTGTGCTCAGCATAATTAAATGGAATTTGTCCTGACATGCATGTCCTAAAGGACAGGTGCAACTTTCAGGATTTCAGACTGCTTCCTTGTAATTTATTCATTGCATTATGAACTTGCAACCCTCCAGGGGGTGTGACATAATATTATAATACATAGTGTTCCTGAGTACTAGATTTTCATTTGGCTCTCTGATTTATCTGACAGATGCAGGGGAAAAAAAACACATGTAGCTGGAAAAATCCCTACTGACTACACATATGCGACTGCTAAAATGCACAGGTTATTTCAGTTAACACTGACATTAACTTACGTTGGAAATGCTCCCTTCTGATTTGACTTTCTCTGGTGAAATATGATGGCTTAGTGTTTTATTTCTGAGTCTGCTTCCTGTAATTGTGCTCCTCCCAAACAAATGTATCTCAGATCTCAATACCAACTGCTTTCACGAAAGATGTGTGCAATAACTCTTCCATGAAGCTGTGGGTTGCCTTTGCTGTCACAGAAGTTATAGAAACATAGACAGGCTCCACAAAAGATATCATTTCTTTGTAATCCCACAATAGATGCAGGATAATAGATGCTTTCCCCCAAAAACTGGAAATTGAAACCTCTGGAACTGGTAGGCCAATGCTTTTCAAAACCCCTTAAGGTTTAGCCTCTGTTGATACAATTCAGACAAAGTTAGGTGAAGAAAACAGAGCTTCATCATATTCCCTTCCTCAAGTATCACTGGAAAGCTTGTATTAATGGAACTAGTTATTTTGTCAGTCTTCTACCAGGACAAAACAGTAACTGGCTCACCTATATTATCCTTTTCATGCATATTTACATATAATAATAATAGTGTACTTATACATAAAGGGTAATTGCTGCAAGTCTTTGTCCATTAAAATGTGCATCAGTAATTCACCCTTTTATTTACTGCAGTATCTTGGGTGGCAGTCCAAACAGTCCCAGTAAGCTTTTCTGCCATAAACTGCCAGGGAATATTACTCTATTTCTCATATTCTAAAATCAGACTGTAGATGCTAGATTGAGATAATTCCATTTTCTCTTCCTCCTTGCTCCATATGTAATTTATATTATGCCTTTTTCTAGTGGCAGAAAAGAATATCACTGCCGAGATAATTAGAAAGATACAGGAGGATCTGTTCCCCTCATGTCAGATTTACTGCTATACAGATCTAGCACATTCAGTGGAGCTAGTCTTAATTCTCATTTAAAATTGTTTATATACACAGAATATTGGTTAGTGGACAGAGCAAGAGCTTCAGCCAGTCTCACAGCACAGGAAAATGCTATTCCTCTCAAAAATCCCGTCGAATCATCACTGACTGCAACCAACATGCTGTGTCTGATCCCTAGAAAACAACAGCCTTACAGAACACATCAGTTTGTTCCTCTGAAAGGACCAAGGCTTGAAGCTAATTCTTGGTCAAACTGGAAGACACTTTAGGTAGGTTACTATGCTTGCTGCCAGGGCCAAATGTGGTATCTTAAGCCTTATGAGCTACTAAGTCAGCTTTTTACCCAGACCGCAAATTAGCAATTTGTTGACTGCTCTTCTCATTTCTACTACAGAAGAAAAAAAAGTGCTTATGTAGGGCAGAGAAAATTGCAAGACCCAGATGTTACAGTTATTGAACACCTTAAATCCAGTTCAAAGTAATATGGACTATATTACTCACTGCAAAAGCTGAGGACTTGGTAAATAAAATGTGCCATAGGTACATGTACAGCAGCAGCTTATGCTTGTTTTCTTGTCGAAACACCTGCTCAAAAATATATTAGATAGCTAACTTGTATCAGGAATAGCAATTGCCATTTTTCTCCCTGTTTATGCAGCTTTCCAACCTAATTGGAAGTATTTAGGCTCTAAAGTTGTTGCCATTACTACGAAATCATTCGGGAAGCTTTGCTATCTCCATGGCAACTGGCCTACATATATTAAGCATTTAGATACAACACCGATGTTTGATAGTATTCTTAATTTGAGGTATTAATGTGGCATATCAGTGCTTTACACTGGAGTTTGTGTGTTTTATCTTTTTGCTATAATGATGAGAAAACTGATGCTGAATAATGGCTTGATAACACATAGCTCACACAGTGAAGCAGCTATCCAGAGGATGAATTAGCATGAACACACAGTCTCACATTTAACAAACAGCATAGAAAAGCAGTTACTTATTTAACTCATGTAGGATAATGCTTTTGTAGGTCTAGGTAAGCTCTTCTACTCTTACAAGAAATGAGTAGAATAATTTTTGGTTTTATAAGTGTTGAACGGACTGTTCACCCTGCTCAGTCAGACATCACAGAAATCTGCAGCTGACATTCCTTAAGCTGGAGCTGTTTTTTCCTTGTAAAATTTTCAGAGCAAGGTCTGAGGCAGAACCAGACCCTGCAACCCATGCTGAGCGTGGGGTGCAAAACTGCAGAGATCTGCAGCCCTCTGGCATCTGCAGGAGGATCTTGTGTTGTGTCTGGTGAGGAAATGCCCAGGCAGTGCTCTAAGCCTCACGGTGGGACAGAGAGGTGGTGCCCAGGTGAGCATTCCTCATGGTTCATAGGGATTAGTTGTCTTGCTAACAATCCCTGGACCAAGGCCAGACCTAGTGGGCTGGCATGAAGACTGCTGCAGTCCCTAGAAAATCTCATTTAATGCAGCCACGCCTGTGGGTGCAGGAGGGCCTGTGCTATATCCATGGAGCTAAGCCAGGGATACGAACTGTGCTGGGTCATAACCCAATACAGATCGTTTCTAGCAAAGGCAGGAAAGGGCTGAAAGCCAGCTACCACCTGCAGGCTTTTCCTGGAGCAAAACTACTGTGATCTTACATGTGGCTCTGAAAAAGTCCAGTTGATCTCAAAATTCCAAGTACGTACTTCATCCGTATCCTTCTGAATGAACTTGCAAAAATAATGTGCAGCGTAGTGGAAATGTGAAATATTACTCTGCTTCAAAGTGCGTTAATATTTTCAGTATATATCTTACTAATGCCATTGTAGAGCAAAGGCTTTATGCTAGGATAGGAGTGAAGATGAAGAAAAAACGTAGCGGTATTTACAAACAGATCCTGCAAACTGTAGTTCAGAAGATAATATATCTCCTGTAATTGCAGATGAGTATTTTCTTATTTGTTTTCTGCCAGAAATATATTAAATTACACTCGCTGCCCCTAGCTAGTCTGCAAGCCTTTTTTCTTACTGGCCAGAGTCCCATCCCAGCAATCCTTTAAATTCCTCATTTTTCATGCAACTGCGTTGATTATCTATGCTGTTAGTGTGCTCAGTGGCTTTTCGTTGGTAGAAGGGATCCCAAGAGTATCATTCTTTTTATTACATTTCACTGACATGTGGATAGAATAGTTCTTCCTCTTTGGAGGTCAGAGAGATATGATCTATTTACTTCCTTCTAAATGGAGGATAATTCTGTTTTTGGTTGGCACTGAAACTTTTCTATCAGACACCATACTGGAGACAATACTATAAAAGCCAGATTTTTAGCAGGTTTGAACACTTTCTGCAGTTCCCCATTGAAATACTGAATTAGATCTGAAATGATTTTCTTCTGCACTGGTGTCATTTTAAGAGTGCTTTATGCCAGGGCCTTTGATGCCAAATTTCATCCCACTGTGAATTCTTACATGTAAACTCTAAAAAGCAAATTTTACAATAGACTTACTAACTGGCCCTTGGCTCCAGTAGTGCTGCTTGCAGGCTCAGATGAAAAGCAGGCTCTATGGGTATAAGACCATAAGCGCATACTCTTTTCAGAACACAAACCCTAAAGCTTCTCTGTAATTTCTACTCCCCCAAAGCTGCATTCTGCTCTTGCCAAATGTATATGTTAAGAGGATGAGTATGCCTCTTATTAGGAAATGTGAATGAAATGAGGAGTGGATTGTGCTGATTAAAACCCAGGCATACGTTTCTATACACTGTGGCAGATAAACTAAAATTACTTGGTGAGCTGGGGATTGGGAAAGGATGAATACAACTGCCTAATTGAGTGTTTTTTTAAACTACTTTGAAAATACATGTGACTCCCTCCTTTTGCTTCCTCTGAGCCTTCATGCTTTTAAATGTTAAGCATTTCTGATTTAGTACAATCTCACTGAAATCAGTGAAGACTTTTTAATTAAGTATAATAGTTAAGAACAGGATCCAAATTCTTAGCATTAGGGGAAAAAAAAAAAAAAAAAAAAAAAAAAAGGAATTTTTTGTGTAGTTTTTAGATGAGTTTTCATTCCAGAAATGCACAGATTTTCAGAAAATGTGGATATTCTCCTATAGACATATAAATGACATCATGTGGCCTCAGAAAATGAAGAGCTCCTTCTGAACAGTGGACGATTAAGGCTGTAGCTGATCCAATGAGTAGTTCTTGAGCTTCCTGTGACCTAACCCAGTTCTGATTAAAACACTTTAAAGATTTTTTTTTTCCCTTAAAGAATACAAAAATATTTTTACAAAGTTTTTAAAATCTAGATTTCTTAATTAAAAAGTCATGGTTAACAGAAAGGTATAACTTGGCTAAGTATGTTACTCACTTCAATTCATTTTAGGAGGTTACAGTGATGAAGGTGTTGGTCTCTTCTTTCAGGTGACAAGTGACAGGACATGAGTAAATCATCTCAAGTTGTACCAGGGGAGGTTTAGTTGAGTATTAGGAATAATTTATTCATGGAGAGTGGTTGAGCATTGGAATAGGCTGCCCAGGGAGGTGGTTGAGTTGCCATCCCAGGAGGTATTTAAGAGATGTGTGGATGTGGCACTAAGGGACATGGTCCCTTAGTAATGGGACATGGTAGGTCAGGCTGAGTGTTGCACTTGATGGTCTGGAAGATCTTTTCCAACCTTGATTTTATGATTCTATGACAAAGAAAAAAAAATAATAATAATAAAAAAAACTTTTGCCTTTTTTTAACTTAAGATACACTCTCAAAATTTTATTTCCCCTCTCCTGGTAGATACCTGTATGTGAAGTTTTAGGTAAGACCTTAGAAATTGAATACCAAATTTTCAGACCCAGTGAGTAGAAATATACTAAATAAATAATGTATTAGAAAATGCAGCTTATTTATCATGGGATTTTGAAGCAGGTTAATCTATAATATGAAAGATGGGTCTCTTGTCCAGATCCAGTAAAGCCATACTAACAGTCCTCGCTTACAGTAACTGGTAAAGAGTAGGGTATAAATGGTTAGGCTACATCAGGATGATGTACGGTACAGCCATGCAGTGGCTTGTGGTATTGCAGTCTGTATCTCTGCTGCTTGCATTCTGTGACTTAAAAATTATGCTTAATATTAATATGACTTCCATAGGGAATAGAAATAAAATGCTCTAAGTAATGCAAATATATTTATGAACTCTCTTCCTTTCCAACATGTCATATTAATAATTACCATATTTCTTTCATTTAATATTTAAAAGCCACACAGAAGTATGAATAGAATTTACAGCTATTAAAAATGACATTTAGCTTTACCTGAAAATAGTTGGGAGTGTTACTACATTGTTCTTTCTGTTGTAAAGAGAGAAATTGGAAACCTAGCAAGATGATTTCTTAACACTTTAACAGTGACTGAAAAGTCTTAAAAGGAGAAGTGGTCACAGACAGATGGGACAGTATTTACATTTCACATTAGCAACATAAAATCATACGTTTAATACATATCTGAGGTTTAGAATTTAAGTGTTGTTCTCATTAAGATAAAGGCACAGCATCGATGTCACACTTCATCTGTACCACCATGAACACCACTGACGTGTAGTCCTGCTCTGCTTGGTCCTATGCTTGCCATTTGCTTTCAGAAGGATTAGCAAAAATACAACAACCAGAGGACTTCAAGTTAACTTTAGTTCAACTTTATGAACTTGGTGGAAATCTATTTCCTTCTGAAAAAAATGGTAGGTTTGTGATGGATGGACAACACAGAGGAGGTGGGAAGAGCTGAGATGCCCTTGGTGTTTGACTGCTGTTGCAATAAGTTAGGTGAATGTGAAACCAAATTCTAAAATGAAAACAAAATGACCTGATGTTGTGAAAGCTTTGTTATAGAAAACACACTCATATATTTCACTTCAGAAAGTCTTTTAAACTCACTTGTGCCATAGAAATTCAAATTTAGATATGTCAGTATTAGGATCATATGCCAAGTGCATCCTGACAAACAGAAGCATGATATCTAAGAACAAAAAAAAAAAATGTTGGTGAAAAAAATAAATAAAGGAAATCACCATAAAACATGTATAGGAATGTTTAATTTGGAACTGATCCTTAAAGGCAATTATAGTAATGACTGCTGTTAAATGCAGAGATGCTCATGTGTAATTTTGTTGTTATTGATGCCATTGTTCCTAATATTAACATTGATTGTATGAGTTTTTTGAAAGTGCTGAAGGGAATCAGAACTTTGTTTTGCAAGGTACTGACCAAGCATGTAGAGAATTTCCAACCTTGTGTAGCTGTTTTAACTATATAGATATGTATAGTTAAATATATTTTACATATTAAATATAAGTACATATAAAATTATGCATAATATATATATTATATATAATAAATAAATATATATATGTATATAATATATAGGTTTATATTTTATACATATATATATAAAACAAACACAAAGCTTAATCTAATTGAATGTTTGTTATTGCATGTAATTTTTAGGACCTAGCTTTCACCTTTTACCTTTTTTTGAAGTGAACACAGAGTTCATTCACGTCTGTCTTCAGACCTATGGCGTGAAAAGTCTTGCAAAAACTGACGAGCTTACTGCTCATCAAGAGACCACTTCTTTTCTGTTCCCTGGAGTGTGAGACTGTGCTTAGAAGGTACCTACAGACATCCGTGTCACTTTGCTGGGATTGCTTGTATACTTAACTGATGGATGGAGTGAAATAAGAAAAATGCAGAAAGTAACTAGGAATATAGAGTAAGACTTCAGAAAGAACACCAGTTTGCAAGAATGTCACCATCTGTAAAAGGACAACAGTCAGCTTGGATGGGAGATTTCTCCCTCCTACATTTCATGAAGTAGCAGCATGACCCTGCTTCTTCTTATGACCTTTTCCAGAAGTTATCTTCTTCTTGTTTGGGGTATTGGATAGCTTGTTTCTGTTTGCTGTTTAGGAAATCCTATTTATTTATTACAGGTTGAAGAAAAAAGCAGTGACTACAAACCTAAGAGTAAATCATAATTCTGACAGTGAGCTTTCTTTGGAAAATAGCATATCATTTCATTTTTGAGTCGTTCCATCAAATAACATGGAAGATGGTAATACAAGGTGAAGTTTGTCACAGTACATCATCCTGGAGATTGACAAGAATCAAAAAGGAAAACAACAAAGCAAACTGAGTCCCTGAATTTATAAGGGGATCTGCATGGACAGAGAGATACTGATGTCAGAATACAAATAAATGGACAAAGGCAGAATTGATTCATTTGCAAGACGAGAACAAAGCATGCTGAAATGACATGAACCTAGGGAGCCAAATGTAAAAAGGAATGGTTACAGTGAGGTGTGAACTATTTCTACTGCTTGCACTGAAAACACTGAGTCCTTTGGAACTTACTTTATACAAATAACCTGCAAAAGAGGAAATAAATTCTAGTGATCTAGCTAATGCTATAAATATTCATATTCAGAATGAATTTCACAAGAGAGGGGGATAATACATTACAAAATATGAATATCAGTTTCATTTTTCCATGGTAATAATAGTTGAAAAATCCCATCATAAAAAAAGAGAATTGATCAATGCAAATCTTTGCATATTCTTGAGCAGAATTCTTTGGAGATGCACAGTCAATGAAGTAGCCCTTTATTTCTTTGTCTTTTAACTTCTTGTTGATTCCCATTTTGTCAATGGGCATAGCAACATGCAGCTGTAGCAGATTTTTCACAGAAATAGCTGACTGTGATGCAGACACTTGGTGGGTGCCATATTCTCTGAGAGAGCTGTTGTGCCTGGTAAGGCCATGTAGAAGCTGTTTATAGTGGTGAGAGGGTCCTAGTTTCTTATCTCACTTCTTTTTTTTAATCCATTTGTACTTTGATTCTACACAGAGAATTATAGAATTGAAAACAAGTCTATTGCTTTAAGCTGGCAAGTCAGCCATTTCCTTTGAGTTGGATCTTGCACTGTGAGATAATTATCTGTATTTGATCTCTTCATGCCATACTGGCAACCTTTCTTTATTGTACACATTGATGGCTTGTTACTCTTGTTTACTGTCTTTTGCCAGCAATTATTTTGCTAGAGGATACTTCCTTCTACTCCATTATTGCCTATATGGAGGGATGTTGCCAGAAAATGCAAGGACACTGAACTGACTGCACCATCTTCATTCATATCTTTATGTGCTCCTTCAAAATGTGCAGTGGCTTCCTGAGCACTGATTTGCAGTAGATGAAAGAAAATCATATAGGCTGTTTTAATATGGGTTCACACAGGAATTTCTATTCTGAAGTTATTGCTGTTGTAATTTTTAACTGCAGCTTTTTAAAAAAAAAAAAAAAAAAAAAACACTAATCTGATATTTAAATAAGACTTCTTTCAGTCTATAGTAGCTGTAGTAGTGTGGATTAGGACTGGACCCTTTTGCTTAGACCTCTCTCACAATTCCCTGCTGTTTTCATACCCAAATGTATTTTAATCAACAGGTTAGTAGATCAGCAATAGAGCTGCTGTTTGGTTACCTCCTGGCCATTTGTTCCTGTTCAGCTGCTGGGGCTCACAGCAAGCTCCAATGGGGTGCAAGTGCGTGGTGATGATGTGGTGGAGGGGACCCCAGTGCCTTCCTTACTCCCCACCTGCCTTAAAGCTCAGACCCTGACCCTCGCTCTTCACACCTTCCATCCCCTGATCCTCACCTGCTGACCTGGCTTCTCTATGTGACACTTACTGCAGACCTGCAGGTGATGCCTGGGTTCCCAGCTGCCCTCCCCATCCCTACTCTACTCTACTCCCCCAGTGCTGCCTCCTTGCTAGGGAGAGTCCTGTGCAGTCAGCCAGGCTCTAATGGTCAGCTCCTATTGTGTCTTTTATTAAGCAGGCTTTTCCTTGAGTATTTATTATTATTATTATTATTATTATTATTATTATTATTATTATTATTACTACTACTACTACTACTACTACTACTACTACTTTTAGTAACACCCTGTTGACACATCCAGCATTTGAGGGGATGCTTTGTAGCCTCTGCTATGATTAGAGCTCTGTGATTACTTCTAGCTTTCATACAGCTGCCTTACTGGAGGCTTTAAAGTTAGACTAAAATGTTAGACCCACACACTCATTTACTTATATATATAAATAAACCCTTGCTACTATATTTAACCTGTCCATATTAGCATAATTATTAATTTTGGTATTTTTAACTTAGATATCATAATAATTCCAGTATTATAATATAATGCATCTGTTAGATAGATTTGTAGGTTAACATTTGTAGTTATATGTACGTATACACAGATTCCTGCCACAGAGCTGGTTTATTGAGTTTCAATGGATCATACTATTTATGAGACTTTAAGGTGAATTTTGAGGAATGCCTCATTGCTTATCATTATTTGTCTAATAATTACATCTTTCCCACATTTTCTAGATCTAAGCAGAAATTCCTACTTGTTTCTTTTTTAAGACATTTGCTTGAGAAAAAGAATGTTGAAGACCATGAGTGAAATTGTCATAGTACCACAGAGCCAAATGTTCAGAGGTCTGTTCCTGCCATTTTCTGTCACAGGGACAGCAGAACAATCTGCAGGTTATTTATTTATTTACTTTATGATGCTATAAATATTTTTAAACATTTATTAGTTTGTTATCTCATAAAACTTAAGTTTTGGTCATATTCACCTATAAGAATCCTTATAGGTAATTATAATAAACTTCCCATATTTATTTAACACCTTTTCTCCTAATGCAAAATACATTGACATGCAATGTTAATGATATATTTCACACTAATAAATGATATATCACCTGTCAATGATATATCACATTATTTATTACTGCTTGAATTTCTGTGTTAACTGGGTAATTTGATTAAAAATCTAGTAGTGACTTATGGCATTTCAGAGTTAACACCTTTAAGTTCTTTTAAGAGCGTATGCATTTAATCATTTCTTTGCAATGTCTGGAGTGGAGAAAAACATCATCCCATTCTAGTCTGCTCTTTTGCAAAATCTTTGCATTTTGATTAAAGCTGAAATATGCTTCCTAACAAAATACCTGGACTCCTAGATTATTTGAAGTTGTAATGTGAAGAGGAAAAACAATTGTTTTAAAGTCAAATCATAATGAAGCAATGTGATCTGGCCACAAATTATATTTATTATTTCATAAAATAATATTAAATAAAATAAAATAGAAAAGACATTAAATATAAAAGTTCATCCAAAATGTGCTTTTCTAAGTGGCTTATACATTTTTTTCATTTATGTAGATTTAGACTTTCATTATGCTCTGTGGATCAGTGGCCGGGGCAGTTGCAGTCCCTTCCTGTGTGCCTTGGTGATTGAGGTGCAGCTGGCAGACTTATGAGGAGCTGATATCAGCAGACTCTAGAAACTGATTGTGCCAGCAAGGACCTCAGGGCAACATAGCTTTGGAAACTTGAATGCTATCAGCCTTGACAAGTAACATTCAGAGTTAAAACTATTAGGTTTTACTACCTGACAAATTCTGGCACATAGAGAGTGTAAGTGCTTTAAACATGGTTATGTGCAGGAAGATCTGCGTGTCTTTGGTGTGTTGTTCCTTATGGAAAGGGCCTAGACACCTCCATAATTTCAGAATACTTTTTGCGACTCATGATTTGGTGTGGATTCACTGGATTTTGGGACCTGAATGTATGTGTGCAGATGGTTCTGGAGGAAGGTGGTGACAAGCTTGAAAGCTGGTGCCAGGTTACATGGGAAATTCTGGTACAAATGCCATATGTACCCAGAAATTTGTGATTCAAGATGTGAATCTGTGATGTTTCATGTGGCATTCATAAGAGTGCTCCTTAGAAACAAACTGACCTTTCCTGAATGCCCTTCTGCTGTAATAAAACATCAGATCCATTGTGCACAACAAGGAGGCTGTCTGTTGGGTTTTATTTTTTTTATTATTATTTTTAAATAGATTTTCTCTTTAAAGCTGACTAAGATACGAAAAAAAGGAAAAAAAAAAAAAAAAGGCATATTTTCCAGCTGCCCAAGGCCTACACACACACTGGTGACTTGCCTAAGAATAGAAGCAATCCGATAACTGAAAGAGATCAGATAATTATAGGATATACTCATAATATCGCATCCTCCTTTCTTTCTTTCTTCCCCCAACAATATTTATTCTCTTCCAGATGTTCACACAGAATATGGTTATGCTTAAATCTGGTTGTGCGCTGGGCTAATCTCTTGTCTATAGATTTTTATGATACATAGCACTGAGACAGAATTACCAGATGTGCATGTATCAGAGAACACAAATTAATATGTAATCTCTTTGATTAGAGTGTGGGGACAAGGGTTACCCAATAGTTCCATACTGCAGCTGGGTAGGAGCAAGTCTGGAAAACTGAAAGCTGCAGAACTTAAGTGAAAGAAAAAATATCATTGCTGGAGCATTGCAATAAACTTCAGTGTGCTTCTTGCACTGTCAAGACAGTTCAAGGCTGTCTGAATTTTGTGAAGAGGATAAATGAAAAGGTTAATTACTATGTCAAGAATTGTGATTTATATTGGGACATGACTGTGGAGTCATGCACTGTCCATCTGAAGAGCTATGCCTATTGGACATAGGGTTGCATGATAAATAATGCACAATTTGACTTAGGGAGAAAAACAAAAAAAGCAATGAGAGACTTACAGTACAGGTCATATGGAGTGCCAAACGCCCTAATCATAGGGTTAACACAGTCAGAGGAATAAGCGTAACAATAAATAAAGTATAAATGAGAGGTTGCCCCTTTGGCCCAGAGCCAACCAGTAAGCTTTGAGCTGCTGGAAATATGGACATACATTTTTCCACTTTTAAGGACCATGTCTTTTAACATTTTATCCAAGGCAGTTCTCGTCTGGACAGAGGAGTCTGCATATATTTTGGCTGTCATGGTAGAGGCGAAAATCCTGTAATGATGCATTCAGTGTAATTAAGAACCACAGATTCTTTCTGCAGAGCATACTAATAAATGTGTTGTTACATATAGGATTATAAATAAAAGATGTGATTTGAGATTTAATCCTATAGCAATATTGATAACTCTTACCTGTGTAACAGTCACTGCAATGATGATCTTATTTCAAAGCAGAACACAATTTTTGCTCTGTGGCAGGGCACTGTGAAACTTTTTTCTTATTTTGAGTAATTAATAAAATATTACAGATGTAGAAATCCTAATTCTCAGGCTGTTTGCAGTTTAAACCAGGAAAGTGAACTCAGATAACCAACTGAATGTGGCACGGACAGTTGATTTCATATGTTAGAGGTCCTACAGTGTTAAAACAATTCAGAGAATGCATTAATGCTCCAGTCACATGGCCCTTTTGCACAGAAGTAATTCTATCTGTTTTTGATGCTGCATAAAGGCTAGATTTATTTATTCATTTTTCAACTGACAATGTATTCTGATCTTTGAATGCTGGACTTCAGCATGTGATAGTGGACTGAAAATTATTTTCAAACTGAAGAGGTCAAAATGCTTATGTGTATTATGATACTAGCTGCAAACCACAGATTTAAAAAAAAAAAAAAAAAAAAAGCTTTTGTCTTGGAATGAGTTGGTGTATTTTGCAAAGGAAGAACATTATAAAATAACTGCTCATTTCAGAAGTAATTAACCTTCTTATGCCATTTGCATTATTAATGTACTAGAATTATCATAATGTCCTAATGTATCTGAATTTCTATTAATGTTTTCTCTGCTAAATAAATAAAAGTGAATCAAGTAAAGAGATGATATTTGTTTTAATTGTTCATCAGGATTCTTTTTTTCCCCCCTCATTCAAAGCCCTGATAGTTTGTTAAATAGAAACTCTTAAATGGATGGCATTTCATGATAGGTTTTGAACCTAATTATATCAAATGTCATAGCATTATTTACTTAGAAGGCTTTTCAAGATTACTGAACAAAGGAAAACATGTGTTTTCCTTTTAAAATGTTTACATTTATCTGGTCTTTTAATTTCTGTTCAGCATGTTCACAAATGGCTTTGAACCAGCTTACTTCTAGAATGCTTAAAAGTGTGTCCTTTAAAGATGGTTAGTCTTGTAACTCTGTTGAGCTTCTTTGACGAAAAGATCTCCTAGACCTGAGTATCATTATACTTATTCTGAAAACTTTGGTATGGCTTGCAAGTCTTGATGAGAATGAATGTCACAAAAGAAGTGATGACCACAGTAGTATACGGAATTCAACAGGTTTGTCTTTAATTAGAAGACTTCAGCTGAACAGAAAAATCTAGACTTTATGTAAAGCATGTACACTGTGGAGGCAAGAAACACATTCTCAGTATATTAGTATGTTCATTGACTATAAGCTGGGACTTCTACAGCTTTGTGGAGTGTAGAGGGTGGGAGAAGACCCTAAGGATTTCTGAGCATCTAGAAATAGGAAGACTGCTGCATCAACAAAATTGTGTGACAGAAGTGAGTAGAAGTAGATCTGATTCAATTGTCTTTTGTTCCAAAGTATTTGAATTACTTTCTCAAGAATTGAGGTGTTCAACTATGATTTAAGAAAAACTGAAAAAATTAGAGAAATTATGACTCATTTTTTTAATCCATTTTCCAGAGTTTTTAACTGAAAACAGGAAGTATTTTGTTATCAGAAGCTAAAATTAATGATTGGAAAACTACTGAAAATACAATGCCAAAATTGTTTTAACAACAACAACAACAACAAAAAAGCAAGCAATAATGATATAAATTAATTTTTCTGTAGAAAATAACAATGGATTAGTGATATAATCACTGTCCTTTGAAGACAATGATAAAGACTTCACCTAGCTCTACTGGTACTACCTAATGTGTAATTTCCTATGAATCCCTGGGGTTTTCACAGGAGGTAAGCAAAGAGAATTCAGGTGTTTTTAATCATTCTATAATGTCTGGCTCTGAATTTCCCTCTGGAAAAGCTCAATTAACTCTAAAGCATAGAAGCACTGCTTTTAACTTTTAACTTTTTTTTTTTTTTTTTTTTTTTTTTTTTTTTTTTTTATGTGGGTTTCTTGTACCATTATAGAAGCATTTTAATGCATGACCTGACTTCTCTTCTGGACACCATGTCATTTAATGAACCCTGGAAAATATGTCTGACTTAAACAAAAACCCCAACAAATTCTGAGACTTCCCTCTTCAGATCTATTAGACTATTAGAGTTCAATCCAGCTCATTTTTTATTTATTGTTTTATCCCCAGAGTGTCTTTGGAGAGCAAGTCACTAAATGATTTTTCTCAGATTCTTTGTCAAATTCACACATTAAAATTTGAGAAGCTTCACTGATTTATACTTAGTTAAGTCATCCTTTCAGAATGATATGTGTTATGCCACTGTAGACCAATGCAGTTGTGGTAAACTACAAACATTTAATGGTGACAGCTGGAGAAAATAATGCATTTTTTTCTTAATATTTTATGAGTCCTTGCTTGCTTTGAGATCTGAATATTTGCTTTATTTCTCAAACTAGAGATTGTAAAAAGCATGTTTAAGATCCTATTTTTCAGCATTTTTATTTTATGCAGAATATTTGACTTGCTAGTGAGAAATACAACTTGGACAGGCTCACAGCTGTAGGGAACCTAACAGAGAAATGGACGTGGAGGTGCATGTGTAACTTTTAGTTTTAACATTAATGATAAGAAGTAAGTCAAATAGAATTCAGATGTCCAAATCTGGTACATTGCTGAAAGTATTTTAACTGTAGTAGGTGTATGCATCAGAACATTTTATTTTTAAAATTCTGAGTATTTCCATTTTTAGTTGCCATGCTGCATAAAAGTTATTTTTTCTACAATTCTCTAGTCCTTCAAGTTTCGAGCAAATGTTACACCCCAAAAGATTTGAACAAGAAAAAATGATGTTCTTTGTTGCCAGGTTTGAGTGCTGGGAAAATGATGCCAGGATTAAATAACCTCAGCTACCCTTTGCCTTTCAGCTCTGAACACTTGCGTACAAAAATGTTGAACTTTTCACCAGGGGAAAGGTTCTCTTTCCAGCTCTGTCTCATGACTCTGCTGTGATTGGGTGATAATAGGGCTGGCATATTTCTAAAATACAATTCAAAGCTACACATGTTGACAGCCATCATAACAATCATTGGTTTGTTCCTGGTTAGGAACAAACAAATTGTTGGGGGCTGAGGGAGATGTTATTTGAACTCTTGTTAATTATTGGTTAAAGGGTTCTGCAAAGATCAGCGACTGTTTCCCTGCTTTTCTTCCCAAACTTCTCCAGTAATCTTTTAATTTCATACCTTTACCCTTTTACAGATCACACCAGAACCAAATGTCTGCTCTATACTTAGAACAGCTGTTTTTATAGTATTTTTATCTCAGATATAACAAGATGACTGTTATCTTCTAAAACAATTATTAATTAGCCTGCATGTGTTGCAAGTAACCTACAGATCTGTTCTTCAATATACTGCTAGCTTTACAGGCAGACTTTAGAGTGTCCAGAGTTAAAGATAATTTATATATCATGGTAGTCTGAATGGATGTAAATTGAGTTTAGCCACTTACCGCTGCATTCTGTAGGTTAATATTGAGAGAACGTAGAGAAATAATGGCACTTTACACTTCCCCCTACTCTTCTTGAAGAAGAAATAATATCTGTAGGGAGAAAGAAGTGGTTGGGGTACCCCAAGGCCTGCTGATCTCAAAGGATATACCAAACATTTATTAAAGGATGCATGCTTTGCTAATTCATGAAGACGACCAGGGACCACTAAAAGGCACACTTAACTATGCATCGTTCCTGCTGCCTTGACCTCTTACCTGCAATTCTGGATCTAGCTTCAAGCTGCCTGTGACAATTTGTCCAACCTTTTATAGGGCTAGCTTTACAGTTTAAAGATGTCAACAGAGAAATATAGAGAGGCAGGAAATATATCTCTTTGTGAACAGGCCAGTAGTCAATATATCTGACTAATACACTTGTGACCATGGCATAATTCTGCAGAACATTTGATCTTGGGTTTGTTAAACCTCCAATGGAGAGAGCCAAAGGAAAAGAACTTGCAGGCTTTTTTTGCCTCCTGTGTTTGTGCCCTTTCTCCTTCAAAGCAGACTGGCAACTGGAAAAGAACATGAAGAACCTGAGATTTTTATTTTATATTTCTCCAGTCACGACTGCAATGGCAAATGCTTGCACTTAAATATTATTTTATATATTTTGATGGCAGCTATCTTAAGAACAAAAGACTAAAATATCAGATTGAAAGAGAGAACTGAAGAACTGACCGTGTCCTAAACTTTAAAAGCACCCCAATTCTTTAGATTGCCTGAAAACATTTCAGACCCTTCCAACGCCATTCATAAATCCTGACATCTCCACTTATCTATAAAGTAAATGAAACTGCTTCTTAACTTACTATATCACATCATTTTCTTTCCCTGAAATCCAATTATTTTCAGATTTACAATGAGCAAAGTAGCTGTGTAATATCTGAAGCATTACAAGTATTTCTAAATAACAGTTTTCTAAGGGTTGTAGATAACAATGTTATTTCTGACTTAGCAGACCAGAGATGGGAGTTCTAAAAATTCATATCAGAATACTTTTAGATCAACATTTTTAATTCTGAACCTTATCTGCAGATAGTCTGTCTTTCAGAATCAGGACTTTTGAGAATTTTCGTAAAAGGGGTAACATGAATGATGACTAAAAGAAGCGTTACAGAATAAAGCCAAAAAATTTTTGTTTGGTTTAATTCTTTTTCAATAATAAATAAAGTGAAATCTCCGTAAATGAAAGACCTGAGGTAGTTTATTTTTGAAGAACTTGAATAGCAGGACACTTGGTTAACACATACCACTTTAGGATTTAAATTATCAGGGATGAAACAATGAGGATTGTTTTCACACTGGAGTTTATCATCACACCAGGAGTATGAAATGTATACTTTAAAGGTAAAAGCACCACTAACGAAAGGTTGATTAATTAGGGTGACTACAGTTGTCACTAAGGAACCTTGCTTTTTTTTTTTCTTTTTTTTTTTTTTTTTCTTTTCCTGTTGCATACAGATCTGTTCATTACTCCTCAGTTTTCTCCCTACTCTAAATGCCATCCTCTTCCATTTTCACACATCCAAATAAGTTTTGTCAGAGACTGTAGCAGGGCAAACACAAAATCGAACTTCAGTTGAATCCCAGGTTTTGTCCATGAAGACTCAAATGAAAAAGCATTGCTTTAGGAGCATTATAAGTGTCTTTTAGTCAAATTGAGAAAAAAGACATACATGTATTATCTATCAATCTAATAGTATTTAGCCTAATCTAATTTAGGAATGGATACAATGCTGAAGAAAGAAAGGACATCTCCATTGATTCTGAATCTCCAGGAAGCATTGATTTAGAAAAATATGTAATTTTCTGTCATCGGATTTGGGGACAAAGGTCTGAACCATTCTTTGTAAATCACTGTAGGTGTATTACTTTATGAATTGCAATTGTTTGCTTAAAAACAGATGGTGCTCTGAGATTTCCAGAAGGTGTAACATGAATCTAAAATATTTATTTTCCTTGTACAGATAAACTAGGCTAGTATATCTGAAAGGCACTCTTTCTATTCCAGTTTCAAGACTGAGAACATCACATATTTTCTATGGGTTTTTGCAGGCTTACTGTTCAGTGACAGAGATGTTCTTGCTTCTCATCGTCAAAATAAAGATAATGAGGGTAGAAAACTGTAGAAGGATGATTCCTTTCTTTCACCCCCTGGCAGATCCATATATTTCAAGATATCTGCTTACTGAGACATGAAGATACCCCTCAGAATATGCAGAAAGGTTTGACAGTCTGTTTTTCCTAAGCAGAGCAGCAGAATAAAGAAAATGGCTAATTAAATGTAGATTTCTTGACCAGACCTCTCATCCCTTTTTGTCTTCAGGGAATGCCTGTAGAATTGGTAGATTTATCATGTTTATGCTGCAGGACTATGGAACCAGCATTTTCCTGTCAATAGCAATAAGTCAGTAACCTTGTCTGCCAGCTACAGTAGCAAAGCTGTACCAAAGGGGAAAGGACATGGGAAGTGTACTCTCCAGAGTCCGAATCACTCATATTATTTGTGTTGTTCTTGACCATCCTCAGGAGTCTTATTTCAGTCCCTAAAGAGGTGGGTTGGGATAACAAACAACCTCTCCTCCCCAGATAAAGCTTCTGGTCTACGAATAATGTGATTTAAAATATCAGGGAAAAAAAGGTTGGTTCTTTATTCACTTCATTTTTTGCATTATGGACATGAGCTGCATTTGGGAACATAGCTTTGAATTTATGGTAGTGAAATTAAAACTGTCATGTTTTAAATGTGTGCAGATCTCTGAGCTGATGGATTGCTAACATATTTGCATATAATGAATATGAGATTACATAGATAATGCTAAGTATTTCTAGTTCTACGCTGATAGTTCTTCCCACTCTATCCTTCAATTTTCTTGTCTCTCTTCCTATGGAGAGTAAAAACACCGTTCCCTTTATTTATTTATTTATTTATTTATTTATTTGTAGTGGTGTTTGTTTGACTGTTTATTTTTTTTTTTTTTTAAATCAGACAAACAACAACAAACCCTCACAATTCCATGTGATGGTTCAGAATAAAGGGAACATTAACTTTTAAATATTACTCTTAAGTTATTTTCTGTTTTCCTCAAAGGGAAGAATGAAATTCTACTCCAGTGCTGTATAACATTTTCTATCTTGTATGCAATGGGAGAAGAAATGGCCCAGAAATCATCAAACTTTTTCTTTGGCAGTCTATTAAGCTTCATTTCCTGTTTGAAATCTTTGCTAATTGTATAATTATTAAAAAAAAAAAATAAACTAAATTTTGACTACCATATGCTAAAGAAGCTTGCTTTCTTTCATGCTTTTAATATCGCATGGTGATATAAGTTATGCTTTTGTATGGAAAAAAATGGCTAAACCTTGATCTTGCTTGCCAATGCAGTGTATTTTAGGCCTGCCAGGAGATATTTTGATTGCTTTGAACAAATATGAAGAATTCAAACTACAGTTTTCCTATTTGCTTGTGGTCCTCATTTTCTGGTCTGTTACTTTTTTGGTGATGTTCAGCAGCATCCCACAGGTGAGAACAGCACTGGTGTTTCTCAGCAATGTTTCTGTTGGTTTAGTGCTGCTCTGTAGCTTCCTTCCATGCACTGACAAAAATTGTCAGGTCAACTTCAAAGATGAGTCAGACTGATTTTGTGATCTATAAATCAGGGACAGATTTTTACCACCTTAGGAATTTCTGTCTGGAAAGCTGTTTGGATGGACGGCTCTTCAGCAGAAGACTGACATAGCACACACGTCACAAGGAGAAAAGAGCTGACTCCTCACAATGTATCTTTCTGCTAAACGATCTTTTGCTAAAGTGAACTATACACAAGAGAATTGTTTCAATTTCTGTCCACATTAGAATTTCTTTGCATAAGTTACTTGCAATTGTAATGAGGATGTCTGGTTATCTTAGCTCTCATACCATAGCTCTCTGTTACCCCATTACATTCTTCCACTGATTCCAAATGGTACTTGTTGTAAGCCCTCAAGTGTTAAACATGTTTCTGACATGTAACATAGCTGCCCTCAAGAACTGAGACAGTCTGAGCTTTTCAGTATCTCAAATGATCAGAGACTTTATTTTTGCAGAGATATTTAATAAGAACGGTGTTGAAAATCACTCATCCTTAGTGATTTTCAACAGCATTTTACTGACAGTGTATAAACAGATACGACACAGGCTCAAACCATTTTGAAAATACTTGTGGTCTGAATGTTTGAGCTCAGAGCGGATCAGTGATGAGATACTTTAGAAAGGAGGGGCAAACAAACATGCTACACATTTGTGTTCTTCCCCTAGCTATTGATCATATGGATTTCTCTAGTGTGCACTAAAACACATTTTCTGCTGACTCATAACTGCTGTCACACAACATCAACTAACCAAACCTAGCAAGCAGCTATTGTATGGAGGTGGGGGCACAAATACATTTGTACCAGTTCTGTCAGAGGAATTCCTTACTAATATAGCACTGCACTTATTTTTTCAGACTAGCTAGACTGCCACAGCATGGAAGGAATAGAGATCAAGGTGCTTCTCTTCTCTTTTTTTTTTTTTTTTTTTTTTTTTTGGCTACCATTCTTTTTCTTTTATTTTTGCTTTCTTCTTCTATCCTTTTGTCTCACCACATATCAATATGGAATGAGATTGGCTTGCTGGACAGCAAGCTGGTACCTGATAAAAACAAATTGGATGAGATTGGATAGCAAAAAATGGAATGAAATCTTACATGGAGAAAATAGTTTAAGGATATTAACCATGTTGTTAGACCTAAAAAAAAAAATAAATAAAATAAAAAAAAAATAATGAAAAAGTCTTCATGGCTTTCAGTATCCAGCAAGTTACTCAGTAAAATATAGAGGATTATTTTTAAAAACAAATACTATAGAAAAAATATTATTTTGCTTTTGCATTATATAAAAGTATACAATCGTTAGTGGTGGAAGAGCGTTTACTGCATTCAGTTTCTACATTAATAGAGTTGTCATATTCATGTCATAAATAAAACACCCACCTACTCAGCCTTAAATACCCTCAGGCCCACTTTTCAGTGACTGATGACATGTGCTGTATCTGCGTGACTACACTAAAGTGAGGTTTATTGTGTGTCATAATAATGCATATCAAAGATGTATATCATGAAAGGATAAAGGGATCTCTGATGTGTATCATTCTCTGCAGTATTCCCAAGCCTGAGGGATTAGTTGAAGTAAACTGTTCAGGATCTACACCGTTAGTGGATGAGTTAGTGAAAAGACAGCACAAATGAGAGCATCCAATATGAAATAGAGAAAAATGATTCAGGGCTATACTGACTTGCAAAATGAACAGTGCCAGTTTGCAGTTATAAGTTCTTTCCTTTATGGAATTTCTTTCTTCCCTGATAACAAATTTTCTGAGTGACAGACTCATGCTTGCATAGCAAAAAAGCTAACATTTGTATTGCCCAGTTTGACCTCCACTCTATCACTGGCCATTTATGTTTCTCCTAGCCATTTTGATAACTTCTTTAAACATATTTTCTTCATCTTGCCTCAAACCTATATTATTTGTTTAAATAAATTAACTGTGGAGACAGGGGAATGAAAAAATGACCATCACAGCTGGTGTTCTTTAACGTGCTTGGAAACAACTACTGAATGAAGCAAGCTGCTGAGCTGAACGTCCTGCCAAATAACCCCAAACACTAGTAGGGGAGCTGGGTCCTCAGCAGAAGATAAGCATTAAAATGTTGATGTATTATTCACACCTCCAGAATATTCCAAATCTGAAAATTTGTAGTTAGCCTCTTCTCACAGAATTCCTGTCTTATGAGCTAGATGTGATTTAAACATTTTAGAGGCAATTTATCCATCACTTATGGTGATTTAAGCAGAATTCTTTACAGCTCTCCCACAGCTTTCTAAAATATATAAACAGTGTTTAATCCATGAGGCCATTTGTAAAGAAAAAATCATTTATGTTCAATAAACAAAAAATCACATATTATTTATAAATAAGTCATCCTAATTTCATAGAACAATGACAGTAAAATCAGAACAATGTGCTCCTATTTACAATGGAATTTTTATAAAACCTTTTCTTGCTAAGTCATATTTGATGGGATTTTTAGCTGTTTCACCAGAACTTGTAGAATGCAGGCTGCTCAGAATAGCGAGTGACTTCCTCCTAATTCAATAAGCTGTTCAACCATAGAGCATTGACAACTGCCTTTGTGAAATCCACTATGAATTGACTTGTGAAAGTCAATTAGAATTCAGTGTTTGGGTAGAGATTCTTATGCACACAACATGCAGATGCCAAGCCAGTCAGATTCTCTCAACACAGATGTGTGTAGATTTATTTTACCTGAAATTTGTTTATTTACCCTATTGTGGAGTGAAATCCTTGCAATGGTTAATCCATTGTCCTTCAGTGTTAGAGGTGGTTTATTCAGCCCTCTGCTGCTGTTTTTCATCAGCAAGCTGAATTCCTGCCTATAGATAATTGTATCACAATGTGCAGTAAATCCATAGTGGCAGAAGTAGTCTAGACCCAGCTCAGTACCTCTATTTTCCTTCTTACAGAGCAATGAGGAATTGATTCCTCCACCCCTCGTTACCACCAGTCCTTCAAAGTCAGATATTGCCAATCTATGTCAAACTGGCTGGAGGCTTTTAGAGGCACACAATGATCACAATACAGCTGCCACAGATTTCGTCAATGCAAACAGAGTGTATAAGGATTTTTGTTGTACGATAAATAGTTTAACTATCACAGACAGTGCAGTGCACAAATAAATAAATAAATTAGGTGACAATCTAGATGGTCTTAGATAAGAGAAAAAAAAATGGATTGCATCATTAGCTATTACAAGACAAGAAAATTTAAAATAAGCAAATGATAACATAAATTGATTCCAAGTATTTCTTTTCAGGATATGTGCTTGACAAGCTGTGAGACTGTATGTTTTCAGGCTATTCAAGCCTTGTTTAATTCTCTAGACTGCTCTGTAGCATGCTGCTGTGTTTCCCTGTTCCTTCTGTTTCTTCGATCCCATTTTTCCCTTCAGCATGGCAGATGAAATTGTTTGTAGCATGCTTTGAAGTCACTACTGTCACAAACCTTGTTTCTTTTGCTTTTGCACTTTGGAAACAGAAATGTGGCCCTTTCCACCATTATTACCAAACAAAAACTGTTTCTGACGTGTCCCTGACCGCTTGGTGCCAGGGAGCAGCAGGGGCAGCCTCCCAGCCAGGGCCATGCTACCATCTGGCCAGCAGGCACCTCTGCAGCAGACAGGCCCTGGTCTGGATCATATTGCCTGGTCTGCTAACTAGTGACTGGAAGAAGACTCCTTCCTGGGCCATAGTAGTACTTCTGAAAGTGTACTGCAGCCAAATGTTTCCTAAATGTAGGGTTTAATACCTTCACTAATATACTAATGGTATTTTTGGAAAATCCTTCTTTTTCTGGTGCCCCCACCTCCTTTTGAGTCTGACTCAGAATGCAGTTATAAATGCTGGATTATATATTTTAATTAGATCTCAATAATTGATATCTAGCCACAGAAATATGAATTGTGTTCTCTTGATACAGAGCCTGATTTTGTATAGCCTTCATTACAGTGCAGATGCTTTTCATTTCTACTGTGTTGATAATCTTGTCAATATCTCTCTTAATTTGCTCTGACGCTCTTCACAGAGAAAAGCTTTCCTTGTGTCTTTGATTTACCTCTACAAACTGTCGTACATGACTTCAGGTGGCTGAATTTGCCCTATTTCTCCCTTTATTTTCTCAGAAGCAAACTTCAACATTACAAGCGTTTAACACATCAAAACAAAACAAAACAAAACCATAAGTTTTCCATGTAACAGAAGTATGAGTAAACAATGTTGCTGCCCATCCTGCTCTCCTTTTACAGAATCACTTTTTACAATGCTTGAGGCTAGAGCGGACCTCTGGAGAGAGCTGGCCCAACCCCTGCTGTATCAGGGCCACCCAAAACAGGGGTGCTCAGGACCATGTTCAAACAGCTTTGGAAGATCTCCAAGGAGAAGAGTGTACAACCTCTGAGCATGCTGTGCTGGGGCTGTCACCTGCACAACAAAGGATTGCAGCCTTACTTGTCAGTATTACAAATAGATGAGCACATTTCTGGCCAGTATGTTGTTGTTCTCTGGGCAGTAATATTATGCTTTAACTAAAAAAAAAAAAAAAAAAAAAAAAAAAAAAAAAAAGAGCATTTATTCACATAGCTACACAAAAGTGTCGGTTTATTACTTTCACAATGGAAATCACAAAACCTAATACAGACAGTGAAGAAACCTGGGCATATGTACCATGTATGTGTCTGATTGTGTCTCTGCTGTCTTGTAGCCACCACCATTGCCAATACAATTCAAAAGATAAATTGTAAGGTGCTAGATAATAACATTAATCTAGCTCATCAAACATCTTCATATGGAATTGGGTTTCCTTTTTTTTTTTAAATCTTCCCCAGGTGTGTAGGAACCACATATCATTTTTATAGATAAAAATCTTTTGGGGAGGAAGCTGTCCAGAGGCAGAATTTCAGTTATATACTCTAGTGCACATTCATATTTGTTAGGTGCTTAAGTGCAGCTCTGTGCCTTGTGGTAAAAAATGTCATTATTTTGAATGTATGGTGCAGAAGCAGAGCTGGTGCAAAGGAAGCATTTTTACCTTCTGCAAATGTTCCTGTGTGGCAAATCTACAGTCTCAAGGTCACAGCCTCATTCAGTGGGTTGAGAAGGAGTCTGGCTACTGATCCTGGACAAGCAGGACTAGATTTTAAGAAGCTTTTTGCTATGCTCACGGTTATCTCAGAGGTAGAAAAGTAGTCTGGCTTGCAGAAAAGGAATAAGATGGTAATTTTCTCCTCTTTTATTTGTCAGAAAAACCAAACAAACAAACAAAAAAGCAAACCAAAACAACAAAGAACTACCACCACAACTCATAGACTAAAGGAATTTAAGAAGAAAACTCTATTTCTAGAAATTGCTTCTTCAGTCATGTGCTGTGCCCTGGAGCAGCGCAGGACCTGATTAGGAGTGTGGGGTGCTAGCTGGAGGTGACAAAAGGCAATGAGGGACATCTGGGGCTGGCCAGTCCTGGGGGTGTGAGTTGCATCTTATTAACAGGCTTTCTGAGGAGTGTGTAGTTGTCAGCTCTTCTAATCTGTTAAGTGAAGGTTTTAAGAGGCATGGATATTAGTGTTAGTTGTTTTCCTCCTGGAGAAGGGAGAGAAGTGCAAGAGAGAACTGCAAGCTGTCCTTACCTGGGAGGCAATGCACTTCCATGCCTGTTTCAGGCACTGGCTGTACAACCTGGGGCCACTCTAGTGCTGGTGTGGCTGGAATAACTGCAGTGCAGCATTAGCAGCCACAGGAAAACAGAGCTGTACTTGCTGCTGCCCTTTGCTGTGTATGGAAAGTAGCAGGTAGGAGTACCAGTGATCTGTCGTGTTTGAATTTATTAGTGTTTAAGGTTATACTAAGTAGTGGGCATGTGCTGAGATGCAAATTGTAATTGTTCTTCTTCCCAAAAATATGTATAAATGCCATTAACCTGTGCCCTGTGTATTTTTTCTAGCTTCCTAATTTACTGCAGTGGTTTTACAGGGTCTTTTTATTATTACAATGCCTAAGTGTAGGGGGAGAAGTTATATCTTGTTCTTTGGTAATGAAACCACTCTCTGTAGTCTGGTGACAACTGAATCAGCTTCTCTTCTTATATAGGAATATATTTTTGTTTTGATGGCTTCCACCCCCCCCCCCCCCCTTTTTTTTTTTTTTTGGCAAGCTTTTCTCAGGTGCTTCTTTTAGTAGGAAAGGAACATGCAGCCGAAAGCGTAAAACTCAGAATAGATGTGACCTTTAATCAATATTTCCTTCTTCCTATTTCCTAATTTTTTTTTTCCTGGATTCTGCATGGTGCCACTTTCTTGACACTCTGGCTGTCTTGAATGCTGCTGGCTAGGAAGGCAGCTCCTGATATGTCTGCAGCTCTCTCTTCAGGTGGGGAGTGCTGGAGAGGAGGTGGGTCTGGGGATGGAGACCTGGAAGCTGTTCCAGGAAATGAATCTTATTGGATTTATGAGAAGTGGGATGAAGGCATGCAAGTCAGGATGGTGAACTTGAACGTGCAAGTCAATGTCATTTTTCCTCATCAGTTTACAAAGATTATAATCCCCTCTTATCTGTCTTTGAGTCCTTTATCCTTGCCACACTTCTTTGGCATATTTCCTATTGTCATCTTCCAATTTTTCTTCCTGACTTCTATGTTCATAGTCTTTCTGTAACTTAATACCTCTTCTACTAGTTTAAAATCATTTAGAAAACCTGCAATATTTCTCTTCCCATTGTTCTTCTGCACTTCTGAACTGAAACATTCTCCGGGCTGTCAGGAGCCCACACCTGCCTTGGATAGGGAGATGCCCACCTGTTAATTAACACCTGTTAATTAACATCAGAATCTCACTTGGTGCAGGTTGTTGATGCCTGTGGAGGTGGGAAGTCCTCTGGTTGCCTGGCTAAGGGCTTGGGGATGTGAAACTTGGAGGTGCTGTGGTGAGAGAATAGGGAGGGAGGGAGCATGAGTCTTCCAGGTGGGGGTGGGTATTTAACTGGTCTAGATGCTGATGGAAACACCAAGAGCACCTGCTTCTGAAGTGCTTTACACATTTGCCAAGTAACTGCCACCACCTGAAGGTGTCCTAACAACTGAAACATCTAGTCCTTAGCTGCTGGTGTGCTTGTTCAGGACACCTTTCAACCACAAGCTTTCACCTTCCTGAGTTGCATTTGAGGTTCTAATGCTACAGAAAACAGGACATGTCCCAACTAAAACTCATTCCTTTTGATTTTTCTTTTTCTTTGATTACAAACCGAGTTATTTAACAAAAAACCTGAATAGTCCAACTGTAATGTTAAAGCCTGCAAAAGCTTGAATTTAAAAAATGTATGGTGTCTCAGGATGAAATGTGTTCCTTTGAGAGTGTACCTCTGACGGAGGGTTTACATGCCTCTTCTGTTGGAAAATGTTGCATTTAGGACAGTAACTACGTAGTCTTGTTAGTTACACGTGCAGGTTTCATAAAAGATGTGATCAGGTGTGTTTAATGCAGTCTCCCCATATTCTGTTTAGAAACTTTTAGAAACAAAAATATCCAAGAGCAATTACTGTCCTCATGACCACAAGTAAGTATATTGCTGCTGGTTAAGAACAGAAACCCAAGAATGTAGCCCTGCTTAATATGTCTTATGATCTGTAAAAGAAATCGTGCTTTGCTTTTCAGATGGCTAACTTGTCTCTGTACTTGGTGTTAAAAGACACTTTCACGAACATTTCCCTGCTGCTTCTCCATCCCTCTTCCCTTTAAAGGGACAGACACGGAGCATCTATTTTGCTAGAAACATTTTCCCTTGCATTTTTGAATCTATAGCTAATACTGTATTGTTCTAGAACAAGGCTTACAAAAAATTTGTATTCCTTCTCATTTTATACTTTAAAATGTTGGGGAGGGTGGGAAGGGTCTGGTAAGGTTTATTTCTTGTAGGCCTCTTAAATTTGCTGCCCTCTGTATTTGAGCCTGCAAAATCCTAAATCACAGTAATGGGATACCTGGAATGGGCAATGGTGGAGAAGAAAAAAAAAATACAGCTGATAGAGGTAGTATCTGCTATTTCTAGTTCCTGACAGCCCAGAGTTTTCTTTTCCTTATTACCCAAGGACCATTCTCATTGTTTCTTTCTTTTCTACTTGCAGCTATCAGTTCTGTGATGACTTAGAAACAAAAATATAAAGTAATGATATCCAGGCTGGATGGACATTACTAAAATTAGATAGCAATTTGACAGAAAACTCATTTGCATGATTGCCCTTCTCTGCAGTAGAAGATTGTAGTAGCATGATTGCAGTCATTTCTGTTGGTCAGTGTTAGCATTAATGTTACTACCTATGGGGCACACCAGGCTTTAAGCAAAGTTTTCTCTGGAACTCAGAGATATAGAAGAATAGTCTCCATGATATTTTGCTAGCAGTTTCACATGCTATTGGTGGTATGCAACACAACCAGATTTCATATTTTTTTAGCTTGTGGTGCTATCTTCAGAGTTTGTTAGTTGAGAGCTGCCTCTGTAGAAAGCTAACTTTGATTACTTCCCATTTAATCCTTCCTGTAAAATAAAAATCAACTTCCTATTCTCTTCCAGTTAATTGCTTAAATACTTGCATTTCTATCTCTGATCTGAAGATTCAGTGTCAAGTGATACTAAATAGACCTTAGCTCTTTTAATTCTGTAGTCAAGATACCTAAATGGTATGAAAGCTACATAGAAAAGAGCGTGTGTTTGGGTGGTGCTGTCTATAACAAAGACAGTGTTTGTCTTTATAGACAATACGGCTAAAATTGATCACGGTATTCACCCTCCCTGTCATTAAGCCAGCTGAACTAAATCTCTGTTCAGGAGGGATACTGCTCATAGGCTGATAAGGTGACAGTGCATGTGTTTCTTTGGCTTTATCTAGAAGCTCTTAGTGAGCTCTGTATTTGAGCTAGAATTTGTGACATCTTCCAAGCTTTTTTCTTTTTTCTTTCCTATTAAAAAAAAATTAATTGCTCAACTCCCTGAAATATTTACTTTTCATCATTGTGGAAGATACTGGGGGATACACTCTTCATCCCTTAGGTAATATTTGCTTTATTATTGCACTGTAGTGAGATAGGGTCACTCTGTGTTACAAGTAATAACAGAATATAAATTAAGGCAACAATAAATGCAAAAGCAGAAGATAAAAAATAAACTTGGGAATTAATCCAGTAATCGATGGGAATTTTATATATTTATAAAATGCTTGCGACTATGTTTAAATGTACCTTTATTCTGATAAACCAAGAAAGTGTTTTCAAATATTAAGCATATATAATAAGCATTAAGCATATATAATAAGCATATATAATTAAGCGTTTACCTGGGATGAAAAAAAAAAAAAAAAGAATTTCATGCTTTCAGTGATAAGGTTGAAAAAATAAACTTGATTTGTGTTGTTAACCTGAATGGACTACTAACTATATCTTGCAATGGCCATGAGATGGTTAACTAGAATGCAATAAAGGCATAAATGGTAGTCCAAACTAGGTGTTTGGACCAGCCTAGTTCTTTAGTTTTCTTTCCAAACCATTCCATGTCCTCAGTAAATCTCTGGATCATCTTCATGGATATATCTGAATGACTGATCATAGGAAATGTGTCATGAGCTATCACAACTTAGAAACTTGGGGTTATGAACTGAATACTCAAGATAACTCAAGTAGACTATGGTGAGTGTTCAGCATGGTCTCTGGCAAACTCCAGTCACTGAAAGACAGCTCTTGAAACCCAATACTGCCTCTCAAAGGCACATTACAGGAGAATGAGGAGCTGGCCCTGGCTCCAACAAGCTTGTTTCCTGGGTGTTGTATTTGGTAGTTATTTTCTTCTGGTCTTAGTAGTAACCAGGCCAGTGACTTCTAATTGGTTTTGTTTTGTTGTTGTTTGAATGTATGGCCAGTTGTGCTGACAGATGGCTGTGACCACACTGTAGTACCCTTAGTTCCTGCCAAGCTCAGCTTTATGGGAGCCTGAGCCATACATGAATGCTGCTGTGTGTTGAAAGAAGTATTAACATGCAAGGAAAATGATCTCAGATGAAAGCCTGATATATCATGATATACAAGTGTTTAATATAGTACTCTGAAGTCAAATATAACATCATCATTTAAGTATGTGCAAGGGAGTATATTCTACTTCTGCAGTATAAAAGCTTTGGGATTAAATTGATTTGAATAAATTAAAGGCAAATGCAGTCTGGGGTGATGTTATCATATTGAAATGCCTAGTATGCATTCTGCAGCAGATACTGTGTTGATGTTGACTGATAATTCTAGTAAAAATTCCTAGATATAAGCACTTCTGGGAATCTTGGTTACATCTGGTAATCAGGGAAATGGTGTGTTTAAATATAAGTAAAACTGTTAACAAGAGATTAGAATAATTTGCTATAGAAACTTGTTTCACTAAACTGGTAAAGCAGATTGTTTAATCTTATAATTTAACAGCAATAGAAATCTGGAAAAGGGGAGATTGGAACCCATTTTTTAAAATGGCTTACTTTGTAGCAGAATGCATCATTTTAGGGGCGTGATGTTAAATCTGCATCTAAAAGTCTGAATTTTCTCAGTAGCTTGTTCAGTTTATAATTTCCAAACTAAAACTTCTTCATAAAACACTGAATTGAACCTTTAAATGAGTTGCATCCCTAAATTCTTATCTGGAATGTTTCCTGTTTCCTTAGCAGAGGAAGGAGAGGGGAATGACTTTTGTATCTTTCTGAACATTGATTGCTTCCCTGATAACTAGCTGGATTGTTACAGATGACCATAGTAGCTATCTGAAAAGCAGAACTAGAAAGCCAAAAATATAAATCTTCTAACAACATTATTGTTACCATCTCAAAGGAAGATAGAATACTTCAGTTAAAACACTGATACTGTTTGCTTTTGAGTCAAACACTGAGATTAGTTGCTGTTATTCTTGTTCTGTAAATAGATTATATTTTCTTTACAATAGGTCAATGTTATTTGATAGCAGTTATTCCTTTCACTGTTTAACTTCATGTCTCCATTAGAGCTGACTGTATTCAGGAATCTCTCCCAAACTTTACTTGGTTTATTAAAGAGGTATTTTACACCTTTAGTCTAGATTCTCTCCTTTTACGGAATGGGATTGTCCTATTGACTTCAGTATATTGCTCTTTTTTGAAAGAGATCATGACATAGGGAATAAAATTAGTAGGAGGTGCTGGGGTGAATTTGAATGAGACTACATGTGGCATCTTATTAAGCATCTATTAATTACTGCGCTGGATGGAATTTGAAAGTGTAGAAACTACTAATGGGTTGCTCACATTGGTAGGTCTGAAATATTCTTACTTGCATTTGTCATCACGATGCTACAGGCAAAACTTCTTGTTTTAACCAGAGTTTACATGCTTTATTTGACTTCATAACTTTCACAACGAAATCCAAAAACATGTATAGGAGCAGAGGTAGAAAACTTTTTCTGATAGGGCAGGCTCATCGTACTACATGTCTGACCTTCTTAGCTCTCTTTCCTTCCTAACTCTCTGTTAAGAGAGTTACACACTGCTAGGAGAAAGAAATAGAAAATCATCAGACTCCACCTCATCTTTACTATATTGTTCTAGTGTAAGGACTTGTGGCATATTGGCATCAGCTGTTAGTTTTTTAGGTTTAATTTGAAATAGCCATAACAAAGGCAACCTCCATCAGAACCTTTGTCTTATGATTATTTCTTGTAAGTCTTATATAAACATATCAGGCCAAGAAAATTTGTGAAAATCCCTTACCTAAAATGTGTTTTTTTTTTTATTTTTTCCCCCTCCCTAGCTTTAACCAATGGAGTGTCGATTGAGCTGAGAAGAATATAAAGGACCTGCTCTTTCATGTAAGGTAAGAGAAGAGATCCCTCTCTAGAATAAATACACATCTGAACAGTTGCACATTGAGGTCTGTTTTCTGTCACTGATAATGTCAAGGGTGTGAGTTTCTCATTTTATCTTCAGTAAGACTTATGAAGAGTTATGTCCTTTGGGGGAGTTACATTTGGTGAATACGTTTTAGCTAAATGACAGACTTTGAAATTGGGCTCATAAGGCTTAAGTTGTCAAGCCTGTGCTCTTTGATTTGTTGTGTGTTCTTTTTGTTTTCCTGATCTTTCTTTAGTTAAGCTATTTATCTTTATAAATATGGGTTTTCAATTTGTTTAACTATATATATGGACCATGAACATACTAGTAATCTCTACAACAGTGGTTGAAGCTTTAATCTGATTTATAAATCAAAAAATCAGCTACCTCTAATCTTTCACATTCCAGAAGAAAACATGGAAATTACATTGATTGAAAAAGTTTTCACTAGAGATGAAAACTAATGTATTGCTGAACAATGGCAGATTATTAAAAGCATTAATTAGTGCTTTATTAGAAACAGCTACAAATTTCAAAAGGCCAGATGGCACAGTTATAGTTTGAGACAGTGACTGCTTGCTTGTAGCTTCTACTCAGTTGGCACTTTTTGCTGTTTGGTGCATTCAGAGTAGAATGAATGGTACCACCAACAGAAGCTATTTGGCAGTAAGTCTAAAACATAATACTATTTTAAAATAACTCAGAAGTAAATAGTCTCTTATCCTTGTCACAGTGTTTTTTTCCTGCAAGCTGGAAAACCATAAACAACTTGAGGTAAGTGAAGCGAGTTTGGTTGTGAATGTAAATCTTACAGATGGCTCGGGAGTTGATCCTGTACAAATCAGGACACTGAGATCATTGATGCTAAGAATTACTCTACTCCTCTTCTGACTTCTTCATAATAGATCTCAAATGAAATGTTAATGAATTACTAATTTTGGAAACTAGTACATTCTGACCTCTTCCTTCTTATCTCCTTCAGTATTGCCCTCATACAAAGACAGCTGACTACAATCTGTTGGCTGTGTTTATTAATAATGACTTCTTGCTCTGTGCTGTTGTATTTCTCAATGTTGTCAAGTCTGGAAAAAGCTTTCAGTTGCTTATATGCCACTTCAGATTGTTTTCACGGACTCAGAAGCCTTGCTTATGCTGGGTTATCCTTTGGCTTTACCAGGTTCAGATCAATGTTGGCTAGGAATATATGTATAGAGAGAGAGAGGAGAGAGAGATTGCAAGTTTCAGACACTAATTTCTATCTAAGTTTAATTTCTCTTTTTAAAATACTTTCTTCCATGTTGTCAGCTAATTAGTATATCATGGTAGTTTGTTTTGTAAACTGAAGAAAGTGTTTCTCATCATATTCTCTCTATGCCTGGCAGACCATATTTATTTCAGATGTATCCAGTGATACCTTCATTTTTTTCTATATCTGAGAGTTGGTCTCATTCTGCATAAGATAATACCTAGCATATGAATAGAGGATGTAAAGAATTGTAGTAGGAATTAAATTATCAAACCTCTATGTACCAAGATAAGAAATAATTAACCCAAATTTTCAAAAATACATCACTTCTTAACAGAAATAATATTTCTTAAAACAATATTTGGCATCCTAAACACATTGATATGCGCTGAAACAGGCAAGTGTGGGAAAATGGGCTCTTAAAATCAGTCCTGAGTTCCAAAAAAAAAAAAAAAAAGTAGTCTTTAGGAAGGCAAATAATTAAGGGTTATGCTACCATACCAACTTCACTTAGTGTTATAGCAAGTTGGGTTTTGGCATATGCCTCAATAAATAAATTTATTACTGGAATAATTCACTGCACAAAATAGTCCCCTAATATGAAGTGTTACTAATGCTTTCCCAGGTACACTTATTGCCTGCTGCTAGTCAATGTCATTAATTGAACAGCAGCTCCCTTCTGCTGTTGTCTGAGTCCATTGTTACTAATTTCACTAACACAGTATTTCTGGCCAAAACATCTAAGTAACAATTCTCTAAGATTGTTTAATCATCATTTAAGCCTGGAAAGCTGACATTACACCAACTGGTATATGCAGGTATTTAGGGCTGTGTAGTTACAACATAGGCCTCCTTCACACAGCTAAGCAAAGCTGTTTCTAGGCCATCTAAATGAAGCTCCTGAAAAGTTTGTCTGGCAGGGGATTATGTGTTTTTATTTAATGTCTGTGACTGGGCAGGAGAATGGAACAGACATTTTGCAACCACATAGAGATGGGTGGTCTGTTTCAGAAGGGCTTCTCTTATATCAAACTGGATACTGCTCCTGTTTTTCCCAAACTCTCAGGAAGGCAAGTGATGCATCTCCAACATGACATTTTTACATTTAGATGTAAAAGGTCATTTATCTCTCTTCTCTCAGTAAGTGAAAATTTATTCACATGTCAAATCTTTCATGTCAGGGAGAATCCAGATTGTGGACTCAAAAGCTTTTCATGTCATGTTTCTAATTAGGTCTGTGACTCAGTCTCATGAATAATATATCAAGCTGCATATTAACAGCTAATCCAGCTAAATCATCAATTTATAGTAAACCTCGACTGCAGCAACTTTATTAAAAAGTCAGAGGCTGCAATGTTGTTCCAACAGCTGTTGAAACTTCCTTAGTGTCTGTATAAACTTACAAAGCAAGTGATTAGTTTCATGTTGCAGTATTTGGGAGTGAGTGAATTTGATTAAAATCATAACAGATTTCTAAAAAGGGCTCTTAGGCACAAATTATTTTCATTTCTGATCTTGGGAAGAAGCAAATTGTACAGGTTCAGACGCAAGTGCTGTGTATGGTTAGAATAGATTGTGGTTTTATTTGTAAGAAGCTAGTTTGGTTTATACCCGTGAGTGCTGCAACTAAAAGGTACCTGCTAATGCATGATTACAAGAGCTTTAATTGGAAATGAAATCACTTGTCACTTGACCTCACTGACTCGGGCCTCAGTTATGCAGCATAGTTTGAAGGATTGTCCCAGCTCTCTTATTAATATGCTGGGTGGGACTGTTGGGTACGTAGCTGGTATTTTGTTTGTGATCATGCTGACAGTTATTGTCAAACAGCTTCACTCAGTCATTTGGTGTTCATCACCAATTAGTCATTTGACAGCTATAATTTTTCAGTGCTCTGGATCACTATTGTAACTGTAAATTATCTTTGCAAGCGTCTTTAAAATGTCTCCATTTCCCCACTGTTTGTTTTCTGTCACCTAGGTCATGATGGGTTGCTGGCTCTGGCACGTGCATTCTTCCTACTTTTGTTTTATAGACAGAATGATGTATTCCTGCTCCTCTTTCATTTCTGCCTTTTCCCTGCTGCTCTCATCCCTTCTCCAAAGAGCTGGGTTTACAGGAGGAGGCTTTACTTAGTGGCTACTCTGTGTTTGTGTGTCAGAGCAGGGAGAGAACAATGGAACTTAACAGTTGCTGTTCTATGCCTGGTTTTTCAGTCTTTCCAACTGTTATTACATTCCCACATCTGTTGACTTTCACACGGTCAGAGAGCCTTTGAAAATGATACAGCTTAGCTGTAGCTTCTGTCAGACTGCATCAGAATAATCAGCTTGAAAAAGACAGGTACCGTGTGCTCAACTCTTCATGCATGTACATTCTCTCTGCTGCATACATGTTTCTTCAGAGGTTGTGATCCACTCTATTGTAAAATACTGCACTGGAGATCTGTGAGAACACTTGTGACATATCCTTAAAACATGAGGATTTTAATTTTAGTATATGGTCATGATAGTTCTACTAAATCTAGACAGGTTACCAGATGTGATCTGATTGTGCCTGGGCACATTTGTTAATGAGTGTCTTGTATGGGAATGTGAGGTGTTAAAATAAGTTTGCTTTTGATAGAGGGATAGAGGGAAACCTGGCTTCCAGATAGGATCTGATAGCAAACATATAGCCAATATATGCTGAACTAATAAGTTTTGAAGCAAGTAACATGAGAATGATCTGTTACCAAAAATTAGTGGAAAACTGTGATCAACATTTCCAGGATGACTTGTCATAGAATATCCCGAGTTGGAAGGGACCCATAAGGATCATCGAATCCAACTCCTGGCACTGCACAGGTCTACCCAAAATTTTAGACCATGTGACTAAGTGCACAGTCTAAATGCTTCTTAAATTCAGACAGGCTTGGTGCAGTGACTACTTCCCTGGGGAGCCTGTTCCAGTGTGCAACCACCCTCTCGGTGAAGAACCTCTTCCTGATGTCCAGCCTAAACCTGCCTCAGCTTGACAGCATTTCCTTGGGTCCTATCACTGGTCACTAAAGAGAATAGATTGGTGCCTGCCCCTCCACTCCCCCTCCCGAGGAAGATGTAGACTGTGATGAGGTCTCCCCTCAGCCTCCTCTTCTCTAGGCTGAACAGTCCAAGTGACCTCAGCCACTCTTTTTACATCTTCCCCTCTAGGCCCTTCACCATCTTGGTCCCCCTCCTCTGGACACCCTCCAACAGTTTTACATCCTTTTTGTACTGTGGTGCCCAGAACTGCACACAGTACTCGAGGTAAGGCCGCACCAGCGCAGAGTAGAGTGGGAAAATCACTTCCCTCTGTCAACTAGTGATGCCATGCTTGATGCACCCCAGGGTACGGTTGGCCCTCCTTGCTGCCGGGGCACGCTGCTGGCTCATATTCAACTTGCTGCCAACCACAGCCCCCAGATCCCTCTCTGCGGGGCTGCTCTCCAGCGTCTCGTCACCCAGTCTGTACAGATAGCTGGGGTTGCCCTGTCCCAGGTGCAGGACCCAGCACTTGCTCTTGTTAAACTTAATGTGGTTGGTGATTGCCCAGCTCTCCAATCTGTCCAGATCTCTCTGAAAGGCCTTTCCACCCTCAGACAACTCTACAGCTTCTCCAAGTTTGGTGTTGGCAAATTTGCTCAAAACACCTTCTTGTCCTACATCCAAATCATTTATAAAAACATTGAAGAGGACTGGCCCTAAATTGGAACCTTGAGGGACCCCACTCGTGACCATCTGCCAGCCTGATGTTGTCCCATTTACCACAACCCTTTGAGCCCTACCTGTCAGCCAATTGCTCACCTATCAGATGATATTTTTGTTTAGTTGTATGCTGGACGTTTTGTCCAGTAGGGTCGTATTGAAACCATGTCAAAAGCTTTGCTGAAGTCCAAAAGGATCACATAAGTTTCAGATTGTTTCCCTCGATCGACTAGATCGGTGATCTTTTCGTAAAAGGAAATCAAATTTGTTAGGCAGGACCTACACCTCATAGATCTTTATTAACTTGCTTTTTGAAATGCACAGAAAACTGAAACTATGCTCTTATGTGAAAGTAGAGAATGTGACGTCCATGTTATGGGTTGTTGCATATCAAAATGTCTATGATATGTAAAAACTTCTGTAGTTGTACTCAGCTGTGCAAGACCATGATAGTAAGCTGATAACAAAAAGGAGACAAAAAAAAAAGAGTAATTAAAACTGGGGGGGAAAGGGATACATTTTTCCCTGCCTGTGTGCACACCTGTATGGACTTGGTACAACTTTTAAAATTTGCCTATAATAAGCTTCAAGTGCTAGACCTTAGGCAGATAAAGATATTCATATATATTTTATATATATAATAAAGATATTCATTTCATATAGATGATACTTGTGATGAACTTGTGGAGTTCATCCTTTAACTCTTCAGCAGGTATAAATTTCTCCAGTGGAAGTTTTGCATGATTAGGGACTGTTTCTTGAGCCTTTTTATGTACTAATAAGAAAAACATACATATTGTTAGCTTGCTGTGATCTTAAACAAATGGGTGAACCAAGTTCATAGAGCTTAGAAAGATAAATTGCACTTCCAAGGTTGCCAGCAATTCTGCATAAACAGCTGGTGATTTAGTTGATCAATAGCAAAGAAAAGTATATCTGTGCTTGACTCCTATAAGAGGAACACGATACACTGTCATATCTTCTATTTAAATCAAAGACTGTGACAGTTGATTTTTTTCTATATCAATTATGTCTTAACTGCATCATGTTATGAACTACATAGAATTAGCAAATACATTAGATAAGCATGGTACTGAGCGTGAAGGCTAACATCAGTTTATTTTGAAGCAGCGTTGATGACAACAAGTAAGTACTTTGCCTGGCACGCTTTTATAAAGTGACTCTGAATATACAGACTGAGAACTCCAATCTCATTCCATCTTATGTAATTTCAGTTGTGATGTATTTTGCCTACATCTTGCTGATTTCTGTCTGCTTTTGTAAGCTGAGTTGATGTTTTACTTTGCTTTTACTTAGCAATCCATTTTCTTTCCACCTTTTTGATATATCTGGGCTGGGCTTTATGTTCTCATTCTTTTTCTGGAAGCTGTTTTAGTCTGTTCACTTAGAGTAGCTGATTTAAAACAATTGAAAGATTAGGATAGTGGACAACAGAGATGAATTGAAGTAGTTCATCTTTGTCAGAATAATCCTGTCTCTCACAGCTGTCCCTTCTGCTTTAAAAGTAAATAAATAAATAGAAACAGGGCAGAAAGCTAAACTTCAGATACATAGAAAAAATGAGAAGAGGCAAAACGAGTGAGTATCTTAATGGTGGAGAAGAGAGTACACTTTGGATGGAGGTGAAACACCCAATATTACATAGGGATCTGTAACAGATCATCAATTCACTCTGAACCGTTAGCATAGCAAGAGAAAATTCTTAGGAATATATTTCTCAGGGGTAGATATTGAAACTTTTTTTTTTTTTTTTAAACTGAAGAAAATGAGAGAGAAGCATATCTTCTCCCAAGAAAAATAACTAAAAATATTTTTGGAGGAAGAAGGTGCACATGAGAAAAATCTGTATTGCAGCTCAAGTGTTTTCATGTTAAATGAAAATTAAAAAAAAAAAAAATCTAAACTCAGCTTGTGAATTACTAAAATTGTAAGTAGTTGAATGCAAGTAAACTGCCTTTTGGGAAAACAGTGATGCTAATATTTGAAAGGAGGAAAGAGAATACAGAGTATGATTAAGAGATTGACACGAGTGTTAGTAGCTACTAGGTAATGTATTTCAAAAAGTATTGAGCTAGCTGTGATCAAAGTCACTTGTACATGCAAAATTTCCAGCTAAAAAGCTATAGGAGGATATGGGTCTGATGTAGCCTGGAAGTCTTAGAAGCTATTCGTTATCTGAAAATAGCAGAATAGCCACCATTGATCACACTTCAGCAAAAGCAGAGGGAATCAAGGTCATAACAAAGTACATTTGCTTGATCCACCAAAATCCTGAGACTGGAAGAAATGATTGGTAACATAAAAGCAGAGGCTGTTGTTAACTTGCTCCATAAAGATGGAAGGCCTGCAAGCTTCTAAGAACAGGAAAACTCATCACCTTACTCACTTGGAAATTTTCAGGGGATTTATATGAGGTACTTTCCTGGCCCTGAGCAGACATGGTGTTTCCCTGCTTTCCCCTCCTCAGAGCTCACTCTTACCATCTGCTCTGTGCTGAAGCTTCCAGTCTGTTATGTTGAAGCAGTCTCCAACTGGTCTCCCAGTCTAGCAGAAGCATGTAATTTGGGGTTTTTGGTAGGGAAAGGACACAGAGATGGTTCAGATGCATATGTAGAGTGAATAAGAACAGTGACTCCTCTGGTCTGTCTGACAACCACTCTGGGAGAGGAAAGCAAGCAAGTGATGGAGGTCAGGTGTTGGAGCAGGCTTGTGGGGTGTTATCCCTTGTCCAGCTTATGTAGTGTTACAGTTGCAGACATAATTGGATCACAGGTACTCTGAACTTCAGAAGCAGGCATTCAGCTGACTTTTGTGTGTATAGAGATTTTTCCATGAAGATGTGCTGTGGGGCACATTCAGCTGTGCCAGACTCTGCCCCCAACCTGTCACTGCAATCAGCATCATGCAGGGGAAGGACCCCCACCTATGACAGAGGTGGACTTTCTGAGGGAGAGAGAACTTTGAAATTTAAGGAATAAATTACAAGTAATTGAGAATGTTTGTTAAATGCAGCTGACATCATAGCACAATATAGCTGTTTTGAACATTAAAGACTTGAAACTTCTTTATTTTCCTTACAAAAATTCTTAACTCCCTACCTTTTCTATCATATGACGGACACTGTAAAGCCCTTTGTTGCAGAGGCTACCTATAATACATTGCTTAGTGGTTACGTCTTAGCTAAAAACCATCAATTATAATGCTTTATAATTATAATGCTTTATAATGCTAAAATTTCTTTTGCTACTGGTGCACAGTTTTACTATGCAAGACTGGCAAGTCTGCAACATATGGCATGGCTATATTGTCCTATAAAGAAGGAAATAACTGTGTATGACTTATTTGGATGGTGAAGTCAGAAAAGAGAGTCCCAAGAGTTACTCTTCTAAAACTAAAAGCCAAGGTGTTTGATGTGATGTCAAGGGCTGTTGAAATATGTAATTCATTCCATCTGCTGCCTTTGGTGCATGAGAACAACACATCAGTGCCAGCTGCATATGCCTAAAACAGAGAGAGGAGAAACCTTGGCAATCATTCTGTTTACTGTGATATGTGTAGAGTGCCAGTGAGCTACAATTTCTCTTTTATTTTTAGCCTGTGTGTCCTGGTTTTCCTGACAGGCCAATCTTAGAGGGATGCATGCTGCATGCACCCAAGCTTAGGAGGCTTTCCTTGTACTGCTGATGTTGGGGTTCTGAAAACTCACACCCATTCACCAACTTTCTCTTGCCATCTGTCCAGGAATTCAGCAGCTCTGGCTTTCTTATTCTGGGCTTAGCATTACAAATTTCATATTGCTTCTGTTGTTCTTCACATGGTCCATCCAAGCTGATCAGCTACCAGTTATTCAGAAAGTGTAGTTAACAGTGAGTTTAGTGACCTGAACAAATATTTACAAAATAGTTGCTTTTTAAGAATAAATATCTTCTCATATGACGTTCTTAAGTAAAGTACAATGCTTACAAGCATAGTTATCTTATCAACAGGCCCTGGGAGATAATTTTTCTTTAAACCTCAGCCTTTGTAGTCAAGGATTAATAGTTTCTTTCAGTCTCTGTCCTTCAGGAGCTATCCCCTCTTCTCCTTGCCTCTCCTCCAAGTGGAGGATAATATCCCTGGGATATTATATCAAAAAAAAAAAAAAAAAAAAAAAGAATATATCCAGAAAATTATGAAATAATTCTTGTCATTAAGTAATTCCCCAGTTCTAGGGAGGCTTATCCTGGGTAGCTTTAGGTCTTTGTGAGGTGTTACTGTGGTCCAAGAAGAGTCAAATGGAAGTGGAACTTGTTTTTTCCCTTGAGTATTTTATTCATATAAGCAGTAATACTTAGATGAGCATTTTTAGGTATGAAACTTCCAAGATATTGTGTAATAGAAGGAAGGGAAAAAAAAAAAAATCAATAAAGTCATCCTCTTTCAGCTAATTACTAAGGAAAGAGCAAACTAATCCCATAGTAAATCTACCTTCAACCTTTTCCTCTCTTCCTGTTATTCATGGAATGGTGGTGCATGGAAGCTATGTTGTCGGTAACATAGGAACACGGATTTGTACCTATAATGAAAGACCATGTTGATGAGAGGTCATAGAAAGAATTATGAAAAAATGTACCACAGGACTATGCCAAAAAAAAAAAAAAAAGTTCACAGGCAACAAGATGTTGGAGTGATAAAGCTGATGGGTCTTAAAAAAAAAAAAAAAAAAAAAAAATCATTCAGCTGTGTACACACAAATCTATGGTTTTGCACTACAGAGGAAAAAATAAGAATTAAGACCCTAAGTAACTTCTGTGGCTCTGTCACTGTATGCCAGTATATGTGTGCATGTAGTCTCAAATCAGCATGCCATTTAAAGAATTCAAGCTAGCTGCATCCTCAAGCAACTTTCTGAACTGAAGCCAAAATTAGCATGCTACATGAATCCAAATTGGGAGAGGGGCGTTTAATGGCACTTCATGGGCTATTGGGTGTTTTTATCCTGAAGCTTTGAACGCTGTTTTGGACTTTTGCCTCTAATTTAAGCTGCAACATGCATCCTATGTTGCTCAGCAGTAATTGACAAATATTTCTGCACTATGTGTTGCCAGTCTATCAATAAAGCCGGAAGCACATGTGTATGAAGTCTTAATCTTCCCCTATACCTCTTGTATGCTATTAAACACAGTTTATACATATCTCTGCAACTATATACTCTAACACAGTGTTTGTATAAGTATAACGAGTTTCTGGTCCAAAAGCAGATTCCTTCTTGGAACAAATATTACTGTACATTTAACACTGTACAGCTGATATGCAGTGATTTCTACCACTATGACTCTGCATGAAGTGTATTTGAAGAGAAGTAAAGATAGGTTTATCTATTGCCAGCTAGGTGGGAAGTTGAATCACAGCAGGTGAACTTTATTTACATAAGTTGGAACTTAACCAGAACACCAAGGTTAATATCCTCTCTTTTGCAAATATGCTAGAGGTTCATTCAAACCTGAATGATCAGCAGATCTGCTGAATGCCACTTCTTCTGCAGTGATTCAAAGGCATATTTTTTCAAACACTTTTGCAGTGAGAAGTTCTATGACATTCAAACATGACAGTTAAAGTTGTTGTCTTTTAGTCAAAGGTTTGGGTTTTGTTTCTCAGAACGTGTTATTGTCAAGCACAGATTTGTTTCCTCTTGCTTGTTTCTCAGTGATGCTTCACATACCTTGAGTACCAGTTGGTTAGCAGCAAGGTGAGACTACTGTTTATTAGGTCCTGTAGGCGGTTTAGACAGTGGAGAGCAGATATGATTGCACATAATTTCACTGCAGTCAATAAATGAGGTGACTAGTTACTAGTCCTGCAAGCGAGGTGCTCAGAACTTGAAATGTCTTAGCTTTAGGACTGCCATAACTCTCTTGGATATTACTCTTTTCTTTATTTAGAGTGACTATCAATTAAATTTTTGATTTCACATGATGGATAAGAATAATATCTGGGTTTTTCAACTAATTTGGAATATTTGTGCTTTGTACGTGCAGTTCTAATGAAGATTATACAGAACAGACACCGTTGTTCCATGGTACCAATGTGTTGATGATAATTTTATTATCCATTCAAATATTGAACATATTTAGGCTAATGAAGCTATTCAAGTCTTAAAAATGAAGAATTTTAACAGGAGAAATTAGGCTTTTTCAGAAAAGATCTCAAAGTTTCCCTTAAGGAGGACTCTGAAATGGAGAATCTTTCAAAGTTTCTTGTACGTTTTTTTTTTTTTTTTTTTTTTTTACTGATCTTCAGTTTGAGGTGTGATTTCTGGAAGAGTAACTTTTCATCTCCTGGAAGAGAGAAGCTCACAAAAAAGTGGATAAGGAAGTATCACTTAACATTATTTTTTATTTATCTTTAATGAACAATGAAATACTATTTTGTGTGGGTGTCCTATGTTTGCAGTGTAGAACCAATTTTAATAGACTAGGAAACTATTACAAGTAAAAAGGTAAGGTGGTATAATAAGGAATAATACTGTTGGAGGCATAGGCACATTATATTCCTCTGTTTTCCCCACCCTCAAAAAACTTGATTTTCCACAGGCAATATTTCTACAAAGTATAAGTAAAATAGATGAATATATCCTTTACTAATATATACATTTTAAACTACTTGATTCCAAAATATATGGGAAGATTTTGTAGGAGAAGGAAATCAGTTATATGCAGTGTTTTGAAGATATTACTGTAGCCAAATCACTTAGCAGCTTGAGTCCATTTATCTGCAAAACGTCTTGTTTGTCTGACCAGATTAATATGTTACTCTTGTATTTGAGAGATTTGTTTTCATTAGTATAACTTGTATGTTGTTGACATAGCTTATGGCAGACTAATTTCATACTGTAATAAAGGACTGGCAAGAGTTGAAAAATAACTCCTTGCCCCTTTGGCGTTGAGATTTATATGCTTATTAGAAGGCATTTTATGCACTAGACCTTAAGATTTTGTAGATTCTGAAGGGAAAACTTGATCCATTATTTCCTGTAAGTGTTTAGGTTTGCCTGGGTATTTTGTCAAATGTTAATTCTTCCCCCAAAAGTAAGTATCTGTTTTCAGAATGGGTGAAGAAAGTCCTGTATTCAAAATAAATAAATAAATAAAAATCTACTTTTCAAAAGAGGTGTGTTTTCGTTTTCTTCTGGAATAGGTTAATTAGTATCAAACTGCACTGAAATTATATTATATTTAAGGGATCATGAAGGATGCCTTTAATATTTATTTGTGGCCAACTTACAGAAAAGTCAAGAATGCTAGTACTTAAAAGCATTGAATGAATATTTAGAATTCTGTGTGTGGGCAGAGCTTGATTTACCTGTGAAATTTGCTGTTGCTCTTAAAAACCAACCAAACAACAACAAAAAAACACACAAGCCAAAAGCCACACACCTGATTGCTAAGGGTGCAAAGTGGAGATACCAAAATTGGCTTTAAAGGAGCAGTGGGAAACCTTAGTGGACTACTTGCCCTCTCCAGAAAGAAGGGAGAACTTATTTTCTGAAGTCACAAGTGAAAATGGTAGGTATTGCTATATGGTTTTAATACTAACTATGGCAAGTTTTGTGCTACAAGCACAAAGCTATCTGAGCACAGGTGATGCAACACAAATCACCAGAAAAGTGACCTACCAATTTGGTGATCACAAGAGGTTATGCTCTCAAAGTTAAGTATAAGCAAAAGACATAAATAACACCTGTTTTGAGGTGTTTTTTCTCCTCTGTGGGAACATATATTCCTTGAAAATAATGTCAGCTTTAGATTTTTTTTAGATTTTAGATTTTAGCTGTAGATTTTTCTATTCACTATTTGGTGCAATGCTTACCAAATTATTTTTAGATTTTTAAAAATCTACACAAAATGTCAACCTATTCCAATATTTATCTAGCCTTACTCTTACTAGAACTATTTTTTTTCCAGAAATAGACTACAAACATAAGTCCCAGATATACTCTCTGAATCTATAAATTGCTCATTGTGAAGAAAATATATTTTTGTATAAAAATGATGAATTGGTGAAACATAATGGCTTGCTGCTGTTGTTATAGTTAAAATTTTATTTTAAATTACTGAATGTCATACTGTTTAAAGTTTGTACAGCTTCCATAGGGCTAGACAGATGAGAAAAGTGTACTTCTGCAACTGAAATGGGGCAGCTATAAAGAATTCTGATGTTACATAGCTCTCATATTTACTTTTAGTCTCTTTACTCTGAAATGGTGTGGAAACTGCAGAGTGCTTTCTCTTTGTTAGAATATTACATGGACATGACTTACATACACTTGAGCATCAACACTCTTTACAGTTAACTATTCACATATACAGGCAAAAAATAACTGAAGTGCAGATGCTATTTTGTTTTCCTCCTACAACGAAGACTCAAAAATAAGATTGAATATCATTATCATCTGCAATGACACATGTGATGGCACACTTGTTTTGAACAAGACATTGGAACGAGTGACTGAATTTGCAAGAGTGACAATTGTGACAATTGGTAATTTCAGAGACATTTCCTCCATTATTTTCACAGGTAACTTAGACTTGCTTTCTTTTATTAAGAAATTAGATAGTTACTCAACTGAACTATGGTCTCTGCCTCTTCAAAAGGAATTATTTGTTAATGGCCAAAGAGATTTCACTGCCAGAAAAATGAGCAGGAAGCAACATTTCATGATGACTCCAAGATCTCTGATTTTATACTTGAAATGCATATTAGTAAAAGCTGAAACTATAACACCTCTTGAACAGTGAGAGGAAGGAATTTGTGTTATTCATATATCACATGATGGTTTAAGTAATTTTCTTCACAATCTGTGACTCCAACACAGCCTTGTACTGGTGATTATTGGAACCATCAGTAGGGAACTCTACACCTACTGCAGCCTTCTGTCAATGTCATTACTCTTATCAAACATTACCAGTGAGCCTCAAATTGTTTTGATGTTGTTTCTAGGCAAATGTTTGATCTGAAGAAGTCATAGAGTTAATGGACACTGAATGGATTATTGCCTTTCTGTAGTGGCTTAAGCTGGTGACAATTAGCGTATGTTCCTGGAGTACTCTTATACCATTATTGATTTTTTAATTTATTTTTTTTCTTTCAAATGGTGAGAAGCGTTACATTGACAAGTGTAGCATGTCAAAGAACAAACCAAGGTGTGTGCAGTGAAGGGGGAAGGTAACTCTCAATCATAAGTCTATAGATGTAAAGCTTTGCTTCTGAACCTGAAAGCCACTATTCATTTTGGGTAATGTTTTTGTAGACCAATGGAGCAGAGACCAGACTTCACGCTGTAATCCGACTTGAAAGCAACCTTTACACTAGAAGAGGTGAAAGGTGCGTTTGTATGAGCCATGCAATACAGTGTAGGAATAGAGTACCTCACAGTAACTTCCAAGATCTGTTACTGTATAGCTTGGAGTGTGAATTGTTAAAACAAACTTCAGATTTCAGGCATGTTTCACCCCCAAATGCAGTTATCTCTAAGCAGGAGGGTCAAGGTTTAAATCAAAACTCATACTTCGGTCAGGAAGGACTCAAATCGTCATGAAACAAAATCTAAAGTCTTCAAGAATATAATTTAGTTATCTCAAAAATCTAGTTTTTGCCACTGTTGATAGCGTGTGATGCACTTCTAATCATCCTTTCTTGGTTTTATTATCTCCTTTGTAAATGAAAGGAACAGCTCAGTTTGTTAGATCTACATGAGGGTAGGAGCACAGAAGTCAATCTTGCATCTCTTTTTGCTAGTAATTTTGGGGAATCAAAATGGTTAATTGCCTCAAGAAGTACTGAAACAATGAAATGGATTTAGCTCTTCTATCTGATTCCTGTAAGACTGAAAATCTATGGTAATAGTTTTAATTTAACATATAATGATATACTACTTAGACATTTTTTTCTCTGAATAGTTTGCATAGTTAAAGTAACACTACTTACAATTGTTTTGTACTCAAATCACAGAATCGTAAGAGTACTGATTCTTATATGTATGTGATACTTCTTGATATATATAATATATATATGTATATATATATTTTTTAAGGCAGAAGTCAGACTGGAGGGAACAACATTGTAGCTGGATGCCCAAGGCAGCTGTAGTCTTGTCAGTTGGTATTAGGATGAAATGAAGTAATAGGAGAAGTAATATGGATTAATGATGTCTGTGGATTTATGGAAAATGCCCTGTCAAATAAGCTGGCTTCACTTACTGACAATTTAAATGTGGCAAATATTTCTAATTGTGAAAATGATCTGTTTTCATCTCGTGCTGCATAACATTTCTGATTGTGGAGGAAGAATTTACTCCTTTATTTTATCCCTTATGTGCACCTGAGAAAGGATGAATGCTGGTTACAGCTCAAAACAACTGTTGTGAGATCTTATTTGAGGAAAGAATAATTGTGGAGATTTTTTGGTGCAAATTGGTACGATGTCCAGTATCACTCAATATCTAGCAATGATCTGAAAATAAAGTACAGGTGAGGGGGCTTATGCATTTAACAAAAAGGTAAATGAATGAACAGTTAAGTATAAATAAATTTGAAGAGCTAGGCAGGTTGTATGGTGCAGATTGTTCTGGCAAAATGGTTCCAATTCAAATAATTACTGTTAGTAAAACCCGGTGTGGGTTTAAAGATATAGTACCCCACGGTGTTGAATAAAGATGCTTTAGTCACTTACGGGCTGGAGAGGTGTCTGGGCTTCATGTCTAACAATTATCTTGATTTGAATATAACAGTTTTCTGATTCTTAAATAGGCAATCAAATATGAGTACAGATATAGAGGCAGATTACTTCTGTGACATTGATGAAATCTAAAATGAAGTTAACTGGGGTTTTAGCATATACACTTAAAAAGTAATGATCATTGTTAGGTGGGGAAAGCAGCTTCCTTCTGGAAGTTCTGGACAGAACAAATATTCCTATAGAGAATGATATTTAAAAAAAAAAAAAAAGTTAAATGTCTAGTTATCTAATACAATCATATGTGTGTATATTGAATTTATATAATATATTGAAAATCACACGTAGTTTGCCAGTGTGTCCTTAAAAGGAAAGCAACAGGTGAATTTTTGAAGGGGAGCATTTGTCAAGGGACGATGGCAGGAAATTGAAACTGCAACAAATGAATGATTAGACCTTTTTCATACATACAGAAGAATCTTTAGAACATACTGTCAGAAATAATTAGTTTAGGGTTTCTTTTTTTTTGGTTTTGTTGTCTTCATAAGAAGCTTTGGCACCCTGAGAAAGGTAATAAATATTATTAATTGAATCCAGTAAGGGAGAAGTAGCTGGTAAAAGTGAAGTCTGATTTGCAATATGCAACAAGATTACAGATTTCATTAACTAACAAATCATCTGACCTCAAATATCTTGAATTTCTGCAACTACTATCCTAGCTAAGATCCTATTAGCTCAACAAAAATAATAACAATAAAAAAAATCACTTCATTTATAAATATCTCCACTACATGCTTTTTCTTTTACCTTTAATATTAAATTGCTTAAAGTAGCACCATGTTGTTTGCATTTGCATTTTGTGTCAGATACATAAGATGTGTGGAAACCAAAGAGAACTTTCATATGTCCGTACTGCATGCGTTCTTCTGCATGGCAGCAGAACTAAGGAAGAAAAAGCATTTTTAAAGGCTTAAGAGAAGCAAAAGCACAACTCTGTTGTGTTGAGCATTTGCTTTACATCTAGCAAGTAGTTTGATCTCCTCTCACATTACAAATTTGCCCTTTAGGTACTTTTGCAATTAAACTTAAAGATAATTACTACGCTTCATGGTGCATCTTTAATGTATGTCCTCATAATATCACACTTGTAATTCTATGGACAAACTATGCAAAGCAAGCTGTATGTGTCTTTGGAGGGTTGGGGAAAAATTAGGCATAATGAACAATGAAACTATCTGGGTTGGTGTCATGCTCATTTGGCTCTGTACTTTCCTCATTTCTGTTGAAGTGGAATATTTGGGAGTGGTTTCAGGGTAACTTGTGCATGTATATCAATTTGCTTCAGTGTATCATTCTTGCTGTTGTTTAGTACCTGGCTTTGTATTTCTTCTAGATTTCATTGTATAATCAGAGTCCTTCCCTTCTCTACAGGCTTTCACAAATAATTGAAGCAAACGTGATAGGGTTTTGGCAGACCATCTGTCATGTGTGGTATCGCATCCCCAACAAAGACTGAGCAGTCTCATGATAAACAAGTAGACAGATTAAGGACTTAATGTTCCTAAACCTTGGAAAAAACAACTTTTTCCTTTCTTTCCATTCCAACCACATTGATTGGATAATATAATCACTTTCTAGCATTTCAGTGTTGATGACAATTATGTCAGAAGTTCTGAGTAAAGAAAATAGATAATGAAAATCTCAAACTCATGATATTAGGCACTCATACTTAAGTCTTAGTAGCTTAGTGACTTAAGGTGAAGAGTGTTTGAAGTGAAACAGGGAATTCTTCAAAGTAAATAACTTCTGCAACTGTTTTTTGAGTTTCAGAACTTATTCAGTTATATGTAAAAGTAGGCATACTTTCCAATTAGTCTCATAAAAATATTGAATGCAAATATATTGAATGAAAATATTGATGAAAATGATACTCCAGGGGATATCATATATTTCAATTTGTCATTATAGTTAAACAAGGGTTTAAACCAATAATGTCAATGAACACTATTGAATCTATATATAGTGCTAAAACCAGAATGAAATGTTTGCATTTGTAAAAGAAAATTTAATGTATTTTTCAACTACTGTAAGCAGACTTGAGTTTATTTTGAACATAAAGTTGGGTTTACATCATTTACATTAACCTCATCTATCACCTGGGAATTATTGCATTACATCCAGGGCAGCTGACCCTAAACCTGATGGGATGATTGTTCACAGTAAGGATCTCTTATGTAGCATTTTATCACAACTTGTACCTGAACTGGCAATACAGCTTGAATCCACCTGTTCCCCTACTTACACTGAGAAACAGGCACAGAGCAGATTGTACATCTGAGCTATGGGCTACTTTATCCTGCAACAGAGCTAGGAGATAAGTTTGAAATCTAAAGTCATCTTGGTATTCTTCATCCTGAGTTTGTTTGTACTTAAAGAAGAACTTCATCATGTTTCTCTACAGATTGCAAAATGGTCTCTGTAAGTCACTCAGAGCTCAAGGGTGACAAATGGGAAAAGGCCCACAGACTTTGATTAGGAGTCTCCCAATCCCCTAGTTCTGATCACTGCCTCTTTTGAAACGTGCTTCATGTATCAAGGAAAAGGATACCTGGAACTAGAGGGCATTACTGAATGGGTTCTGTGTTACACAGAAAGCAGTTTGATATGGCCTAAAACACAAACTTATTAACCAGCTGCAGACTAGTGAAGCTTGGAAAGTTTTGTTAGTTAAAGATAAAGGTCTACAGATATTGTCAATATCCTCTTTAAAAAGGATAGATCATACTCAGGAATGTTCCTGTAATTCAGATATTGGAAGAGAAATCTTTCAAGTGCAACCTGCTGAGCATATTATCCACCGTCATTTTACATAAATGTTTGTGACTACAATTATTTTCCATCCTTATAAAGCTGGGTTCTGCCCTACTTGTATTATTCTCGATATGTGCTGTTTTCTGTTTACTTCCTGTGAATGTTTCTCGAAGGTATTTGGAACATGCCTATCATCAAGGCATATGTGTGACTTCATACTTGGAATATGTTTGAAAGTCTGACTTCTTTTCCTCAATAGGAGTGCAACCATGCCATGCATTCCCTTTGGAAATAACGTCAGTGGCAGATAAGCTATTCTGTTAGTTGGAATATATTTTAAAAAAACATATGAAGTTTTACAACTTCAGGTTACTTTCACTTGTTTATAAACCCTTGGTACTTAATCATTTTATAGCATTTGATGCAACCCTCAGTTGCATTTCTGCCACTTTGTATCGCCATCAGTGCAAAGCCATTCTTAAAATGGTCAGTATAGCCACCCAAGTCAGCATGATTCACTTTAACTCTTTCTGAGAAACTGCAAATGTACAGCAAAATTTTATTAGGTTGAAGCTTCTCTTAGCATCTCTAAAATCTTCTTCTTAAAGCCTTTTATTGGCTCCTCTGAATACTGCTCTGATATTGTTTAATATATTGGCCTGGGACAAGAACAGTCCCAAATTAGGGGAAGTTTGAAGCAATGTCTTTTTACTGGTACTTGGTGTTGCCAAGTAACATACTAATTTAAATCATTTTACCAACATAGAAAATGGGTGCCATAAGATTTCCTGCATTTCTTTCAAATACATCTGTGGAACTGATGTTTTTCACCTTAAATGCATTTTTTTTTTTCTTTAAAACAATGCTATCTCTAAGATGTGCCCTAGACTTGAAAATCTAATATCATGCCTGTGTTTCCTCAGGGAATGGGTCAAAGCAACAACTGCAGGAAATCTCTTTAGACTTGCTAGAAAAGTATTCAGCAGTCACCTTCACTTTCCAATTAATTTCTTCTATTGATTATACTGTTTCAGTATAACACCACAAAGCATACTATTTTGTGCTCTTTTTTCAGGATACTCCTTTCATAGAAGCTCCTTATTTCCTCTCAAGTTTAGTGAACTACAGTATCCCTAACCCTTCTGAATACTTTTCAAACTTACTCCTGGTTATACTAGGAGAATTGCTCCCTTGTGTTCCATCATAATTCAAAGGAATTTAAAAAAAAAAAAAAAAAAAAAAAAAGTACCAAACAGGGTCATGTACTTATATAGAATGCTTGTATTGGTTTTAGATTTTTACATGTATATCTCAACTTGTGAGAAGCCAAGTGCTTTTTCCTTTTTCCTCTTGGGCCTGACAAACTCTCCTGCTTTTTGTAGTACCTATGTTCCTGGCTACTTTTTACAGGAACATGTCTATAATGAAATTCCGTATTTTCCTGTTATTTAGCATTATTTAGGATATGACTAAAGTTGTTTTTTATTGTATAAATTGTGCCCATCAGAATCTCCAGGCACATATACATAAATTAATACATAAAATTGACCTAGTTGGCAAATAAAGAACTTGCTAACCTTCTTTTTGCTTCTGCAGCCCAACCCCTCAGGCAAAAGCCTGAATAAATAGATAAGCCCTGCAGCATGCCCTGAAGGCTTGTAAGCTTGGACTCTGCCAGACTGTTGGGGTTAGGGAATTTGTGAGAGTACCTTGCCATTGAGCAACAGAACATATGCATTTAGGGCTGTTGGTGAGAGCAGATTAGCTGACATCAACTTTAGGAATAGGACAGACGGATGTAAGGATTCAGAGACTTGTAACTCCAAGCAGCACCTTGAAAGATGGTGGTTTACATGTAGTGTGATGCTGCTGTAGGATTTTTGTTGTTTCAAAAGAGATGATTATCAGTACACAGTATTTTTCAAACTTTTTCCACCTAGAAGACCAATATAGTATTTCAAGAATAAGTAATCAAGCCCAAATACAGAGAAGTGATTTTCTAATTTGCAAAATTTATTTTTTTTTTTAATAATCTGCTTTATATTGTGTTTTTGATTCTGTTGGTATTAAAATTAAACAAAACAAAATCTTTATGCTTATTTCCCCAGGCTGGCTAGTGTATAGTGCTAAAACAGCAGAAGCAAAAAGAGCTCTTTCTTTCTGTTACTTCTTAACAGAAATAACATGCAAGTTTGGTTTATTTTGGCTTGATATCTTTTTTTTTGGGGGGGTGCAAAGAGTGCAACTCATAAAAAAAATTATATAATTGTAATAGAAAAATACTCTGCCATGTATACTGTATGTTATCTATATTATAGATTTTTTTTTATAGGTTTTAGTACCTTTTTTTTTAGCTATTTTGATGCATAATATCTTGAAGGAAATGAGATCTAATTTGATTTTTCAGGGCTATTTTGATAAAAGAATTGGCTAATTTTAAATGGAGTGATTTGGATGGTGTTTTATATAAGTATAAAAAGACCTTCAAAGATGTCTTAAAGCATTCATTGTGATGAAGTGTGTAGGATATGGCTTAGATTTTTGAAATAAAATAGTTTTTTTTTCCATGTTTATTACTGTTGGACAAAAGCTGTTAAGTAAGCCAAGTTTGCCTTTTGCATATAATTGGTAGAATAGTATTTTTGATTACCAGAACGAAAACATGGTAGAACTGTGACACTGGCTTGCACTAAGGGACTTTGAGAGGCTGCAGTTCCAACAAGGCATTCACAAAAGGCCACTTATTCTGAAGTCCTAGGATGAAAGCAAAGGTGAATATCAGGATAGAGAAAGCACAAAGCACGTATCAGAGTTCAACTTTTTTTTTTTTTTTTTTTTTAAAGATTAGGGGATCAGTAATCCATTGTTAGTAAAAAGAAAAGCTTTTAATGCTTCTGAACTGAGCAATAATCTTTTCTTAATCGGCATTAAATCTAATGTGAAGTGACATGTAGTGTCATAGAAGTAGTGGAGTATTATCTTGGTATTTACTTAGTATTTCTGAAGTTGAAAGACATAAAGAAATTGATCCCATTACCCAATGAAGTAAATAGTTTGATCTTTTGAGGTGAGTTCTGCATAGGCCAATATCTAACATTCTGAGAAATAATAGGCTTTGGTTGCTTTACTAATTTATTTATTTTTTTTCCACAAATGAGGATAGAAGATTCATAAGATGTGGCTGAATCCTAATATAAGACTAAGATCTCAGCTTGCACAGGTGAGGAATAAGGAAACATTTTTTCCTGTGAATCCCGGAAGTTTGAAATTCTGGTGTGATCTATAGAATAGGCAATGAATTTGAAAATATAAGGAAGAGAGAAGTCTGACTCAAATTTATAATCTGTAGTTGTTATAAGCTGTTGATGAATTTAGCACAGAAATCAAACTTGGACAAAATAACCCCTAAACACACTATAGAATTACTTAATAAGCTAAGCAGCAGAATTATTAAGCATGTAGCAATCTTTGATCTTACCCCTAAATATGTATACCAAATGGTTGACCTAGTTATCTGTAACATGGAATTTTTTTTTCAATGGAAAACTGTCCTAAGTTTTTGGGAAACTTTGGATCAGTACTTCCTCTGGGTAGAATTATTCTACAATGCTCCGTTAAGCACCTGCTATTAAAAATATATAACAAAATATTGGTCAGTTCATCTTTTCTGATGATTAGTGACATCTTTAGTTTTATTTTGCATTTTTCTTATTGCTTTTCTTACACGCTAGGAAAAAGCATCGTTCCTATGTTCATACATTGCATCCTTACACTGACTAACAGTTCTGTGTATGACACCATCACTTATAGCTTTTAAGGATAAGTTTAATACAGTAAAACAAGAAGATTAATGTTGTTTCTCAAAACTAGGCCAAATTTTTCTTCCAATGAAAAATATGAATGAAATAATTTTTCACTTATGAGAAATCTTCTAAAAATAAATTTCTTTATCTCTTCAGTGTTATTTGTTCTTTTCCTTTCATACAGAATTTTCTGCAGTTTTATTTTAATTAAGCAACAGATGTTGCTTAACTTACAGTGTAAAGAAAAAAAAGTTTTCCAGCAATTTCTGAGAAGAATTTTCCTTTGAATACTGCCGATTTAGATGTTTGTTTTCATAAACAATTTTAGATATTAAAAAAAAATAAAAATATTTCAGACTACCAAGATGTGAAATTCCATGCTGTTTTTCATGTGGTAGGTGTATAAAGAATGAGATTGTCTCAGTGAGAATGGTGGGAGACCATACTTTATTTTCCATTACCAGAATTTAATCATTTCTATTTATATTTCAGTATTGTAAATACACTGGTAAACATAAAACCATAAAACGTCTACTGAAGGAGTACCATATTCCAAAGGGTGAGAGAGAGCCAAGGGCTTAGGGTGCAGGAACAGGAGTTAAAGGAACTACCACTCATTCCTCACGCCCCCCCCCCCCCCCCCCCCCCCCCCCCCCCCCAAAAAAAAAAAAAATATATATATATAGATATTGAAAAAAGCATTGTTTGATTTTATTTCAATTTTTTTTTTTTAGCCTTTCTGTAGGTTGCTTTATCCATGGTTATCCATCAATAGTCTAAATGTGTACAGCAGTGTGGAAGAGTTTTTACCCTAGTGGTAAAAAAAAAAAATTGTCACTGAGAAATGTCGTGGGGAAAAAGTACATTTAGCTAGAATTCTAAAGACTAAATTTACCGTAAATGATTTGCAAACTTCCTTACCTGAAGTAAATCAGTTAAAAGGAAAGCGATTTTATCAACTTTATTTTTAATAAACTGTTAAACATAGTACACCGTTTGAAAGCTACAGACTTTTTCTTCCAGCGCAATTAGAAAGAGCAGTGTAAAAAATTGAAGATAAATTACTGAAAACATTACTGTACGTTTATGACTTTGATGCTCCTTTTCCTTTTGCAACAATGCACTTTCTCATATTACGTATTTCTAAAGTTCAGTTTAAAATGGGACATAATTTATTAAATCGTATTTTTTCATTTAAATGTGACCCATTAATCATAATTATTAAAAATAAATAAATAAATTGGGATTTCAGACATGAACACATTTAATGCATTCAGCTGGGGTACTTCTCTCCTGGATGCTGGAAGCTACTAGGTGTGTGTGTGTGGGGGGGGGGGGGGGGGGGGGGGGAGGGGAATAAAAATTCCTGGGATAAGGCTTACCTGTGAAGTTTCCCAAACATTTAGGTCTGCCTATTAATACAATTATTATAATTTATTATTTTTCTCTCTTAACACAAAATATCTGTGTATATTTTTTGAAAGTAAAATACATGTATGTATTTAATACATGTATGTATGTAAAAATATGTACCTCTTTGGAAATTCCAAATATGTTAATATTTTGTGTGACTTTTTTTTTTGTAAAGAGTCTTGGTTGGCCTCTCTGAGTGACCTGTTATGAACACATGTAGGAATAAGTTATATTAGCATAGGATTCAAAAGGCAACTCTGATTTGCACATCATAACTCAGTACAGTTTAATGATGTTATGGGTTGACTGTATGATTTTGTTTTCTGGAGGTTGAGTTTGTGTATCTCAAATAAGAGAAGTATGCTAGAAACCACCAAGTCATGCAAAGGACTCTAGTCTCCCATGGACTCCTGTCTCCTTTGTCTACTACTACCTTTGGAAGCCATGAATCCACCATGAATCCATTTTGACTGTTTTCTCTCCTAAATATTTATTTTCTGGTACTGTCAGTTTTTATTGAAGCAAATGAAACTTATCTGAGATAATTCATTTGTTACTGTCTGTAAAATGTCTCAGTTTCTCTGCTGAAAGTGTCTACAGTGTGTTTCATTCAAATACAAACTGTGCATGCAAACATATATAGTTGTACTTATATTTTTACCCATAAATCAGCAGAGTTAGATGTAAAGCATTTGATAGCATTGAAGGATTTTTTTTTTTTTTTCATTTATATTTAGCTTCCATTTCAAACCATATGTTTTTAATGACCTTACAAGTTTGGAACGGGTTCCATAATCTGGTTTTTATCTTCCAAGTATGAAAGTTTTCTATTGTCCTCAAAAATGGATGGCAATATTTAGTATCATGTTATGAAAAATGAGTAGTACATTTTGTTTCATATATTAATGCCTTTTGTACTTACCTGTCAAATGGAAGAATAATAATATGTAATAAAACTGAATATGTCTTCAGGTTCAGTTTCAAATATAACCCTTTCAGAACACATTTGGATTTGCTTTCATAAATAGCATTGAACATGAGTATATCCACCTCCAACACACCAATATTTTGAAATATATTCAATATTTATTCTAATATTCAGGACTAAACATTCAGCATTCAGTATTCCAAAACAAAATACTAGCATGGTTTTACCCTGTGACTATTTTGAAAGCTTATGTTGTTTATATTTTCTCATTATCCTACAGAGGATTGTTTTTAAAATAAAATCTTTCCTTGAAAGTCTGCTGTCTGTTTTCAGATACTAGAGTGTTTTCTGCTTCGTATTCTTCAAATATGGATGCATAATACTTCAGTTACAGTAGTCCAGCAGTGCATTGAGCATGCCTATAGTTTTTCTGTTGGTTTCTTTGTGGAAGCTAGTTGTCATCTTCTGCAGGCCGCTCCTTACCTTCAGGGAATGTACTTGTGATGAAATAGGGAGGATGAAGACTAGCATCACTGTTACTGTCCATTATAGGTGATTTCTCTAAGCGTGAGATTATCAAGACCAGGTGGTGAGGAATATATTCTACTGGAACTTGAGGCAAATGATGCTCAATTTACTGAAGTTCAGGTCACTAACCCTGGTGAGAGGACCAAAATTTAATAGTAGGAGATCAGAAAGGGAAAACACGTCAAAGTAACACCTCATATACAGGGTAATTCTGCATTAAAAGGATGAATGAGCTTCTAGCAAGTCTTCTATCAGCTTTTGTTTCTGCCATCTCTTGCTCTTAAAATGAATCATTCCAGAAATTTCTAAAAAATGCATCTTCTTCAATTATGCATCTCTTTCCTAGTGTGTTTGTATTGTACTACTATATTTTGATTCTGTCAACAGCTACTTAATATTACCTGATTCTATATAATCTGTCTATATAATGATAATGTATGTAAATGAAGGAATAGATGTAATTCATTTTGTACTTGTGGTTACTGATGCATTGTATCAATTTAATGTCAGGCTATACAGTAATGCATCTAATAGGCTTTTCCAAATTTTGTAGAATGCTTTTCAAACAAAACTCAAAATCGGATCTGACAATCAAGGAGAAAATTCATTAATGCTGTGTTCCCCCCTACTGCTTCCTCTCCCTCCCACTTTTCCCCTCTTTCCTTCTGGGGGAACACGGGGGCCTCGGGAAAGCCACGTGCACCCCTTCCCCTCAGGTATGTGGGAAGCATCTTTATGATTGTTGTGTTTCCAAATTTCAATGACATTAAACAGCCTGGAGGGCAAGAGAATAAACAAACAGTCTGACTGCATTGAGAATCGAGTGTGTCTGTGAGAAAGTAATTTAGTTTATAGTGTGGAAGAAAAGTAACTGAACAATAATTATTTTACTATATTTTTTTATAATAACATTGTATGACTAACAGGACACAAGTAGAAGATGAGTGAGGGATTTTGTTTTAGTACTATGGATTGTCTCAACCTTGGTATAAATGTGAGAAGATTATCTCTTTATTAATAAGCCTGTTAGCAAAAGGTGAAGTATTCCTGGTGTTGCTCGATACAACATCCATTTTTTCTCTTAAGAAAACAACACTCCTTTTCCAAGCATCAAAATTAGAAGGACAAATCGACTTTTTTGGGTAATGATGCTCAAGTCTCTGACAAAGCAGCGGGAATAGTGTAGATGTGTTTTCCTTTTTTGGTAATGGTCAGGCTACTGCTTGGCTTGGGAGAAAGGTATTTTAACAAGAGTCAAACATTGTAAAAAATTACACTTTGTAAGTAGATAGAAAAAAACTTTCTGAGAATTAGCCAATGTGTGTTCTAATTTGCTTTTAAAGACGTTTGCTATCAAAATGCAAAACTGAATACTCAGAATTTGTGGTTTCTTATATTTGACTATTTTCTATTTTTCAGTGCCAAAGACAAGGAAAGTAAGAAATAGTGAGTTTGTGTAACTTGAAATTTACTTTAGAAATTTCCAATTTCCTTACGGTAAGAAAGATTTTTTTTTTTTTACTCTCAAAATAAAAAGTTAATCTCTAACTAGAATGATTTTATTCTTCACCTGATAGAGCTGAATGTTACTGAATACCAAAGAAACTGGTAAACAGTGAAGTGGATTTATCATCTTCGTGTTGAAGAACTAATACAGGCAAGAATCACAAAATCATTCAGGCTGTAAAGGACCTTGGACATCTCTAGCCCAACCTCCTGTCCAAAGTAGGTCAACTATAAACTTAGCTTCCAATCCTCAGGGCTTTATCGTGTTGGGATTTTGAAAACCTCCATGCATGGTGACTGTGCAGTCTCTCTGGGCTGCTGTTTGCTGTTCTTTAACTTTCTCCTTGTTTCTATATGCCATCATAATGGTGTGTCAGCTTGCTATGCAGATTGCGTTTATCTTCCTCATTCTCCTTCATGAATTGTGAAATGAAAGCTGCTTTTAGATTTATTTATTTTTTACACATATATCAGCAGTTGAACAGTTCATTTTTGAAACAACAAACTACCCTATAATATATATATATATATATATATAAAGTGATATGATACTTTTTTTGATAACTTTTATGATACTTTAAGGAACTACTATGCAACTACTGTGGAAGGGCCAGATAGATCTATCTATTTTCTAGATGAAATTGTTGTGATATCATACATAAATATGGTTAGCTACTCATCTGACTGAAGTCCATCCACTGCGATCCTAGAAAACTTGCGTATACTTCAGGAGGAGACAAAGCATCTGCTGCTTGTGAAGGTGTAGAGGATTCACGTAGGAAAGTCCCAGATTCAGTTCCATAAAAGTTTAGAGCTTAAAGAACAACATCGTATCTTTTTAGCATTTGAGATGAAACTCTGCATGAGTAGGTAATTTTAAATAAATTTTGCAGAGAGCAAAGGAGCTAGCTCACTTCTAAAGTAAAATTGATGAAGTGTGGTAACCAGAGTCTCTGTTGGATTAGATCATGGAAAAAAGTGTTAATACCTGCCATATGCCCCAATGAAGGGGGGGAATTTATTTCTTTATCTATTCAGACATTTATGCCCCCATGTAATTGTATGTTTCCTTCATGAGGTTTTAGTAAATGCTAGATAAACTTGGGGAAGGAAAAAAGCAACGTAAATATCCAAGTAGGTAGATCTGTTTCAGGCAGGGAGGAATGATAGGGTCGTTAGGATGAAGTGGAAAGTGGCTGTGATATTTTAGGTTGTAGCCTCGTTGTCAAGTGAGATGTAAATAATCACGCTGCCTTAGGCTGTATAGCTCCACTGTTTTGTGTGAATACACAGCATTAACTATGAGGCTTCATGCAAAGCATCAGGTCCATCAGCTTTTGCTGCCATTCTGCAGTGCTCACAGATGCTGAGGGAAGTGCTCAAGCAGCTCTACTGACTGTAATCCCTTATTCATGTGTGTGTCCTGAATCTGCTCGGTCCCATCTGCTGTCTCTAATGACAAAATGCTCTTGCTATTTGCTGTACCTGTTGACCCAGTTTGCCTGCATTATGAAGCTATGACCAAGCTTAAGGCTTCTCTTATGCATCATTAATATCGTTTATTTGTGCAGATCTTGTTTAGAGGCAGCAAATCTCTTGAAGTCCAAAGGAGGTAATGATGGAGTTTGTGTTTCAAGGTAGAGCTGGGTGACTATGCACAATTAGCTCTGTATGATAGTTGGCTTGTAAGACTCATTAATGGTGAGTCCAATTTTTAAGGACTCATTTGCTACCCTGCTTTCCAAGAAAGAATCGTGAGAAAATATAGGTCTTCTGGTGGTTGTTTAATATTAATTGGACCTACCTTGGCCATCTGTTTTGAGAAAGAAGAGTTGGTTTTAACTGTGCAAGATTTTTGCTGTATGAAATCCAAGTTGATGGAATACTGAGTTGGAGAAGGAATACTACATTTTCTCAAGCAGAAATACTTTCATGGTCATTCTATGTTTTAACGAACTGTTGCATGATTTTTTTTCTTCTAACTGAACCAACATTTTTAGACTGTCTAGTTTTCTTTTCTCACTGTCAAGGGCCTCTATTTGCATGTGCCAGGTGACTAATTAGCATTTATTACAAGCAACTGTTCTGGATAACATAATTTTGGGAGTTACGTGTTGATTTTTGATCTTTTAATTTTTGATTCCTATGTGACAATGTGTAAATAAGAGTAGGGAAAAAATAAAAGCTTTACTATTAATAAATATTTAACAATCTATCTGTATAAAAATAATATATATATGCATATATATTTAACTAGTTTAAGGTCAAATTCTAATTAAATAAGAGTAGTGGAAAAATGTCTATAAAATCAAATACAAACAGAGTTCTGTATCAGTTGTAACTTCTCCCTTGCTTTTCAAATGATACACCTCATTATAGCTACAATTAAATTTTAGTGCAAACTGTCACAGGTGAAAATGCATTGTCATAACTAGTAATTTATGATACCAGGCCCTTTCAGTTATTTTTTATAGCTACAGTATGCCTCATCTACTGTTTCTACCATCACTTGTGATGGATCTACACGTGCATTTAAATGACTGATAATACTCTTGATTATAAGACCCAATCACTTTGAGATTTTTTTGTTGTTATACATCATCATGAGCTTTGAAATAAATTGCCAATGCAGTTACTGTTCTGAAGACATGAATATTTAGTAATTGTCAGCTTGTGATGATATAACATGAAAAGACAATCTCATGTTTGATAAAGTAAGAAAGAAAGCTGGATAGCTTTGGTTATGGGTTTTAAAGATTTGCATTGCTTAGTGGTATGTTTCAGGACAGAATGTTTTAATATAGTATATCAGGACAAATGCATTTCTACTTCATGAGCCTTCCAAATTCCATGGGTAAAACGAGAATCATCAAAACACTCAATGGAGAGTAATAGAGGCAACAGCTGTATCTGTACTGCAAAAGTAGGAGGTATGTCTCTCCCAGCACATCTCAAAGCAGAATGAAAATGTGCTGCTTCTCCACTCCTTTACTTTGCTGTGCAAGTAAGCCTGGTCATGCTAGCATCAGGTTCTCTCCTCTGGATACTTAGAAAGCAGGGACTGCAGAAACATGCCCTGATATAGATATAGGTTAGCTGTCTGTAAGAGTAGTTGTCTGTAAGAATATTCTCATATCTCATCTTGATGGGTCACACCTTGATAAAAGTAAGGGAAGATGGGGCAGCCAGCTGGCTCACCATGTAATTAGGAAATGTCTCAGAACAGAAAACGGCATTTAATCTTTATTACATACTGTACTTCTCAAGTGAAATGTGGTTTTTATGTATTCCTGATCTCAATAGCTGCCTTGATCCAGAGCAGAGCAGTATTGAGGTGGTTTTATTCTGATCCTAAATCCAAGTATTTCTTCTTGTTTTATCAGAAACATTGGCAAATATAAAGCAACAGTCAAAATTAACATGCTTATGTCTGCAGTAGACAATGAGAAATGAACAGGGAAAGGAGATGTCTGTCCTTACACTACACTTTTAGCTTCCAATGCTTTTTGCATTCGTGACATATATTGGTTATTGCCTTCGTGAATGCAGAAGTGAAGTGAAAGTAAGATATATTCTCCCAAATATTTCTATCATAATGCTGAGATAAGGAAATATAATTGTATATGGGAAATAGTATAAAATAAGTTTTGACTGTGTAAGTGTAAGCGATGTTTTTAATACCTATCCTTCCCTTCTCTACCCTTCTACCTGTACTTTTTGCTATATGAGTCACTTGCTCTACAAGCTCCTAGCCAGTCCTCAGAATTCCCTTTACATTTTCTTGGAGATTTTTTTTCAAAGTAGCATAGAACTCAAGTTAGAGAGTTGAACAACTGTGTAGCCTTTTACTTTATTTTTCTAGACGATATTTTGTCAGTAAGCAGGTGACTTCAATGACAGCTATGTTATGTGGATATGCAATTGGGCCCAAAGGAATGTGCCACAGGAGATAAATTTTTGTCATCTGTGAAGATATGTTGAGGTAAAATTAGCAAGTGAAGAAAAATATGAAATTATATATTTATCCCAAAGAATGAAATTGAAAACATATAGAGATGCATACATTTCTGCAAAACTCTGGGGGGAAGGAAAATTTATAACCAAAGCTTACAACTGGTTTATAAAACCATCTGATTAAATGAAAGTCTATGAAGGCTGACCTATTTCAATTAAGATTTTTTAAAAATGGCTAGTGCCAATTTATCTTTTCCCCTGCAAGCACCTATATTTTGACCTAATGGTTTAAAATGAAGCAAAGGCTGTTTGTTCTAAATAATGCAAAATAAAGTATCAGTCTTGAATTATACCAATACTAAAGTGGGAGGTGTTCCAGAGGCTTCTGTCATGGCAAACCCATTTGATGTAAAACCGGGGGAGAATAAGTTAAGTAGTCCAGGTTATTACTGCTGTTGTCTTTTTAATATGTAGGAGGGATGATATTAATGGGAATCTAAATTAGGAAGAAGGATATGAAATTGAATCTATGATACAAAAAAGACATTATCGTGAGTACTGAGGTGTGCTTGAGCTGACTACAAGATAACGTAATCTTGGACCATTAAAAAGACAGGGAAGCAGAATGGAAGCTTTACGTCATTGCAGTTTTAAAATTAATTTTCATGCAATTACTTAATGTGCCTGGATAAAATGTTGAAGTCTAACCTATAACCCTGGCCCACCCAGACAATATGACACTTTGGGCTAACTTTTTGAATTGCTTTGTCTGTAAGAATGAAAGGAAAAGTTTCAACTGTTGGTAGGTAAATTAAAAACATTAGTCCCACAGCATATGTATTAACATGCTGTATGCTGTGAGCTAATGTATTTAAGCTCATAAAATTGCTACAGGGGATGAGGCAAGACAAAAAGGCATGGCACCCTCTACATTATTGCATACAAAAGCTACAAAAATCTTTGAACCAATATTTTAAGTGTAATTCCTCATGATACAATTGAAAGTATCAAGAGCTTGAAAATGCTTCTGTACAGGAAGCTCCTAGATGGGACCGGTAGCATAAGATACCTGTGATACCACGTGGAATTAAGTGTGCTTTAAGTGGTATAACCATGAGAGCAGATGCGCATGCATTAAGCTATCAGTCTTATGTACAGCTGAAGTTTATTTTCAGGCTTGTAGGAAATCTTGATGGAATGTGTGACAAGTGGTCACCTTGCCAGAGGTAGGATGCATTTGCATTTTACTTACAATAACTTCATGTGAATTTTTCTTTTGCATGTGAAATGAAAGTTAGTTTCATGATCTTATAGGATACCAAGTTGACAGCTCTGAAAACAAAAGCCTTTTGTTTACCAAGACTGCTTATTGCTTTCATTTCTAAACTGGAGAAGAACCCATTTGGGAGAAGCAGGTTCATTCTCCATAGCTTTTTTCTTCTGAGACTTGTTTGATTACAAATGCACCATGAATATGCCTTTCTGTCTTGCATATTGGGATAAATGGAGAGAGTTTAAACTCTAGTCTCATGGGTACTTCCAAGTGCTTGTATTGTTCTAGGTTTGAATTATTGTTTTCAGACACAAAAGAAGTTCAACTGTTGTTTGAGTTGTTCTGCATTAGCCTGATGGAATTTATAGTAATTTAGGAGTAAGTGTAGCTCTGCTCATAGCTCAAGAAATCATACCAGTAAATACATCAAATAGCCAGGAAAAAGGGACACTAGTGATTTTCACACAGAAAGAGAAGGGTTTGATGATAAGATATCTAGATATTTTGCTTACTCCAGTGTGTTTGGAAACAAGGACTTATAGGAATGCATATTATGAGAATAAGCCAATATCAAATATCTTGAATTGCTGGCATGGAAAGATTAAAAGGCTATCAATGGAGTGAGCTTTTAATTGAATTTGGGCTGATTGTAAATTTTTCTGGAGGAGTTCCTAGCAGTCCAACAGTAGGAGCTACTACATGTACACCCTGGGTGCAACAATTAGATCTAAAATTGCTATCTTATATCGGTAAGGAGATCGTAAAATAGTTGCCAGAAGAGCTGTGTCATGATTTTGACCCTTCTCTTTGACACCTAAAAAGACTATGGATTTTTTTCAAGCAGGTGGCTCTGGCCTCTGTGTCTCCTACTTAATCTCTTAGAACATTTTACATTTGTTTCAGTACTAATAGTTGACCTCATTTGCATGCAGTACTGGAAAATAAAACAGAACTGAAGTGGTGGAACTGAAACTTTGCATGTTTTTGGGATGAAGTACTTGAGAAAATAGTCTCTGCCAAAATTTTCCTTGCAGCTAAAGTACTAATCTTTTTCAGAATGTGCTCTGTGGATTTGTGTGAGAGCAACTAATAAAATCTATAACCTATTCATGTTGATAACATGGAGCGGTATGTTTGTTCTCATCTTCTTATTAACTTGGGTGTTCAACCTTATAGCAATTAATAGCAAAGAAATAAGAGGTTTTGAACTACTAATACGCTTGTAGCCCAGTGTTTTCTTTAAGCCAATATACTGCCCTCTAGGGGAAAAAGCGCATTAAATAGTAGTGCAAGTCTCAAGCAAAGAAAATACGATTCATTTGAGGGGGTTTAAAAAAAAAAAAAAAAAAAAGACTGTTTCTCAAACTACAGCTGCCAAAATTTAATTTGAATAAGTAAAGATGCTATGAATGTACTCAGATTTTACAATTTTTACAATTTACAATATCTTTACAATTATGAATATAAAGTACCATTGAGATAAAGCAGAGGAAGTTGGGACTGAGTACAGGAACACTGATGTAAAATCGAAAAAAATTCTTGCTGTATTTTTTTCAGAGAAATGACGTTCATGGTCTTTGAACAGAAACGTTACAAATATTAGGCAAACTTTCTAATGGTGAAACATGGCATTCTTTCATTTTAATTCATGTTTTAATGCTTGGGACACTGCTTTAAAACTTCATTCCAATGTCCATTTACTCACTTTCCGATGCAAATTGTCAGGAACTTATAAAGTTTCACTTTATATTCCATAATTCTATTCACTTCTTAACAAACCTGCTCTGAATTTTGTGGCTTTCCTTTTTCCCTAACAGTCAGTCCCCGAAACATCAGGTGTATAGCCCAGTAGCACAGATATGAAGGCAAGATTCTTGTTATTCCTCACATTTTGCTCATCTAGGGAAACAAGGTGCATGTGCTTCCTTTGCACAGGATTATAATGCTGTGTTTCACTGGGTGAACAAAGCCCTCTAATGACCAGCCATTGTGTTGTACTTCCATTTAATAATGGAAAGAAGCGATTCCAATCCTACAACACAGAACCTATTAATATAAGAAAGTGCAATGCTTTTCTTTGGAAAACAAACATAATCATTTTATTCCCTCCCACCTACTTCTGTCACAGATTTTTCTGCTGTGCTAATTAATATATTTTGTAAAACATTGTCTAACACCGAAAATCCAGAAGTCTGAAGGTACATTTAAACTTTTTGCAGGTGTTAACGACAAATATTCTCTCCCATTTTGGAATGTTTGTAGTCTCTCTAATTAGATCACATTTTTCCCTGAGTTTTTGATTTCTTCTGAGGCTTCTGTTCTATGTACTTGAATATATTCTGCAGACCAATAAAATATCTATCACTGAGGGTTTGTGGAACTCCTGTTCTCAGAATGACTAGTCTAAATGGTACTCCTTGTCATCTTCTCTTAGCCTGAATGATGTCTAGTACTACTTCTGTATTATTTATTATCAAATAGATAAATAACAAGTGTATATATAGCTAACACATTAATAAAACCTCCATCTCCTAAAGACATGCAACTAATCCTGCAGCACAGTTTCATTTTTTATAGTGACCTCTGTCAGGTCTATTCTCCTTTTTAGTTTATATTTCTCACTTTCTTTGAATTAAAGTATTTAATTTCAGAACAAATAAAAGTTAAATTGCTGTGATGTTCACAGCCAGTGTCTTTCCAGTCCACGCAATTGAAGTTGCTTGGGCAACTTCAATTTGCTGCACTGCAGTACATGGCCACGTACCAATTGTACCTGTAAAGCTGCCTTCCAGGTCCAAATAATTACCTTGACAGCTTCCTCGTGGATGTATGGATAAGATAGGTGGGCCTAAACTTCTATGTGCATTTAGTGTTACTGGAGGGAAGCTATTGCCTATTTTAAATGGTTTGGGTAGCAAGACCGCAAGGCCTACACTGGAGCACACCTGCACTGCACAGTGCAGAGACAAAGAATCTCTCAGAGATAAAAGTTAAACATCAACAAGCATCCTTTAAGTATTGCTTAAATATTAAGATCAGTCTTGCTTTACCCATCTCTCCTTTCAGATGTAGACTGATTTATTCCTGGGTTTTGACTAGCAATTTAGAATTCATGCGGTTAATGCATAGCAGTCCCTATATTTTAATACTGCTTGATGTGCTAAACAAAGTCTATCCCTTAAGACCCTCCTCATCTTTGCTGGATGTTACATGCAGTACAGTACTACTTTTGTTCTAAGAGGCCCACAGAAATGCTGAGGCACCTCCACGCAGCTTGTTATGAGGTTCTGCACCTGCAGAAAAAATGTGCCATGTTTTTTTTCCTTTTCCTTTTATAAGGAAATTTTTTATTTCTCCTGTCTGAAAGCTCATCCCTGAAAGTGAATCTGTATGAGTCTATAAATAAGCACTAAAAATAAAGTTCCATGTTTATGAAAAGAATAAGAATAAGTTGCACAGATCAAAAGCTGTGTTCTTCATGACAAATTTCTTGACAAGCAGTAGGGACCATATCCTTTTAGCAGAGGCTCCTAGTACATCTTGCACAGAAATTCAGGCAGCATGTTGTTTCTTTGTTTAGGGTGTGGATTACTTCAAAGTACTTTCAGGTAGAGTTTATGGGATAATTCAGTCCAACTTGCTTTGTCAGTAGCCATTAAAGTTAAAAGATCTTTAGAGCTCATTTTAAACTTCATATGAAGGCTGTTTACCTCTTTTAGATTAGAAGGTTGATTTGTTACAGTCTCTTCTAACAATTATATTGTTCATTTAGTTGGACTTTAAGTATGCAGTAGGGAGACCGTTTTTCTTTGCTTCTAAAGAATTACTACACAACAACCACAGAGGATTTGTAAACTGTATTGTAGGATCACAGTGATAACTATCATTCTGTTTAATAAATAAATAAATAAATAAATATGGATTTTTCTTTACTTGAAACAGGCAAAAAAAAAAAAAAAAAAAAAAAAGATAGTTGTCAATATACCTGAGACAGAACAGAAACAGCAGCCATGGAATTACCTAAATTACCTAACTTTCTAAAAGCTCATTAATGTGTTGCAACTTAATTTTTCTCAATAGGGAGAAGCAAAAAAAACCTGAATATAGCTCAAAGTCCATGAGTTCAAAGTACTCTAGCTGCTAGCTTGTTACTAGAGGAATCTTCTCCCTGTGTGATTACTGGCACTGAAATATTTTGTGCTCGGGTAACACCCAGCATGAAGCAGCAAATCTGACAATGAACTTTTCATCAAGGAATTTGAATTAATTTGTAAAACATCTCCAAAGTCAGTTCGAGACCATATCTTGCCTCTTTATAATGATTTCACAAGTCCAGCAGTGTCACTAAAGTCATATTATATTCCATCCCTGGACAGACTTAATGTTAAATGGGCAAGAAAATAATTGCAATGGGTTACAGCATTCTAAATTTTTAGTTAGTATTATGTGAGAAATGAAGTAACTAAAACTTCTCTAACAAAACATAGCCTTCTGAGCCAACTTTTAATGTAGATTCAAAAACATATATTTCTTAAAGGAATGGGAGTAGGTCATCCTTATATAAACCTTCTGTGACTATAATTTTTTCTCTCAAAAAAAATCTGATTTCTTGCCAATTTGTGATTGAATTAAATATTAAAATTAATTTCAGCTAAGACGACCAAATTCTAGATATTTTGCTTGGCATGCCACTCCATACTTGTGCTAAGCATATAGGTCATCTTTCACCAAAGGAAGAAAGATTTTTTTTGGCTTCACACACAGTGATAGCCTAATTTAACATGTGGACAGCCAACCAGACTGCTTCAGCTGAAAGGCTGAGAAATACAATTATCCGTAAATTGTATGGGAGGTGATGAGTTCACAGGTGATTTAACCAGAACTGATAGTGATTTAGTGATCAGAAAGGAGAGGTGACTCAAGTGTTTTTAAAACAATTACAACAAAACAGACAACCTTAAAAAAAAAAAAAAAAAAAAAAAAGTTTTTTGTTTAGAAATGAAAAACAAACAAGAATGAGAGACCCAGTGTAGTTATGTATAGGAAAAGAAAAGATGAAGAAGAAGAAGAAGAAAAAAAAAAAAGAAGAACAGGTGCAAATGGAGTACCTTAGATTTCCATATGAATGTGACTTCACAATCTTGAAAAAATGAGAGCTGCATTTAGGATTAAGTCTAGAAGAAGATTGTTTGATTGTTCTTTGCCAGACAAGATTGTGAGTTATTTGAGATATATGTGGGAAGTGTTGTTCAGTATTCATAAATGCGAGGTCAAGCAGTGGAGGGGAGAATTCCTGCATCATATGGCTTAGATGATCTATAGTTAGGAAGCCTACCTGGGCATCTTGTTAGACAGCTCAGCAGAAACCACTGCTCAGGGCACAATTATGATTTGCAAGTCTAGAAATCACAATATAGTGACAATTAATTTACTAATGTGTCTTATGTAACCACATCTGGAACAGTAGCCAGTAACAATTGCTATATATGTACATAAAAATACAAATATAAAAGAATTAGAGGTAATCTGTAGGATAAGAATGGGAACCATCTCTCATAAGATGTTTAATGTGTTATATGGAAATTAAAATAAAAAAAAAATATATGGAAATAAGATGAATAGTGTAAAGAAGATAAATCAGGTGGTGTTCATGTCTTTTTGCAAGAAAAAAGGGATGGATAGCCTTTTAAATGTGATAAATGCAAAACCATAAGTTTTTCATATTGGAAAAAAGAACACTTACTGAGGCCATGAAAATGTAATAAATGCTCTGTTTGGTCAGTGTTCATCATCTCACCCATCTTGTATGGTAATAAAATGCTGTCTGGGGAGAACATTGTCACCCGACTTGTTTTAGTTTCATGTATCCTCATAACTTTCACATCCAGAGATACTTGGGATGTTAGAGGACGCTATTGAGGTTTTCAGTATGTCTTAATGGATCTGTGATCACTGAATAATTTAAATTTATTTTGTAATATGATATGAGTTTACTTCTTAAATTGCCTCTCAATTTCTGTCAGGACACCACCAGTTGTGCAATATGGGCCTTCTTTACTTGCCCCAACTAATCTCCTATTTCCTTAAATAATTGTCTTCTACTCTACATATCGTGGGATCTGCTGAACAAAGTTCTGCCTCCACTGTTTTTTTTGTGAGTTCAGAAACCTTGAAGAGCTCCCCCTCAGCCTTTCAGTCCCCCTGTAAGGCAGTTGCTCCCTCCTCTGTGGCACGCTTTGCTGTCCCTTCTCTGTACCTTCTCCAGCACCGTCCACTGCAGCCTGGCAATACATCCTAGCAAAACAATGGTGCTGCCTAAGGCTCTCACTGGCCTTCCAGTAATGTCCAGCCCTTGTTTTGTGACCTTTCCAGCTGCTGCTGTCCAACGAGGGGATGTTTTTGCCAAACTGTGAGTGGTGATTCTGAGCTCTGTCTTCAGCTGGAAGACAGGCCCAACATTAGGTTATGGTGCATTAAGTGCACAACTACACATGTATCTCCACTGAAGGTCTTTGTCAGTTTTGTCTGTCGTCTCATCTTTTTTTTTTTTTTTTAAGTCTGTCTAAGACTGTATTAGTCTGTCTTAGACTGTATTTTGTTAGATGAGGCATTTGACTCCAGAAAGACTTAGTTTTCTCTCCTAGTTCCCTTTTCTGGGTTATTTCTCTATTTTCCTGCTTTTGAACTTTTTCCAAGATCTTCCTCCTTTTTATTTTTATTTTTTTTTTCATATTGTTTTGGTAATATCTAGGAAGTACAGGATTCTAAATATTTCCCCTCTCACCCCTTTATTAACTACAGTAAACCCTGAGCAGCATTCTTTAAAGAGCTGCTGCTGTTGTGCCTGTACATGAGGTACAGGCAGCTTAGTTGGGATTAGGCTCTTTCTTAGTCTATTCACTTCAGAGCTGTCTCCCTCGGGAAGCTTAGCCTCAGGCTTTTATGTCACTGATTCAGTACTACGTGATATAAGGGGAATTTTTCCCCCTACTGTTAATCCAGCTGTAATGATAGAGGAGCCTGTGCTGGTGTTTGCAGCAGTGCCTGGTCCCTTGGAGGTTCTGGAGTTCACTGGCTGCTGTTGTCTGCTTTGTACTTGAATCTTCCATACTTGTGAGCATTTGTCTATACAAAACCTCCAAAACTGAACCAACCGCATAGTCTGGGTGGCCCACAGTCTTCCTCCAGGTTATATCATTCAATCAGTCAGTTTCAGCTTCTTTTTTCATCATTTTGTTCCTGTAATTGTCTGTAGGAGGAATGTTTTACAATAATAAATCATAGAATCATAAAATGGCCTGGGTTGGAAGGGACCTCAAAGATCATTTAATTCCAACCCCCCTGCCATAGGCAGGGACAAATAATAAAATTATTTTCATTCCCATTATTTGTGCACAAACCATTACCCAAATAATTGTTATTTAAAGTATCTGGAAGTTATCTAGACTTACTCTGTGGTGTCTTTATGTTGAAGCAGAAATAAAAGGAGATTTTTGTTAAAGGCGTAAAAGGTAACAGTCTTTTATATATGGATTTTTCTTATCTTTTCCACATACTACTGAATTATTTTTAAATATCTGTTTGATTAAAAGTCAGTCTTTGAGTGTGACGGATGTTCATGCAATACTACTGAAAAAGCTGTTGCTATTTATATGACGAGGCTGTGTGCAATGGCCATACTGTTCTCAAGTGCACTTTCTCAGAAGTATGGAGCTGAACTTTCTGCCAGTTACATCAGTGCAATTTAGAAACAACTGGAAAAAAATCACTGTACATACTTCAGTTTTGCACTGGTGTAAGTGAAATGAAAAATCTCTCCCTGGAAGGCTTTGACATTCAAAATGAGCACTCAGTGAATATTGAGCTCATAATTAAATTCCTTGCTTGTATCAGAGGTTTGGATTTCAGTGTGTTCAGGCGATCTATCACCTGCTGATGTCAGAAGTGTATCCAAACAGAAAAAGGTTTTCACAGACCATTGAGGCAATAGCCCGGTCCCAAGCCTCTTGACAGAAATGTGGACACGTTCTTTTCTCATACTGCACAGTGCTTTAAAAAGAAAGAAGTAATAGTTGGATATTTCAAAATAAAAATAAAAATCCTTGAAGCAGTTTCTTGGGATAGCTAGGAATATTGAAGTTCTGATCCAGTCTGTACTGTTAAGCCTTACAAACCAGTAAAAGGAGTTTGTATATTGCTTCTCTTCCAAAATTTATAGGGAATTCTGAAAAATCTGAGCTTCTGCTCAAAGCTATTTTCAAAAGGACATTTTTAATTTTTTTTATTTTTTTTGTGGGGGAGGGTAATCTCAATTCAAGTCAACGCAGGTTATACTGGTCTCTGAGGAATATTTTCAAGTTAAACATTTAGTTTAAGCAGGTTATGACAGTTCTGCTGTATTGTACAGACACAATCAAACTGAAAGGCAAACTATACTAGGGTTGCACACTGAATCCTGCTTTTTCTTTGCATATACATCCAATCGTGGTACTCCATGGGGATGTCTGTCTGTGGTTCTTGTTTTTCCTTGATAGCTTTTATAAATTTCTGAATTCCTTCAATTCCATTTATTTTTCCTTATCGCACTCTACAGGTCCCTTAAAGAAGGCTGTAGCGAGGTGGGGGTTGGTCTATTCTTCCAGAAAAACAGGATGAGGAGGAATGGGCTAAGGTTGCACTAGGGGAGGTTTAGGTTGGATATTAGGAAAAACTTCTTTACCAAAAGGGTTGTTAGGCATTGGAATGGGCTGCCCAGGGAAGTGGTGGAGTCACCATCCCTGGAGGTCTTTAAAAGACATTTAGATGTAGAGCTTAGTGATATGGTTTAGTGGAGGACTGTTAGTGTTAGATCAGAGGTTGGACTAGATGATCGTGGAGGTCTCTTCCAACTTACATGATTCCGCGATTCATGACAAATACAGGAAAGAAAGGCACACTATCTTTTTGAAACTAGTCCTTCACCTTCCTAAAAGCTCACAGAGCTATTGATCATGGCACTTGAGCACAGAATTATGAAGCAATTATCTCAGTAATAGCCTCATTGAAAATCATGGGGTTTTCTTTTTATAAATGGTACTTTCAGTGTTTATGTAGCTGAGAGTGAAGTAAGAACTATAGAATTCATAGAGGTATTAGGTCAAGGATGGTCTTTCTTTTTTACCTTTTCCCACCCACAATGAGTTCCATAAATCTCAGAGAACCTTAAAGATTTTGAGGCCAAATTGCTTTGTTTGGAGCAAGGCCTTTGAAATCACTTGGACTGATTAAGTGAGAGTAATTTGCATCAATCTGCTCTTGCATATTTGAGTTATAACTATTTCTCTTGTTCTTTAATCTATGAAAATGTGATATGGTGCACAAAAAAAAAAAAAAAAAAAAAAAAAAAGTATGTTTGATTAAGGTAACAGGTTTGGGTTTGAGACCATAAAAAAAAATACAGATTTTCAACTTGCAACTTGCTTTTTCACAGTTGCTCATATTCATATTCACTATTTAGATATGTTCTTCATGATTGATTTCTTATCTGCTGTGACTTAGAGAATGGTTGCTTGATTCTGTGTATGCAGAACTGAGGCTGGTGCTTCATGTGAATGTGCTCAGGCTGAGGAATATGAACCCCAAGCTGACTGATGTTCTGTCCCTTTGCTGAACACAATACAAATCTGTGTTAAAAACTTTGACATATTTTTTTTTTCTAAATATTGAAAAGGAATTTTCATTTTGGACTGAGTCCTTAATGACAACAGGAAGAAGACAAGTCTGTCCACTGAGGACCAGGCTTGCTTGCAAGTTTAAAAAAGATAGAGTTTTTTTTCATAAAACACTGTCAATAGAAACGTGATTTTTAGAACAATAATTCTTGGGCTAGCTACCTTATTTTTTCCCTATCAAGATTAATATTTCGACTCATTATTTTAATCAATACTTCTTAGTAATGGAAAATAGGTTGTCATGGTAGTTACTCAGCAAATAATGCATCATTGCTATAGGTAGTCACTGAGCTATTCCTGTGACTGCCACTCAAATGGTAACTCTGATGGTGTCATTAACAAGACAACACAGAGTATGAGAATGAAACGATTCCTCCTTCCAATGGTATGCTCTGTGCATTCAGTGTTAAATGCCAAAGTTAAAATTGTCACTGTGTTTTAATACCATCTAACCAGAAGATAGCATGTGAAAACCTTTCTCCTCAGGTGTGCTGCTTTAAGTGATATAAGGGTACTAGGTGACAGAATTTTACTTGTTATACTCTGAGTACAAAGAGCATAGAAAACAGTACGTAAAATGCAATTTGGTATTTATAATGTATTTAAAAAAAAAAAAGACATCAATTTAATATATATATATATATTATTTTTTTTATTTTATTTTAAAAGTATTGGTTGAACTGGATATGCCCAAGACTTCCTCATTTTTTCACTGAATTTTCTCTCACTTGTTTACCACGAATTTTAGTTCTTTCTTGTGTTCCTCAAAGGAAAAGGTATATGGGTAGCCTCGGTGCACAGTAATAACTTTTTTTTTTTTTTTTTTTTTTTTTTGCATTTGAAGTGACTATGGGTAATTCATTCCATTTGGTTATATCCTGAAACATAAATGCCTTTTTAAGGTCTGTAGAAAGCAATTATAAAGCTGGTAACTTTGAACTATTGAACTGCATGCCCCAGTGCTGTTGGCAATGCTAAAAATGGGAATATTAGATTAAAATTTTTCAAGCAGAAAGTTCTAATAACTCAAGTAATAATATTCATTAACTTCTATTTACACCATTTTAATCGGAATCCACATTGTATGTTTGTTTTATTTTTATTTTTTCAGAAAACCATTAAAGCCTTAGCCAAATGCATATTTCACAGTATATGCTAATTCAGATTTGGTATAAATTATGGTTGAATTATCAAAGGTGGCACACTACTGCACAGTTTGAAGGTTTTCATTTGAACGGGGGGAGCATTAAGTGGTGGCTTATTCCTATAGTGAGTTAACAATTACAATGCTGTGCTCTGTAACAGCACAAAAACTGACCCAGCTCTATTAGTGCTGAGTTGAGCTTGTAAAAATGATGGTGTGATGAGGCATCTGAGCCTTTCTTGGGCTGCTTGAGGTTGTGTATGAGGAGACGGCTTGCCTTGCAATGAGATTTGGAGATATTTTCCCTAGCTGGATGGTCAAATGTTGACCGTGGTGCTCTGAAAGCAACATGAAGAAAAAGTGGTGTGTTTGTGTTGAGAGAGAGAACTGATAGGAGGAGCTATTCAAAATGACAGTTTGAGATTTATTTCATTAAGTTCTGCTAAACTCTGCTAAATCTTTCCAGTTGTTTGGTTCCGTGACCGATCTCCTTCCCATTCAATGCAAAATGCTCAAATCTGTCCTGGAATGAGTTAAAGCCTTTTTGACTGCCAAGGCTTTGGGCATGGTGCCTAGCAGGAAATTCTCTCTGCTCAGGAATTGATAACAGTGCAGGATTTGCAAAAGAGAAGACAAAAGACTTAAATGTTGCTTTCTTGGCGTCCTTTAAGAGAAAACAGCAGGAAAGAAGAACATTGCTGCAGATGTGAACAGAGATGAGAGTATCCAGGTTAAGCCTGCAGCTTCTTTATTAATGTAGGAGTGCAGAAGCTGATATGTATATATTGCATAGCTGCATGAAAAGAGTAAGTATCACAGTACTGAGATGTGATCTTATTAATTTTCCTTTCTTAATAGGTTTGTTAGGATATGACTCAATGTTTTTGCTTGGCTACTCAACACTAGTATTGTCACAGCTTAGGTTGTTCACGGTAATAGAGATTCATGAGGGATAAAAGAAATGAAGCTGCTTTTCATTGTCATTATAATTATTAAAAAAGCTTTTCAAAATCCTATCTTGCTATCAGTGACACAGATCAGCACACCCCTAAAAAGTGATTGAAGAGCAGTGTCCTGCAGAATACATTCATCCCCTGTGGTGCATCATCAAAGTATTACACTATTAATTGCTAATGAAAACAAAACAAACAAAAAACCTTTGGAATTGGCATTAGTAAGGCTGTTGCTCAATAACGGTGTTATAATATATTGTATTGTTATAACACCATTATACTCCCACCCCGCCCCTTTTGACTTAGTTTTTCCCATGGCTTTAGCGAATATAGCTGCTGTGATCACAGCTACAGTCATTTCACTTGGTAGCTGCACTTGTTCTGGTTGGGGCAGACTTGTAGATTTCTTGCATGTGAGGAGCATCTTGAAGGATTCCTTCAGATTGTAGATGATATAGCTGTCTTGTTTTTATGCATCACAGTCTGTGCTTTGATCATCATGCACAACTGTGTTGATAGGAGTAATTCTGATTTTGGCAGTGCCATTAAAAAAAATATCCACAGCCTGACTTGATTTTTCTACTGCACACTTGATCACCTGACTTCCAGATTAAGATGCTCCTTTTATTGTGAAACGTTTCAGAATTGTACAACTTCTTGTAATAATTTTTATTCACTGGTTGGGTATTGTGATAAAAGCTTCCTTCCATTTCAAGTATGAAACACTATTTTTGCATGATGTCTACAGTTTCTGAGCCACTGCAGTATGTGTGGCTTTTCTACATCTCACTCCAGTTCTATTATCTTACAGTGTGTTATGTTTGTGTGTATGAGAGCACTCACTGGTCACTAGTCTAATTAACATCTGCCCATCAATGTCCGGTGAATACTTTGTTCTTTGATGCCCTGAGTATTCTGTTCAATTTTAATTTTAAGTGACTGTTTGCTTTTGGTTCAGCTCCATTAAGACTGCATCCTTCACTATGTTATTTCCATCTGTGAAAGCAGTCTTTTACTGTCAAATATAGCCAGGTCACTCACCCATTAATTGTCTCAGAAGGTCCCTAATATAAATGAACTTTCCTTACAATGAGGTACTTTGCTTTAGGATACAATAGGTTTCAAACAGCTCTGTAGCTGTGATTTTTTTTATTATTATTTTTTTTAATCAGTGCATCCTGGAAAATAAGTAGCTGTCTGGATGCAGCCTGAGTACTTGCATCCACAGTGCCAGTTATCAAGTTCCTTAATTCAAACTTGATTCACAGCAGATTTCTTGAGTTATTACTGAAGCCATCAATGCATTGTCTTTTGTCCACTTGCTTTTATTCTTTAACACCATGTATTATAAACTAGAATACTAGTAGTAATATAAATAGATGCAGAAGAAGAGAAATCCTAGTGCTTGTTTCAAGCCCCTGGATACTTTAAGTAGCTTTGCTAAGAAGGAGCAATCATTTATTTTTATGCCAGTCTTCTGGAGACAACACAGTTCAGTATGCATAGCTATGATACAATAGTCACAAATAATAAAGGTAAGAAGACTGTTGCGGCTTGTAATAAAGGCCGCCTGGATCAAACCTTATTTTTTTTTTTTGCAACTGTAAATTGAAAGATTGTAATGTGACTTCAAAAGTGATGTCTGTGACTTCTTATGGAAGATGTATGAGAAATGGACATGAGAGAAACCATAGGAGAGAGCCTGTAGAAGGCAAAAATTATAGGGAGTGTACTCAGTGAAAAGCCTCCAAAACATCACGAAGCAGGTGTTTGGTAGTATTGAGCTTATGCTTATAAAATGAGAAGCTAGCTGCAAATGTTTGTACTTACCCTTACGCTGCTCTGATATTGTATGTAAACCTCTGTAAAACCTTTTCCTCTTGTAGGCAGGATGTGTAATGGCTTTCTTTCTGGTTGTGACTCAAACCATGTGGTGAATGCTAGTAGATACTTATTGTTAGTCCTCCAAGCTTGCTAGCTTTTTTGAGGGAAAAAGTCCTGGAGTGAGAGAGTAGGGAGACCACATATTAATTCCTTTGTTTCAGGAATTTCTGGTTGGCTCTCCCAGCTTCTCACTGGATAATGATAGAGAATCAGTGACTAAATGGAAGGGTGATATGACAGCTCGGCTGCGTAAAAATAATTTGCAAGTGTTAATATATCCTAAGAGTAGTGCTACAATGGGAAACAATAGATGAGTAACAGAACTCCAACCAAGAATCTGTTGCTCCTAAGAATACTCCGAAGTAGCATTTTAGATACATAAACACTGGAGAAAAGAGATGCTAATGGATCAATGTTTAATATTCTGTGGAAATGGAATTGGTATCCCAATTTGTGAGAACTGCTGATGTAAGAAAAAAAAAAGTCTGTACTTGATGTCTTACTAAAAATTCTAGAAGATAAAAATGAAGGATTTAAATGTGATTTACATGTATTTTATACGCACAAGTATTTTCACTAGTTTCTGTAGGATTGCTCTTATGACTTATTTTTGAAGTTAATAGGCTGCTCTTGCGGAATCCCAGAACAGCTCAGCTAATAGATAGAAAACATGATATACCCTGAACAGGCCTGGACAGATCATTGGCACAGACAGTAGGACAACTATTGCCCCACCTCTCCATCCTATGACCTGAGCATTTGTTTTACAGTGTTGTCAGCTGTCTTCTTCATAAACGGTATATTAATTTTCAAACAATAAAACCATCTTTGAAACAAACTTGAGGCTTTGAGTTTGAAGGGGAAAGGAAAGAGAGGGGAGGTCTGAAATCAAAGCCAGGACCCAGTTCACATACTTTACAGCTAAAGTTCACATACTTTACAGCTTTTTCCTGGATATATTTTCTCTCTTTCTCTCTCAGATTCTGTGCATTATGAGACTTCTACCCTATGTGTCTTTAGAGTGACCAAGATACTGCTTTTTTCACCTTTTCATTCTGCTATTGAAGTATAGTGCTCAGATGAAATATAATGCTCAGATTTTAACTAATTTTCACTGGGAAGTCATAAAATGAACAGACCTAAAACTGTACCTTTGTTCCTTCCTCCCATTACCTTTTATAATTAGATCCCTAAATACTTTTGTGGGAGAAAAATATTTAAATGATATTTCTTCCATGCATACAAACCTCTTCCTGCAGAATTCTGCAGAATCATAGCTCTATAGCAAGAAAGAAAAAAACTATTCTAGACCATTAATATGTATCAAATGTGTTGTATGCTCAGCTCAGTTATACAATTAATTCCTTATAGTGCTGAGCCACTGAGTTTGAGAACTCAGGATTCCCACTTGCCATATTCCTGTTGTGTTCAGTTCTAGTGGTCTTCTGTTTTATCCTTTTTGTACTGAATTTCACATTTTTTGCTTCATGTCTTAAATTTTAAGTTAGTCGGCAATGCTAAGATGATTCACCTTTACTTAATTTTTACTATCAGGAATTGCTGAGAGAATAAAATAAGATGTAAGAATTGTTCTGTTTTCAAACTACTAATACTTATTCCTAACCAAACGCTCTTAAACGTTGGTCACATCTCATTAAAGCTGTGGTTACACAATAAAGTTGCAAGATACTCTAGTAAGTAGCAGATATGTAATTTAGCAAAATATTCTGGTAACAGCTCTTCACTTCTGCTCCCATTCCCATAGCTTCAAAGGAGCTTGGAGTTGGAGTTAACTTTAGGTTGGTGGCTAACTCAGCAACACAAGCTGATAATATATTGCATTTCTACATAACAGTTACTGATAGATTATTTTAGGGAACAAAATACTGCTAGTTCCTGAAGTTTAGATGGCAATTACTGTCCTTACAAGAAGCAACACACTCTCTGTTCTGAAGTTGAATTTGTCATGCAGCTAAGTTTCACAGCCAGCAAGGTGCTTCAGGGAAAAAAGTTTTTTTGTTTTGTTTTGTTTTGTTTTGTTTTTCTTAATGCAGAATACTGTTCCTACTGCTTTCCCTTCATAATATTTCTAAGTTGAACAGTGGTGTTTAGCAAAATGATTTTGATCTATGGGATGAATTCCTCTGATGTAGGAGATAGTGGTAATAAGTACCATATTATATGCTTTCAACCAACAAGCTTCCTTGTTTGAAGGCCATTGTTCAGCAAAGTAGTTGAGGTGAAGCATACCTTTTAGTATGAATGATGTGTTAGACTTCTACATATACCTGAATGCTTTGCTGTGAGGCATTACATTTGTTTTGTACTATATAGCACCAGCGACCTCAAGGCTAACTGAACATCTATGTTAAGTATACATTTAAAATGCATTAAGCATGATCTTAAAGATTTGCCAGGCAACAGCAGAGTAGTGAGCAAGGTATGTGGTGCTGTGGTTCATTGAGTCCTAATTGTTTCAAACTGTTATTGATCAGACAAAATAAGACTCTGCTCTGTTTCCGTTAATAAATATTGGAGACTATGGGTTCAGTTGTTTAACAACTCCTGAAATGATTCTTGTTAAATTCAGCTAGAACAAAGGGTAAGAAAGAAATTAGGCTGAAAATAACTTAGAGAACTGAATAATTTGGCAAAAGAGAAGCATCTTGAGAAGCTGGAGGGGACAACAGTAGGAATCTGACCTTTTAAGGGAGTATATCAGCATAGCTCCACTGATTTCAATAGTGGTGAATTTGTTTTCCAACAGTTATAGATGTATCAGCAGTTGTGAACATAGTTGTTTGTCAAAAATATTCTTCACTTTCCCAGATTCTTATATTGTCATATCTCTGTGTGCATGTGTTTCTGTAAATCACTCCAAGTCAAGTGTTGACTGGCATCTCACTTTTGAGGTTGGTGTCTCAGGGATATACTTTCACGTATTAATGGCTTTGCATATTAATGATCTTTTAATTTAATTATTTTTTTTGATAATTATTTCTTGAATAATTAAAACATACTGTCATATTCTTCCTTGACCAATGAATTAGTTCTGCAAAATTTTTGTTTTGATATGTGACCACGAATCCTCTGCTGCTTCAGCCTGAAAAAAAGAGTAGGACAGTTAGGAATATTGCGGGTTGTGTATGTGTGGAAATATTGTCCAACATTAGCATTGAGGAGGCTTTTACTGTTAAAAATGACATGAAAACTTCTGCGTGGGCTTCTTCAGCTACCCACTTCCTTACGCATGAAGTACCTCATACAATTAATTAATCCTGAATCCTAATACTTCTAAGAGAGAGAGACTTGTTATGAAGGCTTTCGATATTACTTCGGGGAAACTAAATTCTTTAGTTAGATGCCAGAATAAAGAAAGTCATGCCAGTAGCATAAAAGGAGAAGCTGGGAGACAGCTTGCTAAGGACACTGCATGTGATGGTCAAGGAGAGGCAGAGAGAAGCTAAAGGGGAGATGTCATTGCTGATTTCCTTCACTTAATAGGAGGGATGTAGAGAACATGGAGCTATGCTCTTCATAGAGGTGCACAGGCAAAAAGTTGGAAAATACGAAATACCAACTGAATATGCTGAAAATTCTTCTTGGCCTTGGGGGCTGGCCAGCACTGGAGCAGGCCGCTAAGAGAAGTTGTGGAATCTCCATTCTCAAAGATGGAGAAACTAGGTAGTTCTCAGCAACCTGCCACAGTTGGATCTTACTACGGAAAGCCCCTGGACATCTCCACTAACCTAAATCAGTCTGTGCTTCTAAAATGTGCAGTGTCACCAGCAAATAAAGCTTCAGTGTTCTATTCTTTTCTCTTTATTATTTTCTTCAGTCGTTTTCAGTGTATTCTGTTATACTTGGAACCTGTGAACTATCTTTTGAACTAGAGTTTTTGTTTTATTCTACAGCTCTTGTTGAATCCAAAGGTTTAATCCTTGGGGGTTTAATAGTATCTAGTTTAGCTGTAGTCAGTAAATCAGTTCCTGCACTGTCAGTATTTGAGCGCTAACTACTTGGAGATGGACAGATTGATGGAAGTACCAAATCTTTTTTTTTTTTTTTCCTTTAGTACTGAGGAAGAATTTAAGGAATTAAATAGTCAACACAAAATTATAGTGAGATTATGAAAATAATCTGCAGTTGATATGCACAACTATCAACCTAATGAAGTTTGCAAGTGATTCTAGTGGTGGAAAAAAGAATCACATGAATACCAGTAAGCTCTTTGCTCTATTATCTTACAAGATGACATGAACCTCATTAGAAAGAGAACTAGCACAGAAATGTTTTTCTGCATATAAAATTCCCCATCTAGCAGTTATAACCAGAAGCCAAAACTGTAGAAATTTGCAAATATATTGCCTCATAAAGTGGTTCTTCAAATGGTCAGCATGCCAGATCCTCCAGCAATTACTGAGTTAGGGGATTAAAATAGCAATTTTTAGTGACTTAATTTTAATAATAGGGAAATAAAGTTGAGGAAACAAATACAGAGTCAAGGAGTATAAGCACAGCTGAATATATGGTCAGAGGTCTTCTGACCATTATTTCAAAATTACTTTATTTTGGACTTGAGTATGAGTTTTTTTTTTTATAAACTTGCTTCTATAATGCTGGAAGTGGTCAACAACTGATTCTTCAATGGTAACTGTGATATACTAATGGCTCCTTTGTTGGCTACAACAGATTTAGAATGGGGTGTTGTCACTGCATATATTTTTAAAAGAGGAAGATTGTATGTGTAGAATTTTTTTTTTTATTATTATTATTATTATTATTTTTTTTACAGATGCTGTGGTATTTGAAAAGAACTTGTTTTATTTTTGTGATTAGTTTTTTGTCAGTTTACTTGACTTAAGTATTTGCCTTAGCTGTATGGTGCATAATTGTAGAGTGCAGATGAAGTGAATATGTTCACTGATGTAATGACTACAAACTCATACCAATGTAAGGCTTGCATTAGTTTAAAATTAGAGGAAAAGCTATTTTGAGTTTTTCTTCTTCTTCTTTTTTTTTTTTTTTTTTTTTTTTTTTGTATTAGAGCTGTTTTGTTTATTTCAGCATAGTTGCTAGTCTTTGAAAAAGCAGTTGTTGCTGATTACTGACATTAAATACTACCTTCAGAAAATGAGTTGTTTTTTCTCCAAAGTACAAGCATGATGCTTAAAAATAATAATTACATAGATCAAGAAGGAAAAGTGCATATTTTTTCTCCCACCATAAAGCCATAGGAAAATAACAGCTTCATACTCTGAGCTCAAAAATCAGCACTCAGGTGGGTAGGAACCTTTCCCAGTAATTCATAATCAAATGGTGCCAATCTTAGCTAATTTTCAAGGTTTATTGAACAAACAAGACAGCTAACCTTAGACTTTTTTGATTTTTATTTCTTTTTTTTTTAGGAGAAGGTAACTTTGTTTCACTATCTCTGTTGTAAAATAATTCAAGGTTGTGTAAAGGTGCTTCACCTAATTTTACAGTATCTATGCATTCCAAGCCAGATTTCACTTCAGAGATACTTGAGAATTCATGACTTTGGATTTAAAATTAACCAGCACATCTACTTTTAAAAGATGGATGTTCATTTAGTAGACTTCAACATAAAAAAAAAATTGAAGTAAGCAAAGTCTAAACCCTGGGCCTCCAAGCAAACTTGTTTTCTTTGTCTATTTAAAACAATAGTCACAGTTAAAATCTTCAGAGTAATTATATCATGGCCTCATAAATCCAATGATGCCTTGTTCTGCTAAACACACCAGAGTTATGGAAATAAAAGGTTAATTTGCACAACTGTAAAGTGCCTCATAAAATGTATAACAGTGAAGTTGCACGGAAGACTGGATGATTTTCATCTGACAAGAAAGAGTGGGATGCTGAATCTTTTAAGTCAGAGCTGATGGAGGCAGTTCCCAGACTCTTCCATACTCTTCCCTCACTCCCCAAGATTCTCCTGAAATTGTTAGAATGATAAATGTCATAATGGCAGACATGTAACTTCAGTAGTTTAGAATACAGTTTTATTCTAAATAGGAGATCCAGTCTTAACCTGGTCTTACACTGAATCACTATTTTTAATGGTCTAATTTAAAGACTTTGTGCTGGCTGGTTTCATCAACAGTGATATGATTGAATTTAAAAGCTACAGAACTTAAAAAGTAGCATTAGTGCAATATATCTGCAGAGATTGAAATAGAACTTCCATCACACTTATTTTATTGTCAATGGATGCTACAGCTTCATCTTTCAGAGGGCTGTGAGTTTTTGCAAAGCCCCTTCCCTTCATCAGTCATTTCACTAATCATGACCAGGCTGAATAAGCTGTTTGCTTTTCTGGAGTTAAGGTGGAAGCTGATTTCCATTACGTGCTCTGTTTTGACTGCCTACACTTTTGTTTCCCACCTGTTTAATTCTAGACATTGCACTACACTGAGACACAGATGGAAAAAAAAAAATAATTCTCAGAACAGGTGAATCTGAAGTTAAATACACAGAAACTAGCATATTCACATAACCTAGCTTACAGGAGTTTACATACTAGATATCTTTGGCTGTCTAAATATACTAGCTGGTGGCAAGAAACAAACAATTTAAGGATGTGGATTACTTTAAATGTTTGCTTTGCCATTGTTTCCTTATTCATTTTCTCTTTCTAATGATTTCAAAATAGTTACTATTGTCTTGGAGGATAACCTTTAAACAGTACAACTCTGGATGAGTTATCTGTAAAGGTAGAAAAACATATATAGATAAGCTAGTTGAAAAGATTATAGAGAAATATGATGAAAATTATAAGAAAATATTTTGAGCAAGAATGCATATGCTGGTTTGAAATGCTTTGAAATAGAATAAAGCACTCAATGGCAGTAAAACCCTGTCACTGCACTGAACTTGAGAAATTCCATTAAACAAGGAAATTTTAAATAAAAAGATAAAGCTTAAAAAATGGGAAGGAAACTTTTGAAGACAGTTTGTGGGTTTATTAAAGTTCAATCATGAACCAATTAATGTAAGAAAGGTACAAGCTGTTTTTATTTTATTTGATAAAACATCTAGCATTATATTCACCCTCAGGGCACAATAGCATGACAGACTGCTTTGTTCACCATAAAGCTTGCTTTTCCTCTCTGCTCTTACAGTCTGTGATTAAAATACTTGCAGCGCTAGCCTGGTTTTTGGTTTATTATTATTTTTTAAACAAAATCAGTTTACAAACAGCTAGCAGTACAATTCAATGGTTGTTTCCACCTGAGAAGCAAAAATACAAACAATGCATTATTTTCTTAAAATCAGTGCTTTGGAAGCAAAATAACTGTTTCTTTCTTAAGAAGAGTTCATGAGGGACAGTTTAATTAGAGTGCATAAGGATTAGAGTTTTGGATTTGGATATTAATTAGACTTTCAAATGTCCATCTTATAGTATTCTGTCCTCCCCAATGGAAGAAAGTGATATAAGTAATGTATTCTCATACCTACCATTATTTTTTGATATGGTTTGCAGGAAAAAAAAAAAAAAAAAAAAAAAAAAAAAAAAAAAAAAAAAAAAAAAAAAAAAAAAGTTAATGAAAGACTTTAATTTTCCCCTTAAAAAATAATAATTTCAATACCTATTTTTATGAAACTTGAGGGGAAAACAAAAAAAACAAAAAAACAAACAAAAAAAACCCACACCACTAATTCTTAAAAGAAATAAGGGGGGAGGATAAAATTTTTGATGAACTCTATTTACCAAATTATATCTTTTTTTTCCACAATGTATTCACTTAGTATACTGGTAAGCTGTTTCTTTTATAGGACCTTACAGTCTCGGGGAAAGTGGATTTTAGTAATAACTGACAAACTTAGCAAATGAACAATTTATGAAAAGTCAACTTTGTTAGAATTTTTGTGCTCAGTAGAAACCTTTTTCCCCAGTGACTAAATAACATTTCCACTGATGGTAATGTGTGCAAGAGGTGGTAGTGAAGAGCACTGCCCCTCTCCATTTTCAGCTCCCTGTTTTCCCAATGAAAGGAAGTTGTCATTCTCTGCCTGGAGGTAATACAGCTCAAATCTATCAAAATCTTCTTTGTCCAAGGGTATGTCCACTGATGAGTTGCATATCTTGAGGTACCTATTTCTTGTATTCAAATAAGGTCTGTCTTTAAGATGAGTCTGCTCAAAATAAGCATCTTAATTTGCTGTGTACAATGACCGTGCTAGTCCAGTGTCTGTTCCTTACCAGTTTCCTAATGGCAGAATTACTCTTTATTCTGGTACTTTAGGGTATGAAATAGATGTAGCTTCTTCCTTGGTTTGTAAATGCTTGGTTTGTTAATAGAGACAGTGTATACTGATGTGCTGGAGAAAAAAAAAAAAAAATAATAATAAATAAATAAAAAGAAGAATCACAGAATCACATGTATCTTCATTTAATATTTTAAGGTATGAGACAATTGACAATTCCTATCCATCAACTGTGGATATGTGAAAGGTAATGATGATGGGTTCAGCTCTTATATTTGAATTTTTACTTATATCTTAGTGTGCTGAAACATGTTACATAAAACTAAGACATACTGAGGGGAAGGGGTGACGGGGGGGGTGGGAAATGGTATTTTAAGTGAATTTAACATGCTACTTCTAGACTACCAAAGAGTTTTGCATGCATGTGAACCTATTAGCAAGGTACATAAAATATTACATTTACTCTGACACAGCAAATAATTTTATCATTCATAATTTGACATGATCAGCAAATGTAATGAATAGTTCAGAATTACTTTGTTTAAAAAAAATAATAATAAAAATCAGAGTGGCTGTGAAGCATCTATTTGAGACTGTAGAGGAGCCAATGGCAAGCATATGTATTAAAATAATCTGATTAGAACAGTACTGCAGACAGCTAATTTAGCAAGTGACATTTTGGGTGTACAGGGTCAAAGATTAATAAGTGAGATTGTTGCAGAACAATCCAAACCAGCAAGAATAAGTTGTTTTTAATTAAAACCTTGTATTTCTAAAAGTGATGTGGAATGCGTGGAGAGTTTGAGCAGCTGCAATGCTTCATGTCTATGGAATTTTTGATACGGGCTGCAGACTACAGTGCCTATGTCTACGTTTTAAATATTATCAGTTTTCAGATAATGAAAGTATAATTATTCCTTACAAAAATTACATGGCACAAAGCAGAAAATGTCAAGCTGAGGAAGAGTGGACTTCTTTCTGATTAAGGTAGATTTATTCATTATTTCTTTACAGACCTTCAGACCTTGATAAACTGGAAATTTCAGAGATTTAAATTATGACTTAAATAATCTAGTTAGGCCTCTAATTTCTTTACCTATTCACTACAGATGAGTAAGTTGGAAAGCTTTATCTAAGATCAAGAAGGGAAGAGAAAGACTGGGCAGTTCAGGGTTAAAATGTAGTTTCTGTTCTGAGAGCACTACTGATAATTAAAGTGTCAAAGTATTTTCATTTGTGTTCCAAAGGAAGAGCAGAACTAGTCGGAGAATTCTGCTGTGATCAAATCTGATTCCTGACAATATACATGAATCAATAAACAGTGGTATTTCTGGTACTTGAGAGAATTTTGGAAATACTTTGTGTTTGTTCCTGAGCAGAATTTGACTGATAGGAAGTTTGTATTGATAACAGTTTAGGATGAAATACAATTAACAGGTCATGTAATGATCTCTAGACCTGTAAATCCAAGGAGTTTAGGTTTAAAAGAAATACAAACATGTTAAAGGATGAAAATACAAACTTAATTAAATGGTCATCATGCATTTAATTCAGTAATGTTAGTGATTTTTGACTATAGCATCTTGAGTATCTTAGTACACCAGATTTGATACCATTATTTTCTCCAGATAATGCAACCAATTAAAAAAATATATTCTGTCTTGTTTTCCCTTTGATCAGAGGGCATATGGACAAGAATGAAGTTTCTCTTCTGATTGCTTATGTCATTCTCCTTTTCTCTGTATTTCCTACCCCAAAAAAATGGTATTTTTTTCTCAACAGGTAAGTTAAATAGTTGCAAATATTCTCCAATCTCTTCAATTTTTTGATATTCTCTATTTCAGAATAGCAGTAAGAAATAAATACATTAAATACAGTCCTCTTTTTCTTGCACAAAGAAAATGTCAAAGGGAAATGGGGCAGAGGGGGGGAAGTCCCCCACCCAAAACCTATTCAAAATCACTTTTTAAATTCTTCAAGATTTGCTTTCTGAGGCATTAGTACAGGTGAAAAATATTTTACACCTACTATTCAGTATTCAGTAGAGCATAATCCCTTAAAGACTGTGACCTTGCTAAGCTCCTTAGTTAAGAGAGGTACAGTTCAGTCTGAGCATCACAAACAACAGGAAAAAAGTATAATTGTACACACTTCACCTCTTTCCAGTCTCTTCCCAAGTAAGGAACACATCCAGGTTAACAATTTTTTCCAGAGGAAAAGCTGAAAAAAGTCATCTGTCAGAACACAATGTAAATCAGCCTTGTTTCTTTATCATTAGTAGTGTAATGAAACATTAGCACTTTTAAATTGTGCTTTCTTTGGGTGTTCTGTTTGGAATGGAAGTTGTGGCTGAGATTCTCTATGCTTGCATGTGTGTACATGTATATCCATATCATAGAATCATATCCATAATAGGTACATGTCTGTTATATCAACTGTCTTCTGTCTGAGTTGTCTTACTATAAATGGAGTTTGACCACTGAACTTCTTCTCACTTTGCTTGTATGCATTGTTAAGCAATCCTTTCTACAAAGGAATGAATAAGCAGGAAAAATGAAATAATAATTGTTTTATAAACTACATGTATTACATTTTGCCAAGTAAACAGGAAGAAATGTATGAAAAGACAGAAATATCTCTTTAATACAAACAATTCCTTTCGGGGAAGGGAGAGGGAGGCACACAGAGTGGAGGGGAGAGAGATTCTGATGCTTAAATAAATGTAAAGGGGGGAAAAAAGCCCAACATACCAGTTTTTATAACTAAAATTGGCTACAACTTTTATTTCTCTCAGTTAAAACCAATATAAAAGCTGTTAGGCTTCACATTTTGTGGTATATTTGTCTCTTAATCATTTCCCAAAAATGGATGTTAAAGGAGGTTTATGCATGCACTCTGAGAACTGGTGCTCTTCAGCACTTTACAGACTTCCATGAGTTTTGTCAACAGTGAGCCCCAGTGTCTCACCCCACTCTGCCTGAGCACTGCTGGGGCAGGGAGGTGCTTTCACAGGAGCTGAACTTGTTCAGGAGGGAGTCAGACCGATGTGTTGCCCCAAAGGCACCAGGGATGAGATTTACTTGGTGTTTTAGCCTTGAGTTGTTTCTCAGTTTGCAAGCGACTTCAGAAGGATGGTGGCAGAAATGCTGTACACTTCATCTGAGGACAGAAACGGGTTTGGTAGCCTGTCCATCTCCATGAGCAGGCTCTGCAGCTGAGGTTTCTCTGACAACTCAAATTCTTGAACTAATCTCTTGGGAAACCTTCCAAGAAAGCAGCCCTTTATGTAATTCAGTTGCTTGCTTTCATTTCCTTTCACTAATGCTTCAGAAGGAAAATGGTGTTAACGTGTCCTACATGCACGTTTGTGTATGTGTATACATGTATATATTTTAAGAAAAGCCTCAGGAATAAAATCAAGCAAATACATCTCCTAGAATATCACCATTTGTTAACAGCCAAATAATAATTAGTTATTAGAATGCGAACGAACGAGTCCAGCTCCTAGCTTTTTGGCACAGGCATAATTCATGGGTGAGTGTATCAAGACTACGCAATTAAAAACCATAAATACAAATATGGAAGGGATTAAAAACTGGACAGGTTAGTTACACCTGTCATACACATAGCTGAGCATTTTGGCATAAATATTTGATAGAGGCTCATTTGCCAATTTTATTTTTATTTTATTTTTTTTAGAGTATTAGCTCTGCAGCTGTTACCCAAGGAAGTAGTTATCCATTCTGTGTGCTGCTAATGATCTGTCTTCTCTAGGGTGACACTGGTAATTAACCCTGGGTGCTACTCCCACCACCCTCTCAACAGTCTTCGCTACAGTCCAGCTTTCAGTGGGAAAAAAATTAAATAAAAAAATCTTCACTTAACAGTGATATTTTCTCTCTCCTGACAGAAGATTCTTCTGTATTGGAGGTAAATTTGTTTTCTGTACTGATTTCATATATTTGTCAGCCTTGCACATGTGTTAGTGGCAGGGCATTTTTCCACACACAGAGAAGGAACAAGATATGAATGGGGCTGGAATATGAACACAGCGTCAATTGTAATCATAATTTTTTTTTTTCCTGAAGTATCAATTTTCTGTACAGTTCTCTGCCTTCAAAAATACATACAAAGTAATAAAAATTTTCATAGTAATTGTCTGTGAGTTTGCAAGTATTTTTGTTGGATGAGTTCATATGCTATGAAGTAGGCCCAACTCCCTAACTAGAAAAAAAAAAAAATGTTAGCTTGTTTTCAAGTCTAATATGTGTTTTAACATGGCCCCTGAGCTCTGCCATGCTACTTCTTAGCCAAGCAATGTGAAGAAGCCCTTCTGGAGCAGGAGCAGTCCTCCTCTGCTTCCCGCTCCTCACTCTTTAGCCTCCAGGGCTTTGTGTGCCTGCTGGGCTGCACCTTTGTTGTCCTAGAGCTGATGTGCCTCTTCATCAGGCACCCAGAAGGCTGCCCGAGGCCTTGCATGGGAGAAAGAAAAGAGCAAGTCTGATTATTTTATGGAGTAATTTTTTTCTGCTGGCTCTCAAATTTCAGCACATTAGATAAAGAAAGGAAGGACTTGACTGTGACTATAGCTGAGTGAAGGAACAGCTCCTAATAAATAATGTTCTGCACTCCTAGGACCGCTTGCTGCAAGCAGAGAGCGAAATGAGGGGAAACACTCAGATAAGACTGAATTGCTAGTCCTGCTGGGAACAATTAGGACAGTTGGTGGCTTGCTCTGGCTTGCTCAGCTGGCTGTTTTCCCCCGAAAGGCCATGAGGGAGGAAAGGGTAACAAGAATGCCTGGCACTCCAGCTACTTTCCTGACAAGATTTTGACTTTGTGGTAAAGGGAAACCTGAGCAGAGATGGGACCTGCTCTTTACAGCTTGGAGTGCTGCATGTTATAAAATCAGTGAAGCTGAAACTGTATGACTGGGGGAGGGGGGAGAGGGCACAAAATCAGGTTCTGAGAAGACTGTACCATTTGTGGGGTGATCTCAGTGAAAAGCTGCACGCTTGGTGGTAAACAGCCCACATCTTGATTAGCGTGCTGGCAGCATTTGTGATGCTCTAGCAAGTAGATTATAAAGTTCTTGCTCGAATATTTTGTTCTGTTGTCTTTTTCCTGCAAAATGTTCCTTCCTTGTAAGCTACTGTGTGCCTCAAACTTCTGTTTTGTTGCTAGTATTACAACAGAGACAACCGTATATCATTATTCATCTATTTTATTTAATTATTGATCATTTTAACTTTACAAGACTTAATTAGAATTTGCTGTATTGAACGAAACAAAAAAATTAAATTTGTTGAATTAGTAAATAACAAAGAATTAGTGGTAGTTTAGTGATTTAATTAACACAGCTTTATCCCAGCACACTAGTTAATGAAAGGCAAGCATTGGGCCATCTGGTACAGTTTCAGGAATTATGAAAACATAGCTGCCTCACTTTGTACCTTCCTCTCATTTATTATTTGTGTTTTGATGAGTCCACTGGCTCTCCTCTTTCAGACAAATATTCAATTTCCTGGTGAAGTCCCTAAAACACTACAGAAACCTTTAGGATTAAATGCTCTTTAAGGTGGTATTAGTCCCTATTCTGTTTCACAAAACTGCTCAGTACTCTAAAAGCTGAATGGCGTATAAATATGACCTGTCCAGAAGGCCTGTAGCCATCACTCCCATGCTAAGTAATTAAAAATTGCCAATCTTTACTCAGTATTGGTCAAGCTTAATTGCTCAGTCCAGTTATTGTTGCAGTTCCAAGGGACTAGGAGCTGTAGAATCCTTTTCAGAAGCAGTACATTTATCTCGAAAGTAAAGAAATTCCAGGTTCCCAATCAGAAATAATGCAGGAGGCAGTGTTCTCAGTGAAAACTTTTCATGAACTTGCACCATTCTGCACTCTTCTAGTTAAAAACTTAGTTTAAAAAATAATAAATACATATGATGGCTTTTGTGAAATCTTGTTTTGTAGATAGGCTAATTTATTTAAATTTATTTAAAATAACATGGAGTAAATATTTTGATGTTAAAATACATGTTTAGAGAGTTTAGGTTTTTAGATTTGTGGATACTTCACGTTTCCACTTAATTTGGAATGTGACAAAAATACACTGTCTGCCAAGAATTAATCAGTGATATTTTGATATTTGATGGTAACAAAGGGCGGGGAGTCTAAACAGTAGCTGAGTGCTTCTATTCCTGCATTTGCCTGAAAATATGGAAAGGAAACATTCCCCTAAAGGATTTGCTTTTCCTAGCAAGTATTTAAAATCCATGACTGTTGTACTATGTACTTGAGCAGCTGATAAGGGTAGTTCTTTATTATCATTTCAACAGTATGGGATGTGAACAGAACTGAAGTATAATGAAAAAAAATGAAAGATATTGATTTCTGTGCGTTATAATGATTTGTTTTGGCTATGAAAAGCTTCTCATTTGTACTGATATACTACTTGTATCAATATGCTTCCTGTGAATATTCAAATATCCATACGTTTTCTTGAAGACCTGAGCAGAGAAAGACTTAGGATACACTGAATTAAATGATAACTTCAGTGTTCATGTCAGATCTTACATTTGTAGAAAGAAAATAGTCAATTATTTTAGTGGCATCACTTTGGCTTGGGAAACTCTACACAACTTATAAATTTTAGTTGATCTTAACTACAAAGCTATAATGTTCCAGGGAGGAACTTTTGCTTGAGTTTACTTGGTGACATTGGGATAGAGGAGATAACATCTCTTTTGCCTAAGATCAATGCTAATTAGGTTTCTGAGATTAAATATGATTACATGACAACTCTTGTTTCAAAACTGAGGTTTCTGTTTGCTTGTTTTGGCTGAATTTATTCCTGATACTTCAAATGTGAGAAGACTAGCAGTGGGAGCAGAAGCTTAACAGTATTTTTTTTTTTTCCTGATTTCTTTTCTCTTTTAAAGCACGTAGATGCCATTTGCATGTTTGGAGGATGGTCTCACATTCACACATTCTGGCATTCTTTTGGTAAAGACATATAGATATAAGGGAGGACCCTGAAGAATGGAACTGGTCACCATGAAAGGACAGTTGAGTATCTCTCAAAGCTTTCTAGACAGTCAAACTACAACTGCTTAAGGTTGAAAATAAATAAATAAATAAATAAAAATGTTGCCTTAAAAACAAAACAAAACAAAAAAAAAGCACTTCCTTGGATTCAGCTAGCTAAGTACTTTGACAGCAGTTTGAGTAATGATGTCCAACAAGGTATTTACCTGAGCCATGTTGACATAACTTCTGATTTGTCAAGGCATGTAGAATATAGAATATATTATTCCTAAACTTTAATTTCATTGGTGTCTTTTTCACTGTAAAATTCAGATTGTGAAGTGAGTTTATTAAAGTCTAAATATAGCTTTAAAGCTATTGCCTACTTGGTGGGATGGAAACAGAAGTTATTTGCCTTTTGAGTCAGTGCTAATTATATTTTCCCATGAAAACCTTTGACACCAACTTGGTTCTGCAATTAAGCAGTGCAGCTGAAAAATGTCTGTTTTCTATCCCAAAAATCATTAACCAAGAAAGTTTAAAAAAAAATAAAAATAAATCTAATCTTGTTCAAATGGTTCTCTACACTCTGTCTTTCTTGCATGCTGCATAGTGTTGTTTAAAACAATCAGAATACGTATAATCTGCAGAAAGGACTTTTTATCCAGAAATACTAAGAGTAGCTTGAAGTCAGTTGCAGGTCAGTTTTTATTTATCTTAATTTTTTTTTTAACTTAGTGCCATTTAAAGAAAAACAGAGCTGGCCTAAGGCAGGCACGTTGGCTGTGAACATATTAACCACCTAGCATGACCCAGTTGGAGCAGTAAATCTTTATAGCAAAACAGTTGGTAGTAGGTATCTAACTTTACCAAGTGGATTTCAGTCATTATCTGTTACCTGCTCCTGTAGACTAAATGCTTGTTGGAGGTTGGGTCTCATCAGATTGGAGTGATTCTTTAATTAGTTTACCCTGATAGGAATATGCCTGTCAGGGCATGGTATGTGCCATGGCCATTTACAGGCTAAGAGGATGTAAGATTGGAAGGTTCATTTCTGATCTGGACAAAAATGCAAATAGGCTCAAAGATGGATGTGCTCCATGAGGCCATCTTGTGCATCCAACCTTTAACGACCATTCAGGTGGTCAGTTCTATCAAGAATTTTAGGTAAAACCAACCCAAAATGTACTAATGTACAGATGTTGGTACTGAGTCCTGCCATTTGTCTCTGCAGTTCTGAGGCAGGACGCTAAGATCTCACTTGTCTCAATATAGGTGATGAAAGTCAATCTATGTAATTTTGCATAATTACATGGTCTAATGCAGGAAAGGTTCAAGCTTCTGTTGTGTTATGTCTTTGTAGTCTACATATTATGTAGCAGGATGTGTAGGTCTCACTGTGGTATGTTAAGGGCCTTACCTCTTCTCTCACTGAAGACGAAGTAATACTCTATGGAACTATAAAACGTGCAGTCTTTTACCCATGAATGGTAAATTATTTGGGATCAGTGCTTTGAGTGCTTCCCAGAAGCCCCATAATTTTCCTTGATAATCACTATTTAACTGCCATGCTTCCCTACACAAATTTAATTTCATTTTTTCCCCACAGTTGTAGTTATTTTAAATGCATGACTGCAATTAGCTAAAATGCTAACTATGAATTGAGTTTGACACTGTTCATTCAGCACCGTTTTTATGAAGAATTAAATATTTTTCATCCTTTCTGAAGTCTGAATTTAGTGTTTTAGCTAACCATCAATCAGAGGTTCATGTCTGCTTTCTGTTACCTTTCCAGTCATATTCTGTTAGGCTTCTTCTACCACTTCAGTATCCAGGAGCCTGGCAGCTAGGCATTAAGTGATGCAACTCACATCTGTCATGTCTGGCTCATTCCTTCTCCTATCCCCAAGGTGATAATTGTATCATCTTTGTAGCATTTTGTTTTGTTTCCCTTTTTATTATTTTTATGTATATGCTCCTATAAAAGCAGGTGAAAAATGAATCATTGGAAAGACTTTTCTTTCATAGACACACATTTTATCCATTCTGTGGCCAAGAACACATGGAGTAGCAGGGAGTCTAAGTCTCCCCTGGTCCTATATGCCAGTAAAGAGGTGGGGAATCTCAAAGCAATTCAAAGTAGAAACAACTCAGGCTATGCATAAACTGTGGTTTAGCAGTCAGCTTAATATGCGGGGAAAATAGTTGTACTGGTAGGCTAGGCATTTTGAATCAGCTTTGGATGTGTCACATACTGATATGGTTCTCTGCATTTGCTTAGACAACGGTGTTGGCTGCATAAAGCCAGGCAATATGAATATCCACACTTTTACTGCTGAAAAAAATAAATAAAAAAATCCATAATTTCCTCTTTTAGTAGGGTGTTTCATTTCCTTACTACTTACTGGAAGCTTTCTTTTGTAGTCACAGCATACAGACTTAATCTCCCAGACAAAATTTCTGAGCCAATCGATTTGTCTTTGATACCTTTCTTTTTCTCCATTATGAGAATTTGTGAATCAGTTTCTAACCATAGGGGAAGAGGTGTTCTGCTTTTGATAAGCAATGTATATATATTGCCACCTCATAGACCAAAGAGAGCATTGTTTTTCACATCAAAAACTTTAGTAGATGCAATCTTCCCTAAATTCATTTCTTCCCAGTGAGGTTATTTGGTTTAGAGTTCTGTTGGATGGAGGAAATATAAGAAAAAAGGTTGAACTAAATTCTGTAATTTCAGATTTATTGCATTTTAAAATATGGTGTTATACGTCTTTAGCTTGTAAGGAAAGTCTGTAAGGAAAACTCAGCTGGAGGATTTGTAAGGTCTGATAACAGCATATAGTTTTGATGCAGAGAGAGGTCTTACTACCATAAAATATTTGTAGTGCATAAATAAGGAAAGCTAGGCCAGTGCAATAGAAAGAACTTTCTATGCAGATGTGAACCCACTTGGAAAGATCTTTTAAAAAAGACCAATGAGAACTGCAAGGCCTTTTCTGTGTGATAAAGCTGTAGCTACTCTCCAACAATAATGGATTATCCACACAGCTCTTTTTTTTTTTTTTTTTTTTTAATTCTTTATTGGTATTAGAAGATTAAAAATAAAAATAAAGAGAGAGTCAAAAGCTACAGGAAGGACATGGAAAGCATTTTTATCTTTTAAGGTAGATCACTTTCTTCTTAAAATATTGGATCTCTCTACTAACCTTGCAAGGGCAGGATATTGTTATATCATCCTGGTGTTCTGCTGGTACATGCAGATTTCTACTGCAAAACACAGTCACTTTTTCCTTTCACCATTTTATGCCAACTTTGAGATAATACCCATTTACACTCAGGTAAATTAAAGTAGAAGTAGGAAGGTACCTGTGACGTATCTTTGATTATTAGGTATTAGAAATGGAATAAAAAATATCTAAGTCCTTAGTAAGACTGATTTATTACTAAAATGGCAGGGAATGGTCTGTTTGCAGGTGTATGAGGTGGAACACCATAGAACTCATAGCCATGCTGAGGATCCTGAGAGCAATGGTAATTCATATGATGCTTAAAACATCTACAGGCAAACTGTACAACATCTTGCTGTAATTGGAAATTATGTAAAATAACCTGTAGTGGGTGGTATTTTGTTTTGGAGGGCTTGAAGAGGTGTCTGTGCTGTTCTATAATGGTGTATTCCAGCTACTGCCTCAAGAATGAGTGTACAACATACAGGAAAGCTGTTTTCTGCTGGAGAGCTGCATGTGAGCATGCACACATGCATTTATCTATGCTAGATGGCAAGTGTCCTGGGGGAAAAAAAAACAAAAAACAAACAAAAAAAAACCTGTGGTTAATTTGCAGCATTTTTTTTCTTGAATCTAGCTGAACTGGATAATTCATTAGACTGTCTTTCTGCAAGGAAATACACCTAAAAGGAACTATACATACATCATGCATGTCACCCAATCCTCTGCTGCGTTTTTTTCCCCTTCATACCATTTCTTTAGTTCCCAAATACAACCACAGGTTGTACCCGAAAAAAAAAATAAATCATAAATGTTTATTGTGCATCATGAATACATCTTAGGGAATCTACATGATATATAAAGTGACAATATTTACTCTTTCAGAATTCTTCATTACTGTATGAGTCTTGATGACTAGATTAGCAAAATAACCCTGGAAGAAAATTATCTTAGTCCTGGCTAAGGGTAAATCTGTTTGTAACTAGGAGTACTATTACCAGCAATATCCAGCCAGATCAATCTCAAATGCAATGAACCATTTCTGAGGATTTCAATTGCAAATGGAGATGTTTTAAATCTAGACTTTCTTTTTACTGTTATCTTGCTTTTTAAAACAGGATAAATTCTTCATTAATTAATCCCTTCCAAACAGATTTATGTATCTATATCAAGTTAAGGCTAAACATTTAGTCAAGAAATGTTGGCCTTTGGTAACTTAAGAACTATGGTGGTTCTTGTCGTGTTGAGTCTTCAATGTCTTTCCCTCGAATGCTAAGGCTAGATTCCAAGTTGATTTACGCACCATTAGGTATAATGGGCACAGATCAGTGCAGTAATTGGCTTTGGCACTTGTCTGAGGCCAATTTTAACCAAAACCTCAAATTCAGCAAACATTCGCTTGTCCTGCAGGAGTTTTGTCCCTGATAATGCTGTCTGTAACTAAGAATTAGCTTCATTCCTTGTTAAGAAAAAACACATTTATGTATCTTAAAGGGAGCAATCTCTTGTTCAAATGCTACTGTAAATTATGGGTTTACTCCCATGGCCTTGATGCATTTTTGGATTAGATGTTAGAGATTACATGAAATCAGATAAAACTCTGAAATGGATATTCTGGCCCCACCTAAAGGAACACTGTACCTAAGGCCCACCAGTGCCATACAGTTGTTACTTGCTGCTAGTAACTGTTTTCCTCTTCTTAGTACTATCTGAACTTGTTACCTTCCTTTATTACATTCATTGGACTAAATTATATGCTTAGATTTAATTTTATCTAAAACCATACTGGTTGTGACACTGGAGGGATCATGCCTCCAAAGGCTAGTGTTTTCAAAAAGAGTCTGGCCGGAAAGCTGTGGACTTCTATCAATGTAGCTGTGTGCTGTTTGTTCCAACTAGCCATAGATTTAGAAAAAACTCGAAAAATTATTTTTCAGCACTGATCACTTCAGTGGTTTCTCTTAATTGCATTATTTTCAGCTGTAACTGGCTTCAGATGTCACATTGCCACCGTGGATGTACACTAAGGAGGAATTTGTACTGTCCAGGCCCCTCTGATGTTCTGGCCAATCTCAAGACTTGTCAGTATTTTTCTGTCAGTAAGAAATACTTTAGAAATACGTGAGATTATTTGCATTTTTCTCCATCTTCCTTGAATGCACATGATTGCACCTCCCAGCACAGCTTGCTCCAGGGAGTAATTAATTTACTGCATATCTCTTCATGGAGTATCTTGCTCAGACAGTTGCTCTTTCAAGGTGGGCTGCACAGCTATTCTTTGTTCTCTCCTCCTGTGGGTGGCACTTTAATTTTAGCATGAAAGAAAGGAGGATGATTTTCCATATGTTGCAGAGAAAAGTCTGTGAAAAGTTAGCTATACTTAAGAAATATATCAATACTTGGAGATGTTCTTTTTAAACAGTCACCGAGCTAGGGTGTTATTTTCCTGTATCATAACTTTGCCAAGGATTTACTATGAGTTAGCATTCTGGTTTAGTTTGTTGCCACAACATTTGCTTTCATGATTTGAGCTCTGTTTTATGGTTCTTATTAGGAATGGAAGACCACTGCACTTGTTAACTTAGATCATCCCGTTTATTCCAAACATCAAGTTTTATGATAACTGATTGTGCCACCTCATTGTCATCACCATCGATCCTGTGAACAGTCAGAAATATCTAAAGTTGTCTTTATAAAGTATATAAATACTTTGCTTTTATACATTGAGACAACAAATCCAATTGTAAACACTAGTCCTTGACATCTCGACTATCTCTGCAAAATGAGCCTTGTGCAAATCTATTTATCCAATTTCTCATAGAAACAGAATACTCCAAGAACTGAGCAGACCTCCCCTCTGCCCCACAACCTGTTTTCTCTCTTGCATTTGGAAGTGGTTGAGTGTATTTCTGCCTTGAAGTAAATTTCAGATTTCCATGGCACTTTTCAGCTCTGTAGTGTGTGTATAAAACAAGAAATCTTTCCTTTAGCTTCTTACTCAGTAATTGTAAATTATCCCTTTTTTAGGCCATTGGTTTTCCTAATTGTTTTCATGTTATAACTCTAAAGGTATTCTGAAAAAAAAATTATAGAAATACTTGAGCAAAACTATTTACAAATGCAGTCTGTGAAATGGTGGTTATTTTTGTTTTTGAAATTAGAAGTGACAGGTAAACAGTAGATTACAAAACTCTATTCTCATTTTATTTGTGGACCACTTGTGAATTCTTCTATTTCTGGAGATACCTTTAGAAACTTGAATTTTCACATCTTAATGCATCTAATTCTTTTGAGTTGAGTCATACGTTATTTTTACTGTCTGATGGTGTATCCACCCCAACATTGATAGTTGCCTTCTACATAATAATATATTCAAACAGGTTTTTATGCGAAGTACAGGATTGTAATAAAGATTTGAAATGTTTATCAGAATCCTAGGTGAAAATGGTAATGCCTCAAAATGTCCTTGAGTGATGGTTAATAAACCTAAAAGAAAAGGATTGTAAGCAGTTATATTATTAACTTCCTAATAATGACCAGTATCATTTCTTTATGTTTCTAGTCCTGCTGTTCAAGTGAGATGGTAGATATAGCTGTACATCTTAACACCTGGGAAATTCATTTGTAACAGAAGCCACCACCCAGAGTTTAATTCCACCCAGAATAATAACAGCAGGTTAACACCTACTATCAAGTGCTTATTACTTGGATAGTAACTAATAAAAACAAAAACAAACAAACAACAACAAAAAAAAACCAACTACAAGGCATGTATTTTAATCTTATCCCAACTGGATCAGTCTTCATCTCTTCAGTAATGAGGTACTCCTAAACAAGAAGGAATTTGAAACAAACAGAGTAGAAGAACGTCACACTGTTTACTAACTTAAGTCCCAGGCTGGCTAAAATGTCTTCTAAAATTTCTCCAGTTCAAAGGACAAAACAGATCACTAACTAAACAAGATATGAAACAATTCACTCCTCAGAGTCTGAGTGAATTATTTGACCCTTCTCAAATTTTGTCAACTTTCTTTTCCCAGTAGGTGTTCACATGACCGGTTTTTAGGGACATGAATGAAAATACTCCTTTGGGGACGGGGAGGGAGGCAGACAGAACTGACTAATAGATCTCTTGCATTGTGAACAGGAAAGTTGCCATCTTCACTTGGTGATGCCTAGTGAGAAGAAGGGTATCTGTATGAGGTTGAAACTCCCGTCAGCTAATCTGAAATAAAGACTGGTCCAAACTTTCTCATCTTTGAATGGAACCACTTGCTGTTACTTCTAGAGGTATCCAGTTGAATGGAAACCTGCAAGTCCCAAAACAGTCATAAATCTTTTTTGCTAATGAGTGAGAAGTTTCTCAGCTAAAGACAACATCCTCACTCATTTGAACATAGATCACAGGTTCACATAGCTGCCTTCCACTTTCCGATGCCACTCAAGAGCACAACATGTCACTGCTTTGTCAGGTCATACTGTACCGCTGGGCAGGTGAAATCCAAGCTGAAAAAATAGGCAAGGTTAAATTAAATCTACTCAGTAGTCAGCACTGTGTTAAAATAGGTGAGGCAAATCAGTGATAAGTCTGTTAACCTCAGATCTTATAAAAGAAAAGTTAGAGAAAAGAGTTTCAGGGTAATTACTACTCTTATTATTATTATTGTTTTTGAGTGATTTACATCACAGGAAACAGAAGAGTAATTTCCTATTAAGTAGTGCTTATAAAATACTTTATTGGAAGAAGCTATGAAATATGCATATGACTAACTGAAAGTATGAATCTTAAGAAAAAAATCACAATTTTCCTCTAAACACTGTGGAATAGAAAAATAGAAAAGCAATATTCTGATTATAAGACTTTTTTTTTTTTTTTTTGTCTTAAAGTGAATGCTGTATGGCAGCAAATCAGTAAAGGCAAGTATAGATTACTTTTATTTTTTATGGAAATATGTATTTCAGTATTCAAGTATTGAAAATGTTGAAGACATCTTCGTGCACTATGGTTGCTTCTTTGAATTATCTTCAAATTCCTTTTTTTGTTTGTTTGTTTTTTAGTTTACTCTGTTTGCAGTGCTGTTTTTCACAATCTTTTGGTAGAGAGCAATCTGTAGGATTTTGAGGAATTCTTTTGAGGCTTATTCACCAAAGATTGAGAGTTTATTTTTTTGCCTGTATAAACATCCTAATAAAAGTACAAGATTTTATTTAGTCATAAAATGTCTTTAGAGAATAGAAGCCAAGAGCTGAAATGCTGCATCTTGAAAAGCAGAAATAAACTCATCTATCATCCCAATAAAGTTTATTATTTCCTTCATGATTTTTCTTCAGTGTTACATGCCTCTGCACAGATATAGTAGAACATTTTCTCCCTCTGCTTGCTGAACTTTTAAGCAAAATGTCCTTCAGTACTTCCAATTTCTGACCTTAATTACCTGAGAAATAATTGAGGCAAACATGTTTTTATTATTTTTCAACTGTTACCTTATAAGTGTGACTATTCTGGAGGAAGTCTTTCTGCTGCTGCTTAATAACTGTTTTTTCCCTGAAGTCATGCCATTCCAAGAAGATGAATCTAATTCCGCAGTCTCTTTTCAACCTCTCCTTTTCAGTAGCAAGCACCTGTTTCTCATAAAATATTTTAAAGTTATGTGGACACCACCTTGCGTTAGTCATATGTGTCCCTTGCTGTAAGATCTCTATTTCATAGATACTCCAATGAAAGTTCATACTGGTATTCTGAGGGGTGTGTATGTGTGGCTGTTGTTTTGTTTTTGATGCTTTAATAAAAGGCTTATTTAGAGCTAGGAGTCTACAAGGTTGACTTTCTGCAAACCCAACGATCTCTTGAAGAGCTGTGTTACTTTGCTCTTCTGCTCAGACAGTATTCGTGTTGCCAGGTCAGGCCATTTCATAGCTGCAGCAGAAACGGTGGTTTGTAGCATCTAATACTGCTGGTGAAAAGAGATGTTAACAAGACACCTTATTAAGCAGAAAAGGGACTGCACTCTGCTGGAATGGCTATAGTCTGTGTTATTGTAGGCATAGATATACACATGAAGCATGTATATCTTCGATTATCTTAATGAATTCATAGACATATGGTGTTTTGGGGGAGAGAAAGAGAGAGCTAAGTACACTGTAAACAAAACCTAAACAAGGTCCAGTCATTGGAGGGTGCCTGAGGTTGGCAGGAGATGTTGTAAATACTCATGTGAAGTAAATATTCATCAAAGAGTTAGGGAGGACATGGACCTGGTGAGAGCAAGGGGCACATTCCCTGCTGCAATCATCATTCAAAAGCAGCTCAGGTTAGCAAAATGAATCTGTCACACACTGCAAGTCAAAAACACAAATGTTGTTAATTGTACTTTGCTATGTTGAAATCCCAGGCTTCGCAGCTATGTCAGGAGTTTAAGTAAAGCTTAAAAATGTAAGTGATATTTGTGTATAGCCTGCAGAAAACAGACTGTACCTCATTTTACAATGGATGGCAGATATGTATCTACCCCCTCACAAGTTTCAGGATGGCATTTTGATGTCGTCTGCAGTTTACATGCTACTGTTGTTTTTTGTTGTTGTGGTTTGTTTGTTTTGTTTTCCCCTCCAGTTGTATAAACATTCAAATTTAATATGCAGACTTCTGATGTTGGGGGGGGGAGAAGGAGAAAAATCACAAAAAAAAGTGCCAGCAGTAAAGTGCTTGTTTAGGTAAAGCAGGAGCTGCCATTCCTGCAGCAGTTCCAGCACTAGGGATGTTGTAAAGCCATGTGTGTAATCACACTGGAGTAACAAAGGTTGTGTCATCCTAACATTACAGTATGTTTTTGGACTACTTGCATGTTCTGCAATATTTATCATCCAAAATTATTTACTGCATCTATCTGCAATTAAGTCACTATGACTCATGAATGGTTTCTTGCTGATTTTAATAGCAGGAAATCAAAGATGTGGCTTACCTGCTGTTTTCTTCCCCATTGACATGTCTAAATTAACCTAAAGAATCATGTTGCTGCTGGCTATAACCACAACTGTAAATTCAAAGGGCACTTTCAGTAAATATTTTGTAGTATTTGCTTAAAATTCACAGCTTCAGCAAACATTTCTGCTAGCAATTAATTTACTAGAACATGCCAAAAGCAAACACAAAAGGGATGCAAAACTGAAGTCCAAGTAAATGTGTTTTAAGATTGAAATGAATATTCATAGATAGTATTTTGCAGCATTGACTCAATTCTAGTGGCAGTTCACGAGGGACATGCTATCTTCTCCTTCCTTAACTAGTGGAGGTATCATTTGCATTAAGAATAACAAGTGCTGTTCTGCCTGTATTCAAGGAGAAGCAGACTTCTGAGTTGGCTTTGACTCGGCCAAAATATTTCCTAATCTTCAGTCATCTCCTACTGTATTGGAAGAACATAAAAACACATCTCCTGAGAATCACTACAAAAACAGTAAAATAATTTGCTAGTTTAAAATCATTTCTTCCAGCAGAGAGACTTGAACTAGGACAACTTTGATCTTGGAATAAATTAGATCTTAAATTGCTTAGATCTCCTGCAGATAGTACAAGAGCAAAAGGATATGCACCTTCATCTCTCCTGTCACTATGTTTTTATTTTTGTTTTTTAATTTTAATGGTATATTGAAACTGATTCCTTCCTTCCATGTTGTTCTGTAGTATGAGGAGCAAAGGGCTCCTCCATCTGCCACTTAGCCGATATGTCATAGTTTACACTTAATTGATGTATTCTGGGGTTGCGTTTTTAGAAATAATTAAAAATTAGGGTAAGCTCTCACTGCATTTCAGAATCTTATAGATATCTGGGTTTCTAATGTAGAAAAAAAATGATTAAATATCAATTCAATAAGTATTCTTTTATACGTTAAATGATTGTAGATAGTGAACCTCTGGTAGTTGATTACCAGGAGGAGATTCTGTAGAAATTGTTCTCTGGTTTGCATTCTCTTTTTATTGTCTCGAGCTGAATGATTTGTTTTGATGATTATATATACTTTGTATTGCTTAGACTACAGATTTATTTTACATGCAAATATTATCCAATTTCATGTCTTCATTAAACTTTAATAAGGCTTTACGAACTTAGTGCATAAAAGACAATATTGAATCAACAAAGCCTATATAATGATGATTGAAATACAAGATCCAGGAAGAGTGATGGGGGAGGTAGCTCAAGTGGTAGCAACATTGGTAAGCCTGCAGATGCATTAAGCTTATTTTTTGAGCTCCAATAGTTACAAAAGTATGAAGAGTCTGGGGGGGAAAAAAAAAAAAAAAGAATAAGAGGGAAGATGAGTACTGCTGTTGCTGTCAATGGTACACTTGAAAGTAAATGCTAATGATGTTCATTTATATGTAGTGCATGTCATTTCTTTTAGTGTTTTTAAGATGATAAAATAATCATAAAAAGAGATTCAGTTTGTGGGTTATAGCATATGATGAAAAACCTGAGTAAAAAATGTCATGCTATTGCAAAAATGCAAGGATGATGATGAATCACAAATAAACCCTAAGTAGAAAGTATTGGGTGAAGGAATCAGGTCCTAAAAAACTGCATTAAATACTCAAGCATAAAATCAAACCAAATGTTCTATTCAGTGCCGTACTGATTTTACTGCAATAGAAGTTAGACATGCCAGCTGCTTTCTTTGCTCTGGCTGGTACCACTCAAGCAAACACAGGTATGAACACTAACTAGAAACTAGGAGAAACTGGCACGCAGACAGGAGCACCTAGCTTTTGCTGAGACAGCCTACAGGGTGTGGATGTGGTTAGTGCTCAATTTGTTGCTTTCCTGGTCTTTTCAGAATAAAAAAATATAAAGACAGTAACAAAGAAGGGCATTCAGTGTACCGGCATATGCAATATTAAACAGCAGGGGAAGGGTGTAACCTGTAAGTGCTTCTGTGCCAGTGTTAGAAGCCTAAAAAGTGAGACAGAGAGCAGGAGAGCCAGGCGTCGGATGACAAGCCTGCTATGATACATATCTGAAATGCAGTAGAAGGAGGATGATCAATGGAATAGTGATCAATGGGGTAACAGAGTTGCCAGGCTACCAGCTTTGCAGGAATGAGAGAATAATATGTACAGGCAGGAGAGTGTCACAGCATGAAAAGTGTAACAGCTTAAAAATAGTGCCAAAAGGGAAGGCCTTGCACAGGATTTCTGCCCACTCTAATAATAGAGATTAACTAATAAAAATAAATAGGAATGTACTGCAAACCCTTGCACAGGTCCATAACAGTTATTAGGAAATGTGAAGTTAAATCAGAGAAGCTGCAAATTTAGGACCCTAAGTAATAAGAGATTGTATCTACACACACAGATAGGTCAGCGGTTCATCAGGATGAGATGGAGAGAGAGAAAATTTTTGGACACAGCTGACTGAATGGTAATGTTAGGACCCACAAAAAAAAAAAAAAAAAAAAAAAAAGGCAATTCTGGATTGTGTTGTGCTACAAAAGCTACACTTCAAGACAAATTAAAGATCCCTCCTTAGCAGTGAACACAATACAATAAAGTTCATGTCATAGTGGGAGAGAGCAGGCTGAATAAATTCAGTCTGCAAATACATCAGTATAGAGAAGGGGAACTATATATAAAAAAAAAGACAGTTATTTAAATAAATATACTAGTAGTCTGAAAAGTAGGGTGTCCACAGTGTGCAGTGTTCAAAAGTGCTTTATCAAAAGCACAGGTAAACTATCCCATTTTAAAAATAAGGAAAAAACAAAAGAAGAGAAAAAAGGCATTAAAGAGATCCAGCTCCTGGGAGCATGACTCTGAGGAGGCTGTCATAGGGAAGACTTAAAAATGCCCTTTAAAAAAAAAAAAAACACAAAGCTTGTCCAAATGAGAACTAGAAAAACTATAAATCACGGCAGGTCAAATGTAGGCAGGAAATAAGAGGACTAAAAATTTGAAAAGCAGCTTACAAGGCGTGCTCGAGCTTCTTTTCAAAGGTTCTTAAATCAAAAGAAGGGGTCAGGCAGGGCAAAGGTGGGACGACTTAATGACCAAACTGTAAGGAAGAACTTGGGATTTATAAAGCTATAGCAGAGAAGTTGGGTGAGTTCCTTTCATTGCTCCTTGCTGTTGAAGGTATTGGGGAGGTTTCTACAACTGAGCCATTCTTTTGAGTAAATAGGGTAGGGGTCAGATGAAGTAGCTGAGTGTGGGTAAATATACAGGAAATGTTAGACCAAACATGTATTGGATGTCAGTAAGTCCCCAGATCAGATGGCATTCACCCAAGAGAAACTCAAATATGAAATTGGAGAAGGACTGGCCAGGGTTTCTACCTGACCGTTGCAAATAGCTGGTGTTGGAGGACTGGCGGGTTGCTGGTCTAATTCCTTCCTGCTTCTTCCTCACAAAAGGTACTCTGTGGGGAACTACAGACTGAGTCTTGTTTCCCAGGCCAGTAGAAAGGTGAAATATAAAATAATGATGTCTTTGGGAATGTGAATAAACACAGTCTCTTATAAAAGAGGAATAACACTGAAGTGCTATGTGAGGTGAGCAGCATGGGAATGAAGGGATTCCCACAAATGTAGCATAGCTGGATTTCCAAAAGAGCTTCAAGGGAGCTATTAAAATAAATTTCCACCAGATTGGAGAAAACATAAATTTTTGGACTGAATGTTGATCAAAGGGTAGAAAGCAAGTACTATTGCTTCACTGTTGCTGTACAGAGTTGATGCAAAGCAGCAGCTCCCAGATCTCAATCAACATCTCAGCAATGACCTGGAAAAGGGAACAGGGAGAGAAAACCAAGTTTCTGGAGTCAGGTGCTGCAGCTTACAAGGAGGATAAACTCACATGGAGCTTCAGTGGGGATGAATGTGTGGTTGTGCACCTAGGTGCCTTAACCTAACACTGGACCTGACGAGGATCTGTCCTCAGCTGAAGGACAGGAGCTGCTGCCTTACAAGGAGGGGCTGAAAGGCTCCTCAGTCTGCAGGGAGAAGGCTGAGGGGGAGCTCTTCTAGATTTCTGAACTCACAAAAAAAGGCATTGGAGGCAGAACTCTGTTCAGCAGATCCCACAATACTTGGACTAGAAGATGTATTTTAGAAAATAGGAGACTTGTTAGAGAAAGTAAAGAAGGTCCATGTCTACGCAGCAATAAGTGCTACATTTTTGAGAGTAGCTGCCACAGGAGGTTGTTAAAGGGGCCAGCACTGGTAAGCCCAAGAGTATAAGTGAATATTTGTGGTTTATCTCTGGTAGGCACCTCAGCACCACACAGCCATTTGCTCATTCAGCCCCCTCTGGGGAGAAAAAGAGAATTGGAAAGGTGCAAGTGAGGACTCATGGGGTGAGATAAAGATAGTTTAATAGGTAAACCAAAAGCTGTGCTCACAAGCAAAGCACAGCATGGGATTCATTCACTGCTTCCCATTGACAGGCAGATGTCCAGCCATTTCCAAGAAAGCAGGGCCCATCATGCATAGCAGTTATTAGGAAGACAAATGCCATCATTCTGAATATCATTCCTCCTCTTTTCCCCCAGCTGTTATTGCTGAGCACAACATGATATGGTATGGAGTATTCCTGCAGTTAGTTTGGGTCAGCTGTGCTTGCTGTGTCCCCTCCCAGCTTCGTGTGCACCCCTAAATCTTATTGCTGCTGGGACAGCATGAGAAGTAGAAAGGTAGAAGAGTCCTTGGCTCTGTGCAAGCACTGCTCAGCCCCAACTAAAACGTTAGTGTTATCAACACTGTTTTCATCACAAATCCAAAGGGTAGCACCATACAAGTCTCTATGAAGAAAACAAACTCTATCCCAGCCAAGACCAGGGCACTAGTAAAAAGATGAGACAGAAACATACCTTCACTGTCTTTGATCAATCTTGGCTGCTTGGAGACTGCAATGAACAGCAGGGAGTGGTGAGGCTTGGCTGCTCTCCCTAGATAGAGTTTCCTACAGAGGCTTTCCTCCTTAAAGCAGTGGACAAGATGAACCACTGTCATCTTGTTCTTTACAGTGTTCACATCCAATTAATTTTCAATATTAAGTGGTTTTCTGCATTCATAAAGCTGGTCTTTCTGGATAAATAAAGGAAAAATATGGTCAGGAAAATCCAGGGAAAAGCTCTTGCTAGTACTTCTGTGACATCTCATAATTCATAGATTTAAATACTGAGATCCTATCTCTAACTGGGGACTGCCATAAACATCCGTCAGTGAGCTTTGCATTCCTTAGAAATCATACTACATGGCTTCTTTTTCTGCACCCAGTTTTTAAAGAAGTAAACTGGAATTTCTCATGTGAACTGTAAGTAAAGATACTAAAAGAAATAATGCCGTACAACAGCTCTTCTCAAACTTACTTGACAGGAGGAAAGAGGAAGGAGCACAGAGGAAACAGCCACATTGCAGACCTCAATGAGAGGTCTCAAATTCTCAAATGAGAAGCTGCGAGATACTATATACATTGTGCCAAAGAACTGTGCAGTATCCCTGCCACCAATAGTTTTCATTATGAGGAATAATGATTTTAGATTTCTGTTCAGTAGTATGCTTATTTTTTATCGAAGGAGGTCATGTTATGACTTAAGCCAAACCCCTTAATTTAGGAGATTTTTTAATCTCCTAAAGCTGTGAAGGGGCAAGGCCATCCAGTGGGCATCTCCTCTTTGTAGGATTTTGTGTCACATATGCATAGAATAGAGCAAGTGTTGTTCTGGGGAGATGCAAGCCCCATTTTTGGAGAGCAAATCTTAGGAGCTAGTGCATATGCACAGAGGTATCAAAATAGTGGCCCAAACTGTGTCTCATTCTGAGCAAAGTGGTTGCTTTTTAAAAGCTGTTGTATTCTGCGACACCATCAAAGTCATGCCTGGCCTGCACGTGGTGTAACACCATCAGTACTGCCTACAAATCTGCTCTGCTTTCTGGCAGGGGTTTAGGAGGTAACAACAGGGCTCCCATCTACTACAGCCTGGTGTTTCTTTGCTTTGTACATCCATATAGCAAGGTAAGAACTATAATGCTCTGAGAGAAATTAAGTGAAATTGAGGTTCTTCAGGTGATTTGTACTTGCTTGGTTTAATGTCGTACAATATCAGTCAGGAGGTAATGACTGGTAGCAAGATGCAAGGCTCAATCCAGAGGCAATATGACTGAATTGACTGGAGCAGCCAGAGAGGTTTGTAGTGAAACAATTGTCTTTGCCCAAGCCCTGCTACAAGTCATCCTGCATCTTCATAATTTTGCGTGTGTTTTATTGTTGTGTTAATTTTTAGGAAGGAGGTGGGGGAAGACATGGACAGTAAAGAAGAAAAAAAATAAAAATTACTGTGTGACACAGTTTATTTCTTATGTAGAGATCAAAGTCATTTGTGAAATGCTATGGTAGTAACATTTCTTTCTGATGGACCAAACATTAAATTCCTGCTTACATCTACTGGAAGCACTGCCAAGAAAATTTCTTCAGGGCTGGCTCACTGCTGAACTTTCCAACTGCCCAAGCAATAGGATTTGTTATGAGAATTGACTGACTACCAGCGCGTTTGTACAATACAACCCCCATAAAGGAGGCGGATCAGGAAAGAAGTCAAAGCATGAATGGTGTGAAGTTAAAACCAGTGAGGAGAGAAGAAATTACTCAAGCTGTGCTCTAGAATTATCTTCCTTCAAATATCTTCTCTGCTCACCAGAAATATGAATAGCTGGTATGCTGCATTGGAGTCAGTTGATTATTTTGTTTGTTGGAATTACATTCAGCCCACATTGGTGCTTAAAACCTTCTGCTTTTCTGGCGTATCCAAGATCAGAACTTGCTGCATGTGAAAGCTCTGTTACTGAGGACTTCTTCAATTCTACAAAACTGCATAAATATAAGTAATTTATTTTTGCTTTGTTTGCTGAATGTAAGCACACATAGGTACAGCACCTGCACCCAAAGGTAAATACATACATGGTTCAAAAATATACTCCACTATAATCTAACTTCAGTAGTTTAAAACCCCTTTTGACTTCTCTGAAATCAAATTACTTCTCTGACCTTAAGCAAATAAGGCTCTTTTCCTCTGTATGATAACCCACCACTTTCATGCAAATATTGCTTCCTTTCTTAGTTCTTCCATTAGTGTTTCTTCCTTGCTGGGACACAGGTGGCATCCTTTTTCCTTCTGTCTCAAACTACAAATGTATACTCTCGAAAAACCTCTGGCTTATTTGCACTGTAAGTTGTTTTCATCAACATCTTTTATGGTAACGGGGAGTATTTTTGTACTTAACACTGAAGGGCTTTTTCAGGCTAACAAACAGTATTGGCACCATATTGTTCATAAATATAATCTTGAAGATGTCACTTCCCAAGAGACATCAAAATTATCATCTGCCATAGGTAGCAATGGCATGTATTACAGCTTAGTTTTGCATGATGTAATGCAATCTGCAGAGTAAACAGGACATCTATTACAGTGGTTGTAATCGCTTTCTCTTTTATGACTTCACATTTTTATTATGTCTTCATTACACAGCAAGATATATTTCAACTTTGACCTTCATCTGCAGAGTGAATAAGAAATAGGGTTTCAGTAGATGAAAGCAATTTTTCACTTGTAAAAGCTGCCTTTTGGTGATAATAGCTAAAAGGCTTCAGATGAAAATTTTTGTCCACTCAAACTGCATAGCAGAAAAACACATTGAGTACCCTTTTCTCTAAACACAAAATACTCTTCTGGAATTCTGCTGTATTCTGTATGCATCTGGTTTGCATCTTCCATGCTGAAATCTACCTTCTCTTAGCAGAGAAACAACCTGTTCACACACATGTGATTAAGCACTTAATTTAATATATATATATATATATATGTATTTCAAACATAATTTGACTGCAATACAAATCATTTTCAGAAACTTGTCATTTTATCGGTTCCATTGTACTAGCTGTATAGAAATGACAAAAAAGAAAAAAAAAAAAAAAAGCAAAACCAGAAAATATTCAACAATTTGGTTTCACAGCTTCATTTGCATAAATAAGATGTTATTAAACAAGAGCTCTGGAAGATTATTACTTGAGCTGTTCATCTGCTAGGATTTTGCTTATTTTATGCATTTCTAGTAACTTATTTTTTTTAATGACTTAACCTTTTTCCATTTTAACTATATCCTTGTTCAAGTGTTACATATTGCAGAGATGTATCTTGTGAACTGTCTTCAAACTCTCATATTTAGGAGTTTGATTTATTGGGAAAGCTGACAGTGTTTTCAGAACTGGTCTCAAAAGAGTTTGTACGTCAGGGGAATTCTTGGGCTTAAAAATTTACAGTGTATCCTGGGAAGTTTCTTAACTATCAAAATCTTAGAATGAATGAAATGTGAAATCAAATAGTCCAGAAGAGGCTGATGAAATATTCACATGGATTTTAAGATATACCTGACAATTCTCAATACTGATGTCATTAGAAATGAGAATGAGTTGGGGGGAAATTAAGGGAAATCTAAAATAAGATGGTGAAAACCCCTTAAATCTAAGCTGCTGGATTCAGTACTTACTCTTGGAAGCAGAAGGGTTGGGGACAGGACAAAGACAAAAACAATAAGCATGTATAATGAAAGTGAGAGAAAATCTGCCAACACAAAATATGATAAAGAAGGTTAGAATAAATGTAGGAGACTATAAATGAACAATTTGCAATCAGATTTTTGTCCTAATACAACTGCATTCATTGCTACAATTCTGAGTGTTTTTGTCATACCAATCTTTGCAAAAATGAAGTTCCGCAAGGCAGAAACACTCTATCCCCTTTTATCCTTGATATTTCTCTTCAACATACGCTTTAGTTTATAAAGGAAACCCCTACTTTTGTTTTATTTATTTATTTTCCTGGGGAGAAAAAAATGAGCATGTTCTTTCTTGGGGGAGATCTGAATGAAAGCTTCATGATTGCTGCCTTGGAAAATACTTGTAAATTATCACCCCTACAGGAAATTATATACATATACACACACACACACACACACATATATATAAATAAAACCATACCTTCTTTGTTATTTCTGTGGGTGAATTTTTTCAAATTGTTATTTCTCTGGTCTTATAGATTCAGGAAGGAATTCGTGATTTCATTCATTTGATTTCATCCAGTATGCAATAAGTTGTGTTTAAATACAGCAAATTCAATCAGTTATCGTCTTGGATACTTTTATTAATGCAAGATTCTATTGAAAACATCCTGAAGACTCCTGAAAGTTTTATAAACTGGAGTTAATCTTTATCATTAACATTATATATTTGAGACATACAAATTTCTTTCTCTACATATACCCCCACCTATTTATATACATATTTAATGCCTTCATAAACCCCTTTGAGATGTTGAGGCTAAGAGTGTAATATCATGATTTCTGATCATAAAAGGTATTATTCAATGGCAAGAATTCTGAACATAAACAGATACTGTTGTAGTAAAAACCTGTTTTCTCAAAGCATAAATTGCAGCCTTGCACAACTGAGGAGAGTATATGATTTAGTATTTATTTTAAAACCATAAACTCATCTGGGCCACTATGGAATACTCTGGGCTACTTGTAAATTAGGAGACTGCTGGTAGACTAGGTTTGTATCAGAGCTGGAAGTGTAACCGTGTGGGCAAATCTCCCCTGAAGTGTCAAACTGTGCTATTTTTCTTGTAGCGTAGCCCCCATTTTCGTTATATATGAGAGCCCTTCTGCACTGATTCTGTCCCTGTGACTTGCTGAGTTGATGAGCCATCTAGCTTGCTCTGGGTTGAGAAAAAGGATGGAATTTTAGGTAATGGCAAAAACGTGTCTGCCTTAAAAAACAAACCACAACACATTGCTCAGAGTGGGGATTATCTCTGAGAGATGGTGTCTCACATCAGACTTAGCTAAACTGAGAAATGATCATGCTCAGAAGTTGTTCTTACCTACAACCTTGGCAACAAGGCCCTGCAGCGTGCCCTATACAGCTATGTACTAATGATACCATATCAGAAGGTGTTAACCACACTGCTCAGACCGTCTGCTGTTTGGATACATGCAGAGCAGGCTGGTGTCCTTCCCAGTGTCCTGACAGGCAGCTGAGGTTTTTGGTTCACAAACGCTGTTCTGATGAAATGATGGTAGGAATCATGATCAGCGGTCATACCTTGGATCTAGTTTTACCTCTGTGAAAAATGTCTTATCTTTGTGTGAAATACATTGGTACATTGGCTTGCAAATTTTCTGGTTCTAATGTCTTGTGGAACCCCTCAGAAGGCAGAACGATTTCAGAGAGGACATCTGTTGAGACTTTCCTTACAATATCGGTTCTCTTTACATGGAAGAGAAAATTAACAAACGGTTAGGACTGCTTTAAGATTGTTCTGGTGAGTGAGGAGATGGAAATTATTTAGGGGAAAAGATGACTTCTCCATTGTCTTTCAGATAAGATGTTGGAAAAAGAAAAATCCTCAAGGAATATTTTAAAAATAAAGTTATTAATATATATATATTTTTTAATTCTTCAGAAGGTATTTTAATTTTTTTTTGAAGTGCCAGGGTTATCAGTATATCTATTAATGACCTTTTTTTGTTTGTTTGTTTGTTTTTTTAAACTCAGCGTAGGTTACAAGGACAAAAAGGTTTGGAATGATCAGCACAATCCAGTGCATATTATTTTAATTAGTGTTGTTCATAAAAAAAAATCCATCCACAGTGTTGCAGCAACCAAAATGCAGCTTTGGCAGTTGCATGTAACCTGAAGTGATCACCAAATCCTGCTTCATGTTCATCCAGCTTTTTAGATCCAGCTCTCCCGGAGGTGCAGGCAGCCAGTGTTAAGAGTTGTGAACACAAGCAGCAGTAGAATATACATACAGGTCACTGTCTATGGAAATGCTGTAAAGCAAATTTCAAACTCCCTAAGGTGTCCTTAACCACTAAAAATACCCTGCTTGCTGCCAGATCAAAGTGTAAATATATCCTGGAAGAGAATAAATTAACTTGATTGCTTATTGAAGTGAATTCTATCTAATCCTATACCTAAACAATTGATTTAGCCATTGCACTGGGTTTTAGAAAGAAAAATATCAGAATCAAAACACGAAGTCCTTATTTATTCAAGACCAAAGTTTGAACAGATGTGTCCGTGTATTGAGACAACATTTGAAATAGGCCATGGAAGAAATGTAAAATTCTTTCTGGTTTCCCACCAAAGGCAAGGTTTCTGTTGGCTGCAGCCTTAAGCTTAACTCTGAATGCAGTAACCTGATTCAATAAGGCGTTTAAACACCCATAATCATAGAAAAAGCAATCTGATGAATCATGGCCCTAACCACAAAAATTTGTCTAATGAAATTGTGTGAAATTAACTTTATTCACAAAACACACCTGTTCTGCTGGGAAGATGGCTATAAATATCTTTATGCCACCTGCCCCAGCTGTGAGAGCTCCTATAAATCATGTAATTCCCTCTGACAACTGATACTGCCTTGAGGGCACCCTTTTCTTTCTTTGTGCTTTTTCTGAAAATGTGTATTTGCATAAATACAAATTTGTATGCCAATAAATTTTCCACTAGATTTCCTTTTCCTCTCATAAACTTGAATAATGTTCAGTTTATTCATAATTTAGCCTTCCCTCTTCACTGTTACAGCTTCACGTACAGCCATGTTATGAAGTAGGGTGTTATCACTTGTGAATGCTGCCCATCCGAAGATGCTATCATTTGTTAAGACAGTGCCTTAAAGGAATTGTTTTCCTTTGGCTGTGTTGAATCCAGACGGAAAGAAATTAACTATCTGGAAAACCAAGAGTATCAGGGCTCTACTTGTTTATCAGTCTGATTTCCGGGTTGTCTTCATTGTGAGAAATTGATGCTCTCTTCTGAGGTTGAATTTAAACTCTAAGAAAAACTTGCCATAAGTCTAAAGCATGCAGTCTCCTGCTTATACCCATGCTTTTATCTGCTGTGAGATTTAGCCAGGTAAGCCAGTACCCCAAGGTGCCTGAAGGGGAAGAACTGCAATTCCTGCTCTCCAGGCAGAACGTGAGTCAACACTGTCATGTCGCTGAGAGAAAGCTAACTAAATACCTTATTAGGCCATATAAACAGAGCATAGACTGCAAAAAGGCATGAAGTGATCCTGTGTAAAAATACAATGATTTTCCTTCAACAAGGATATGGATTTATTGGTGGGAGTCCAGAAAAGAGCAATCCACAGCTGAGATTGACAGAATGGCAATGCTATAACCTTTAGAAGAGAAAATCACGGGGAGACATTATAACAGTTTTCAAGTACGTGAAAGGCTATTGCAAAGAGGAGAAAAAAAAATTGCTTCTGTGACTCACAAGACAAGCAGTAAGGGATTTAAACTGTAAACAGAGAAATTTGGACTTGCTCCTGGGGGGACGGGACAACAAAAACCCCAACTGTCTGCAATATCCAGAGTGTAGCACTGCAAGATGTGGCCTGAGGGGGATTGATGAGATTTTTCAGAATAAGCTGGATAAATATCAGCTGAGAATGACAAAAGAGTAGCAGCCTGCTCCCCTCACTTTTGATATGAATGTCAAGTGCACTTTTAGAATAATTCTAATTAGTCCTTTATATGCATAATCTATGTAAACAGTATTTTGATAGATCTATACAATTCCAGCTACATACAATTGTACTTTGATGCACATGTGAAATAGATATGAGTAATGCTAACTTTTTATTGCAATACATCTATTACTTCATTTTTACTACTAATAATTGATTTTATTATTGAGATATAATATTGTTAATCTTTATTCTTCCTGTGATTACAATATAACTTTCTACCAGCACTTTAAACCAAAGGGAACATAGTCTTTTAAAAGTGACTTTACCTGCAGATAGCATGGAAATACTTTCTATTTACATCATATTTCATTCTAGAGGAATGGGAAATGTTTGTGTGTTTTTTTGTTTTTGTTTTTTAACGTATTGTGATGTGGTTTTCTTATATGTATTTTACTGATACATTGACTGTATTGACACAGATTGATTTTGTAAAATGGATGCTCAGAGGACAGTGTACAGTAACAGTTTATCTCTGTGTGAAAGGAGGATGCCTGACACCTTTAGTGTTAAGTCATTAGTTAGGGATGGTTTTATTTTAACATCTCTTTTTTTTTTCTTTTTTTTTTTTTTTCTTTTTTATGAGGCAGGAGATTGTGTGCTGTCTCACAGATAGTGTGCCCATTCATTTGCAGAATGATGCTCTGCGTAGGAAAATTGTATAGGCTTAACTGGCACAGACAACTTACACCAATTTGCTCATCCAGGTTGACCTGTGCTCAGTGGGGAGCTAGATCCAGAGGACACTTGCTTTCCTTGGGTGCGTGCAGACAGCTGCATGCCTCTGGTATGACCAGATCTGAATTTTCATTCTGAGGACAAAGAGGTCAGAATGGTCAGAAAGGTCTAAAAGTCGAGTGCATGCTGATTAGAAGATGCAATTAAGTGTTGGGGAAGGAAATGGTACCTTCCTGCCCGCACCCCCCCTTCCCTCCCCCCCATGCCTAGATGTCTAGGACAGGTATTGGTAAGGATGCACTACAAAGCCCATTGCTAATACCTGTTCCATTATCAACAAAGCTCAGGCATGGGTGCTTTTTAGGAGCTCCAATATTTTGCTTGAAAAATCCACTGTATAGGCAGTGTCCGAGTCTCAAACATTTTTCTTGCAGCGACCCTTCCAAACTCATACCTTGACCTATAGTTTGTCACTTTTCTGTTTTTGTTTTCTGGAGCTAAATCAGCTCATGTTTACAACGTGCTTAACTGAACTTGGAGCCTGTGCTCTCCCTTGGTTATACATCAAAGAGAATCTTTTAGAAGGCTTTGTCTCGTACACTGGCATGAAGGCAGTACTGCTGCGATGTCTGCCCCAGAGGAGCACTCACATGAAGTCTGAGTGAGCCTAGCAGAGCTGACAACTCATCCAGTTTGACCACAGTCTGGGGATAGTGTTAAGAATCCTAAACTTGCTCAGATGTTGCTGTTGCATCTCCTACAGTTTAAAACGTTGGTAAGCAGAAATCCCAGGAGTGAATTTAAAATATAGAAAAGTGCTGAAATTATGAATAGAAATGGAAGAGGATCTCAGAAGGAGCAGACTGGCGGTGTATTTTTTTGCACTTTTTTTAGAAAGGAAAAAAAAAAAAAAGAAAAGGCACAGGAATGGCTCAGATCCATTAGTCTACCTGCTTTATATCAAACCAAACACAAAATGGTCCTCAGAAGTTATGGAGGTGATATATGTGCTAAGGAGAATTCTTCTATGACCATGTGCTGCATTCATGCTTACAAACAGTCTTCATTGGACCTGGGATGGGAATTCTCCCTGTGCTCCAGCAGTTAGTTAATGCAACAGACACAAGATTGGAGTGGAAGATGGGTTCTTCAGTCTTCAGTTCTGAGCTGGGTTTGAAGATCTAGCCTTGTATATCCATATGACATTGCAGTATTTGGGTAACTGAGTACTGTGGCTGGGAAATGGAAATGGAAGTTAAAAGCTCTTCTAGATTCTGGTGTGGTTAAATGCTTGAAAATCAATTGTCATCCCTGTGCAAGACAGGTTAGCCTGTAGAAACTTCAAATTATGGAGTAGATCAGCAGAACCCTCCTGAAATGCTCAGGCATCTTCCACCTCCGTTTGAATGAAACTGCTGTATAGAGTTTGCAGTAGAAATGATCTCTTCTCCCCATCCAGTTTTACCCCAGAATCGTGAAACTTTCTCCTTCTTGCTGGTGGACTGCTCAAGAAAAATACCATGGCAAGCTGGCTCCACCAGCTGCATGTGATGCTTTGAGTGAGCAAGTGGGAGGTGCTTGCAGCCCTGAGACCTGCATCTCACCGTGATGGCTTTGAGATGCTGTCTATGAAGCCACAGATTGGACAGTGTTTTCAAATTGCTTTCTTTTCCTTTGTTTTCCCTATGGTGCCTTATTCACTATAGATCTCAATTTGTGTTTTCCTATGAACTACCAGGATTGTTTTGCTTATTCAGACCTTATTCCCACCATTATTGTCATGGATGCAAATTGTCATTTGTCACTGCTCGCCCTCTGTGTGGCTGTGCAGGGCATTCTGGTTGCAAATACTGGCTGCTCCCAGTTACCCCAGCGACCTGGGAACTGGGGAGAGGGAAGGCAGAAGGAGGTCATCCCCTATGTCCTGCCCCTGAGGGAGCACAAGGGTGGCTGAAACTTGCTGCAGTGGTTTCATAGAATATCCCGAGTTGGAAGGGACACATACGGAACATCAAGTCCAACTCCTGGTACCATACAGGTCTACCCAAAATTTTAGACCATGTGACTAAGTGTACAGTCCAAATGCTTCTTAAATTCAGACAGGTTTGGTGCAGTGACTACTTCCCTGGGGACCTTGTTCTAGTGTGCAATCACCCTCTCAGTGATGAACCTCTTCCTTATGTCCAGCCTAAACCTCCCCTGCCTCAACTTGACGCTGTTTCTGTGGGTCCTATCACTGGTAATTAAGGAGAGTAGGTCAGTGCCTGCCTCTCCACTCTCCCTCGCGAGTAAGCTGTAGACAGCAATGAGGTCCCCCCTCAGCCTCCTCTTCTCCAGGCTGAACAGGCCCAGTGCCCTCATCTGCTCCTCATACGTCTTCCCCTCTAGGCCCTTTACCATATTCATCCCCCTCCTCTGGACACCCTCCAACAGCTTTACATCCTTTTTGTACTGTGGTGCCCAGAACTGCACACAGTATTCGAGGTGAGGCCGCACCAGTGCAGAGTAGAGCAGGACAATCACTTCCCTCTGTCGACTAGTGATGCCATGCTTGATGCACCCCAGGGTACGGTTGGCCATCCTGGCTGCCAGGGCACACTGCAGGCTCATATTCAGCTTGCTGCCAACCACAGCCCTCAGATCCCTCTCTGTAGGGCTGCTCTCCAGCGTCTCATCACCCAGTCTGTAACAGATAGCCGGGGTTGCCCTGTCCCAGGTGCAGGACCTGGCACTTGCTCTTGTTAAACTTCATGCAGTCATTGCCCAGCTCTCCGATCTGTCCAGATCTCTCTGCAAGGCCTTTCCACACTCAGTCAAGTCTACAGCTTCTCCAAGTTTGGTGTTGTTGGCAAATTTGCTCAAAACACCTTCTAGTCCTACATCCTACATCTAAATCATTTATAAAAACATTGAAGAGGACTGACCCTAAATTGGACCCTTGAGGGACCCCACTAGTGACCATGGCCTGATGTGGTCCCATTTACCACGACCCTTTGAGCCCTACCTGTCAGCCAATTGCTCACCCATCGGATGATGTTTTTGTTAAGTTGTATGCTGGACGTTTTGTCTAGTAGGATTCTATGAGAAACCGTGTCAAAAGCTTTGCTGAAATCCAAAAAGATCACATCAGCTGGTTTCCCTTGATTGAATAGATGGGTGGTCTTATCATAAAAGGAAATCAAGTTTGTTAGGCAGGAACAGTGGTTTAATGGCAGGAACAATTGGTTTAATGCAATAAAAGATACTTCCTTGAATGTGTTAGTCGTGTGGCAGTCTCACTTCAAAATAGCTGTGGGGAACAGCAGAATTTCCCCTCATAAGAATACCTTCGGTTCTGTTAATGTCATTGATTTGTGTATTTTTTAAGATTTTTTTTTTTTTTTTCTTAATCTCCTCTCCAGTTTGATCTTTCTGTTTGATTTTCTTCAGCTCATGCCTAACCAGATAGTAAATGGTCATGGTAATGGTAATGTTTAGACATCTTGTGTTGGCCTCAGAGGGCACACATTCTGACATTGCAACTTTCTTAACAGACCCTTTCTTGCTTAAATCCCTCTGTTAGTTTATACAAAAAGTTTTGAGGAGGGCTTACAAGGAAACTGTTGGAGAAATGAGCAAGTATTTCTGTATTGTCTTTAAAGTCTTCTAATTGCCTCAATAGAATCTGGATTCAAACCCTACCAAAGCTGATGAAAAGCTTTGTTTTGATTTTAGTGGATTTGGACATATATTACTGTAAGGACCTTCTTCTGCCTGCCACCAAACTCTCTAACAGTTTTTATTTTTTAGTTAAATAAAATGGCTATTGTGTTTGCAGGAGAAACCTTAAACATTTGCAATATTTAGGCTACTAATTTTAGATCTCATGATATTTCATGCTCTCCATGAAGTTTCATGTCCTGGAGGGAGGTTATAATGTAAGAACTTCAGCTGTCATTAAAAACATGTATCGTTTGCTCTTAAGATTACACGAAGGAGCTAGCAAATATGGACAGTAAAAGATAAGAGAAAAAATATAAAGTCAAGTGAAATAATGATCCTTAAGTCAATCTCATATCTTTTGGAAAAGCTGACTCAGGGTGGTGAATGTATATAATTCATTCCAGTGAAAAAGAAATTGCCTGCCTACGCATACATTTCTGTGCATCTTTTCTTTGCTGCTAGTATTCATGACAGTGTTACAGCCATTCTTTCACAGCTGGAACCATTCCTCTGCAATGATAAATAGATTTGTGATAAGCACTTCAATCTTGGTGGAGACACCTCTTCACTTGGTGCTAGAATTGGGATAACATGCCCAAAAGCTTTGGAAAGAGGAAAAATGAAATTGCAATAAATATTAAATGCAAACTCCAGGTGTCACAACCTTTGGATATCTCTCATTTATTTTGTCATCTGTGTCTTTGCCACAGATTTTGCCTTTCTCTTGACAAAATTGGGATTTTATAATGATCAAAATAAGAATACTCTTTTCAGAGTATTTTCCCAACTCCTACAACTAACACCTTTTCCACATCAACAAAAGGTTTGTTGATCTTTAAAAGTTTCTGTAAGTCATCAGTTTGTAAGTGCAGATCAACTTTAAACAAAGGTGATATTTACATACCTCTGAGACTTGATTTGAATTTCACACAAAGGCATGTTACTTAATTGTATTTATTTATTTAGATAATAATTAATTAAGGCTGCCTGTCCAAGTCTCCTGGTGGCCCAATACATCAATAACTATCTATAACTGCTATCCGAGCAGTGGGGAATTAATTATTTTAACAGGAACTCAGCGAATCAACATCTAATGGAGATTCTTCAATGCAGTCTTTACTGTGAGGAAACAAATCCATAGTTTTCTCTGGAAATCTTATCAAACTGTACTTTCTGTGTCCTGCTTCTCCTTTTCTCTTTCTCTGTTTGTTCTGAAATTGGGAAGACATATGCTTCAACCCCTATTTGCTGTTTTGCTTTGCTTTAAGCTGCCCAAGCTTTGGGAATTGTTTTCACAGAAAACTGCTAGTTCTCTGAAACCACACCTAATTAAAGATCAATTTCAATGTTTTCCTGCATTTACAAATTCCTTAGTAGTTCACATTCCATTTGATGCTTTTGTGTGAAAATTATTTTTCCTAATGTGTGTATATTTACTCATATATATGTATATAAATCTCATATTGGAATGCAAGCCAATCAGGAAAAAAATAAGTTAAATGAAATGTTTAAATTATTAGATAACAATTATTTGATAATCTGTCTTGAAAAACATTTTCAAGATTTTTTATTTTATTTTATTTTTTTATTTTTAACTACAAATCAGGACAAAGCAGTGGAATACAAATTTAATTATCTTTTATTTTGACACCCTGCTGTTTCCTTCATTAGAAGCAAACTATCAGGAACATTATCAGAATCCTAATTAGATATGTTAATATAATTATTATGCTGATATTTATATACATGTATCAACAAAGCTACATATACATGTATTTATACACAACATGGCTGATCAATATCAATATGCTGAAAGGTGCCTCTGAACATATGTAACATTGCCTAGAAGGTTTATGGGAACAGTGAAATACGGTCCATTCACCAGCTTTCATTTTACATGGTGTTGTACTCAAGACTTAAAAAAAAAATTAAAAAAAAATGTGGGGTGAGTGTGGGGTTGTTTTTTTGTTAGCTTGATTTTTGGTATTTCAAGACATTTCTATTTCTATTTTGTATTTCAGTTCCTTCACCTGTGAACATTAGCTCACATTCACCATTAAAACCTTTTGAAGTCTTTTGTCAGGTACTGTAATGTGCCTCTCTATAAGTGCCGATAATCGTCCAATGTGATGGATGCATTAGATTTTCTAAAAAGTTGATGCCATTTTTTAAACTATATTTTTTAAACTATATTTTTTACTGACCCCTCTTCTAGGGTCAAACCAGAGAAGTAATAATATGACAACTAGGTGTCTGGATTCTTCTCTTGGCTGTTCTATGGCAGGGTTCATAAGTACAACTACTACATGAGAGCACTGCTAGGTTACATCTTCTAATTTTTATCAATAGACTGGTACCTGAATCCCTTTCTAAAATATCATTTCTGCTTGACCACATAACAGAGCTTTGTGGGCTATAAGTATCTCCCTTCTTTTAGTCAAAGTCAGGAAAAGCTAGTGTTCTGTACTGACAAGCAGATACATCCAACTCAGTTTTGTTTCTCTCCATTCTGTTTAAGCATCACAATATTATTTCTCTCAGAAACTAGGTGACACTTAAACATCTCACAAAGGTATTTTATATTGTGTAAAATACAATTCACTTAGACCTTATAATATAAGCCTTTTTGAAAACATATTTAATTCTCATACTTTAATTTCCTTCTTTAGGCTAAATTTTAATTCATGTATACCCAACAGAGTAATGTATCTGAAGATTTTTTTTATTCATATGCATTCACAAATCAAAGTAATAGCACACATTCCCGAGAAATATTAATCTTGTTCCTCCCCTTTTTTTTTTTTTTTTTTTTTTTTTTTTGTAACATCCAAGCAATATGTCTTTAGAAAAGAGCTAAATAAAAAGTAGGATACTAAATGCACCAAGATTAAATACTAAGAATTCAATAATTGTAATCATATAATAAATGGTATCCTCGTAATATCTGCTGTTGGTTTTGAACATAATGAATCATACAGCAATCATGCAGTTGAAGAGCACATAATTCTTATGGAAGCCTTTCATTATGGATGCGTGTTTTGTACTTCAGACTGAACTGTTCTGTGGTTGTAGGGGGAAAAATAAGGCTGAAGTTTTATGAATCTAAAAGTTCAGGATGAGAATAAAAATTAGTATGGTGTTTTAAAGAGAGACTGAAAACTTTATATTACTCTCTCTTATAGGGCTACTAAACACAACCCCCACAAAAGTGCACTAAGAATTTCTGAGACTTTGACAGTTATAGGCTCTATATAATCATTAATGTCATATGAATAAATAAAGCCTACTTAATTCAATACTAATGACATGAAGTAGGTTCAGACAATTTTCATCAAAAACGACCATATTCACTCATAGCTCTGCTAGAGTAATTGTTCATTGTTGTCATGTTATGCAAATTATTTTCAACCTTGTAGAGCTCTATAGACAGTATGGAGTAGCAAGATGGGGTGAAATTGTTAAATAAACCTGATGGTTTTTTGCTGGCGATTATCATTTTGGCATGTTTAAGTATAATTTTAATGGCAATTAGGAACAGAATTTACAAATGTATTTGATACATTTGGAGTTAGCCAAAATTACAGGATAGCAAAGGGATTATGAAGATCTCTTTTAGAATGAAAAGCACATTTATATGGAAGGAAGACCAAACTGGGCCATGCTCACTTCCAGGAAGATGTTTAAATAATCCTGAAAGACTTAAAACACTTCAAAGCATTTTATCTTTTATTAAGTTATTTTTCAAGAACTTTCTGAGTTTGCCTTGGCCTCCTATTCACTGCTACCCATAATGCACACAGTGTATAAATTTCTCTGTCCGGTTCTTGCATATTTTAATATATTCTCTGCTCACTTCTGCCATTTTTATAGAAGAAGAAGGAGATTATATTATAAACTTAATGGAGAGGATCTGCTCTAAATCAAAACTGAAAGTTTGAGAGACAAAACTTAGGAGAAATGTTCAAGCTAAGTTTCGTATGCGTGCACGTTTGCAGGCATTTGTTCTAGCATGTATGGCAAGGGCAAATGTGAAAAATGTATCAATTGGTCCCACTATGTGAAAACACATCTGTTTTGTCTTAATAGGGTTTGAAATTAAGAAAGGACATCAAGAAAATATGGTTTAAAGTCAAGACATTATTCCTACATTCAGAGCAAAAACCTCTCTCAGCCAAGGTCTCTTCTCATGTTCTAACCAGGGATGATTCAGCCTGTTGGGTGCAGGTATTGCCGTGAGCAGGTCACTGCCTCCGAAGTCTTCTGGAGAGGGGTCCCGCATCTGGCACATCTGTGCTAGGAATCTGACTGAACTGAAAAAAAAGTAGATGTTTTGCATTTTCACTTATTTTATCTCACTAGGCTGCAATTGTGGCAGATGAAGACACAGTCTAAAGTTTTTGAGTATTTTTCAGGTGCATTTAAATGGACAGTAACTAGATTAATTGGAAATATCTACTTCTATGTGTGTTTTATGCTTTTGAACTGTTAGAGATATTGTGAAAACACTGCATTCCTAATAATTTTCTACAATCTATGCATATGACAGTGACAGAATTCATGTTCTCAGTCACTACCTTAAACCACTAGCTAGTCCTCCCTGATTTAATATCAGCAGTTATATTTATGCAAAATAGCATGTTGTAAAAGTTGCTTGACATCCATAGTTCAAAACCAAATTTGCTGAGTACTTGTGAACTAATCAACATTCTTAAAAAAAGGAAAAAAAATATAAAAAAAAAGCAGTTAAACCAAGACTAAAACTACTTATAATAAAGTATGAAATAAAATTTATTGGTACAGTTAAATACAGGTATGTTCTTCAGATAAATTAATAAAATGTCTGTAAGAAGGTATGAGAGAAAAAAATAAAGTCCAAAAGTTCATTTCAGAGGAGACATTAATAAAAACCGGATGACGTGCAGCAAAGGAAATTAGCTCCTAGTGTATATGGACGTGAATAATGCTGGAGGATGTATCATATAACTTAATCAGGCTGTAACAGGAAGATGCAACTGTGGTTTCCTTAATGACCAATGGGTGATGTAATCAAATGCTAAATGCACATTGTCAGCTTCTGACAAGTTTCTATCGCAGTGAAGATGGAGTATCACTTAACCGGGAGCTGAGGCTGATAACACATCCTCTCCTGAGTGGAAGGAGGTAGGAGCAGACAGGTTTCTATAGTGCTGTTGTGCCCTGAAGTAATCTTCCTTAGGCACTCTCTAACGTAAATATCGCGTTTCCTCAGGGTATATGCCTGCTGGCCTTGGCAGAGTATGAAGCTATTAATGATGCTGGCTCAAGCATGAAGTGCTGCTGAGGCTACTGGGGTGTTGGTCCAGCAGAGCTGCGGGAGCTTTCAGGAGGCTCTGGCTTCTTCTGTGAGCCTATGCAGCTCCCAAATGCAAGTCCATGGTTTATCTGAGGTCAAGGTGGTGGGGGAGTGACTGAAAGCGCACTCCCCGCTCAGAGTGAAGGAGCACTCCCCTTCAGGAAAGTAGGCAAAGCATTTCTGAGATTAGGTTTGTAGGACTTCAAAACTTCCATTTTTCTCTTGTATGTTACCAGTGTTTTCATTTAAACATCCCTGATTTTCAAGTCTAATAGAGCAGTGACCTTGGTAGCAGCAGGTTCAGAGCCCACTTGACCAACTTCCGCTAACCTCTAGGCCAGGGGGACACCAGGGCTGGATGTGCCTGCCACAGGATGACTCTGGAGGCAGGACTCTCTGCTCTGTACGTGAGAGGGAGGACTTGGTCCTTGCTGGCTTCCTTGTGCAGCGTAGGCATGAGCCAAATCAGAAGGGTCTAGCAGCAGTTTCATCACATGGTACTGCAGTGAATATAAGAGCCAAAACTAAGACTGAACTCATTGATAATCCTGGGCTTTGCATTTTAATGCATACTACTAGTTGAGTGCTAGATTGTGCTCTTATGACAGAGCAGATTAGGAAACCATTTGCATGTGAATCTCTCTAAGTCAGTGCAGTTTCCTTGGTAACAAATAGGGAACCAAGCTCCAAAATCTGCTAGTTGCCATTAAAATGTGTGTGTATATGGGGAGTGTGTGTTCTTTTTACAAGTTTTTATTAAAGAAAAGAAAGATTGCAAAACTTAGCAAGATGCCTGATTTGCATAAAATGAGGGGTTGAGGGAATGAAATTGGTTCTTCACTCACTAGCACTTAACTTACACAAAAGTCTCATTCCTAGTCAAACAAAACCAGGATATTTTGCAATCAGAGTTTTGCTTTTTGGCTATTGAAAATGAAATTTGCTATTGCTTATTATTTTCAGGGAGGCTGCCAAGAAGTGGCATTTCCATCAGTATCTGCTTTCCAAGCTTCCTAAGAAGCCAGCTGGGAAGGCTTGGGGTATAATTTCGTTGGGAACCTGCAGGGGCTTCCCAGCTCCCATCTGTGGCTCTGCAGGTTGGATCCTCACCCCATCTCGGTGTAGCCCTTATAGGGAGGTTCTTGTAGGTTCTCCATCAGTCCACTGGCTCAGGCCTGGAGCAGTTTGTGATTAGAGCATCCCTGGTTATTTTTGGAATGCCTGGTATCTGATGTTTTCCTTCAGTGATTTCATGAAACTTAATGTGTAGCCTAAGTGTTGCTTGTGCTTGCTTTTTCAGGGACTTCTCAGTAAAAGAACTAATAATAAATCTGCCTTGTTAAAAATTAACTCCATAAATGTAGCTGAAAACATTCAAGCAAGTAGGTGAAAAAATCCTTTTTCCTACTCTTCGCTTGTTTCATATGCTGGTTCTCTGTTTTATAATTTCCAGTTTGCAGGTTATCCTAATTAGGCATAAGTTTTGAACATGAAGCAAACTGAAACTTCAGTTGCCCTAAAATCACTGCAATGTATGTATGAAGGGAAATTTCAAAATAAAAAGAGATTTCCTCACAGTAGGAGAGCATCTCTCTTGTTCAGAGGTGTAATTTTTGAAAACATATTAAAATCGTAAGATAGGTTTTGTAATAAATAAAAGTAATTACTGTTCAGCTCTCACTTAGGAGCAAGCTAAGCTACTTCTGCTGCTGAACACAGCCTTACTTCATTTTATCAGACTAAAGTGATTTTTCATGTCATGCTGGGTTTTGTTTCTGTTAATGAGCCATACAATAATCAGGAATAAAAAGGGGAAAATTGTATTTGAATACAGAAGACCTGAGTTACTGAAAGTTCGTATCATCAGCATGACCAAGCTTTATCTTTTTTATGCATCATTGAAAGTGATTCAATTAAAAAGAGTCTCGTGAGTGATCGAGTTTTGTGAGGGAATTCAAGTACCACAAAAGGTAGGTTGTGGACTCATAAATGTTACTCCAAGTTCTCTGTTTATCTTTGTTTTTGTATTTCAGCTTCTTTAGAAGACAACTTAAACCTCCAACTTATTTCTTTCATGGAGTTATGTACATAAGAGCAATATTAACATTACTGTGATTTCTTCAATAAGATATTAATCTTTCAGTTGTTTGTAAGTGCCATCAGATCCATAGGGCTAATAATTGGGGTTGGTAGCATCACTTTTACATTCTTAAATCTTCCTGATACTTTACCCAGTGATTTGAGTAGGTCTTTACTCAAAATTCATTTTTTCCTTTTTATCTTACATTTCACAAGCTTGTGGATTTACTAGACATGAAAATGTCTAGTGAAAATGTTACACATGAAAATGTGTAAGAATGGTGATTCTGTATCTTTATTTGTAGGAAGGACATCATACAAATGATGATAGTTTTCTTCATTTTGAAGGACACACTGAAATTTTATTTTCCTAGATTGTAATTACATTTCCAGTTCCCTGCCAGCATATGCTGATTGCCTTTTGCAACTTCCTTAGGGCCTTGTCAATCCATTGATTAAGAAACACTCTTTAAGTGGATTTGTACTACATTTGAATAACTGATACCATTTGATTAGGGTTGAATGCCGATGTGACCCACAGTAAATAGCTATTTCTGAATCTTGTAATCCTTTGTCATGAGTCTTGTGACATTAACTGTTTCTCAAGTTCTGGACTTTCTCGTGATCACCCAGTAAGGGTCAGTTGATGCTTGTAAATTAAATCTTCTGATTAGTTGGTTTTCAGAAGAAAAAAAAAAAAAAAGAAGAAGAAGAATGGGCAGTCACAGTGCATGCATCAAATTCAGAAGCTGAAAGGTGATAAAATCATGAATAGTTCTTTACAAGAACATTAAAATAACAAGTTTCTTGCTAGCTGTTACTACATCTTGCTGTACCTAGTTCAACTGAGTTTCTTTGTTATTTTTGACAACATGAGCAGTCCAACAGCTTACTTCATTTTTGCTGGTATGTGAGAAACAGTTCCTCCAGGATTACCCCATCAGTCGTTCTGAAAGACAGAACCAGATTTACTCAATGGGGTCCAATAAGTTGTCAACCCCCTGCCAAGGGCAGCAGGATAATGCATGTGTTTTAGAGGTTTGGCTGAATTGTCACCAAAGTTCTTGGGGTCACACTCATGCAGAGAAATATTAAATGGAAATCTTGTTTATAAGCACTAAGTAATACGTCCTCCTGAGAGTGACCTTTGATAACTTCAACTGCTTTTCAGTTGAATTGCTGTGTGACTGCTGAATACAGAGTTTTCAATGGGCAAAATGTGGAATTAGAGGCAGGACAGTAAAATAAATTCTTGATGCGTGACATATATAATGTGTCCTCTTATATCCCTGGATGGGGAGGTAGGAGTAATGTTTGTTAAATTAATGGAATTTTAAGGCTGTTTTCTCTTTGCTTCAAAAAGGATATATGTATGTTTGGAAAAAAAACACCAGTAATAAAAAAAAAACTGTTCTGATCTTTTACAGATACATTGAAAATGTGTCTTCATTTCTCAGTGCATAATTTCAATGAATAATTATTGTTTAATTATTATAATTTATTACTGTTAGGGCAAATATTCATTTGGTAACTATTCTAATTTGTGTATAATTAGAATAGACGAAATTAATGATCTTCAAAATCTGCTTAAAACGTCTCCCAAATTTCATAAATATATACTTTTCTCTTTTTTTTTTTTCCCGGTAACTCAATGTTTTGATTGAAAAATCTCTGCAGGTGATGGAGAAGAAAGACTTTTAGATTAAAGGAAATATTGTGAAAATGTGGATTTACATAGGTTAAAGGTACAATTTTCCTCTGTAGCATATGCTATACCTTGAAAACCTTTTTTTGGTAAGAACACAGTTTCATAAACAAATGCATATGCTCACTTGAATAAAAGGTGTTAGTGACATAAGGTGTACTACATAAATGTGAGATTATTCAGATACATTCCTACCTGTAGCCCAAACAGTTTTATTCGTTGTACTTACGACCTCAACCACAGCTGCTGTACAGTGGTTTTTTGAACATTACTGGGCATGTAACAAAAATTCCTCAAATAGCGCGCTATACCCTTCTGAATTAGTCCTGTCTTTGTATGACTTACTGATATTTTGAAAGAAGATTTACAAAGGTACAACAAAGAGGAGAAAACTTTTAAATGTATCCAAAGTTCTGAGACAATATGGACAAACTGTAAGGAATATTTACTTAAAGGGATTTGAATTTGTGAGACTGAAATATATTTGAAGTTGAACATTTCCCAAGGAGATAACGGCTAAATATCACAATAATACAATGCCTTTAAAACTAAATGAATTTTTCATTTTAATGAAAAATTATATATATATATATATAGTATTCTAATATTTGAAAGTCTATCCTTTAACATAACCAGAAAAATACCACAAAAAAGTTCCAGAAGGGAACTGCTGCCTAAGTCCAGACCTGTTTGTCACAGACTTGCATTTGTTCTTGAACGTTTGTGGGTAGCTCTGCCTTGCAACTCTATGGTTATACCAAATGTTATGTTCACAGACTCGTTTGCAATTCTTTGCAATTGCTGCTTGACAGTCTGAGTGCTAGGAGACTAAAGTAGAGGAGGATATATGGGATGGCCACAGGCAGCCTATTCCAGTGCTTACTGGAATAGCCATTAGTATGCATTTTCTAATGACTAATGTGAATCTTTCATGCTGAAATTGAAACTCATGACTTGCTTCCTACCTACTACATTAAAGGAAATAATTTTCTTCCTCTCCATAGATGCCTTTTTTCGTGCTTAAAAACTGTTACCATTCCTATTATTTTTTTCCTTGAGCTAACCTCTCTGGCTTTTTTTTTTTTTTTTTTTTTTTTTTTTTTTTTTTTTTTTTAAGCACCAAAGAAGATGCATTATAGACCTCTGCCTTTTCTGCCTTTTTTTCTTTCTTTCCTCTGCACTCTGTGGTTTATTCACATCTTTCTTGAACTGCTGTGCCTGTACAAAGTATTTCAGCTGAGGCAATAGAAATGCTCAATAAGCCAGAGGTGTTGCATATGAGATTTAAATACATTAATTTATTCTAGGAATTGCTCCATATATGTATGCAAAATGGTCTTTTACAGCAACCCATAATTTCACATGATTTCTGTATACAGAAGCTTAGATCATTAGCTATAAATTTCAGAAAAAAAATAATCTTGTACATTTAAATTATTAGTCTATATCAGAGACAGGGAAATGTTTAGTACAAAACCATTTCATATTTTAGAAGATTTTTTTCTAATAAATCTGGAAAGTCACAGCTAACATCTGGCTTCACTTATCATTTGATTAGAAATTCAGATCTTGCTCTTAAAAACAGCATAAAATTTCAGGTGAAAAAATATACCTGGAAAAAAGTTTCTTCCCTTCCTAGATCATATGCATTTCTTAGTTAAAGTTACTGAGGTAAAAATGCCCTCTTCATTTACAGCAACTCCTTGGGGCACAGCAGACTTCTGTACAAATGAAATATGGAAAATGAGTGAGCAGCATCAGCAAGTTAATGTCATATATGAATGGCAAACCTTTAACTGCAAATGTGGTTTTTGTGTAGCTGCTACCGGAAGAAATCACTTTGATCATGTCTGTCGGTTCCAAAATCCAGCTATAATCATCCTGCATTTAATACACAGATACCCCCAGATGTTATGTCTGTGGTAATCCTTCTACTGGAATAAAAGGGGGAATGGAGGCTGGAGGGATGGTCAGTGAGGTGGGCTGAAGACTGACTGGACTAGCAAGGCTTAGGGTTGTAATCAGTGGCAGTAATCAGTTTTAATCAGCGCTGTAGCGAGGTGGGGGCTGGTCTATTCTCCCACGTGCCTGGCGACAGGACGAGGGAGAATGGGCTAAAGTTGCTCCAGGGGAGGTTTAGGTTGGATATTAGGAAGAACATCTTTACCAAGAGGGTTGTGAGGCATTGGAATGGGCTGCCCAGGGAAGTGGTTGAGAATTCCTGGAGGTCTTTAAGAGACGTTTAGATGTAGAGCTTAGTGATATGGTTTAGTGGAGGACTTGTTAGTGTTAGGTCAGAGGTTGGACTAGGTGATCTTGGAGGTCTCTTCCAACCTAGACGATTCTGTGATTCTGCAGCACGAAGACCTACAGGAGGCCAGTCTGTGGTGGAGGGGGCCAATACAGTTCGACACCTTCATTGATGACCTGGATGATGAAACAGAGTGTGTACTCAGCAAGTTTGCAAACATGAAGCTGGAAGGAGTGGGTGATGCACAGGATGGTTTTGCTGTCCTGGAGCACTCCAACTTTGATGAGAAATGGGCAAGCAGGAATGCTGTAAAGTTCAGTTGGAAATGCCAAGTCCTATCCCATGGCATTTCAAAAGCTAAAAAAAAACACACCCTTCCTGAAATTTTTGGACTCCCAGTTGGCAGTCAGTCAAAATCCAGTTGAATAAAATTCTTGAACAGATTATTAATTGGTAAAATTTCCTGAAGCAGATATAGAAAATGTGTAGGTAGAAAACCTGCTCTGGAAGCTATAAACAAAATATGCCACCTCCTTTATTTACCCTGTATTTGTGAAGGATGCTATTCAGGCAAAGGTTTCTGATACAGGCCTAGTTTTGAGTGCCTGTGCTCTCAAAAACCCATCAGTTGTGCTTGCTGACTGTTTTTTTTTTTGTTTGTTTGTTTGTTTGTTTTGTTTTTGCATATTTATTTTGGTAATGAAGCTACAAGAAATGTGAAATCTTTAAACCTCCAGTAATTTTTGGAAACATTTTGTTTGGGGATTTTGCTTCAATATCTGATAAGTGATATCTATCATTACAAAATAAGTTATAATAAAATAAGTGAGGGCCTGAATATTCATCCTTGAATTCATTGCATATGCTAATTCAGTGATTCATCGTGGACCTGGGGAGTGTGGATAACAAAATATTGGTGGAAACGGGGGACATGCCTGTGCTTGTATTTATAGTGCTGCTTTCACATAACTAAACAAGGGAGTTCCATTCCTTTGGCTGTCAATTCTACATCTGAGAATGAAAATATTTTATGAAAACAAAATGTTTAATTTATTACATCTAACAAAACATGGGAATTGTATAAACATGCAACATTTGCACTTTTACATGTAAATATCTGAAACACTTTATTTTTTTGGCTAATAGTACTGCTATCAGTGATAGAACGCCAAGTGGTAGTAATTCAAGATGAAAGTACTTTGTGTTTGTCAGTGTCTCTTTGAATAGAAAAGGTCAATAGAAATCATTTTAATCCTTTCTTTTTTCCTCCTTAAAAGAAGACATATTTTGAGTGTTAACAAAATGGGTTGTTTGTTCTGTTTCTGGTGATGCAAACTTAATTGAATTCTTTTTTTTTTTTTTTTTTTCACTTCTAAAAATATGTCATTGAAATCCGATATTTTCTGATCTGTGTCCTCAAGGATAAATTCAGTTGAACAAAAGCAAGTGGCATGCTTGTGAATAATGCTAGTCTGAAAAGCCACCAGTTCTACGTTGCATAAAATTTCTGTTTATTGCTCATTCTGTATGTGGATTGGGTTTATATTTATAACTGGTAAGTCTGCAGACAAAGAAACGTCCAGTTACACTTTGAGATAAGTTGGTGCAGAATCAGATTGACCAGTGCTTTTCCTTTGTTGTCTTTGCTCCATTTAGTCGTAGATCTCTCACATCCTGCATATTGTCATTCTGCCACTGCTGTGTTTAGCACATTACATGTCTTATATAGTTCTACAATTATCATTAGTATTTTATTTTTATATACCGCTTATACATTCAGTAATGTGTATATTTTGAGATACATATATCAGGAAACATTCTCTAGCATGATATAAAGTTGCTACAGTTTTAAGAAAATTAGCTGGACATTGATGGTATATTAATGAAATTACATCCAACCCAGAGGACACACTTGAAAAAGTGACAATATTAGTCAATCAGTTAGCATACCTGCACTAAATTATACTAAATATGTTGTCTAAAATGCGCTTTGCAGTTAAAATTATTGAAATTGAAATTATTGAAACATGTTGCTCTTCATAGATGTAACAGTGTTAATTATCATGTGACCAGAGCAGGGAAAAGATATTTGAAGTGTCTGGGTTGCTTAGAGGAGTGAAACATGGTCATTCCTCCTCTGCCAGAAATCCCTTGGATTCTTTTTGCGTTTTGTTGCTCTTCGTGCTGGGGCTGTGATGCTAACAATGAGTGGCTAATACTGAAATATAAATCCATTTGTGTTTTCCTCCAGTTACAAAAGGCTTCATTGCCCACGCGGCATGAAGCTGTCCCTCCTGCCTTTTAGAGTACATGGACAGCACAGAGGACCACACGACAGTAAATATTGTGCTGCCTTGCCTGATTGTCACCAGGGTGCTATGACAAAGGGACATTCTGGTCCTGTGCTGGATCTGTTTGCTCTGCATCCAGTGCAGAAAGGGCTGTGAATCCCCCAGACATGCAATACTTCTCACCCACATGATGCTGTGCCCTTCTTAAAATGTTTATTGTCATCAAAAGAGCGCAAAATCAGTATTTTTCCCAAATATCCCAAATATCTGAAAAATCTTTACATCAGAAGCTGGTTTGTACCCAGGATTTGCCCATTATCATGCCTCTGGCCAAAACCCCATACCTGGTTGTTCAAATGCTTTTTTTGGTAGATTTTTTCCTTAAGCAGGTTTTGAGGGAGCAGTTTAAAGCAGAAAAGGGATATCAGCTTGCATCAGAATTTTCTGGATAAATTCCTTAGTTACTGAAGAAAGATGAGACTTTCCTCAAATTGTCTTGAGGGGACAAAAACATTTAACTCAAGAGGAAAAATAGATTATTTTTTTTGTTGTTGTTTGAATTGTGATTAATGTGTTCACTTTGAGGGAACCCATGAATTGTACAAATTCGATAAGTGATGTAGTTATCCTCCAAGGTCTGTGGTACAGATGCAGCTTATCCTGTCAAAAAAGAAAAAAAAAAAAAGAAAAAAAAAAGCTGCCCTTTTCTCAAAAGCAGTGTGTTGTCCCTCCAAACAAGGCATATAAGCAAAGAGCTCTTCCAGGAGTAGGTGTTAAGTTTATAAACAGAATATTACCAGAGGATTTTGCTGAGGAAGGACTGGGTTAATACGAGCTGTTTAAATATCAGTACTGATAATTACCCATGCTGTTAATTAAAAACAACAACAAAATGCAAACTGTCCTTCCACACTAATAGGAGATTTGGTGTGTGTAATCACTCGTATCATGCCTCACAAGCAGATGCCTGACTGACGTAGGTTGTTTTTGTTTGTTTAAATCATCCTGCAGTACCAGCATGCATTCAGGAGTGACTGTCATTGTCCTTCCTTTGACTAAATTGAAATAATGAGCTTTCAGAGAGCATAGATTTAAGAATGAGTGCATGTTGACTTGAACAGTTTGACCAAGATTTTGTACAATTTGGAGATGTGGAGGAAGCTAGAATAACACTTATTTTGGGATGTTCTTGCCCCCCCATCTCCTGAATATCCCTGCTGGACTCAGCATGGTCCACAGCAGCTGGGTAGCTTGACGTAACACATCTCTGGCCCTTCTGATGTTTTTATCTGGTGATGAGGATGGTGCTCAGTAGCTCGGATGAAGTGGCTATGGAAAGTGAGTCTCTTGATTCAATTTTTCATGCTTTGTGCTCAGCTGAACCTGCTGGATAGCAGCCCACAAATCTGATCAGCTCATGGAAAGCATCACAAATTCATACATTTGAGGACAGTCCATCTGCAGTTCTTTGAGCTATGTTTCACATCACTGTGAAGCTTAGACCATGAAATGCCATATATATAATGATGATGGGACACTCTTTGGCACAGGTTTAGGATCTACTCTACCATGTATTTGCAGACGTAGATTTTCAGTTATAGATTTTAGTATATGCATAAACACTTTTTAGGAGAGCAGCTTGTTCAAAGCAGTCACAGGAATGTTTTTGGGGAAGTTTGGGGCAGTAAGCTGTGGGAAGGGTGCTTTAACAGAACATCCATTGATGGATGGCAAATAATCTATGTTTGTGAAGTAGGTGTTTATCAGTGAAAATGACTGGGAATTAACTTGTTACTGTGTTTCGGTTATTTAATTTTGGATCATGGAACTTGCTTACTTTGGTTTTACTACCAGCTGATACCAAATTCATTTTCAGCACATAATCAGTCCTGGCACAGGAGCGTATTACAGAAATTCCTATCATTCTTTTCTGCTTCACCATCAGCTGTGGTGGTAGATGCTCTGTTTTGTCTAAAAGCAACAAGAGGCTTTGTTCTCCCACTTCATGAATAGCCTGGTCTTGTTATCTTGAGTGTATGATGCCTTGCTTTGTTGTCTGGTTGCTTTTTGACTCAAGTTGATTTTCCAAATGCTGCTTGATATAGGCTCCATTCAAAATCTATACTAGATTCAATGATTTTGTTGAATGGCAGAGGGTTTGACTACATCTTGCACATGACTGCGTATCGCTGTCCTGCGCTACGTTTCCTGGATCCCTGGGCAGGAGCAGTACACAACATTTGCACCCACTTGAGCACCAAGTGAGCACACTGCCATTGTCCTGGAAATAAAAAACTGCAAGCACGCTTTGGGGAAATGACAAAATTCTGTATAGTTTGCACATTCTCCAAAACAGGTAGCTTCTTGTCACTATTTATCACTGTTGTTTATTTAGTGTCAGATATAATTCAGGTGATTGAAAGCATGGCAAAAGATATTAACTGACTGCTTCATTTGTAAATATTTTGGGAACTGCCACCTCCATACGTGAGATCACAAAAGTCTTTTTGTCCTGTATTTCAGAATGGAACAATTTGACATGTTTAAATTACGGGTCAAAAACTGAATAAATGAAGAAGCTGTCTAGTCAGTCTTTCTTCCTAATGAGCATTCTCTACCACAGTAGCAGAACTGCCAATTACTGGCCACTTGTTCTGGCTACTCATTAAGTATGTTTCAGCATGAACCTCTTATGATTTGGCACATAGCCAGATCAAATTCAGATTTTCCCCATGTCCAGAATAATACTGTCACTATTTTGATAGGCAAATAAGCCATAAGTTTCCTACATCCAAAGTAAACACTAATATGTGCATGACAAAAGGGCATCTACTCTTCTTACTGCCAAGAAAATCATTGCAGGAGTAACTGAATTTGACAGTAGTAGGTGAATTTCACTTTATTTAGTTTGAATTATGACAGTGAATAAGATATTTACTAGATATTTAACATTCTACCCCTCAGAACAGCTTTAGAGAAGTAATGTGCAGTGGTATTGCCTCTCTAATTTGCTTTCAAAAGTTTGCTGCAGTTTGCAAAAACTGTCTCTTTAAGTATTTCAGAAAGGCAGAGGAGAACAGATTGTTCCGTATGTATGTCCATTAGGATTGTGATTATTTTTATATAATTATTTTTTTTACTTTTCAATTTGATCTTTAGGTTGCTATACTCAGGCTGTTTCATGGTACAGAAAGGTCAAACTAATTTTAGAGTTACTGCATTTGAGAAAAGTACTGAAGTTGTTTAACATTTGTCACAGCCTTCATCTGAAGCACATTGTTCATTAAAAGATTAACTCTTGTTAATTCACACAAATATGCAAATGTCATCTGAGAATCCAAAATATTTTTTCTGAATTATTTCTTCACTTCCAGAGTAATTATTTCTGGAAAAAGAAAAGTGTTCTTGAAATTAGGCAAATAAGTCAGGCTTTAAGAAATCCTACATATGCAAAATAAACACATTGGCTTTTCTGTATTGGAACTAATATTTATCTAAGATAGATATGTGCCAACTAATGATAGGTTTCACTTTGTTGGAGTTGTCTTACTCTATAGTAGCATTGTTATATATTTTGAGGATAAATGCAACATTTTTAGTTCATGGACTGTGTTTTAGATGAATTTGTGGTATAGGAAACTATATAAACTTCACTCGGTGAACTGGATTCACAGTCATTTTGGTTTATGGAAGCCAACAGAGAGAGATTATAGTCTCTGTTGTAATGTTAATAGTTCCGTGCAGAATGCTGAAGTTGTATATTCACTAAAATAACTAGATCAAGAAGTCATCTCTTGTTGGAGACACTGTATCGAACTCTTTATGTAAATGTTGTCTTCATATTAAATGTTTACCTAGCTTTACAGACTCCATCAGTTTTGCCATCTCTTTAATGGAATGAGACCTCTTCATTTCCAAAAGTTTTATGTAGCATTAAGATAATGATTTGTTGATTAGCTATTTGTATTTATGTGTTTAAAACTATATCTGACAGAGCAATCTTTTGGTAGATGTGAGAAGTACTTCAGAGAAACCTTTTGAGAAGGTCTTTAATATGTTTAATGAAATGGGCCAGATTCCTGTATATGATCAATCTACTGGAAGCCCAGAGGTTGAAAGAGCACTGAGGAAATATATATGTATGTATATTTTTTTGATCAGATCTGATAACTTTAATTCTGTTTAACAGAAGCTTATGGTATCAAATTGGCAGTATTTACAAAACTGAAGAGATTATAATACAAGAAATTATGCTATCATTTGTTGTGTGCTGCATCCTCCCTATTCCTCACTTCTGTCACATGTGAGCACTTCTGCAGTTATGCTAAGCCAGTATTCTTCCAGCTACCATTTTGACTTACCTAAAATAAGGCAAGACATTTGTGCAAGGAATAAAAAGATCATGAGGCATTCTGTCAGTTTTATTGGTTTCTCCCATGAGTTTCACTGCTCTCCAGACCTCAGAAGCCCTTATTTATCCCAGAAACCTTGGAATTTACAGACTGACTTTGCTAAAGCACTGCTGAACTTTAGAATCCTCATAAGAATGCTGGAAATCTTCAGAAAAGCCTTCTATGATATCAGCAAATATCTCCCATGGGAAAGCTACCTGCATACTGGAAAATGTTCAGTGGTGATAAAAGTGTGCACGACTCTCATTTAGAATTCTTGCTTGGAAAACATGAAGTCTATGAAACTTTTTTTATTCATCCTAGTATGACATATATTGTTACATTTTCAGATCCAGCCAGCCAGAATGTGTTGGTTTTGAAGGTTATTTTAGATATTTTGATGATGAATTCAACCATCTCTGAGACAGTGTTGTTTGTTGAAGTAAATCCTTTTTCTCTGAACAAAGGAGAAGAAACTGAAGTAACATTCTTCCTTCCTTTGAAAGTTTACAGCAACACCCAGCACCAAAAAGTCTGTTTAAGGCTTTTTACTTAGAATAGTCTTCCCAGCCACATTTAGTTACTACTCTGGATTTCATATTCTGTTTCTCCTGGGTTTTAACAGTGCTTTCTGTTCTCACACACCCATTCATTTCTGCCTTGAGTTTAGTTCATAAGTCTGCTGGGCTTCCTGGCTTACTAATTATTTTGTTTTAGTGATGCTGTTGTGCAGGACCAAGAAAGCCTAGATGACAAATGAGGCAACTGATACAGCAGTCTCGAGAAGTTTTAATTGTGATGATGGAGGCAAAGAAGACAGGCTGATTTTAAGAGACTTCAGTGTTGCCTCCAGTTATAAATCAAGTTGAGAAAGGCAGGCATATGTACAAAGCCAGAGTGAGCAGTGCAAAAGATTTTATACTTAATTAAGCTTATAATCAATTATTATTTCTGTCTGTATGAATGACAGCACAGTTGGCAACAACTTTATATATAAGTGGCATTGAAATTTGCATTTCGTTTATCCCATTAATTTTTCATAAGACTATAGCCTTCTGTTTGGAAAATAGTTTATTGAAATAATAAATATTTTTAAGTGCAATGGAAAATATTTAATCTATTCCCTTTTACCATGCATTTCTCACATTTTTGATCCATAACCTTCCATAATCATTTTCATACTAAAATCTCTCAATTTCATATGTTACTCCCTCACTTTGTACACAGTGACTCACGTGTTACATATATATATATATTTTTTTTTTTCTCCCATTTGCCCTCAAATGTGGCTTAAGCAGCTTCTGGCTCACTTGAAGAAACTGAAGAGAGAGAAGAAATGGAATGAATATTGGAAGATGAGGAGAACCGGTCGGAAATTAACTAAGCCTGAGAAATGCTCCAAACTAGGAAGCAGCAAGAGAAGCATCAGGGACCATAGAAGAGCATAGTCCAACTGGAAACTTTGAGTTTAAAGATAAAATGATCATTCTGAACATCCTAGGTAGGAAGTGTATAAAACTAGGGTACTTTCCAAGTCAATCTTAAATAAGATAGAAACCATATTTGGCTGAGTGCTATATTGAACGTGGCAATTAATAGAATACAGCAGAAAGCAAAACAAAACATCATTTGAAGAAGAAAACAATGTATACCTACCCTATAAGTAAAATAAAAATAAAAATCCTGCTATACTGAACAAAAGAGTTAACAAAGACTTCTGCCTAAGTTGAGGTAACACTGCAGGGAGAATGCGTTCGCCTCATGATTTCATTTTGGTCCACCTAATGTTATTTTCCCTAAGTGAATAGATTGAACAAGGAGGTAAATGGGGACAAGGGTGAGGAGCCCTTAATTTATGAAATTTGCTTCTAGGAGTTCTGTCATTAATTATATTGGAGGAAAACAAAGGCTTCAAAATCAGGCTATTTGGATGATGAATTTCTTTATTTTATCAGATCAAAATTTGTGTTTTCCGCACATTATAAAACAAAAATGATAGTGAATTTCTGTGTGAAAAAGAGAGTTCTGCAGATGTAGTCTCCATGATGTAAAGCAAACATCTCAAAACCTTTTAGGTTTTTCTTTAATTTAAATGCTACACTTCTAAGCATTCATACAACTTCAATTTTGTAGAATGCATTTCTCTTGACCTTATTTATTTTCTCCCTTTTCAGTAGCAGAGTTCCAAAGGACATCATCACTTAAATAATAAAAATAAGATAAAACAAAGTGCATATTTTAAACACGTATTAGATTACATTTACTGCAGAAGTGAATAATGACTAAAAACTATTTTAGGACACTATATGATGACTTCAGAAAGAGGTGAGGGAATGTTCTTCATGCCACAACGATACATAAAGCCAATTTTAATATTAGCAATTAACTGGGTAGGTTAGGACTGTTCCTTTCAGCTCCAACTCTTGACACTGCAGATTTGTTTTGTAAAACCCGTAGTTTTTCTCCAAATCTGAAGACGACAGAATTTCCTCTTTATTTTTGTGAAACTCATTCCATAGTTCAATATGTGCTGTGAGGTACTTAGAGCCCTAAATAGCTATGATACCATTTTACATACTTTTCTTTTTTTTTGGTTTAAACTTTCTATTGAATGTAATTATGCTTCTCTAAGTTTCACCTACCTGGAAGACTTTCTACATTAAAAATAGAAGGAAAAAATAAAAACCACATTTTATCTTTAGATCTCTTCCATAAAACAGAATTCCAGATAGAGTTTCTATTCCCTGAAATTCATCTTTTCTTCTCTGATATTATGTTGATGATATAGGAGAGCAAAGCCAAGGAGATTGTCTTTAGTGTGGAATCATTTATTTAAGAAAAAATAAAATAAAATAAGGAATTTGTCACATCACAGCTTGAAGTCTTGACCTGCCTGCAGTTCTCTGTGATAGCAGAGAATGTGACCAGCTGTTTTCACAAATACCTGCACAATCAAAGCAGGGTTCTGTTCTGCTCTATTTAGCTCACAAAGACACTGTCGTTGAGGTAGTAAACTGAGAACATAGCATGCTGCTGTTGCTCCATAGCCAGAAACTATGGGAACAGCATTAAATCACTTTGAACCTCTCTGCAGAGAGGCCTCTCTACATGTCATGATTTTCTTTCTGTGTTATGCAACATGCAGAAATTATCCCGATGTTATTGAACTGTTTCTTCTGGTATTTCTACTAGAAAGTGTTCAATTAATTTTATTTCCTAACTAAATTTATTTCTGCGCAATTATGAACAATAATTTCATCACCTATTTTTCAACTGTATATACTATTACTAATTTTCACAAAAACTTTAAACTTAAATAATATAACCAAGAGGAGGCATTTGCCAGCAGAGGCTAAACTCCTGTGCAATCCATCACTCACACTGTTGGTAAAGGCAGAATTTGCTTTAGAGGATGAGCAGCATCAGTACGCTCAAAGTGTCTGCTTGCAAGTGCAATAGTTTAATAGGAAAGGTGAGATGGTTCTGCGATAGTTCAGATTTGTTCCATCACTCCCCCATATAAAAACACAGAATTAGAGAGCAATAAAATGAAAAACAGACATATTTTCTGCAATGTAGTTCCATAATACAATTGTGCTGTTTATGGAAATGTCAGGTCCCTTTCTAATTTCTTCATAGTCTTCAGTCAGACCAGTAAGAAAAAGAGGTGTTTGCCAGTAGCTGAAACTTTCTCATAACCACCATTTGAGTGCCTCTGACATAAATAATTTCCTGCAAAGCTACTGAGAGTCAAAACAAGTGTTTTAATAGTTATAAGAAAATCAGACACTTCTGTTTACTAGCATCTCCAGAATTAGGCAGGGATGCAGTATGTTGCACATACATATATATATATATATATATATATATATATATATATTTTTTGTCTTTTCAAATGTTGAGAGTTGATGTCATTTTTGTTGGTGGTGGTTTTGTGAGGTTTTGTTTCTTTGTTTTGTTTTTGTTTTAACTAAACAAGAATTTCAAAGAGAGTGGTTCAATTTACAGTGATATAAAATGGGAGGATGAACAACTCCTGCTTGAAAGAACTAAGCATTGATGTAATTAATCATGGCTTCCTCCCACAGCAAAAGCATGCTATCAGGGAACTTTGGGGGAAGAGTTTGGGATCCTGATGACTTTTCAGATTGCTGACCATGTAGGTAAATGCATATTGTTACACAAAAACAGAATAACCTAGATAAAACAAAAACTTGATAGATAGCACAATAAAGGGAAAACAGTGAACAGATGGAGAGGGAGAGTTATATTATTTAGTATGTAATGAGGAAATCCCAAGGCTATTGCTGACCTAGCCTGGAAAGACTGGTGCAGCTGCACTCAAATGCAGCTTTGTTGTCTCTGGTCCCAAGGAAATTTGCAAAGAATTAACAATGGTTGCTCCCTGCGAGATACATGAAGGAGTCTCAGTGAGCTAATGAAGAATGAGGCTGGGTTGTTTGCAAACCCATTACTCCAGTCATTGCTAACAGATTAGGATGCAGCTTGCTATATTAACATACTTCTATACTCCTCGAGAGGTACAGTTTGAAATGCAAATAATTTCTAAGAGATCTCCTACTTTCTCCTAAACACTTTTTCATATACCCTGTAAGTTCTCTAAAAGAATCAGTTTTGAGCTAAAAAGATTTCTTCTTGGTCACTGACTGTTGTGTGCTTTTACAGTGAGAAAATTTCTTTCATTCTTTTCAGTACAGGATCCCATTACCTGTATTTTTTTGTAAAGTAAATAAGTAGCGGCTGAAATTGAACCTTTATGATAGAATACTGCAAAAAAATATTTTGTGTTTCTTTGCTTGCCTGAGTGTCATGTGTGCCAATGAAGTAGAAATAAGCATTAATTTTCTGTGCGGATGCTGAGTATTGTGAGGGTTGGGTATGGGAATAGGCATGTATCACTGGATATCATAGCAGGTTTTGAGACTGTTTATAATAGCTCAGCTTGTTACATCTAGAGGAAAATATGGCAACTGCTGAGTGTTTAAAGTTACAAGAAAAAGGTTTCATGTTACTGCAGATATAAATCTCAGAACTAATATTACAGAAAGAACAGTATCAAAGGAGACTCTGTTATTCTCAGTATGAGTCACTCTGCAAGATGAACGCTTTGGAAATCAGAGTTGATTTTTAATACAGGGAACTTTTTCCATCTCATATATTACATAATTACTGATGATGTTCACTTTTCTTTCATTTTGTTGCAAAGCAGGAATTGAGGATGTGTCTGCCTTTAGATTTGACAAAGGAAATTGAGCTTATTAGTTAATAGTAGTAACTAGTTAACAGCCTTATTGCTCATCTGTGTTATTTTATGTATGAAGTCATAAATATTTTTAAAGGACTTGATGAGTAGCATATTTTACCAGGAGTTATTAGTTACCAAGTAAGAGCAATGAATTTTAAGGAGAAATCTCCACAATTCTTAAATAAGACATTTATAGCACATGGTTTTAGGCTCAAAGGATGACATGACTAAACATCTTTCTGAACAGCAATTTAATTTTTTTTTGTTGTTTTGCTATTTTTTTTTTGCTTTTTTTTTTTTTTTTTTGAAGTTCAGATTCACTTTTACATATACTATTTTTGTCAGATACAAAGTGTTTGCTGCGTGCCAAGATAGGAAAAGAAACTTGATGGCTGACATCCTGAAAGTACAATTTGAATCCTAATTCAACAGCAACACATTAACTTTCTTAATTATGTGATTATGTGCAAAGAGGATAGCTTAACCTGTCTTGACCCATTACACTAATGTGACTAACCGTGTCACGTTTTTTTTTTTTTTTGCTTGTCTATATGCACGCTTCTAGACTTCTGGTGAGCCCAGCCAGTTTTCCCAGATTGTTGCTAAAGCAGACTTAAAACCAGGAGTCTTTTCTCCTTCTCCTTCTCCTTCTCCTTCTCCTTCTCCTTCTCCTTCTCCTTCTCCTTCTCCTTCTCCTTCTCCTTCTCCTTCTCCTTCTCCTTCTCCTTCTCCTTCTCCTTCTCCTTCTCCTTCTCCTTCTCCTTCTCCTTCTCCTTCTCCTTCTCCTTCTCCTTCTCCACTTTTAAAAGTAAATTAATGGGGAAAAAGGAAAAGGTCTTTTTTCTTTCCTTTTTTTTTTTTTTTTTTTCTGGAATTAGCTGTCTGGGTTTAAAAGAACCTTTGTTGTTATGTACACTTCCACTATGAAAGAGTTACCTTATATATTAACAAAACCACTATTAACCATGATTAGATATATTTAAATGAAGAAACACCTTAGGAAACCCCTAAAACAAGTCATCAATTTTAGGATATTGAATCGTAGAAACTCACTTTTAAAACTAAGATTGTAATATGTAGGTATCACATACAATCTCAGTAATTTGTAATTTCTCTAACGTGTTAAACCTTATGTAATTTTCTGCTGATTGTCTTCTGAGTATTCTAAATATTTATATTTTCTATTTTATCACAAAATGAATACATTTTTAAAGAAGCCTGAAGTAATTAGAGGTACATCTGGGTCTTTACTTGATCACATGCAACACTATTATTTTAGAGTCCTGAATACACTAAGGATTCTCCCAGCAGCCTCATAATAGATTAATATGCATCAACTTTTTCTAATGTACACATAGCAACAAATTCCAAAGAAAGTCAATATGCAAAATTTCTTGCTCAGGTCAATCTCTATAAATCCCTAAACATTGCTTTTGAAATCAGGGTATGAATCTCTCAGCCTGTAATTGTAAACACTGGGCTAATACCTTTTTTGACTTTTTAAAAATAAAATAAGCATATCTTTCTTTGATTCCCCTTCCCATATCTGAAGTAAAAACATGCCTTAGGCAAATTTGTGGTCAGAAGCTGGAAGGTGAAAAAGAGGTGGTTGCAGTAGTTGCATAGGTATGGTCCTGCTGATAAGTTCAATTTTGTCAGTCAAGCCTCAAGAGCCCTGCTTCTTTCATGTCTTCTGTACAAAAGTGATTTATTTTGTGAAGTGAGACTTATAAGTTTCAGCAGCCTTAAAATAGTTTTCACCCTATAGATCAGTGCTTTTCAGTAGTATCAGGTATCTCTCACTTTAAAAGATTTTAAGAATATGGAAAAAATGATCTCTGTCTGTAAAGATTTATGATATTCTTAGAGAGCTCTGGAAATTTGAAATGCTTATTTTAGATGTCAGCCTGATTTGAATTGGATTTCACCCTTGATTCAACCCCCAAATTTAATAATATTTTATGGCTTAGTAGATGTAATTTAAAATTAACATTTGTTTATTTTTATACTTGTGCAACATGAGCCCAGTTATTAAAATGGTCTGAACACCTTTCCACAGTCACTGCTTCTTAAACGAGTTCTCTGCAGCAGTTGAGTCTGTGGCAAGAATTTTCTGATGGGCTGCCCTGGAATACCATAGGATTTTCCAATCGCTTTCATAGCCACCATAGCTTTCATAGCCACCATAGCTTTCATTTTCACATTTTAAACCATCCAGTTTTTGATTCTTTCCTATGACTTATTAGATTTCCTACAATACTACAATGACTTTTGTGGCTAATTAAATAATAAATTATGATGACCAAGGAAATCATATCTATGTCTCATGCTTATGAAGCTTCACTAATCTCCCATAGACTACCAGCTCTACCCGTTGAAATTGAATTAGAAGCTTACCTCTGGAGAGGCATTGATATTCTTTGAAAATAAAGTGAATCTTCCTCTTAGTTGAGATAGGACAGGGGCTGAGTATGTCAGGAAGTGATTGGTAATCTTCATTTTTGGAGAAAAATAGTATCATTTCCTGTGTTCAGGTACTGCAAATACTCTAGTTCCACTTTATGAAAGGATCTGTAGAAGATATAAGGGCACCTGTGGTATGGAGAGAGAGCAGCACTCTCTTTTATTGCAGTTTAACAATATCCTGAAGTGGAGTCTGCCTTTCTGACTTACAACCTGCATATACTGGATCATGTCTCTTGATGGATTTATTCTTTCTGCAGCATCATTAAAGGGATCTTTTTCCAAACAAAAGAACAAACCAAACTTGCACATGCACACACATAAAGATGTGTGTATTGGACCTCTTTAAAAGCATAAAATTTGACATATTTCAGCTCTGACATTCAAAAATTGAATACCTGTTAAACTCAATAACTGATTTTTGGTATAAAAAATAAAATCCACAACCTCTGACTATGAAATTAAGCTATTAAAAATAATGTAAGCAATATACATACCTTATGAACCAACAAAAGTCTACCACGATAGCCTTTAGTATGAATTATTCTCTGGACATTTACCAAAAGAAGGTTTCAAAATAGAAATAAATATATGTAAATTGTTAAGCATAAATTGCATTTACGTTTTTTGCTTTATCTAGTTTTGCTAAGAATGTCAGCGAATTTAAAATTTTCTAAGCTTCAATGTCGTTCCACAAAATGCAGCAAGCAGATAACTAATCTGCTTTATTGTTCATTGTGGGTTAATCAAAAATGTAATTATGACTTTTAATTAGAGTAGAAAAAGTGTCTGCTACCAGCTCATAAAAATTGCTTTTTTCTGCCTTGTCACCACAGGTTATGAAAGACAGAGAAAGCTTTCAAAGTAATAACAAGGAGACAATCTAGTCTCAAATTACTCATAATTGAACTTAATATTTGAAACTACATCTAAATATATTGGAAGCTGAAAGACAAATTTGTATTCTAATTTAATTTTAAAGCATAAAATTTGTCATAACTAGAAAAGCACAATATTTCCCTTCACCTCTTCAAATTGTTTCATAGTTCTGGTTCTAATTTCCATGTTACTTTAAAAAAAAATGTTTTAAAACAAGTCAACAAAGCTTATGTTTTAGAAAACACATTTAGCAGTAGGCACCCCTATAAACTAAAGAAAATTTCAGATATTTATATAAAATTCAGACAATACCCAGGGTTTGCATCAGTATATTAAATACATATGTAAAAGAATGGAAAATGTGAGAGAAAGCACTAATAATATTAAGAAACAAAATTCCCATTTTAATCTATTTACCTTTCACAGAATCACAGAATTGTCTAGGTTGGAAGAGACCTCAAGATCATCGAGTCCAACCTCTGACCTAACACTAACAAGTCCTCCACTAAACCATATCGCTATTTGTTCTAAAATAGCACATAAAGTAAAAAGGGAGAATGTGAATCAGAAGTGGGTGATTACAATAAACTGGCAGGGGAAACCAAATGGTACAGAAAGAATTCTGAGGCTGTCAAAGTTAGTGTAATAGGAACTTGAGATTTATTTTTGAACAGAATCCTGACAGTGTATCTTATCCATTATAAGAATAACAATTCCCATTTCTCTATAATTATTTTTCTTTATTTTGGAAGTACTTCTACAAATACAATGAACTTTCATTCCATTAGCATTTCAAGAAGATGCTAAACAAACTAAAATTAGGAGAGTGTTAAGAGCAGTGGTTTTGATTGAGATATGTTGAAGAGTTTCTAATGAAGTGAATTACCATTTCTTCAGACCACTAGCGATGATTTTTAGTAAATCTGGAGACATTAGCAATGATAATTCTCTGGTGATACGTATGTAAGCAGAACGACCCATGTACCTTTCAGGTGATCAGCCTTATTGTTCATTCGGAAAAGAGTCAAAATGTAGATACAGAACATGAAACATACAACTAAATGCTTTATTTGCCTGGAAGTTCAAACAAGGAAAATAACTTCTCATCCTTCCCCTGCAAGAATATACAGTGACTTAAATTAATATTTAAACAGTGCATTGAGCTGAACTGATATATTTGTAAAAGACCACTTAGCTTTGATTTGAGTATTGTTAAACTTGAAAAAGTCAGAACATGCAAAATGACGGCTCAGTCACTAAAAGATATAAAAGATGATTAATTCATTAATGTTCATGAGCTGAGAGAGGATGTTTTCAGTTAGGTCCCTAAAACATTTATTCTTGAAATGATAGTTTGTGGTTGATTTATTTTTTTATTTCAGTTACCTGGAAATAACAAAGATTTTTTGCTGTCACTTAGTATGTGCCTTGAATAAGGGTAGTAAATAATAATAATAATAATAATAATAATAATAATAATAATAAACTGAAGGAAACAGGTTTGATCTAGAGCTCTTGATCATCTGGGCATAAACAACCAATATGAAGTTCAGCATGACATGAAGGTACCAAGGTTTCAGGCCACAGCACAAAGTGGTGGGAGAGGGATACCAGCAGGAGGTGACCCCCAAGTTGTTGAACTAAAAAATGCTGTCACTTTGAAAATCCTCTCATAAAACTTATACTCCCCATAATTTCAAATACTACAGCTTTTAATTTTCAAGGTGATGTGTTTCCATAATTTGGAAAACACTGTCCAAAAGCACTTTACATCTGATGTCTTTTTTCTATTGTTTATGATTGCACTGCAGTCTTTTGATCAGAGTACTGATTACAGTATCAGAGCATTGTAAGCTTCTATAGACAGGTTCTTCCAGACTTTCCTTAAATACAATATCTTATATACTCAAAATGTGCCACTACAGCATTACTTAAAAACTAAAGAGTAGCTGCCCTACTTTCACAGATAACTCAAAAATGTATTTTTTTTTTTTTTAAAAAAAGCGAAGCCATTGATTACAGTCATTCTGCAGACTTGTCAAACAAGGATCTAATTGCAGTTGTTGTTCTGTGAGGTAACTAAAGAAAAATGTTGATTCAGATTTTATCCTAAATGTGTATGTCACATCCACACTTGTCCTATCTTGATATCTGGTCCAATTATTTGTAAAATGTTTAAAAAATCCATTATAACAGTAATTAGCACTTCTGTCCTTACTTAGCCTTTGGATGGTTCAATATTTGTCTGTCTCAATAACATGTAGAGATTCCACTGGGGGCTAGCCAAATTTATGACAAGACTTCTGTCCTGCCCTATGAGGAGGTGTGGTGTGTCTCTCTTAGATTCGAGCGGTGTTGTGATGATGTCCAGGCATAGAATGACTTCTTAGGACATATTATCTTCTATCTGTAGGAAAGGAAGCAAACCATGCGAGACCTCTGAAAAAAAAAATAATGTTGTTTTCAAGGCCTTTGGAATGTAGAAGCCATTGTTATTTTAGTGTCTGAATGTAGAGCAAGTTTCTAAACCTGAAACGCTGGCCTATGGGAAGTGCCTAGCATTTTTTGTTGTTGTTGTTGTATTTACTAGATTTGGTTACAATTAAAATGACTGTATAGAGGCTTTTTTGTCATCTTTCAGAAGATGCTTTTTGTATACACTGGTGGTGGTTGAAGGAGAGGCGTGCCCAGTAAATCTGTGACGTAGCTGTGATTGTTACTTAGAATATCAGTGACTTTAATATATGGGATATGGGTGGTGGTGGTGGTTGTTTATCATGGATCCACTGTGCTAAATGTCACATATCCCAAAAAGGCTGGCAGAAGCTGTGCTCAGCTACCAGAAGGGTAGCTTCACCACGCCCCATGAAGGATGGGCAAGTTCTCCTGCAGTGAGCTACAAGCCACATTACTTTAGATGAGGAAGGTATAATCATTCATAAAAACAAACTGGGTGGAACTGTAAATATTTTAGTTGCTTTTCGCATCAGTCGCACCAGGAGGGACCTTTTAAAAGTTCCCAGATTTCAGAGTGGGTGCCCCTCTTCTTTAAAACCTTGAACACTGGCAATGAAAAAGATTATCCTCCAATTTCATTCATGCATGGTCTCCAAGGAAATGCTTACAGCTAGGTGAAACAAATTTGCCTGGAGTATTTAGTGTCAAGTTTCCCAGATGAAGAGGAGATCAAAGCTGAGAGATTAGGACATGCTGGTTAGAGGGGAAAATTGCAGTTTAGCTGTGCTGCTATTTTTAAAACTTGTCATATTCCCCTTCTGTCAGGTGAGCTGCACTGATTTGTTGTGAAACATAGATGCTTTAGACCTCTGTGCATGGATCACGCACCATAATGCAACAAATGGAAGCTGCAAAGGTTGTCACAGAAATGCATAAACTTCATTTCCTACTGGGTCATGATTAAAACAAGAAATCTAAGATAACTGCAAATGTGTCTTTGATACATTTCATGGGAGAAATGCCACACAGGGAATGTGTTTTTCTTTTTCTCCTTCTTTAAAATAACAATAGTTCTTTCAACTGCACACATTAGCAGTTTTATCACAAACACTACCAAGGTCATTTCGGTCTTCCAGAAACACCCTGGACAGAACAATAATTCTTTCTTCCTTACCTTCCTCTCAAGTTTCCATTCTGTGCCTGCTTTCACCAGCTGGTTCTTCAAGCAGTGCACCTGCCCCGTTGCATCCCTAACCCTGGATTTTACCCCTGCACCTTCTTTCCTTTCTTTACAAAAACACTTCCAAAATTTGTCTTCAAACCTTCAAATCTCATCACTGTAAAAGCTGGCTTTTCTCCTTTCTTTTCTTTCTTTCTTTTTTTTTTTTTTTCCTTTTTCTTTTTTAATGCTATTAGAAAGCTGCTTTTCTAAATAAATAAAAAACCGTCCACATCTACTGTCAACGTTTTATAGATTTAAGTGTTGATTAATCTATTTAATGCTGGTATTTGTTTTGTATAGGTTTTGTTGTTGGTCTGTGATTAGAAATTGGTCTGTTGATAGGAAAAACACCTAAAGGTGTCTCACTAGTCAGGATCCCATTCCACAAGTTCTCAAAACAAAGGCAGCCTGCATCCTGAACCATTTACAAAAATCAAGACAGGTTTTTATACAGGATCTGATTGTATTTCTAAATGTTTTGTGGTTGAATTTCAAGACTGTTTCTTCATGTCTGACTGGAATATTAATTTTCCACAATATATTTGTTTTCACACTCTCCAAACATTTATTCAAATATGTAAACAAAAAAAAAAAAGACATGCGTTAAATTTTAGTAAGTGACCAATCATGCACATATCTGTCATTCCTTAGCTCTTATTTCTAAATGTCTTCATATGTGGTTTTATTTAAAGAAATAACTTGGGAGAAAAAAAAAGAAAAAAAAAGTGGTATGTCTCAAATTTAGAATAAGCTTTCTTCACATTACCTTTGATTTCATTAGAGTTGAATCTGACATAACCTTTGAGGTTGATGAGAATCGACCTGCCTTAAATCAGAACATAACAAATAAGTGCAGGCGTATTATGTATACGGTAAACCCAGATCTATGTCTTTTTTATTACCTTTCCACATTTTTATCTACATATAAGAAACTCAATGTTCACAAAAAGTTCTCATTATCAAAGCCAGAAGTGTTGCTGCTTAGAAAACTAGCATATATTTCACCGAAATAAAATATGAGCATCATTAAATACCACCATGTGCATCCGAAATTACTGGCAGAAAACTATATTTGGCGTTGACAAATTATTCTTACTCATTCCCAAATAACAAAAAAATGACCTATGGAAAAGGGAACTCTGGAGATATTATTTCATTCTGTAAATTAGTTTAAATTAGCATGGTTCTGATTAGAGGCAGGGGTTATTACAGCAGAAACTTCTAACATTAAAGGATCAGAGAATATATCTTACAATACAACCAATAAGCTCTTGTTTTTTGAGTTCAAGTGTCTGAAAGCTTAGGTTCAAAACAGAAAGACAATGGAAGTTATTTATATATACTCTTGAGGTCTAATTAGGCTTAGTATTTCACATGCACATATATATTATCAAGCGAGATATTGTCATGTTTATGGAAATTGACACTTAACTTTGAATTGCTTCTATTTGCATATGCAGATTAGTAAAGCAATTCAATGATAAGGGATTTTAGAGACTTGCAGCAGTTGCCTATGGAAAAATGCAAGTAAGCCTGGAAAAAAAATGAGAATTGATGACTTTGGCTGAGAACTCGTTAAGCATTCATCACCTGGAAGTTTTCAGGTTACCTCCACGTGGCAGCTGTAAATGCAGGCCAAGACAGTAATTTATTCACATCCTGTGAAGTGCTTTATAGACACCAGCAACCTGTCAATCGAGCTAGTCACTGGTGGCCACCAGAACTGCCTGGGCTGCAGCTTCTGACAAGCACAGAGCAGAGGTAGCCCTGTAACAAGGGTCAGAGAGGAAAAGGAGGCAGGATTTGCAGAGGCACAACAAAGAGCAATAAGGCATTGAATGGTTTTAGTCTCCTCGTGCAGAACTGAAAATGAGTGGGTTTCATCCAAACAATTGTTTACTTTTGTGCAAGCCATCCCACATCCCTGTTTTTTGTGAAGTAAGATAGTGCAGCATAAATCAGTGTTTGACAGAGCTGTTGTGGATACTGTTCGTTCTCTGTTCTCTTTGTTAGCGAAGTTAATGAGAATAAGCTGTTCTAATTTGTGTCAGTATATTCCACGGTTATTGTTCTCTTCATAACAAAAGAAGAACAAAAGGCACAGAAGAGTCAGGAATGATGAAGCACATAAATAGGAGGGATGCTACAAAGAGATCATTCCGTAACAGAGCCATCAAAATTTTCTAATTGAGATTGCTATAATTATATCAAGATCAGATGCTGAAGACAAAATAGTGCATATTTTCCTGTCAGTATCTCAGGTATGTGCAAAACATACAGTGTCAGGAGGAAGAGCACAGATATAATAAAGCTGCACACTTTCAGTTATGCCAGAGTGGATTCTGAAATCTGCTCTGGGAAGGCAGGGCTCTCCGTGCACCAAGAAACCTGGATTTCACCTGTTTCTACACACAAAACCCCGCATTTGTATGTCACAGACCCGTTTCTCTTTCCTACAAGAATGTTGTGTCAGTATTTAGCTAGTTAACAGTTAGTGGGGCAGCTTTCAAGGTTACAAGGTGTAACTTGTAACTCTGTGGGACGCACAGTGGTTTGTTATTCTTAGGCATTGTAAGCAATATGGTGCATGCCTCTTAGCACTTGATGCTTTTTTAGGACACAGAACTCTAGTGCAAGGCTTTTTGCAACCTGTGGAAAAGCAAGACAGGAAAAATGGGAATTTACACCCCATTTTTCATATGTCTGGCACATCCACATGAGGGTCAGAAAGCATTTGGCACTTTATATCTGAAACAAATGACTTGTGATTTTTTTTTTCAAGTTTCACTTTCTCACGGTACAAGGTCAATTGTACCTACACTTTCTTCAGCCAACGGTACTTACCGTGCAAATTAGGGCAGAGCCACCTGGAAAAACAAAGCCTAACACTAATAGCCAGAAATGCTCCTCCATTGAATAGCCTTGCTTTTTGAACTTTGAAAACCATACGTTTACATTCTTTATGCTACTGTAAACTGCGGTGATTAGTATTGCAGAGAATTTAGTAAAAGAACAGAAGATGCATGACTACCTAGCATTTCCTGCTTGGGATTCAGGCTAGTTTTATGGAGTATGAGGCAAGTTTTATTTGTAATGTGGACTGCTGAAGTTAAATGAAACACTAAGCAAGTGTATCGTCTGAATTAATCTAAATCAGATTCCCAAGAGCGGTATACCTTCATCATTAGTTCTGTTATCCGATGCTGTGGAATACTTAGAGGTGTTTTATTTCATTTTTAAAGGAATTTGGCTTTTGTTGTTTTACATTTCTTACCAGGCTAGAGATCCATTAGAATGAGTAAAGATGCCAGACTGCAGAACAGTAGGTATGTACACAGGTACATACATCCACATATGCTTCTATTTGTGTAGCAACACTTGAATATATGAACATTTGTGATAAAGTGTATTGACATCCAGACAAACATTCCAGTTTTAGACCAGCTGTCCATCTGTTAGTGGAGAGAAAGCACTTAACCTCAGTATAGTATAAACAATTAGTTATAAGGCCGCTCTCCTGCCTAAGTGTTTGGCAAAAATAAAAACTTCAGTGAATATATCTGTATTTATGAAAACACACTGGGTGGTTTTGGGAAATGGCTACTGATTAGAGATTAGAGTACATCATTGATGGTAGAGCAGTTATCTGATTAGGAGAGACAAGTGACTCCACAACTGCTAGCGAGCTTGGTCTGCAAACAAGATTAGCAGCGTATCCAATACTTTAGGACCTTATCTCTGAATGAGCAAGTAATGATAGTACTGACAGTAAGGAAAATTAACAACTTCATTTTTTTGTGTCAAAAATAATTCAGCCTTATTTATAGAGACTTATTCTTTTGCACAAAATGCGTTATGAAGCTGCCCAGATCTCTGAAATGTCTGTGGGGAGGCAGGATGTGCACTACTCTCAGCTAAATCTTCTTTGAGATCTTATATCCACTAAAGCAGAATGTAGCCTTTCCCCATCAAATTTGGTGGCAAGTGTTTTATTGCCGTGACAGTTTCTAGATTACATTTGCACAATATTTTTTCCTAACATCATTTTTTTCCAGAGAAATCTGGACAAAATATCAGATGTGCCACACTTACTGGAGATAGTTAACTGTTCCAGAAAAAAAGAATATGGATCCTGTTTTCTCCTTACTACCTGAGAATTGATATGAGTTCATTATGAGTCCTGCCTGTTTCCCTGCCCTGGCTCCTTCCCTGTAGACACCTGGAGTGTGATGGGGATATTTCTAGAGCTCCATGGGCTTTCTTTCAGCCCACTCTCCCGCCTCTACATCTGCTAAATGGGTTGGGGTTTGTTGTGAAATGTGAGATATCTAAAAACTGAACGTTCTGCTGTGCATGACACTCCTTATTTCAGGACTTCACGTTGCTGATTAGGGATCAGAAGAGTAACTCTCTTATTTGTCTGCTCTTGATATTAGTCCAATGAGTCATCTTGCCACGTCTAGGCTAAGACCTTCTTGCGGCTTATAGGTGAAGATACAATTTATCCTGTGGAAAGTAGATGCAAATTTAAATTCATTCAGCTGAACACAGTGTGGAAGAGACATGTCTGGGGCTTTAAGGTGTGAATTTGAGTTGGCAACTTCTTCATGCCTCCAGATGTTCTCTCCCTTCTCCAGGAGGTGCTGCATTATTTGGAATAGTACTTCTGCCTTAAAAGCAGTACGGAATGAAGTGGGGAAAAAATAGTGCTATGTAGTAGGAGGGGCAATCTAGTAGTTCTTTCATTTTGATTTTTTTCTTCCCTGAATAAAGAATATTGGAGAAAGGAATGCTTCCTGTTATGTTGATCTGCATGAAAAGAAATGTAAATGGGATCCAGATGTGTTTTCTTCTCTAATAGTTTCATTCACTATGCTTTAGATATGAGAAAATGAAACGTATTCTGTAATAGACTGGAGGAGAATAGACCAAAATGATAATTTTATAATATTCCCTAGGAATTCATAGAGGCCTAACGAATTAACTGGGAAACTCTAATGCCTAATGAACTCTGCATGGGGAAATATTTAATTTTGTACTGACTGCCATAAGGCAACTGCATGGTGGGTTATTTAATCATCAGTTGTAGAAATAAAACAGCAGTAGAAAATGGACCTATCCCCGGCATCATAGAGAAAGGTTGCACAACTTTAACTGAGCTCCCTCTTCAGCATGTATCAGAGATGTTCTAAGGTTGTCTTCTGGACTGGCACAAAAGTGTTGGCAAAACCTATCTGGGCACTCTCAACGCACCAGCTTTCTTTTTGTGTGACACAGGAAAAGAAAAATTAGAGGTGAAGCATCTAAAGATGCAGTCTTGTCATCTTTTGAAGTAATTCAACTATTGCTCTCAAGTTACTTTTGCATTAGTGGTGCAACTAATTACATTAAATGGACACAGTGAAATTGTTTTTTGTTGCTCTTGTTTCTTTTATTTTATATACTTGTAAACATACTTTGCAGTCGATATAACCAAGGTTATGGCCTGTCTTGCAGCTGTAGTGAAATACTTAAATGTGTTGTTCGCTTTGTTTCTCACATGCAAATTTTTAAACCTTATTTCTATTCAGGATGGGCCTCTAACTCTCCTCAGCTCACTGTTATTCCTTTGTACCATTCCTCAGATGGTTTGTACTGTTCAGGAGAGGGAACTAAGTAAACCTGCCCTGACCTAGTCATCTTAATATTATGGAGACTTGCTGTCATCAGTTGTAGAAATAAAACAGCAGGTCTTTGGCATCAACCTTCCTCTCATTAAGACAATATTTATGCTTTCAGTGTGTGCACTCCTGAATGGTGTGTGCACTCCTGAATGGTGTTCCCTTATAGTAGAACATTTTCTATCCCTCTTTAAAACAAATTTTGTTAGTGGATGAGATAGATGGTCAAAAGTTTTGGATCAGAAGGCAAAAACCCAGTGATAATATAGTGCTTACGCACAAGGGCTTGGAGAAATGCAGAATTTCATTGTGGCAATCATATAAGCAAATGGCTTAATACACCATAATGCCTCTTTCATTTATAGCAATTTTCTCATAACTGTCAACCCACTTCAGAGCATGGTAACAGATCTCCCTTCTTGCCCAGCCAGTCCCCTCCTCTGGAAAGGCTGGAGCAGCAAGTCTGCTCTTCCTGGCAAAAATTTATCCTTTTAAAAACAGGAATATCTTCTGGGCACCGTACAGCAGAGCAGGATATCTATATTTAACCTGTGATCCCTATTTCTTCTCTCAGGCTTCACCAGCCAAAATGCTGTTTTTCAACTTCTGTTATTTCTCTTCATCCCAGTCGTATTTTTATCTTTTATTTTTATTCAGTTGGTTTGCACTAAGCATCTTTTGTTTCATTAATGTGAAATTGGAAACTATAGTAGAAACCCTACCTTTATGCTCCATCTTTTGTTAGACCTAGACTGTCTGTACAAATGAAAGATTTTATTTTATTTTTATTTTACTCTTCTTCTCAAAACTTCATCTTCCCTGGAATGAGTACAAGGAAAAGAAAATATATATATATATTAAAAATATATATATAACATTACAGAATAAAAAGAAAAAAAAAATCTGCAAAGCTAACATTTTAAAAAATAAGATTCTTATTTTTCAGGTAATATGCCCATTAAAATATGTCTAATAGCAAATGCTGTACAACGTCGAGTCATACTCTCATTTGAACCACTCTTCCAGTACTTTGAATTTTTGGTAATGTGTTTATTCACTCTGTCCTCATTACGGAAATAATCTACAAAGTAGATCTGTGCTCTTTCAAATCCCTGCAGAAGTCAGTCATCTCTCCAAACATATGGTCTGTTTCCCCTCCCAAAAGCTAAATGTCTTCATAATAACAAAGACCCCTCTCTGTTCCTGTGCAACAGACCTGGAAATTCATTGAGTTTTCACTGTGTGTTTTGATCCCCAACTGGTATCTGAGAGCAGAAGGCCAGAGCACTAACCAGGATACATTAGGCTGTCGAGCCACCATGCTACAGTGGTTCTGACATTATTTTTTAATGAGAGAAAAAATAGCTGACCTTGTTGGGACTTGCACCCGGAAACCTCTGGCTACTGTCCAGCCAGAACACTTTAGGAGCGACTGTGCCATGCTCAGGACTGGTCAACAAGACAGTTTTCTTCACCACTGTTACACAGTCATCAGTAACCACTTTTTTCCACTATAGATTTCTGGTTTTGCTGTGTACCATTCTGTCCTTGGCTGAACCATTCAGCATCTATGGTAGGAGAATTGATGCTGAAATACTTTAAAGCAATCCCTCTTCTCCCCAAAATACTTGTTCTACAAATGTTATTTATCAATAAATTGTGTGTTGCTTTCAGCATACTTTGGCGTTGCAGATGCAGCACTAACAATCTTGCCCGACATGAAAGAAGAGGGTAATATGTCATAACTTTGCTGAGCAAATCTCCCCTTGTCATTAGAAGTAAAATAATAAGGGGAGTGAAACTACATCTGTAAGAGGTACTGGGGAGGTTATAATAGAGGAAAAGGCCTTTAGATTGTGCCCAAAAATCTCTCCTCTGATTCACGCCATTACTTAAAAATCTTTAAGAACATATGCTTCTCAATGCAAATGGATCACTGTAATATTATCAGAGCTCTGGTAAAATCCTGTTCTATGTTCATGATAATTAAAATGATATTTTTTCTTTCCTTCCTCTAATTGCATGCCTTACTGCCACAAGTGCAGAAAAGCTCTATTTGATGTGGCAGCTTCTTTCTTTCCATGAGGAGTAGGGCAGTGGTCTTAGCAAATCCATGCTGCATGGGGTTAACTAGAAGGTGGCATTCATCTCTGAACACAGCTATTTAGTTTTTGTTTAGCAAGTTCTTTCAATCTAAATAATGTGGGTTGCAAGTGAAATGGCACATATTCCTGGTGCCGAAATAATCAAGCACGTAGAGATTCTGACACTGGAAAGTCACAAAATAAGGTTGTTAGGCTTCCATATTTAGTGTATGGCAATGACAAATGAAAGCATTGAGCAGCGCTGTTATTTGAAAATAAGTTCAGTTCTTATTAAAATCTTGGGGAGTTTATGAAGTTATTGTGTTACTAACCTTTCAATACAGATTGCTTTTCTAAAAATACACTTCTTTTCTGCTTCTAGGCCTCTTCTCTTTTTCTTTCTTTGGCTAAACTAACCTCAAAATGTAATTCAGCTCCTAACAGACTTCTTAAAAGCATAATTTCTCCCAGTTTTTGTATAGCTTTTCCATAACACTACCAAAAAGAAGTAACATTGTTGAGTATTTATTTTAATTTTTGCATCCTCCACACTCGTATACCCCCATGAAACTCTACCCACGGTACTGACAATCAACCTGACAACATAATCAGTCACATTTTACCCAGTGACTGTTTCTTAGGTAACCAAAACACAGTCACAGAAATGAATGGCACAATACAGAAATAAACCCTAAGTTGACATGTGGCACTTCCATTATATTTCAGTAAAGTCTGAAAATTTCATAAAGGCATGGTGCAAAGGTGAAACATGTCTGATGCACAGACTGTGAGCGTATTGCTTCTGGTGGGAGTGAAATTCAACCTTCTACCAACAGAAGGTCTGATGCGAGTCCCTAAAATAGGACTCCGTCGTTTGAAATGTAGGGGATGTGTGAGCCATGGGTTGAAGCTTTGTAGTAGAACTGATTTCACTGTAGAGGAGGAAAGGCCAGAATGAGCACATCCCTTCTAAAGCGTTGGCTTTATTACTTCTTCCTACAGAACTTCTAAACATTTTCCTAAATAATAAGTCTGTCTGAAGTAAATTTTTAGGTGGGGAGAAAAATAAGGGAGGTGTTGCTTAACACGGTGAAAAAAAAAAATGAGAAACTTCTAGACCAGGTAGCATCAGTTTCTCTCCCTTTCTTTTCTCCCGTTTTTTTGTTTGTTTGTTTGTTTGTTTGTTTTGTTGTTGTTTTTTTTTTTTTTTTTTTTTTGGAAGGAGTTGTTCCTGATGTAACAAATTTTCCTCAGAAGATCTTTGTCTGATAGATTCTATGTGCTCATGATCACCACTGAAACCGGGATGGAAAATAAAGTCTTAAAAAGTCTTACCTAGAGGATAAAGTCAGCTTTCCAGCGCAAGTGAGAATATGCTATTGCAGTGTCATGTTCTATTGCTCTAGATAGTTAAAAATTAATGTGACTTTTTTGTAGTGCTCTTATTAGAATATGTGACATCTCTTATAATTTGGGGTTTTAACTTGGTATTGCTTCGGGTTTAATATACTGCCTACAAAGTACAGAATGTGTTTGTCAAGGTATTGTTCAGTGGGTCAACCAAAATAAACTACCATTTGCTGCTGGTCACAAAGAGCTTTTTTTTTGGCCGAATTACAGACAATAAATTAGTGTTTTAAACTTTTTTTGTTGTTTTTTCACCTGAGGGAGTATACAAAACAACATCTGGTGTCTTACAATAGTAATTCTTCTAGTGGACAGGAGAATTTTTGGCAGTGGAGACTTTCTGGACTGGGTGGCCACTTACAGAGATTCAATACAATTGACTGGATGGAGCTGCAGGAGTGTGAGAAGGTGTTTGGAGAGTGGGGGATAAAATGCACAGCATCCAAGAGCAGCCGTGACAGAACGGGGTCTCTGTGATGTTAACGAGTGCCCGTGGGTGTTGCAGAACATAGGAGGTGGGGAGCGGGCTGTGAGGGCAGGACAGGTGACTAGGCTGGAGCCTGGGATGTGGCAGCTGGGCTTAGCCTCCTTTTCCTGCCTGGCTCTGTGTGCATGCCCCTGTTGTGGCACTGCAGAAGAAAGGTGACTTGGAGGAGGTGTGACACACTTATTTTCTCCTTACCAAACCAGAAAAGTATGTCAGCCTCCTTCAAAAAGTTTGGCTAATGCTGTGTCGCTTTATGAAGGGGAGGAAAAAGCAAATAAGTGTATGCAGACACCTGCACATGAGAAATTATTCCGAAAAGAGAGTGTTAGCAATTGTAATGAAATATCCAGCTATTGCCAAGACTTTATAGCTTTGTTTCCTTCTGTTTATTTTCATAGCATGAAAGACACTCACTTTTCTTTCTCTCATTTCAGCTCAATATACATCGCTGACCACAAGGAGTTCTGATTGCTTCTTTTTATTCAGTCAAAGCTGATTTTTTATTTTGGGGGTGTTATTTTTCCCCAGCTGGCTGTCCTCATCTATCTATTTATCTCCATTTTGAGTGCTATATTTGTAAGTTCAGCATGTCCTGAACTTTGCTGTGAGAATTCAGCCTCACTGATTTCCAAATTGGAGCACTTACAGCAAAAATATTAAGGTGCTATAAACATTTTAAATTGCTTTTGATATGAAATGTATTTGGAAATTATTCAACTGCCTCCGACTTTTATGAGTACTTTATTCTGAACCTTTTTAGGGTGAGTATTGGACTGTACATAGATTTCTGTAAGGCTTCTATGACACTCTAAACTCTAGGTAGCTTTAGTTTCCAAATAGTAATGAAAATGATATATAAATCTAATATAAAATAAATAGCTCAAAGGTTTTCAGATCAAGGAAAAAGGATAGCTTCTGTTACATTATCAATGCAATATCCTGAAAGGAGATCAACATATTGATCCGGTAGCACTTCAAAATTATTCCCTGAAAGAAATCCAGTAATATTTGAGAAAGAACACACCCTTTTGTTCCTGAAGCCCAGACTTAGCACTGCTTACCCCTTTTTGAAAAAAATATTTTTTGTGTATTAATAGAATGCCAGAAATTATGTGAAGGCACAAAGAACTTTGTTGTTGGTTTGACTTTGATAGTTATAATTCAGGCATAAATCTTTAAAATATCCTTATTTACAACTTCCTGAGGTTTGTGTCACTGCTCTGTTACTTGAAAAATCTCTTGTGGACAAGGTGGCCAGAAAAATTCTAACCACGAAGCATAAAGATGATTTTAGGACAATCAGTGGATCCAGAAACTGTAATAAGGAGTAAAGAATGGATAGGAGAACAAAGAAATGTGTGCATGTAATTCTCCATCGCAGACAATTTTCAATTTATCTCCAGCTTATTGCTGCTTCTGCTGTAAATAAGATTGACAGCAGAAGAGCTCTGTGCATGTGCGAGAGTCAACTCACATGTGTGCAAGGGAGAGGCAAATCTGCATCTAAACTGAAACACATTTGGGACATTTTTTGTCAGATGATTTACTTGTCTAACTGGCAAGGAAATAAGCAGAATAAATACCATGTAGAAGCCTAATTAAGCTGTGCTCTCCCTGGGAAAACAGTTTCATACCATGTACCAGGTGGTTAGGACAGTTATAAACTTGAAAGATCAGGAGAGCAAAACAAAGTGTTAGGAAGAAAGGAGATTGGAAAATATGTTGTATGTTAAGACAGTAAATCCAGGGATGTGTACAAAAATGTGCTGTGCCTTCTTAGAACAATTTGATTCTTATTTGTTTTGCTGCTCTTGTATACCTTGGCTGCTAGCTTAGCTTAAATAGACTCTCTGCCACTTTCTTATGAAAAGAACATTTGCTCCTCGTTCAGGACCTTATTTCCTAATTTTAGTTTTTCCCCTCTATTTTCTGATTGCTAAGGTAGAGGCAAGAGGTAAGAAAGAAAAAAAAATGTTGGGAGGACTGGAAAAAAATCCCTTGTTGCAGTGCAAGGAGCAGAAACCTGCCACAAGCACGTGGCTACAACAAAACTGTACAGTATGTTAAGGTGTCAGACTTGCTATTTTAGACATGAACAAGCTTTGTCAGTGCCCCAAGAAATACTGCATTGTAGGAGTCCATCCCCAATAAATCTAGGAGAGAGGCGTGAGTTTACTTGTAACTAGTCCAGGAGAACTATAAAGAAAAATTCCTTTTCCTGACAAAGAGTTGGCAAAAATTTATGATAGGAAAACATATGTGTATGCGTAAAATAATATGTTTTTCTATAACTTAGAAGTAAAAAAGTATCCCAGCAAAGCAAAATGCCATCTCAGAAATGCAGGAAGCAACCCCTGACTGAAAATGCAGGGTGCTTTGGTGTCAGGCTCACTTTTAGAATGGACTGAACAAAAGACTGCAAATAACACCTTGACCTGCTTAGTGAGTGAATATATTTACAATTCAAACCAGAGTTGATTGTGGATTTGGAGATTTGTTGCTATTTCTGCTATTATAAAGCAAGGTTCTTCTCACTGCCAGTACACAAGCAAATAGCACTTCCATAAACAGATGGTTGTCTCCAAGTTAGAAACCAAGATTTCCCTTTCTTTGGTACTTTATAAAATCTAATAAGATAATTACTGGTTTAACAGAAGTTCATAAAAAGCTCGAATCCAAATTTCTTTGAATTGCAGTTGGAACAAACCTACCACAATTTGGTTATGATATTATGGTGCAGTGTATATAGGTTAAAATGCTGTCTTTGCTTAAAAAATCTGTGCTATCATAGCTCAAGTTTCCAAGTAAATCAGAGGAGTTTTCCCATGGCTCCCATTTCAAACAAAAATAAAATATGTTGTGCAATTCATAAAAATCAAACATAACACTTTGGAAAAAATATAAGTCAAAATGAAGCAGTTAATTTGGGCATAAACAGCTCTTCAAAATATATCCTTCCTTTCTGTTGTCCTAATTGAATGGTTTTATAATGACAGATTAAAACCATTGTGAAAATAAGACACAAATTATGTTTTATAACCTGCTTAATATTTCAGCAAAAGATTTTCTCTCTGCCAGCCAATGACTTGCATAGACTGCTGCACATAGCAGTGACTTTTTTTTTTTTAAGATGCATTGACATTCTTGTTATTACTTTTGAATTAATATGGGGGTACTGGAAGCCATTTCAGGTGTTACTGAACATTACTACCAAGGCTGCTTGCTTACGTTCTCTTTATGAATTGAACAATAGGTTGTAAGAAAGAAGTGCTGTAAGAAATTAATGGTGAATGAATGTACAGTGCAACACTGAATTTACAGAAAAGCAAGATGTAATACTTAGAGATACATAGAAAAAGTCTGTACCTTACATTGATGTCTGAACCCTTAAAAAAAATATACTTAAAATGAACATTGGCCTGGTCCAGAATTAAATACTTTTTGTTCATATCTTCTTTCTGTTTGATGAATCTAAATGTAGTCTCAAAACACTGTTTCAAAACAAGAAAAAAAGGAATCCCCCATTAAAAAAGAAAAAAGTTAAATGTTTTGAGTTCTATTATCCTCCTCTTTCTTTTTCCCCAGTAAAAATTCTGGCAAATTTAAACTGCTTTCACAAAGAGAGCTAGACATCCTTTATTTTTTTTTTCAGCAAATAAATTATTCATTTTAAAGATTTTCATCCAGCTAATAATACGAATTACCAGAACAGACTATTTGCATTACAGTGTCTAACTGCAGGAGTTATGTTTCTCTATGCCTCTAACTCTACAGAGTAAGGAGCTTCAGACCTACCTGCACCTATCCCATCCCTTGAATTCAGAAGAAAAAGAAATTAATTCTTTTCACAACAGATTGGATGGATTCCCCACAAAATTTCTGTTTTAGTTCCAGACTTCTCCAAAGGTTACTATAATTCAGACTATAGTGGGTTACTGTGAGGTGTCACACATGCAATTCTCTCTCTATCTCTGTATTAGGAGATTTATATCCCAATTTCCAGAAGAAGAGCATCTACCCAGCCTCCAAGGTGTGTGTATGTTGGTAGCTCCCAAGCTCTGCTCCTTGTCTGTCACGCAGCTATCTTGGGAAGAGCTGGAGATGACCAAATGGCAGGATCTAGCTGATTGCCTTGGCCTTGCTCCATTTGTCTCAGGCCATAGAGTTGTGGACAAATTTTAGAGTTCCATGCTGTATCATTGCCATGCAAAATAGCACACCCTTGTCCTGTTAGCAAGTGGAAGCCTGAGGGTTACTTTGTGCTGTCTTTGCTACCAAAGTGCTCCTCTGGATCTAAGGATGGGACAGGCAAACATCACTTAAACCTGTATCTTCATCCAATATTTCTTTCAGTTGTTTTAGAGCTTGTATTCTAGTCATATAAGAGAGAATTCCTGTGTTGATCCTGGCAGGCATCACCAGTTTCAAGCCTGCTTTCCACCAGTCTAGCATGAGAAAGTGGCTGGAAGACATCCAAAAATCTGAACATTTGTTTCCATGGAAGGCGTGTAATATCCAGCTGCTTTTTACTCTGAATTTAATGGCATATTTGTATTTGAAAAGAAAAAAAAAAAAATCAATAAGGTTTATGAGCTGAAAAGAGATCCACTGTAACCAGTTCTGTCACTTTTAAGGACACCTTACGCAATTCTTTGTGACACAGAAATCAGGCTATAGAAACCATCCTACGCATTCCTGCAAAACAAGATTTAGTGTTGTAAACCTCGCTGGAGCAGCTCAAGGAGAGGTACAATGATAGAGAACAAAGGAGAGCAGTGAGAAACAGCCCACCACTAATCAGCCTAGAAGGCCAATAAGATCTGATAGGTTTCTGCAATAAAACTACCCTAAACCTCCCAGTGGATTTTCATACAATAGAAATCAAAAGGGCACATTAGTCATACGGCAAGAGAGACACCAAGGGAAAACTTCCTGCTCTCATACTTTAAACAGCTTTCTTGTTCAGATAAAATAGCCATCATGCAAGGTTCATAAAGAATAAAACTTTTCACTCTTTGTTGAGGGCCAGTCCAAGGTCTATGCAGCATTTAAGTCATACTATTACGAGGCCATAAACGGGGCACTAGTTGTAAATTATTTCTTATTGCTATTATTACCTTTGAGACACCATAATACATAATGATCTATCATCAACGTTTATAAAATGCTTCTACTGGAATAGGCAGACCTTAGTTCCTTTTCGGAATAGTCCTGCTGACTTCAATCATGTCTACAGATATATCAGAGATCCAATTTGCTTTTCACTCCACATTTCTGCACTCTGTTAGATTACCTGGAACTTCTGGTCATAGAGGGGAAAAGATACAGTGGGAAATGGATTGAGTCCTTCCCTTTCTCCTAATGGCTATTTGTGCTGCATTATAAAAATGTGTGGTGGTTAAGGTAGTGTCACTAACAGAGTCCTCCCAACGTAGTGCTGTTACGCTGAAGCATGTAGTCACTTGAGGACGTTCATTAGAAATCTTAATGAAGCTCAGGCTGTACAGACACTAGTGCCCAGTGTGAAATTCCAAAAAGCAAAGCCGGTAACTCCTCTTAACATTGGCATCCCCACTGTGTGCATCTGTAAAGGCTGTTCTCCCAGGTTGCTGGGACCTACCTGTCCATGCTCTTCCCATATTGCATGCTGGGCGGTGGCATGGTGGGGTTCTGCAGAGCTGTGCCCTTTTAGTGCTTTAGCCTGACACTGTGATTTCTTTTCCTTTGAACTTTTGGTAGGGGGATGCAGAATGTTAGTTATTCCTCAAAGAAACAGTTTCATGTTGTGTTAACCATTCGAATGTTTATTTGTAATCATGGTTTAGTTTGATTTAAAGTTCAAAACTTCACATATATCTGATGGGATTAACACACAGCTGCACAAAATCCTTTCTTTCTTTTCATATGGTAAGCACTGAAACTTATGTGAGGATTGGTCTTCTGTTGAGCTAAATTTACATTTTGTAGAACTAACTACACTGTGACATATTTCAGATTGTAACTACTGTCTTGAAAACTTCCAAAAGAGAGCAGTCTATTTTTACATTTAGTTCCATTAAAAAAAAAAAAAAAAAAAAAGTCTCATCTTTACACAGCTGAAATTTCTGGGTTTTTGTGTGTGTGTGTGTGTGTTTTGTTTTTTTTTTTTTTTTTTTTTCCACTGCCTTTTATAAAGATAAAATATATATATTCTTGGTTTTGTTTAGACTATAATAAATTGGCACTAAATCTCCGAAAGAACATCTTGTTATGTCCATTAATGGTAAATTATAGTTAATGTTTTTTCATTGGATGCGGGACTATAAGTACTAAAGATAGTGCTGAATCATTGCACTTATTTAGAAATGTTACCTTTTTTTCATAAATACAAGCAATTAAAGTCTTGGTCTCCACTAAGCAACCTTCACTTCCAAGACAATGTAGGCATACTCTCAGTATATATGTTTAATTGCATATTCTATTTACATGTTCTATTTAAGGGGCCAACTTCCCAACAACAAAATTTCCATCTGCAACATAACCAAATCTATTCCCTGCAACAAAAATTTCTTTGGTGAGCAGTGAAGAGTGGACAGCAAAAGCATCTCCAAACCCTTTGCTGCTGCTTTCTCTGCTGGAGTCTGGGATGCCTGGAAAAAAGTTGATGAGCTTTCAAGGCTCACCAGACTTGTCTGAAACAGAAGCAGAAAACTTAGAAGCTAAACAGAAGTTGTGAACAAATTGTTCTACTTCTAAACTATGTGTGTTAGTCAGTCAGTCTATTCTTGGGGGGGGGGGGGGGGGGGGTGGAGAGGAAGGTGTTGCTAACAGAATATTAAGTAAATGGAAGGAGAGTAAGGTTGGAGGAAAGCCATTATTTGTAGGAGAGAGAAACAGGTAAATTATCTCCTATGGAACACTGAAGAAATCGTGGGGAAGATTATAAATTCCTGTAAGAACAGTATCTCTCCTGAGTCCACGATTTTTAGTAGCCAACAGAAGGCGAAGAATTCTCGTGTATCTGACAGCCTGTCTGTTCCTCGGTTGCATTAGCTGATCTAAGTAAAGATATTGCTTTCCCCTGCAAACATGGGCTCAGTCGTGTCCTGAGGCTGCAGGAGCGTTATCAGGAAGAGCAGACATATTGTTCTGCCCAGCTGGAAAGTTACCGCGCTCTTCTCATGCATCTCCTGAGACATTGATGGCACTGCACAGGCTTGCACAGAGTAAGGCTTGTTGCTATATATTTTGCCACTGGAGCTAGCTAGTCCTGGGGAGGACAGAGGTGCCCCACCATATGCAGTATCCATTTTCATTGTAATGCCAGTGGTGTGCATGTTCCCCAAGACTGAGCAAAGACAGACCTACATACACTCTCCTGCAGGCCTTTTTACATGTTATTTGTCATCAAAAGGCAAAAAAGAAACACATTGACTTCAGTGCATATTTTCCTCCCAGGGAAGAGCTTAGACTGTTTTATAACAGCCATTCCATATTATTCTATATTGCATAGAAAATCTGAAACATATATTTTTCAATCAGTCCTTCACCCCATGTCATTAATTGTTTGAAGTAAAATAGCATTTTGTTTTGTGGAGTGAAGGAGGCAAATGTCACTTAGCCACAGGACGCTAAAGCTAAGTGCAAGATGTAGAACAAAAATGTGATCTCAGCTGCCAGGAGCTCAGGCTGAAGTGTTATATTTTCAAAATTTGTGTCTTTCTGGTATAGACATTGTGTGAATATCATTGCATATGTGTGAGATGGGATAGAATAAGAGATAAGGCTGTCTTAGCCTTACCCATGCCTTAGCTTAAAAATAAAATTATTGTATTGATCTGCTCCCAAAAGAAAAACGTACATCATTTTTGAAGTATTCCTCGTGAATTCTCCGTAAATCTTGTTCTTTTGTTCTTTCTGTCTGCCCTTAGGCAGACACAGAAATCAATGGTTTTCATCATTCCAATGTTGTATAATTTCATAATTCATGATGTATGATTTATTCAAATACACCTGTAACTTTTGTTTATGAACTTGAATGCAAACAAAACTAATCACTTTTGTCATTTTTATCTTCATTGTAAATTGTTTGAGCCATACACAGAAGGCCATTTGGAAATACCACAGGTGTTCTTATTCTGTGCTAGCTATACTAGCTTATAAATCAACTCTTTTGTGTCATACAGGCCTCTTTTGAAAATCTCAGTTGACCAAAATTCCCAGTGCATACTGAGTGTTCACTTCAGCTCACTGAAGAGTTTTGCCTAAGCAAAGGGAACACATACTTCTTGTCGCAAAGCCTTTTATTAGTGTATGGCAACGTGTTAAATAGTTTTGTATTTCAACGCTATTTTCTGCTCTGCAGCATGCCACATGATTTATAACTAATATTTTTAATGCAATTAATCTTACCTAATACTTATTTGCATGTTCCAACCAATTTCCAGCTAGAATGCAATTAATTCTCTGTGTGCTACTAATTCTCACAGCCTCCATAAGAATTAGTTTAGGGAAACTGAGGTAGAAAGTTGGGAGGACCTGTGGGAAAAGGTGTCACCGAAAGAATCTCAGTATTCAGTGGCTGGATGTCCTGGATGTTGGTGTGCATGAGCTTCACAGGGAGTTAGGGCAGCAAAAAGGAAGGTAGGCTTTATTTTATTACTATTTTTAACATAAAAAGACAGTCTCTCAGGGTGAAAACAACAAATTTGGGAGAGCTTTATTCTATGAATGGTGTCCATCTGTCACAAAAGAACCTTTCTGCAGAAGTATGCCACAACGAAGAACAGCCTCAGTGTGAGTAAATATGGCATTGTAGCCGTGAGTTTGGCTTTGGAGGGATGTTCAACCTGCCTCTGAAATGTGAAAGGCTCTACTGCCTAGCAAGCTTTCATTCTGGGCTGTTATTTTATTCACCTGTTATTTAGGTGGAATTTTGAAAGGCCTCGTCATTTGTGAAACAAAAGCAGATTTTGATACCTATTCTTCACACTCACAAAATGTCCATTGTTTTCTGTCTAGCATTAGCAATATTTTATTATACATCATGTACACTTGCTTCAGTCTTCTGTGAATATAATTGTCAAAGTCATTTTTACCTAATAATTAGAATGACCATTACTGGTTTACTGTGGTATAGTTCTTAAACACCTTTATTGTACAGAGATAAACAGCTTTGAACAATAACATGAACAAAGTTCTTCAAGATTTTATATAAAGCATTTGACTTAGTCTGTTAATTGCCACTAGTTCCTGTCCAATTTTTTATTTTGTTTGTATCCAAAGCTATTTTAGATAAGTGCCATTATAGCATTAATAGAAAGGGTTTAGATGACTATTTAACACTGCCAGAAGTGAGGCAATTTATATTCCTCAAAATAAAAACAAGATTTATGCTACTCACTTATATGTAAAATAATTAATGAGAAAAAAAAAAAAAATCATACATGGAGGAGAAACTGGAATTTCTTTATCTGTCAGCCCTCCTGACTGCCAGCTTCCTGACTGGCTTTGCCTATCAGAGCACATTTGCAGTTCTCCCGGATGCTTCAGTTCGTGTTGAAGCATCAGTTTTCTGAAATGAGATGGAGTTTCAGGTCACTGAATGAAGTGCAACAAAAACTGTTGTCATGTATAATACAGTTTTTGACTGGCAAAGGTTTCCTACAGGCTTAAAATTTGACTAAGCACTTGGTAAAATTCAATCCATTTTTGAGAAAGGAAATATATTTATATCTAATGCAAACATTATACCAATTTTTCTACAAACAGAAATATTTTACTCTGACTAGAGAAAGTATGAAATCTTTGGCAAAATGGAAACAATCATAGAAGATAAATCTAGGAATGAACTGATGCTTCATTCTCCTCTTAATCACCTTACAATCAATTATGTGGTATCTCTGGGTGTGTAACAGTCACTGTTGCTATTGAAACGCACGTGAATTGCATTCCTGTCTGTGGCGCCAAGGTTGTGACAAAAACTGACAGAGCCTGATTTTGTGACTTGCTCGCAACATCCAAATGGTAATACTCTGACTATCTGTATGTAATATTAGTTTAAAAGGCATTTCATATTAATGGCAAGATATGGAGTCAGTGGAATGCCATCAAATAATTTTACAGGCCTTTTTGCTGAGCTTGGCTATACAGCTTTGTGCACATGCAGCAGTGGGGTAGTTGAAACACTAAGTATTATCTTGCTTCTTTTGGTCATTGCATACTTTTTATTTTTTATTTTTTTTATGTCTACTTTCATACTTAGCTGTTGCAAAGGTGTTATGCAGGACTTCCTTGTACATCAAGCTGAATGTCAGGTAATGAAACACACTCATTGCACATAGAATCATTTAGGTTGGAAAAGACCTTCAAGATCACCAAGTCCAACCATGTGGTAGTTTCACTCTTGAATTGACAGCACACTTGCTCTGTAGTGCGGAGCCATTCATTTTCTAAAGCTCTGGAGACAACTTCACCTTGAACCAGGCTCCAAGTTTTGGTAAACTAAAGTTAACTACCTGACTGCTGTAATACAACACTGAAGTTTAAATAGAGACTTCTTATTTTCATAGTCTCAATTTAATATCCATCTGTTTTTTGAATTCTGCATCTTTCTAGTTATCAACATTAAAATGTGAGTAGTTTTATAATCATAAATTTTATTTTAAAATTTCAGCTTTTACACTTTCAGAATACATAAAGATATATTCAGGAACATTTAATGCTCTTGAATAGACAGAAAGAAGAATTTTTGAGTATCTTATTTGAAAATGTTGTAGGCTAAAATTAATATGTGCTCTGTGTGTGTATGTTTAAATAAATGTGGATATATCATGTACTAGCAGCAGATCCAGAGATTCAAAAAGCTATTCAAAAGGAACAAAATCATATCATTGATGTATTACTGGAGAGGGTAGAGGAGGATTTAGTGGACTGTCATTTGATAGAAAGTTAAGAAAGAGAGAGTAACCTAATAACTTGGTATTGTGGTAGTAAAGTTGTTGTATGGGTAGTTTAAGATAGAGGTAGTGAATTGAGTGGTGGACCACACAACTGTGTTGGAAGTGATGAGAGCTTTCTGTTACAAGTCAGGATGGCTTTTAGCCTGTCTGTTGGTACAGTCCTGAGCACCTCCTTGCACCCTCTTGTGTCCTTGCTCCATCCAGCACAACTTGTGACATGTCCCAGGACCATCTCACCACTCTGCTCCCTCAGGGGAATGGGAGAAACTTGTCCATTTCTATGTAATGTCCTGACCCTATACTGCTCAGGTACTCTGAATTTTGTCATTCAATTAAGTGGAAGACGGATCATGACTGTTCAGAAGATGGGTTAATGCACAGGAACTGAAACCAGAGCTCTTGAATTACTGCAAGACGCAAGTCTGGGCTTCAGAGTATTTGGTTTCAGCACATGTATCTTCACGTGTTGCCTTAGGCAGCTTATTTTAGTGCTCAGCATCCTGTCTCCCACTTTCATCAAATGGAAATAACGCATCTTTTCATGTTTGTGTCTCATCCTTTGCTTTGTCATAATAGCTTGATAGATCTTGGGGACTTCCTCATCCTACGTTAAAAAATAACTTCTACAGCATAATAGGCTTGTGATTTGTGTGTTCAGATAGTGACAATAGTTGTGATACTTTGGTACTAATTTCTGACTGCAGTTTTGGTCTTTGTGTATGACCCATATCATTCAACCTTCCTCATAAAACCTAGTAAATAAATTTTATAACAGGATTAACCCTGAAAAGCACATGTGTAGCAGATTTTTGGAAGTCTAAACAAATCAAATATTGTGACTTTTCTAAAACAGAAGCAAGTTTTTTTATTTGTCTACATTATTTTATTTTTTATCTGTTGACTATTTCAGTGGACATTTGTCTTCAGAAGTATTTTCTAAAGTTAAAGCATAATGATTTCTAATGATACATTAACGTTTTGTAATAAGAATGTCACATATATTTCCCCTTAGATAATAACTCAATTATCATTTTGCTTGCTAGTTTTCTTGGGGGTATATAGCAAGGATTTAACTGTCTTTTATTCACATGCTGCTTTTATGAAATCCATAAAACAAATTCTACGCTCTATATTTTTTAAAAGAGAGTCATACCAGGACTTTAGTATGAATACCATAAATATAAAATCATACATTATAAATATAAATATAGTAAATTTATAAAATAAATGCAAATTCATTGCATTGTTTTATCCCAATAGGAAATGATTCCCATCAGGAGTGCTGTGTCCCATTTTGGGCTGATCAGTACATGTATAGTCAGGGACCTGAAGCTGTTGTTGGTCAAAGAGAACGTGAGTGAACTGGATTTGTTCAACCTTAAGAACATAAGTTAAGGGAGGATTTGTTGTTTTCTTCAACTGCATAACAGGGCAGCATAGAGAATATAGTGTCATACTCCTCCCAGAAATGTTCGGTGTCAGGGGAAAAGGCAACAGACATGGAAAATTCAGGTTAGATTTAAGATAAAATATTTACACTGCAAGGGTGACCATGTATTGAAAGACCTTTCCCAGAGAGGCTGTGGTATTTCATTCCTTCACGGGTTTCAACTGGACACATTCTTGAGCAACCTGACCTGAGTAGCCTTGCTCTGAACATCAGGTTGGAGTAGATGGCCTTTGGAGGCCCTTCCAGACTATGTAACTCTATGAAATATATGCATATAATGTTATATATCTATATATAAACATGTATAAATACTCAAATATAAAATGAAATTATCTGATTTCAGTGATGTAATGAAGCAAGGAATAAAAGGAACAAAAATCCCTCTAATAGGTGAAATTGTATGCATTGTTTTAAGTAGGCCATTGAATTATGGCCTATTTAAAACTATAAATAGTTTAACTATAAATAAAATTAGTTATAAATAAAAGGAGATCTATTTCATGGATACCAACATTTACTGACAAGGGTAGTACAAACATCTGGAATTCTCCCTGGGAGACTCATCATGTGCAGAATGACATGTTAATAAAGAAAGACATGTATCTTGGCACTTAAACCTGTATATAAGCTAACAGGTTTGAAAACCTTGATATTGTGGTTCAACTCTTGTAGGCAGCTAAGTGCTGATAGAAGAGGTGCTGGGCTCAAATCCCAGATGAACTACCACAAGTGTTAAAGAATTATTTGAGGTTCCATCTTGGTGGAGCTGCCTCTGCTGATGGGAAATAGTGAATGAATTCCTTATTTTGCTTTGCCCATGTGTGCAGCTGTTGCTTTCCTTATCAAACTACCTGTATTTTTCTCACACAAAATTTCCAAATTTTTTCTCACATTTATCTCACTGGAGGAAAGTTAGACTACTTCCTGGCAGGGCAGCATGAGAAGCAGAAATGTCCTTGACTCTGCAAGCACTAATCATCATCAGCTAAAACATCAGTGTGTTATCAACACTGCTTTTATCACAAATCCAAAATGTAGCACCATAACAGCTATGGTTGCAAACAGTATTGTTTTTTGTTGCAATACTGAAATTAACTCTGTCACAGCTAAAACCACTACACTTGGTCATAGATTGCTGTTTATTTTTCAAATGAGTTTCCTGGCAATCTCACCTTTCTTCTTCAGAAAACAGTTTTTTGAATGTAAAAGGTTGTCATTGATACAATGTGATGGTGCAGGACTGTCAACTGAAAAATATAAGAGCTTTTTATACATTCTTCAGAATTTCATAGCCATTCTACGTTCAAAATATCAGCTGCCAATGTAACAGTATGTTATTTGTACAGAGATAGATGCATATGCAAATCTGTAGTGATAGTATCTTCGTGAATTTTTGAGAAAACTATTTGTAGAATGCTCAACATAGAAATAACATTATTAAAAAAAAAAAAAAAAAAAAAAGTACAAAAGTAGTGATCTTTGATATGAATAAAGCTGCATGCTAAATGTGCTTTGCAATAACCCAATTTTAACTATTTTAATATTGTCGCATTTTTTTAAATGTAAAATATAATCTGGAAACTGAACAGATTCTATAGTCCAATTCCATTATTTAAATCACTTTGGGCTCTGACATTGAAAGCTACAATTCTCTCTGGAGTCAAATTGTAAGGATGAGTTATAATTCCCTAATGGAAACACTGACTAATCTTGGAGTATATAGATGCTAATGGTGCCATGTAATGCATTAGCGAACATGTTACTGATAAATAGGAATGAAATATTATTGAGTAGTCTCAAAGATCAGCTCAGAAAATATCTCAATTATATGGTATCACAGAAGGAGCTAATTAGGTTTTTCTACTGCAAAAGGCTGAACTGTGTGCAAGACTGTTGTACCAGGAGAGAAGGAAAGGATTGTGAGTGTCTGACTTTTGAAGAAACAGCCAAACAGGTCGCTGCTTGAAAGTTCAGAAATCAGTACAAAGCCAATGGCATAGGAGGAATCTTCAACCTCTGTTGTTTCCAGTGTTTTGTTGGCTGAAGGAATTGTTTATCTGAAACCTCTGAACCTTAGCCACTCAGCAGCAAGGATGAGACAGGCTCACTGGCCTCCCTGCAGACTATGACAGGCTAAAACGTGTTTCAGGCTGCATCTGCAGGATCCTGGCATTCTGCAGGGATGTTCATAGCAGACAGATCTGTCCTCAGCCCTGCTCCCGCTGCTAGGGAGAATCGGACTCTCCCTCCGTGTACCTTCTAAAAACAGGCTTCCCTAGCTGTATAATCCTGCAAGCAAAAATGCAAATATCGTTGTGCCTCTCTCTGAAAAATGCAATTATAATGACAACTCTCATACCACCTACACGTACAAATGGCATAAACATAGTTGCTGATGCACAACAAACAGATGACAGAGCTGAAAAAAAAAAAGGGCTTCCTCTCATAACATGTTCTCCCCATAGGACATGTGATGGTCTATGCAAAGCATAGTGACTTGCCATTGATTTAGACTGATTATTTTTAACATTCCATTTACAATACACCTTTTAATCTTGTATCATCTTAAGAATGCAAAATATGGACGCTATTTATACTAACACTAGGGGCTTTTGGGAAATAACCTCCTTAGAAGTGCAAAGTTACCACAATAAAAATTGTATGACCATATATCAGGTTTTTATTCAATACTTATTGCAGTCTAGACAGAAATGTGACTGGAAAGAAATCTAAACTATATTTACTTAAAAATATAAAATAAAAATAAAATTAAGCATTTCTATGCATTTTACCCTTTGTCTTTTCACAAATTCCTCAAAGTTTGTATTTTAAACTTGTGGTTGAGGGAGATTTCTGCAAGTTAGTGCATAAATGTATTCATTGGGAGCTGTTGTAGAGATTGTCTTCAAAATTGTTCTGTAGCAGAACTGACTCAGAAGTGACTTGGTGAAGTTAGTATCAGGCCAGTTGATTGTCCCTCTTACAATTATGTATGTTACATTGATGCTGGCAGTTACTAGAAGTTGTCACGTCTTTCTGTGTACAAGCCAGTTCCAGATCTAGCAAAAGAATTGCATTTTTTTCTTGAAGATAAAATATTTCACCTGAAACTTTTGCTGTAGAAGGTAACTTACTGGGGGAGGTCAAGGACTGGTATTTGATGAATCCTGTAATGAGTTCCTTTGAGCATTCAGATTTGCAATTGCTCTTCCATCTTGGAGCTGGAGAGTGAGTATAAAGAGGAAAGAAGGAGAATTGTAGGATCCTTTCTATTTTTACTATTTATTTTTTTTATTTTTTAAAAAATCTTTTTGTAAGACCATTGTATAACTGCTTTTCTGAGAGCTTGACTGTTGGCTGCCTACCAGCAAATATATAATTAATATACACCTGTGTCGGATATAAATAGTGACAAATATCCTCACGTAGCATTGATCTGCATGTTGCTACCACCCACATGACAGTTGCTTTACTTCCAGCTGGTTTGAATGGACATCTATTAACCAAAATCAACTCTGCAGCTGTATCTTTCTGTATAAAATAAATCTGCCCTGTCTGATCGCAGAAGTGTAATATTTCTAGCATCGAGTCTGTCTGTGCCCTGGTCTTTAAAGCATGATGCGGTAAAAAGGAAGAATGAAAGCAGTAGGGGGGTTGGAAGAAGCTGCCCCCTGAACACAACAGTAGGGCATGAGGGCATGTTGTAACCTTGAGAAAAACCTCGAAGACTGAGAGTGAGGTAGGAGGATTTCAAGTTCCTCCACCTCAAAACTGCCCTTAATCTTGGTGCAGCCTACAATTTGGCTTGCATTTCTCTCTCTCCTTGCTTACTATCCCTTCTTTTTTTTTTCTTTTACTCTTTGTCATTTCCAGCAATAAGAGTGTAAATCTGTAGTAATATCTAAGTCTTACTTTTAATAACAGTGTAGTTCTACTCAGCACTGCTCAGCTGAGAAGAAATAGACAAATCACGCTCCTCAGATACTGAAGATACTGCAAATAGGAAGAAAAAATAAATCAAGGACTGGCAAAAAGAAGCTCTGCCTATTAATCTGCATCAGTTCTGATGAGCAGATACAAAAGACACAAGAAAGTTGAAGATGATAATACTAGGCAATGAGAGTAAATCATAAAATGTGAGGATTTTTTTTTTTCAAATCAGGGCTGGTAAGAGTTTAAAGGTCAGTTCTAGAATTGCAAGTGAGTTCACCAATCAAGAAAGGGATATAGAGATGGTTGATAGTCTTTCAGATTAAATGTCAATAAGAGTTTCAAAAGACAAGCTCGTGCGTGGTAGCAGGTTTGAGGGAGCCGTATTCATACCGAGTGCTGACAGCAGAAGAATCAGCCTCAGCCATTGTAAAAGGAAAAGGACATAGATGAGAAAAAGGAGAATCAAAGTGAAGTGCAGGAAGTCTGCAAAATTAGAGCACTTTCTCATACTTGCTTCAGCATCATGGGATGAGGAGCTGGAGGAGAATCAGACCTCAGGATATGATAGCACCATGGTGTCAGTAACAGAAAGGACAGTTTGTCAGAAGCAATATGAGAAACTGTATTAAAAAGGTAGAGAGGACTGTGAGAGATGGATGTAAAAAGTGTCTGACAGGGTGAAAAGAGAAAGCCAGTGAAGCTGAATTAAAATAGGTGATGAGTAAATGGAAGTAATTCAAGCAGTGAAAGAGATTTTGAGGTTTCCATAGCAAGAGAGTAAGGACATGTTGAAATGATGGGAATTTCCAAGAAGTTTTAAAAAGTATTTGAAAATGAGGTCAGATTCACTGACCTTCCAGGGTCACTATAGAAACTGAAGGATAAGACTGGAAGCATGGAGGTCTGCATAGGATGAGCAGCCAGAAGTTACCTAAAGTGAAGGTGCTCTACGGGGGAAGGCCAAGAGGGAAAGGGGGCAGTCACCCAGCAGCAAGCTGCTTGAGTACAAGGACGTCCCAAGAGGTGGAGGGAGCCCACTTGATGACGTGGCAGGAGGGGAAGCATGCCCCTGAGTTTGGAGGCTGGCTTCTTGGACTCAGAATTGAACACCTGGAGCTTGGATAAGACTCTAGCTTACTTCTAATTATCATTAAGACAAGTCTTAGTCTCCTGGCCTACAGTATGCATATGTAGCGTTGCTCAGAAATTTTCAAACAAAGCAGTTTTTCTTTAAAAGGAAAGCAAATGATGTGTCTGGAGAATTGTTCCTTAGGGTATATTTATAGAACAGAAATGGCTTACATTGATTGTTAATTAGAGCTGCACAAGACAGCAGTCTTCCTGTACATGTTTGCTAGGTATTTCCATAGGAGTTTCCTTTCTCCCTTCTGATATTGGTTTTGCATTGTATCTCTGACTCCTGACACACCCAATCATTACCCTGTATAGATAGAAATTAATTTAAAAATGTGAGTCACTTCATGCACAGAATATCCTCAGCTAATAAACAGTGCCTAAAATTTCCTCCATTTTGCTTCTTTTTTCAGTTCATTTTAAGTGTCACTTCTTTACTACATCTTGACATTTAATATGAAGCATTTCATCTACCAGAAATACATCTGAGTTTTCAGTTCAAGAGTCCAATTAAGAAAATGCTCCCAAGTGCATGCATTTTCCTTTATTGAACTTCAAGTTCTCTGCAATGTCATGTACAAAACAAGTTTAAAATCAAGGTTTTTGTGGAAGAAATAGTTCTAATCTGAAATATTACCATGTCCTCCTCATTATGCTTTCTTACTTCCAAAAACCTGGGATAAAACAGTTACTACATTGTCCAATTTTTGCTTATTGCCGTTTTTTATTTTTTGGAAAGTTATTTACATAGGCATCACAAATACCTGTACATTGATAAAGTTGTTGGTATCCTCCTGCTTTAATATTTAAATGATTGAAGAGGTTAATGGCAATTTTAAAAGTAATATTGATTAATGTATTTCTAAACAAAAATCTTTACTGTTTTAATGAATTTCATACTCGTGTTAAATGACTGATAATGAGCAGTAATGAACAAAGATCAGGCTTTCTCCCGTGGGTGTTGGAATACAAGTTAAATATACACAGCAAAAAAGAGAATTTATAACACAGAAACACCCAAGTCACAAACCAATGGTTTCTCTAAACCTGTTCAGGTCTTTTCTCTTGCTGTTATGACTCTCTCTTCAGGAGCCAGTGAGTCCCTTTTGTAGGACTCTGCTTGTGATTACGGTTTCGTGCTGCTGTGGCTTTTCAATGCAAAGCCGTGAAGAATGGAAATGGAAATGCTCAGACCTTTTAATTTGGGAAGGTCTCATGGTAGAGGAATTGCTTATTGCACTTGATCATTGCAAGTGGGTGCAGCAGCTCTATTCCTAAGAGGAGATGAGGTGGCTTCAGTTCCCTCAGCATTGTGGCAAGTCTGTGAGAAGGGGCACACATCGCTTGTTGCACCATGGACATGACAATACTGCCTGTGACAGAAGACATATAATATCGATTTCTCCCATGGAACAATGCAGTATAAAACAGGAAGGATCTCCATCATTTATAAAAGCTCTTTGTTGAAATGCTTTCAAACACAGAGAGCTTTTGCATAAGCTAGTATCCTAACAGCTACTCGCTGGTATTTGTACACTATTCTTTTGGGTTTAATTACTATGCTTTATATTGTTCAAATATAAGTATATGGCATTTTATGGAAGAATGTGGATGGAAGGACATTTTTTTCAGTAGAGGAATCTCTGTTTTCAGATGCATATGTCATAAAGCATGCTGCAGTCCTGTATATACTCCCTTGGTCCTTTGACCAGTGCAACCAGGAGACAGTTTATGGAAGAATTGCTTTACACTTAAGAAGGAAAGGAAGTGAAATACTGGTGAGTAGGGCTTATTTGTGGTGCAAAATTTTACAAAACACTGATTTTGAAAAACATTCTTTAAAGTTTTGTTTTTTTTTCTGCTCCTAATTCCAAACATTTTTAGTACAGAAAGTCTCCAGCCTGTTTCAGTAGGTGACAGTTTTTTATAGAAACAGGCATGTCTAACATACCCATAGGTGCAAACATCACAGTCATGGCACATATGGTTTGGGAGTAGAAGTCTTCATCCTGAACTAATTCAATCTTAATAGCAGGATTTGGGATATAACAGTTAAATAACAACTACAAATAAAAATTTTAAAAGAATAAATAAATAAAAAGAAGACCAGTGATAGACCAGTTCTGATGCCCTTCTTTAGAATGAATGAGTACACTTAATGTAAACGTCTCAAGTATACTAAGCTAAATTCAAGCATCCATATTTAAATCCATATTGACTGTTGTTAATAAAGGCAGATAGTTTCAGGTCCACTTCTGGTTGAATTTCTGGGTGTGTATTAAGACCAGTGAATTATTGGAGCCTTTATCTGTCTCTTCATTTTGTTGAAGAACCATAGCTTCCTCATGTACATGGAATTCACTATACCTTATGGTCCCACCTGTTCATATTTGGAACACATATTGTACACTCACTGATTTACAGCTTGAAAAATAGACTATACAAAGTGATGCAAATCTCTGCTAGCATACTAAAAAAAAAAAATACAAAAAAGCAATTTATAGGCAGTAAAACTTTCTGAATGTGTATTTCTTCAGAGTGCAGTTTTGTAACCAACAGTTTAGATCAGTATGTACTCGTTCTATTAATTAAAACGATAATCATTCCTCGTATTGCACGCAACATTCAGGTGCCTCATTTTTCACAGTATATAAAATTGAAACAGTAACAAACAAACCTTTCTAGAGAGACACTGTGGTAATTTTATAATATTATAGGCTTTCTAGAGCCTTTCTAGTGGTTGACAGTCATTTAGGGCTTTTAGCAATTTGGCTTAAGGTAAACAACTTCATAGCACCAAAAGTTCAAAGCTTGTTTGAACAGTCTGAAATTGCAGTGATGGAGATAACAGAACAATGTAGAAACCACTTAGGGTATTCAAAACCAGACAGAAACAGGTGCCAAATGAATTAGAAAGGAATTTGATTTTACTTATTACTCCTTGAGTGATAATTTAGCTGAATAAAAACCAGCTTGCTTTTCTGCAGGCCAATTCCAATTAGTATACTGTGTTGGCTACGTTTCTCACATACACAACCCAGTGGCCACTCTGCTGCATGCGTGTAATTGGAAGGATGCTCTTTGACTTTCCTTAGCTCTTTGCTGTGATCAGGGTGCACACTTTTGCTACCTGCCAGACTACTTCATGTACAGCTTCTGTTAGGGCGTGCTGCTAACAGTTGTTCCAGCAGTAATGATTAATCGGGCTTGCGGGAAACCCCGCTTACAGCACTCTCCCTGCCCTATTCTGCAGCGAGGAAAACACCTGGTGTGGCATATTGGCTGCTTCATACAGTTGAGCTTAGTGGCTTTCCCACCAGCTCCTGCCGGTATTGGTGCACAGTGCAGCTTTTGGGAGATCTGGGGGCTTTTTCCTCCCCAGTGAGCTGGAAGATTTCCATCCCTGTTCTGTATCTCAAATTTTCATCGCTTTAATTTCTGAGTATCTGTTCAGTTACAAGTCTGCTCAGAAGACAGACTAAGATGTCTTTTACTGTTATTTGTGGAAAGCTGTGAAAACAGTGTATTTGAAGGAGAAAAAATGAAAAGTGAAACCAGTCAAGCGTATTACCCATTCAGGAGCCAAAGTTGATGCCTGTGAAAACATACAGTAAGGAAGCAGTTGAACTTGTCTCCCTAGGACCAAAGAGGGGTCCAGGAAGGCTGGGCGATCTTCAAGAGGGAAGTCTTCATGGCGCAGGAACGGTCTGTACCCACGTGCCCAAAGACGAGCTGGCGGGGAAGAAGACCGGCCTGGCTCAACAGAGAATTGTGGCTTGATCTTAGGAGGAAAAAGAGGGTTTATAAGCTTTGGAAAAGTGGGCAGGCCACTAAGGAGGACTTTAAAGAAGTAGCGAGGCTGTGCAGGGACAAAATTAGGAAGGCCAAAGCTCATCTGGAGCTCAATCTGGCTACTGCCGTTAAAGATAACAAAAAATGTTTCTATAAATACATCAACACAAAAAGGAGGACTAAGGAGAATCTCCATCCTTTACTGGATGCGGGGGGAAACTTAGTTACAAGAGATGAGGAAAAGGCGGAGGTGCTCAATGCCTTCTTTGCCTCAGTCTTTAGCGGCAATACCGGATGTTCTCTGGATACCCAGTACCCTGAGCTGGTGGAAGGGGATGGCGAACAGGATGTGGCCCTCATTATCCATGAAGAACTGGTTGGTGACCTGCTACGGCACTTAGATGTGCACAAGTCGATGGGGCCGGATGGGATCCACCCAAGGGTACTGAGGGAACTGGCAGAGGAGCTGGCCAAGCCACTGTCCATCATTTATCAACAGTCCTGGCTATCGGGGGAGGTCCCAATCGACTGGCGGCTAGCAAACGTGACGCCCATCTACAAGAAGGGCCGGAGGGCAGACCCGGGAAACTACAGGCCTGTCAGTTTGACCTCAGTGCCAGGAAAGCTCATGGAGCAGATCCTCCTGAGAGTCATCATGCAGCACTTGAAGGGGAAGCAGGCGATCAGGCCCAGTCAGCATGGCTTTATGAAAGGCAGGTCATGCCTGACGAACCTGATCTCCTTCTATGACAGAGTGACGCGCTGGGTGGATGAGGGAAAGGCTGTGGATGTGGTCTACCTTGACTTCAGCAAGGCTTTTGACACTGTTTCCCACAGCATTCTCCTCAAGAAACTGGCTGCTCTTGGCTTGGACTGGCGCACGCTTCGTTGGGTTAGAAACTGGCTGGATAGCCGGGCCCAAAGAGTCGTGGTGAATGGAGCCAAGTCCAGTTGGAGGCCAGTCACTAGTGGCGTCCCCCAGGGCTCGGTGCTGGGGCCGGTCCTCTTTAATATCTTCATCGATGATCTGGACGAGGGCATCGAGTGCACCCTCAGTAAGTTCGCAGATGACACCAAGTTAGGTGCATGTGTCGATCTGCTTGAGGGTAGGAAAGCTCTGCAGGAGGATCTGGATAGGCTGCACCGATGGGCTGAGGTCAACTGCATGAAGTTTAACAAGGCCAAGTGCCGGGTCCTGCACCTGGGGCGCAATAACCCCAAGCAGAGCTACAGACTGGGAGAGGAATGGTTGGAAAGCTGCCAGGCAGAGAAGGACCTGGGAGTGATGGTTGATAGTCGGCTGAATATGAGCCAGCAGTGTGCTCAGGTGGCCAAGAAGGCCAACGGCATCCTGGCTTGTATTAGGAACAGTGTGACCAGCAGGGCTAGGGAGGTGATCGTCCCCCTGTACTCAGCTCTGGTGAGGCCGCACCTCGAGTACTGTGTTCAGTTTTGGGCCCCTCGCTACAAGAAGGACATCGAGGTGCTTGAGCGGGTGCAGAGAAGGGCGACGAAGCTGGTGAGGGGCCTGGAGAACAAGTCCTACGAGGAGCGGCTGAGGGAGCTGGGCTTGTTCAGCCTGGAGAAGAGGAGGCTCAGGGGTGACCTTATCGCTCTTTTTAGGTACCTCAAGGGAGGCTGTAGCGAGGTGGGGGTTGGCCTGTTCTCCCACGTGCCTGGTGACAGGACGAGGGGGAATGGGTTTAAGTTGAGCCAGGGGAGTTTTAGGTTAGATGTTAGGAAGAACTTCTTCACTGAAAGGGTTGTGAGGCACTGGAACAGGCTGCCCAGGGAAGTGGTGGAGTCACCATCCCTGGAAGTCTTCAAAAGACGTTTAGATGTAGAGCTTAGGGATATGGTTTAGTGGAGGGCTGTTAGCGTTAGGTTGGAGGTTGGACTCGATGACCTTGAGGTCTCTTCCAACCTAGGAAATTCTGTGATTCTGTGATTCTGTAAAGTAAACTTGTTTGCCTTGGAGCTTCTGTCAGTTCTTTCCTCTTTCATTTGAACAATTTATTTACCTTGACCTAAGGAACCTGTCATTTCTGCCAGATTCTTCTCCTATTACTTCAAAGACAGGTGTCTAGAGTAAATCTGTGAGAAAATAGTTTGTTTTTTTTTTCACTTTTTTTTTTCCTGCTAAGTATATAAAGCTGAAATATATTTCTGCCCCAGCATTCCCTTTTCACTAGCTCAGTGCAATACAGTAATTTCTGTCTTACTTGAGCATATTAGCTTCTGCATAAAGTTAATTCACATTGGGATGTTAAAGCCTCTAATATGAGAACTTTGCTTTTCTGTAGTTACAAACCTGTTGTATTAAGCAGAAAAGGCCACATTAGGTCCTGTTCACATCTGGGAGATCTGTCTACATCAGATGGGTTGGGGTATAGTGCTTGTGAAAGAACTGGCTCATAGTGAAAGAAGAAATACACATGCAATATTGTTTTCGAGTTCTTAATGGAGCTACCAGGCATGGTAGAAATTGTGTTACGGTAAATGTACTGTGTGAGAGCAATCCTGTGATACCATTAATGTATCAGGATCCCTGTTCCCTCCCCACAAAGGCAGATTTAAAAAAGTAAAAGCCCTGTCTTTATCGGGTTGGCCTGCAAGCCTCACCTCTTCTGCAGAGCTTTCCCCGAGTAACTGGAGCAGAAGCAGCAGCCTGCAGGGCCCCCAAGGCTGCAGGCAGACAACCAAACCCTGGAGTAAGACAGAGATTTGATTGCCCCTTTTAGACAGATTTCACGATCCTGCATCATGGGCTGTTAACAGCAACTGCATTCACCAGCCATAGCAGATGAGAGGATTGATAATCAAATGGTTAAACTGTGCAAAAAGGTATGGATGTTTAATACTAGTGAGGAAAATATCAAGACCTACCTAAAGCACAGGTTTAACACACAGGAGAATATTGCCACAACTCATTTAAATGGTGATTTAAGAGAGATTTTCCCCTCACGAGTAGCATGTCTTCCCATCTGCAAGGTCCAGATCTCCCAGTGTTTACAGAGTAAAATATCTGCTGTGGCACACTGTGGCATACCTGAGCAAATAACTCCTTTCATGTTATCTGCAATATTTGATAATTCTAGTGTACCGAGTTCAAAATCAGCTGTCCTTTTGATGTAAACAGAGTAATCCATATTTCTTATGTAGAATGCTCTGTGGATTTACTTTTCAGGCTAAACTTTTCAAGCACTGGTACTCAGTACCAGATGCATGCCTTTGTATCATTTTAGAGCTGTTGTGTGTTGTATTGCTGGAAAACCACATGGTTATCCTGCAGTACTTGGTTTGTTTTGTTGTTGTTTTCTAAGTGAAGTGGATAAGTAAGAGACCGGTATAGGATTTTAATACTCTTAAAGAAAATGGGCTGTTACTACAAAATACACAGCTGAGTTAGAAATTGCTAGAATGTGCAAGTCTTCAGTTTACCTCCTTTTCTATTGCTGTTGTGAACTTACTTCAAAGAGTGACCTTTTTACTTTTATCTGGTGCACATTTGAAATAAAAAGCCCTGTCTCGTGCTGCTGTAAAGCAGGGGAGCTCATAATGCTGTGGGAGATACACAGGGAAATGCATGAGTACCCTCCTGAGCCCAATCCATACCCCACGGGTGCCTGCAAGGGAAAAGAAGTCACTTGGCTTGGAAGGAAAGCAGCAAGAAGGCAGCGGTGCCGGAGTACAGCTTCTGATGCATTTCTTTTGGCTGAATTTTGCAGTCAATTGGCAGCCTCAATCGGGTGCCTGGTGGATCCCTGGCACAGCCCCAGTGCTCCGACTCCAAAGAACCTTCCCCCGTTCCCAAAATAATGGTGAAAATAACGTTAGTAATACGCCTGCGGAGAACCGCCCAGTGGAAAATCACTTTAAAAAAGGGCAAGCTGGAGAGGGATGCCTGCACAGTTGGGGCAGGGGCGATTCCTGCCCCTTTGCTGTTTGCTGGCAGCATTTTGAGGGGCTCTGCTAGAAAGCTGCTTCTGCACAAAACTGCGGTGTGGTGCTCAGGGCCATCACAGGCAGCAGGTCCTGCACGGTCTGGCTTCACTCCTGCCAGACTGCACGAGGCCTCTATGAGATGTTCGTTGCATCTCATATCTAGGATGTAGAGAGAGACCTTCTATTGGCCATCTGGCACAGATAATAATTTCCTTCCTTCGTGCCTGCATAAACTGTGGTCTATTTTAGTTTTGCCTCTAAAGTTCTCAGCACCATAATATCTTTCTTTTATTATTATTATATATATATATATATATATTAATTTGGAACAAAAGTTCATCTTCTCATCTTCAGAAATTTATTTTTATTTTAAAATTTCACCTTGGTTCCTGCTGTTCCTTCCTTTGAAGTCACTGTGCTCTTAAGTAACTCAGCCCTTTCTCATCTAGCCTTTTTCCATCTGGTAGCTTTTTATAATTCACTGAAGATTTTTATAGCCGTTTGATGAATTTTGTGCATTCTCGGACTTAGGTGGCAGAACACATTCCTCACAGTGTACCTTCTGAAGTCTTCCATCTGATCCAGCTTAGCAGCAGCATCTTCCTGTACTTGTATCTTTTCCTTTAAGCTAGCTTTGGATTTTGTTACATGCTTTTATGAAGATATCTCATTCCAACACTGGCTTCTTTTTCCCTCTTAAAAGTCCTGACACAGGTTAAAATGAGAGCTCCATGCTGAATTAACAAGTTCATATCTATTTTAGCCAAAATAGCTGTCATGTCAGTTAAAAATTCATGCAGAAAATGCCTTTTTTTGAGTGAAACATAATCAAAAGGTGATACTGCAGGCAAGGAGCTGTTCCTGCAGTTCCTCCCCTGGATGTATTTGTGGATTTGAAGAAGATGAAAATGGCAACCATCTCACCGAGCAGCAGGCAGCTTCCTTTCTGTGTGGGCATGGTTGTGCTGAACAATGAGAAGCACCTTTGAAACATATGTAACGGGAGTTTCCTTCCGTCCTTGAAGCAATAAAGCTTCTAATAAAGTGAAACATGCATCCATGGACGGTAAATTTTTCTTCCCATTACAGTATTTAGGACCTTGTATTAATAACGCTATCCATTTCTCATGCTATTTCATGCACTGACACCCAGGTGCACTCTATTTCCTTCCCTGAAAGCTATCTCAAAGGTGTAGTCATAGCTGTCATTTCGGATATAAATTTGCCATGTAGAGAGACAGAACCTTTATGCCTAGCTTCCAAATTTCTCAGCAGGGAGGGGCTCTCTGGTGGTGCTGATGTGCTTCTGTTCTCCAGAAAGGGGAGTTTCCCAGCATGGCACATACTGAATCAAGGTGTTTCTGCACTCAGTTCACTTGTCATCAAGCACTTTCACAATCCACAGATTTATTTTTTGTCATCCCTTGGTAGTTTTCTGTTTGTTTGTTTGTTTGATTGATTGTTTTTTCTTGCTCGAGCAAAGCTAAGTACTTAGCAAAAATTAAAGGACAGGGTTCTGTTCTTTGTGCCTCGCCAGAAGCCAGTGTTACTGTACTTGGATTTGTAAGAAGAAAACCAATCAGAAGGTTGCAAAATCTGCCTGCTCAGTAAGGCTCAGAAATAATTTTCCCTGAAGGAGCCACACCTGAGGATATAAATGGCTTTTTTCTTCCTTTCCTAGGCATTTTTGAATAGTAATTTGACAGCTATATTCTCTGTTTAAACTAGAAGAGTTATTAAAATTATGGAATATATCATAGACTGTGAATTAAAGTGAAAAACATTGCTCAGAGGCACAGCAGCTCTAGAAAAAAAAAAAATGGAACCACATTCAGCTCTTTGTGTCAGAAGAATATTGGCACAGAAATGGTGAATCTAAATCCCATAGAAGTGACACTGGGATTCACCCTGAAGTCTGGGACAGCTTCAGTTTCACTAGGTTATTGCTATTTGTGATGCATTTCATTTCTGCACACATTTAATTGTCTCTTTTTTTTTTTTTCTGTTAAACATATCAAACCTCACTCCACCCAAATCTGCTGCACTTTTCTTCCAAGGAATATCAGAACATATTTAGTTCCATTTGCATGAGTCCTTCCATTTAAATCTTAAAACTTATATTTATCTCCTATGGCCATCAATGGCATATTAACGGTTGATATCTGTCTTTTCTAGGTAGTTCTGTTGTTTATAATGCCCCTAACATCCTACATTTGTTTGATGTTTTATTGACATGCTGTGTTAAATCAGCTACAGATCCTTACTTTGCTACTTCTAATCAAAAATAAATAAATAAAAATAATAATATATATATACACCTTTCATCATATTGCAGATAAACCACCCTATCAGAGTATTTTATTTCTTTTATTTGCTTTTATATGAGCCTTAAGAAAACATGAGATGTCTTCAGTATCAAAGAAGTGCTTCCTTCTAGAGTTCTTCCTTTGTTCACTCATGATGCTGTAGGACAAGCAGGTGCAGTCCAGAATTGTCATTTCTGTCAGGCTCCAGCCAGATGAGAAGCCACAGCAGCTCACAGGCTATCAGCCCCTGTGCTGCTTCCTACATCTGCCTTCCTCGTAAAGTAATATATTTTTTTAATTTTTCGTGTTATCTGCTTGTGATAACTTCAGAAACAACTCAGATCAAATCATGATTTTGTGTTAAATACATATTCATTGAAAATAGACCTGATTGACATGACGTTTTTTTGTTACATAGATCTTGTATGTTACATTATTAGTGACTTAATTACTGAAAGTAACTAATTAAATATTACTGCTCAGCTGCTCTAGTGTCTGTTTATCCCTGTGCACTATCAATAGAACCACTGATTAACCTGAAGTTATTTGCAAACAGTTGGGCAGGAGAGATTTATATAAAAATCATTTTCTTTATCATATGAAAGAAGGAAGTAATGTAAAATATGAACAAATGGTATTTGCTAGTAAGTATTTAGAAATTAAATTTATTTATCAGAATTTGCTTGCACAAAGACAGAAAGAGAACAATATAAAGATTTCAGAGGTTGTCCATAGTTGTGGCTGTAGTGGCCTATACCTTAAAGAAACAGTAGATGATACAAGTCATCTACTTCTAGCATATTCATATCTAATATCTGTGTTTCTATATAATAATCATTCCTTAAAAAGGAAATAACTGTTGATTTAATTGCAGAAATTATAAGCCTAATTAAAACCACAAATCCCAAGAGTATGTAGTTGCTCTAGTCTTTGACTTTCCCTTGGAAATGAATTTTAATGTGTTTCCTTTTATTACAAGTATATAAAAAGTACTATTCAAAAATTAAAAAGAATAAATAAATGCAAAGTTAGAATAAGAATTTCATAGTACTAGCAATTGTTTTTTTGACCTGACCAAAGAGTTTTTGTTTTCATTCGATTATTCTTGCCCCAACAAGTCTTATATATCTTAGCTGTGGGAGTTAAAATGAAACTTGTTTCATTCTGCAGAGCATGTGTTTTGTTTTGTTATGTATATTTTCATGCACAGTATGTTCATATACAGTTTTAAGCCTCTCAAGGACCTAACTATGGAGGTGATCAAGATGTTAATACATGTAAGTCAGAATGAAGTCACCAGAGAAATTCCAGACTCACATCTGAAAGTAGTTGCTACAGCAGATATATGTGTATAAGAGAAGGGACAGTCAGGGCAGTAACCCATGGATCTGGTCTGCTCTCCACTATTAAGGGCTCTGAAAAATGTAGCAACAATACTGGAAAGCTGCCGGCATGAAGATGTGGATGTGCATGTGGATGGCTGTTTTTGATAATCCTGGCTGACCAGAAAAGACATTCCACAGAAGGAGGCTGAGACACCAAATGCCTCCTTTATTTTCCCATATAGAAAGCAACCTGTCTTTACAGTTATGCTACTGTAAGAAGTCATTTTTTTTTCAGAAAACTATACACAAGGAATAGGAATGTAGCAAAAAAAAAAAAACTTTCTTCTATTCCACAGAAGAGTTGTTTTAGTTAGGAGTATTTTTACACTTCTGAAAAGAATTGGAACTCTGGTGTTTGTTTGGTTAGCCTCAAAACTCTTTCATGAGACTTCTTTCCTGCTACTTGAAAGGAGAAGGGTCATCGATCTTTCTTTCTCCTTCCCTTCTTAATAATCTCCTCAGTCAACTCATGCATCAGGCTTTGTAGTAGTTATGAAGTATGCCCTCTGTTTCTGTGGCTTGCATAGCGGTAAGCACTTCCATTCACAAATGGTATCAGCAAAATGGTTTTAATATCTGGTTTGGGGTTTACAGTAACTGGCCGCTTCTGCTAATGATACCACCAGAGCAAACTAAAATTTGAAATGTTGAAGGAACATGTGAACTTACATGTTACTTCATTTTAAGATGAGAGAGAAAAAAAAAAAAAAAAAAATAGAAATATTGTTAGTACTTGGTCTATGTCAAGTTTCTCTGTTTGAAACTATCTATGTATAAATAGAAACCTTTTGGCTGTCTTTCCACGAACAAGCTTTCTGTTGTTCAGTTAGGAGAAATCTAATGAAAAAGTAGTCCTGCTTAGAGAAGTCCTTGTGTTATGACAGCCAGGGAAAACCAACCACTGATGAAGAAAATGAATTTATTGATTATTCAATAGTGCAACAGGGAGAATATTTTTAAAATCAGATGACAACAAGTAGCACAGACTGCTAAACAAGACATATTTTTATATTGCTTGTTCAGAGGCCTAGAGAGATGTACTCAATGTTTATTTTTCTGGTTTTATTTCTCTTGATGTATTCTCCTAATCATTTATTGATGTTTTTTCTTTCCCTGTTTTCATGTCTTCTCATAAGCTGCCAGTCGTATCTTAATTATAAACACCATGCTTTTAATACTCAATAAACAGAGGCATAAAGACATAATGGACACTTGAGTACTATTATCAGAAAGAGAGGCAGGATCACCAGACTGGACCTTTTTGTACTCTTATTCTACAAAACCAGAAAAGAAAAAATATTCTTCTTGTTCAAGAAGTGCTTAAAGTCTAATGCTAATAACAATAAGATTGCCTTTCCATTCCACATATGCTGTATGTTTGTTGGTGTTTTGTTTGTTTTTGTTGTTTTTTTTTTTTTTTTTCATTATTATTATTTGCTTGTTTTTTGGTTTTGTTTGCCTTTTTTTTTTTTTTTTTTTTTTTTTTTTTTTTTCCCCATAGAGAAGGGGCAGCTATTTTAAAGTCTGTAACTCCTTTGGAAATTGGTCAATGTCGATCTATTTGGAACATTTCCTCCATATTGTGTTAATATTTGTTTGTATTGTAGCACTATAAGACAACTCAAAGCATCAGGTCTAGCTGAATATGTTGTAAAGTCCAACTACCTGTCATTTAAGGGGTTGGTATTTAGAAGTTGAGTAGTCTTGTTTTGAGACTAGAAAGTGCTATAGATAAATCATTTTTCAACCATTTTTAACGAGGAAGTGTGCAAAGCAATGTTTTTGTGACAAAAGGCCAACATTCACTCTTATTTCCACCAACCAAGAATCTCACTCCTATTGCCTTGATAAACTGCAGGAAAATCTTTTTTTTAAGAACTGGTGGTTAAAGTGCATTTAAGTATTTGCATAATCTGGAGAGATAATTTGATAGTACACTAAATGCAAAGCTGCATAGCTTGTCCCACGAATCTAAACATATTTCAAAGGCAGCAAATACATTAATTGGTGCAATAAATGAATATGATTCCAGAGACATGGAGAGCACAGCATGTTGTTGAAGGATATTCATTCTGTTCTTCTGTCTGTGACAATTATTTTAGGAACTGACAGTTTCTTTAGTACCAGATGTAATATATTTGGACTCCGCGAGATGAAATATCTTACTGAAATTCTCACCACCAGGACTGCCCTCCATGAATCATTTGTCCTTTGTGTGTCTTTGAAGTAGTGTATTAATTATGGTAGCAAAAGAATATAGGGGCTTAAAAGCAGGGACTTATCAGGAGATGTAACATTCAGAAATTATATCTCCTCTTTAATAACTTACTTTTTAATAAAATTCATCATAAGGGGTGTTACAGGAAGCCTTCAAGTTTTGAGTTTGAGAAATTATAATTGCTTGTGGCACAGGTAAAAAAAAAAAATAAAAAAAAAAAAATAAAAGTTTAAAGAAATCCTCTACCACAGCTAAATTAGTCGAGCTGGAAGCAGATCAGAGAAGAGGGAGAAAATAAAAGCACAAAGTTAATGAATGTGTAGCTAAATTAAATAATAATAATAATAATAATAATAAAATAATAATAATAATAATAAAATGTATATCTAAGGCATGAGAAAAATCTCCGAAAGCAAAATACTTCCTTAGACCAGAGGAAAACCATGATGTATAAACAGACCAGAGAGATGACTATTTCAAACAGTTTCTTTCCAGAAAAAGGAGGGAGGGGAGGAGATTGTAATATTTCTAATCACTCTGTATGCTCAAAATGAGATTTAGCTTATGGAGCAGATGGAAGCTGTCTCTGCAAAATATAAAAAGGAGAAAGTATAGAAGGTCTGAGGCAGAAACAATTATCCCACTGGGAGAAAGATAAGTGTGCGTATAGCTGTTATATGTCACTTCCATAGAGATCTCTCATCCATTACCTCAGGGAGAATGAGCATCATTGTAAACAACTGATAATATTTATTTTGTTTTCCATTTAACCAAAGAAGGGAGAACGTAACATTGTTTTTTTCTGTCCAGAGTCTATTGCACTGTTTTCTTTACATTTGTTTTCTTTGTTGATTTTGATGCATGTTTCAAATTGCAAGGGGCTGCAAATATTTCTGCTCAAGGCCCTGCTTATCAAAATGATCAGTCAGAGGAGTTGCTTCTTGAGGGAAAAGTAGTTAAATAGCCCTCTCTGATCCTACTTCTGAGAGCACACAGTACAGCACAAAAAGTTTTCCTTTTGAGCTCCTCATTACATTTCACCTTCATTGGCAGTAAGTGCCATGCTGTCTTTGTATAAGACTGGCAGGCAAGGGCTGTTTCATCCCAGATGCTTCCAAGGCACCATCACACTACAAGGGTGCCTTGTTCTATAGAAAATATACATATCTTTTTTGACAACTCAGATAATTGGCAATAAGTACTTATCAATATTCATCTTATTAAACAATTGAGTTACATATACAAACTTGTCATGTTGAGAATTTAATACTGCTTTGGCACTTCCTGTAGATTATTCCCTTCTATACGAATACTAGCATACCCCTTGGATATATTCTGCTCCATCTGTTGTCATTAAAACTAAAATAACAAGCTCACCCTTCCAAGAGCTATGACCACTAAACAGTGTGAAAAATAAGGAGTTAAGAAATTTTCTTGGGCTGGGTGCAATATTCTGGTTGACAGGTGAGGTGAGCAACTTACCTCATATTAATATATACATATTAATATATATTAATATATTATATATTAATCCAAGTGAAACATGCTGCTTAGTTGAAACTAGTTTGGAATTCAAAACTTCAGAACAAAATACACTTTTCCTCTCAACAGTAATGAACCCTGAGCCTTGCAGTGTCCCAGGGGTGTGATTATCTCAGAAAAACTGTTTCCCCAGTTACGTCTTGTTGCATAAATAATCATCTCTTTGATGCAAAGGATAACTGTGGGAATGATGTAAGTTAAATATGTTCTCCAGCAGTCTGACTTGCAAGGGAATAAACAATTTGTTGATACTTAGAGAGCTTAAACCACTTCCTTTGGTTTGCAGGAAGCTTTAAGCATTCTAGCCATATGAAAATAACCTAAATTTCATCAATGAGAAATAAGCTCTTTCTTCATGTTACTCTTTCTTATGTTGTTTGTTGTTGTTGTTGGGTGTTTTTTTATTTGTTTGTTTGTTTGTTTTCTAGATGTATGCAACCAAAACTCTAGCTAATACTGTTGCTATATAGCTCTATAACTTTGCTTCAGCCATAGCAGTACTGGAGAAAAGTAATGTCCTGAGTATGGCCAAGCCAAACATGACAAACACATTAGTGCTATAACTATCGTTCTCAAATAAAGTACATTCCTTGGATGGAATTCATCTCAGTATGGAGAGAGCATAGAAGGCAAGGCTATCCATCAGAATAATGCTTCAAGGAACCATTACACAGCAGCCCATTTATGCGTGTCCGAGTTATATATAAACTAGCAGCCTTGGTTACTCATAATGCTGCTTCTGCACTACTACAAGCTGCAAAATGTGGGGGTGGGGGTGTGTGTGGGGGGACAGGAACGTACTCAGCCTGCTTGTTTCAAGCTCTTTTATAGCTGTGGCTGCACTTTGCTGTGTTTCCCAGCTAACTAGGTTAAGGACAGATTGAGTCCACATCAGTGGCAGTACCCTCTTTACTGTGGTGGAGGTATGCCCTCAGTGAAAAGGAAAAGGTGCCCAGGCTTCTTGCTGCCCCACCTTACAGTGATAGATTTCAACTGTTAGGAACTTACAGAGAAGATCCAATAGATCAGTTACTGCTCCAGCAGATCAGTTTTAAGCCTAGAGATCACAGGCTAGCAGTGGCAGGAAGAAATTTAGCAGTGAAAGGACTTGGTCTTTAATTTGTGTGCACTTTGTAGTTTTATAAATTAATGTTAATCCTCAAAATCAGTTATAAAAATGTTCATAATGAAACCATGTCCATTCTAGCAAGTCCCTCCTCATTTCTTTGACTCCTCTAGTTGCAGTTGTTGTTTAGAGTTTCAAATTTCTTCAGTCTGGGTTTCCAGGATAGTTTAAACACCAAATTAGAAGTTACAAGAAATATCACAATTTCTCATTATCGCTGAACTGTAGAGATCTTGATTCTGTCATTAATGTAAAAGTGACATGTTCTGCCTTGCCCAACTATACTCACATCCAGGAGCTTTTTCACAGGAGCTACCCTGTTGTCTTCTGGCTAATCCTGTCCCTAAATACACACTGACCATCATGAATCATGCTAAGAGAAACCAACCCTTGCTATTCCTCACCTGCTGTGTTCTGTAAGTGCCCTTTCTTATTACCATAAGCAATGGTATCATTGGATCACCATGGATCAGCATATGGATCACCATAACCAAGATACTCTATATATTTTTATTGTAAAATCAAAGCCAGTTACATCCCAGTAACACAAACTACTTTTTAAAGAGACTTTGCAATAAGCTATTCACAGAAATGTAAAGTAGCAGGTTATTCTTAGGAAAATAACACATCTTTTGTGGAGAAGGTAAAAGGCTTAAAGATAAATGATTGGCAGAGACAGCTTTCTGTGTGTCTACTGGGTCCAACAAAAGCCTGAGAAAAATATATCGAGATCAGGAGAGTAAGGGTATTGTATAAATTGTAATTTAAGGTCCTTGTGATATTCTAGCACCCCATTCACATTTGTGATACTGTAACGTCTATGGTTGTGCCATTCACAGAAAATACTAGTAATACTAGTATTATCTAGTAATACTAGATAGCATTTTTATAATGCTATCCAGCATGTTTTCTGAGGGATAGCAGATGATATTTGTAGAATTCCTATTTGTTTAAAAAATATTATTCTAACTTGATTACAAAATGAAAGAAATGTCTGTGGAAAGGTGTGGCTTCAGCAGAGCTGAAAAATTTCAGCAAACCAAACCCTTTGTGTTTTCTATCTCTCTGTGTAGGCATTCCCGTTCTAGCTAGCAGACAATAAGGGGCAGGGAGCTGTTCAAGAGAAATGAGAATCTTAGGGACAAAAATTAAAGGCAATGTTGGAAACAGACAGAAGGGACCAGGATGTCGTTAGATAAGAAATAGCCCAAAAGGGGGCTAGAAAATTGTCAAGTAAAAATAATTATGACAGATATCCAGAGCTAACAGAACATGGGAAGTTCTAGGTTAAGAAAGAGATGGAAGGTGGTGGTAGGACAACTGGAGCAGGATGTTCCCAGGGCCTGTATGGATGGTGGAAGGAGTTTGGAGGGATGGTGGTGCTTGGGAGAAGTCATGTTCAGCAACTGCAAGAGACAAGATCTGTTGGAAGAAGCCTTGGCAAATTGTACACAGTGGAGAGGTGGCAGGAGTATACAGGAGGGACACTAGGTGTATGCCAAAAGTCAAGAGTATTTAGCAGTGGTTGGAGGAGCACAGGGTAGCAACCAGGGAGGGCAGAGTGAGTTCCAGATCTGGAACTGCAGCCTTGCACAAACCATTATCAGTTGACCTGACTTCTTCCCTTTTTAGTTCATAGTCAGAGCAAACAAACAATAACATCTGACTCCTCAGCTTCCTTTCCTGTCCCCCAAAAGGAAAGTATCACCCTACACCGTGATGTAGAGTGCAAAGAGCAGGTTGAGAATCGTGTATACCATCATTAGTGAGCTGGGAGAGAGAGGTAGAGTCATGATAGCTGTTCTCATGTACCCCAAACAGAAAACACATTTCCAGTGCTCTCTCCCAAATGTCCAAGTGACCAAATCCAGGCCTGGAAGTTAAAAGGGGGAATGAAGCTGGCCATGCTTTTCTCCATGCCAGCTCATATATTTTCAGTCCCAGTGTTTGGTTCTTCATACCTTCCAGATCTGTTTTTGATTCAACTGTATAAATCAGCAGTGGTACTTCAAAGTGGTTCCTTCACTATGAAGCAATGGTTCTTCATTGTGAAAGATCTTAGATTAATAGTATTCCCTACCCAAGTTAAGTTTTCTCATAAACAAAGGTAACTGTGATGTATTTGGGGGAAGTATTTGGATGGTCATATCAAGCCAGAACAGAAGCCACTGTGTTCTCCATTTCTTCTGATGCTGACAAAACTCATTGTTTCTGTCACTTTTTCCCTCCCCAAAACTCCCTGATTCCCATATGCCTCATTCTAATGAGTGGAGAGAGAAAAAAGAAAAAAAAATAAATAAAACAAACAAACAACAACAAAAAAAAGACAAGTACAGTACATGCATAATTCCTTCATTATTTTGGAATAATTCAAAAGTATGTTTACAGGATCATCAATCATACTATTAAATAACAATAGGCTTATAACATTTCTTGGAGGAGTTACTTTTTCCAGCATAAATTCACTGAAAAATCTAGCATCCCTTTCCGCTTTACAGAATAGATGTTAAACTCTTCCATAATTAAAGGCTACTTGGGCAGCCAGTGACTGCTAATGGTACATAAATATGATGCAGTTCAGATACAGGAGTTAAAAGTGTTTACACACACAGTATTGTCAAACAATTTGGTGAGTGTGTGCTTTCTGAATTATGTTTATAATTTATAGTTTATAATTATAGTTTATATAGTTTATAAAAACTCTGTATTCTTGGAGCTTCTTCCAGTATAAATTTGATCCAGATTAGGTATATGAAACAATATGCTTTTCCATGCCAGCTGCATTCTTCATATTCACATTTTGTACGCTTAGAGTTATGTGATCTGTGTTAGGCTTGCAGAAACCTTCCAGAATAAATGCGTTGGAACATATTTGGACTCTCATAGATGATTTGCACATTTTCAAATTTTATTGCAATGTGTCCAGGCATTTTTGATCCATCATGAAGCATCTTTACTAATTTACTGTTTCATGGAGCCACAACTATAGTGCATCAGCAGAGCTTCAGAAATTCTCTGTTGATAGGTCTTGGAAAGAATTCCCAGGCAGGATCATGGTTTCTTACAGCATGCATTTTCTTACATCCAGCATTAAAAGTACAGGGCCTCTTTATGTCTGCAGCTAGTAAACTCCTGTTCTTAATGCTTCTGTTCAGTGAATTTCATTGTAGTTTCAGATCAATCCACCTTTTAGCCTTTGGAAAATAGGATTTAAGCTACTATGTCGTCTTTTACCAATATGCCACCAATATTTGCCAAAGGATGTAGGACATCTATTACAGAAGATGAAAGATACTGTCATGTATTTGAAGTGGTTAATTTTATCTTTGTCAAATAAAAATATACATGTTTCTAAGCAAGCTGAATTTGTACAAGTGAGCCAGTATCTATTGTGCTCTCCATAATTCTATTGTGACCAAGCACAATCTGCTGTGAAAGAAAACATTTCTTCTCTTCCTCACAAATAGAAACATTTGATTTCAAGCTATCTGTCTTTAAATAACTTTAAATGTCATGGTGCCTCCTTTCAAATCTCTGTTCTGCAGCCTGTGTTCCTGCCTCACCAGTACATGATAAATCTTGTTTATCACAAGTAGCTGCTACTGGTATTTACAATGCAGTGTTTTTTAAGTGTTAATGACAGTTACTATTTCAGATCTACATATTCAGTATTCTGTGTAATATACTATTCTGTGTAATAATATAATTGCTAAAATTAAAACATTTTATATGGAAGGCGCTTGGGTATGAAGCGAAAGGGTTTGTAAAAGGGAGTAAAATCAACAACAAGTGAGGAAAGTAATTCTGACAGCGAGACATTTCATATGTTAGCAAACCAGAAGGAGAGGAAGGTGTAACTATGAGAAGCCAAGGGACCAGCAGGGTACCACATTTGGTGTGTGAGATGACAGGGTTTAGCAGTAGGGGTGGTGAGGAAGACGGTTGGACCTGGAGATGCTGTATAGGAAGAATTGTCTGAATTTGCTAACAGCTTGTATGTTATGACAGAAATAAACTGTTGTAATTTTTTGTTGTTTTTTAATTTATTTTATTTTTTTTTTACTATTGGAGTGGGCACATGTAAATTTCATATGGTGTTTGCTGTCAGTTTCAGCTTCTCAGCTAGCACCTTAGGATGTAAGCAATGACTTCTTCACCATATAAAATACTCGTATCTTAAATATCCTGCTTTTATTCTTGCCTTAGAGAGAAAGGTAAAAGAGAGCAAAACTAAACCTCACTTCTTTGTTTCAAATTCTGCATGCAAGTATGCAGAAAGCTACAGAAAGTGGGAGGCAAGGGAAGATAATAATCTACAGAGAAGAAATGAGATAATGTCAGCAAACCTTGATATCTTTCAGGCAAGTAGGCAACGTCACAAACAGATACATCACAGAAATTGTGCAAACATTCAAAATGCAGCTCTTTCTTCTAATAAACAGGTCTGAACTAGTTTTGTTTTTGTTGTTGTTGTTGTTTTGTTTTTCTTTTTAGATTAGCTGTCCTTCTAGAAAGAATAAACAAAAAAATCACACATTTTATATTGATTTACTTTTTTAGTTTGCATTTCTTTGCTAGAAATCCATTTGACTGAATTGTTTAGGAAACTCAGTCAAAAATAAATAACTCTTCCAAAAAAGCTCCTTATCTGATGCTTGTGATTAGCATTGCTCAAGTATATGATAGGGGTTTCTATCAGAAGATGCCCAACAACCAAATGTTGTTGTACCAAAGAAAGGTTTATAAGTATCAATTATGTTTGAGAAATATTTTCAGTTTCTTATTCCTTGAAAAGCTAATAAACCAATTATTGATTTCTTAAAAATAGAACATACAAAAAAACCCACACCAGTGCTCCCTTGTATGGAATGCAGAATGATGAGCTAATTTGTAGGTGGCCAGTGATAACCAGTGAGCTGTAAAGCAATTGCTAAATATTATGGCACACTTCTCTGGCTATTTTGAAAACCTGGCTTTTGCAGTTTCCTCAAGTAATTTTTTCCTGAACTCCTCCTGTTTGGCATGATATTTAGAAGCATAGTCACAAGAATTTAAATCATTCTGTTAATTTTTTTTATAGTAATACTCATGGCAGAGAAATAATATATTTCTCCTTGTACATTAAATAATCCCTTGATTATCTGCTATAGGATCATAGTGCTTTTCTTTGTGAGGAGTTGATATTAGTTAAACTGATAATAGACAGGCTGTCATAGTTGAAAACTGGCACCAGCAGTTCCTAAGCAAGTCTTCAGTGGTGCTGATCGGTGGTAGTGGTAAATTAGGATAAGATGACATGCTTGCAAAATAATTAGCTGCTCTAACTGAGACAATGACATAAAAATAAAAATAATAATAATGATAATAAATCTATTTCAATTTCTGCCATTAAAGGTTTTCATATTGTCATATTTACCCAATCTTTTATTAACACCTACCATTTGAATTTGACCTTGCACAAGTATTGCAACGATTAAAATTTTCCATGCAAGAAAAATTTGAATCTGCATTTATATTAAGTGCATTTAATAGTGAAGAAAATTAGGCTTAATTTGCTGTTTACCAGTGAAACAACTATCAGAGCACAAAAAAAAAAAAAAAAAAAAACCTTCTGGTGAAGGTTGATTTATGTTAAAGTTTGAAGTTGTTATCAAAGAAAGAAATTTTAAGAAAAGGTAAAAGGTGTTTCACATGTAAAAATAACTTCTGGAGAACTTGGCTTCATTACTGCAGAAAATTAGAAAAATGCTAGTCATCCCCTGAAGCAGTATTAACTTTAACAAGCCCTCTTCTGTAGCACCAACTTGACATGGTACATGTGTGACCTACGCATGACTTATGGCAGTGATGATGATGATTAAGACAACCTATGGAGGAAAAATTCAGGAAATAACTTATTTTCCAGCCTTGTTCAGTCAAAAGGTGAGCAGCATTCCCTGCTGCTTGGAAAGCTTGGGCTTTGCTACACCACTGAGATCACCGAGCACAGGCTTCTCTGAAGATCTGTTCCTTTCCTGCTGTGACCTGGTTGCTGTCTGGCGCAACATGGCAGAGTGTCAAAATAGTAGCATATGCTAGAAAATATCCATAATTCATCCCATGCCTCCGCTGTCAGGCATTTTGTGCATGTTCATTTGGTTTTTCTTTTAACAGCATATGTCATGTAGAAACATCATGGGCTGTGAAATTCAGGTTCCCTTTTTGGACAAGTTTAATTCACTGTTTCCAAGATTTGTGATCTTGTAGAAGTTGGCATTTTCCTCCATTTCTTAAGCTTATCTTTTGGGACACAGATCAGAGAAATTAAATTCTCAACTGCTGTCTCAAGGGCACAGACTTAGGACTTGCTTCATCTCTGTTCCTGAATTCACTTGCACCACGACAGGAGCACCGTCACCTCTATAAAGACGACTGACCTTCCCTTTGCATTGGCGCAGCCTCTTGTGCACCTGCTGCCATGTCACGTCTCCTTCTCTGAGTCCCTCTTGTCCCCATGCCACTGGCAGTCAAAGTCACTCTCGTGGCAGTGCACCCACAAGTTTTGAGGTTTTCGAATGAGCATCAGGAAGTATTGAAATTGAAGTATTCACTCCCTTAGGCCAGGTGGTAACATATACTGTGGTCAGCTGAGACAAGCTGCCTTGGCCCTCACAAGGAAGGTAGACTGGTCCTGGTCCTGTTTTCCTGGGGGCACTGAGCTCGTGAGGCAGCAAACTCTGTGGCACACAGCACTCGCAATTCAATGTACCTGAAAGGTTACATGATTTTTTATCACTGGACCTATTCCTGTTCTCATTTATTTTGTGGCCCCAGATGTAACAGAAAGGAAGGAGATAGGCAGAGGGTTATATGCTGGGAGACCTTGGTTATGTCACCTGGGAGAAGGCACTGAACTGCAACTCTTAAAATTCCCACTCAGCTGCTGCCTTACAAGGGAAGTGTCAAGGCTTTATAGGTACTGGATATTGATACAAATTCTCAGCTTAGGGAATTTAATATATTTTGTACTGTATATACCTGCTTGTGCTCAGGTCTTCCTCTGCCTGAATACCTCAGCAAATATTTCATGTATAAAGTCAGTCAGGTCCTGAGGGGTTTCATCTGATGACTTTCAAAGCAGTGTTTTAGGGACCTGGTTCGAGCACTGTGTTGAACAGCAGGGACAAAGCTGGAAGCACAGACTCCCAGCTTCAGCCTTTGCTTTTCACATGAAACAGGTACTGAATGACATTGAATGAAAAACAAGATCCTCCCAGACATAAGACTAAACCTTGGATTACAGATTTATACTTGCCCTCATGCTCTCTTTCACTGGTGAAAAAATTTTGCATTAATGTTTCTGCACAATCAAGCCACTTCAGCAGCTCAATGGAAGTCAGTCCCCTCCTCATCCCAGCTGTAGTCCAGCATTTGAGTTGGATTAGTTAGTGCAGAAAACCTGTGCTCAAAGGGGAGGGCTTGACTCCCAGGCCCCATACTCTGAAAGGGGACCATAAGCAGCTGGGAGTGGGGCAGCAGTTGTGAGTAACGGCTTCCTCCAGGTAATTGCAAATTTTAGGTACTGCCAAGAAAATCCATGGGTCTTCCAGGAGCAGCCTTGCATGCCAAGGTATCATCCAGTGACCGTCCACAGTAAGTGCTATTCTTTGGGAGGATCTCCCTGCCAGTAATGCCGTGCTGAAACACCTGAAGTCCCAGACTCTGGTGTATCCAAGTGCCTTGGCATGCTCTTCTGGGGAGATGATTCAACCATACCTGGCATGACAAAGGAGGGCGAAAAAAAAGATTACTTGATCATTGGGCATTACTTGATCATCTCTGGGCTCCAGCCCTTCATTGCTCTCAACTGCAATGTGATATTATCTGTCCTGTTATGGTGTTTATTTAGACAGTGTGTTTTAGGGGATCAGGGCTTTATTACGTAGATATACAGTTTCTGTGTTCTGGTGTGAACTTCTGGGTGTTTCTGTGTTACACGTGAGAATAAATATAAGAAACCTTAAAGTTCAGTCTTCTCAGCCTCCTGAATATCTGTATGTGGTAACTTCGCAATTTCTTTGTAGAGTTATTCACTTATTGTGCATTCAACAAGGTCGCAAATAATCTGCAGCCTTGTGCCTCTCCACACCAAGCAGATTACACAAAAATATTGTGTAAAAAGGGATGTTCAAAATAATTCCCCTCTGAGAGAGCTCTGTAGAGGGGAAAAAAGAACTTTCCAGTATGGACTCCAGTTTGAGAGGTCCCTTTGTGATCCTTGATTTTGCAGTAATAAAACCTGAGAGCTGTTTTCCATCCTTTCATTTACACATTTTTATCATGCACAGCATGATGCTTATAAACTGGACCATAGCCACAGTGAGAACTCCTGAGGGGAGGATAAGTGCCCATTTTCCTAATAATAATAATGCCTTTTCTGGCTTCCAGAAAATTCATCTCCCAGCAACTACACCATTTCCTATTAGCTGTGTAACAGTTTATGGTGTTTCAGCTAAATACGTAGTGTTTCTGGAGAAACTGGAAGATTTACGCTAATTCAGTAGTGCTCATACATTAATGTTCTCTGTGCCTTTTTAGGTGAAATCTTCCTTGTAAATAGCCCCATTAATAGCTAGCAAATTGTGAGTTATCAGTATTTGGTTTCTTTTACCAGTGAGCTGGGTTTTGAGATGTGTGACTTCGGAAGTATGTGGCTCTTGAGAGCAGCGTGAAGATATGTTACGTGTGGTGACTGAATAGAGCAGAATGCAGCCTCCTGGCACAGCATCAGCAGTAGAAGAATGCCTATCTCCAAGATTTGGAAAGCACCCAAACAGATCTCAAGTTCCTCTCTTTTCCTGGAGGCAGTAACATCTCCTGGTTGAAGAGGTTACAAAACAGCAAACTGAAAGTAATGTAAAGTGCCCAGCCTGGTAAAAGGTGGAATAAGATCAGTCCTAGCCCAGGAAGAGGTGTGAGATTGTGATAGGAGGATATTGCGCAGAACTAATATGTGACTTTGTTTATAACTGCTGGGATCCCATCAGGTGCACAGTTACTGATTTAAAATCTAATACTTTTAAACTAAAACAAGTGACACTATATTTTGGGAAGGCCAGAATCCTTTGGTAACACTAATTCAAATGCTATCTCCAAAAGAGCAGAGTCTCAGGTATCAAATAAAGATATCCTAAGACATCCCAGTATCCAGCAACTGAGAACTGCCCAGTAAATCCCAACTGAACTACAACTAAGTATCGCTGTTGCCAGACTGTTGCTTACTAGTTGCTCTTATTTTGTATGTAAGGTGAAATATATAGAATCTAGTCTAGGTCCAGATATCACATTTGTCTGGTTTCCTAAAGGTTTTGTGCTGTTACTTCTGTTTTCAATCTTCTGAATCTTCTGGCATGTAGAAGATGTTAAGTGAGCCAAACTCTGCATCCAGTCTGGTCTTCACATTACACTCCATATCCTATGTTGTGGCTGGGTAACCATATGTAACCAAGCGGAGTCGTGTTATGCACTTGGGGTTACATCTTTTAACACTGGAGTCACAGTCATCCCAGAGATCTATATGCTAAATTAAAATAAATAAATAAATCCAATGAAGGTATAGCAATTTAATATAAAAAATGGGGGCATGTATGTGAACAAGTGACTGAAACTATGACCAAGTCATAACTGGTATTTCTGGTACAAACCCATTTTTAACACTTCTATTAGAAAAAAACAATGTGGCTAATTTTGTTCACATGCATAGTAATTGGACAAATGTGTTTAAGAGACACTAATAGTTGTTGATTCTGACATAGTTTGTGTCATTTCAGGGCAGAGACATAAATTTCCATCATTGTAAATGTGTCTTTGCTGCAAACTCATACATTTCTGCACAAAGTCTTTTTTTTTTTTTTTTAAAGTGAGTGTTAGCTGTTCTCTATTTTTTTTTTTTTTAATTCATCATGTAAGGGAGCCAAGCAAACAGGCAAAAAAAATTCTTTTGTTTCTGTGTATGTGTGCGGAACAGCATGAGTGGCATCTGCCTTAATTGGCCCTTTTGCTACGTTTGTGGAACACAAACGTGTGCATTCTTAAACACTGTACTGAGGGTCTAAATCTCTTGCTTAAAAACCAGTATAAAAAGAAACTAAAGAAATCAGTCCAAAGCCTCAGGGACGCCTCTGCCAAATATTTCCATATCTGTTGGTTCAGTTCTCATTGGAGAGGAGTGCATATGGACTTCACAGGAAACAAGAACAGTCTGGATAGCGGTGCGGACTACCATCAAAATGAAAGTTCAGCTCCACGTTGTACCCAGCTGGTTTGATCTTTTCCATTGTAATGGCTGAGCACTGTCTGTTTTCCAAAACCTGCTGCACAGATCAGAACCAGCAGACATCAGGTTGGGTTCTGTTTTTGTCCTTCCTGAGAACTTTCAGCCATGCTCATTAAAATTCCTGGAGTTCCTCAGATGTTGTGCGTGGAGCCACAAGGTGTTTCTGGGGAAAGTTCCATGAAAGGCTTCTAACAACAGGTACCTTGTGGGGCCACGAATCTTGCTGCCCCTTGCAGTGCAGTGAGTGGCAGTTGCCCTATTTCTTGGTCATGTTATCTTCTATTCCGCTTTTTATTTTTAATGGAACCTGCCTACCCTTTTCTAATCAGCAAGGCATCAAACCTACATTCTTACACAGAGACATGGTAATGTTATTGTAGAGAAAGGTTGTGTGTAGAGGAAAACTTCTTGTGCACCAGAATGCACCGAGTGAACACACAAAACACAGAGGATAGCTGATATATACGATATAAAAGCAATTAATTTTTGTTTCATCCATTAAGTAAAAGATAGGATTCTTTTTTTTTCATTTCTAAATTCATAAATGAATTTAGCTTGCTTTCCTAATATTGGATGCATAGGCTTTAGTCTGTTTTATTTTTTTAAATGGTGCTGACCATAGCAAGCATAAGAATGATACCTGTAAATATTGGGGAACTGCTAAAACTTGAAAATACTTTCACTAGAAACTACACACTTCTGTCTTTGCATTTACATATCGACTGTTCAAAGAGCCAATTCAGAATTTTATCCTGATAAATATTTCCAGGGGAGAGAAACATGTGAAAATAACAAACATATGTTAGCAGAGAGAATAACCAGTTCAGCAGTGTTTTCTTCTATGCATTTTGGTTTCTATCTAGGCTATTGCAATGTTAATTTTAGAAACTCTAGCCCAGCAACAGACACTTAGGAACAGAATGATGTACTGCAAGCAGCAAGAATTTTAACTGCAGACTATGGCTTTATTTTCTTATTTATAGCTCCCTTCACTTTGTTATGTTTTATGAAACATGTATCTTTGAGAGGGCCTGTCTCTGCTTTCCTGGCCAATGGACTTATCTCCAGATTGTATGCTGTTCGTTATCTTCAAATATTGCATTGTAAAAAGACAAATCATAAAACCTTGATGTTTGGTTTAAATGCCATGCAAACATTATTAAGAAACACTTAATTATCATTTTGTTTAACTTCCAGCAATGTTGGCTTTGTTTTTGTTTCTTTAATAAATGTACAATATTTTAGGAGAAAGCTTGAGGCAAACACAAAGGAGTATAAATGCTTACATTGGATCTGACAGGGGAATGACAAAGTCAGAGCTTAAAGATTTATTAGTGCTACACATTTTAATAAGCGAAATCTAATAGTATTAGTTGTTTGTTGAGGCTGAAGGTTTAAATATAGGTGGAGATTCACAACTTGTATAAGTTACTGTAGCTCTATTGTTTTTGATTGATTTCCCCAAAATGTGAACCCAGGCTCTGCTATTCATATTTTTTTGATTGCATAACAGTATTGCGTACATACACAACTCTCAACTCTGATTTCATTTTTTTTCTTTTTTCATGTTGTTTTATAAACACACTATACTTTATTGAAAACAAAAGATTTTAATTAGTATTAAAAAAAAAAAAAACAACCACACAGCCAAAACATATTAAATGGAAAATTATTGTTTTGCAAATCAATGAAAAATATCCAGTTTTGAGATCTTTTTATACTCAATGGCTATTTTTTTCTGAGATTAATCTTTATTTTAAAATGTCTAAGGTAAATATTTTCAGACTTTGGAGATGTGATATTCCAATGTTAAAAGTAGCATTTTGTTCAACAGCTATAAACTGCAACTGCAATAAAAAGAAAAAAAAAATATGACTGAAATTAATAATAATAAAAAAAAGTCTGTAATTGCCACCTGTTTTAGTTGTTTTCAATTTCTATTTAAATTCAGTTTGTTATAGTTTCTTAAACTATAAACCCCCCCCCCCCCCCCCCCCCCCCCATTGTTTTATTGGTTGGAAAACGTCTTAAAAAGATTAACAAAAAATCAGGAGAGAAAAAGAATTTCCCATCTACCTCTGTTTTCTCTGTTGACTTCAAAGTCCCCTAAGAAAGCCATACTTGCAGAAGTTATGGACATACACAGGATTCAAACTTTAATGTATGTCTACCCCAGGATGGACTGTGTTTAGTGCAAAATGAGACTAGGGGATTGAAAACTATTTCTAGGTGGCTTTTTTATTTCAATATTGATTCTTTAGGCAGAAAGCCCTTACATTTACATCTTGTTATTTAGACTCATAATAAAGAGGCAAGAGCAAAGAGATATTTCTTTCCTGTCTTCTCTGCTTTATACAAAGCCTCTTGTGCCTTTCTGCTTCATTTCCTTCACAGTGTCCTTAACTCTTTATTGCTTTTACTGCCAGTATTATGAATCACTTTTTCATATTCAACGTGCTCAGTCATTTTAATACAGTTATAATTGTAAGGTGCAAAATGTAAATCCCCATAATGTGTTGGAAGAAATATGTGTCAAAGTCCCTTTGTCATACTGACAGGTTATAAAACCAGACTGGCTCAGTTTAATCAGGTTTAAATTTTAATGACATAAGCAAAACTCAGACTAAAGTAGCTATCTTTCTGTTATTATTTCAGATCATTGCCACAAGTGAGAAACGTGTTATCATTTATTTATTGACTATATCATTTCAGAGCTATCTCTATCCTAACATCTCTTCTGGGAAAAGTGTTTTTTAGTCATTAAATGTTTTTCAGAGATGATCTCACTGCTCAAAGGTTATTTGTCCTCTTTTCTTTTTCCTTTACCCTTTGACCCTTATAGATGATGATAACTTTTGTCTTTTCACATTTCTTACATTTCTTTTCTCCAAGCTTCTCTTTTGTCTAGCCCTCTTTTTAGTTCTTATGTTGCTTGTCCTTCTCCATTCTCTGACCTTCTCTGTCTTTCTAGTCTTCTACAGCCTTCTTTTCTTTTATCCCTATGTTGTACAAACTCTTCTCTGACCTTCTCTTTCTCCTCCTGCCCCTATATTATTTGACCTTCTCTTTATCTATTTGTTTTATCCCAAAGCTCCCTGGACAACTTTTCACCAGCCTCCGTTATTTTTTAATTATTGTTTCACCAAAAAGTTCACTGATCTCTTCCTCCCCCCACCCCCCCAGTAATCAGAGTAATTGAAAACAAGGAAAAAAAAAAAACTCCCTAAAGTTTTGTGCAGACATTAAAGCTAAGAATGTTCAGCAACTTCATTAAAGCTTTTTCCTTTCTAAAGTTGCATTTCATAAAACCAAATGGCCTCCCTAAAGCCAGAAATTCATTTCTGTGACAGGAAATGAGATGCACCCCAGATAATAGTCCTGGATAGAATAAAGACTAAAGAAAGTCTGTTACATCACAGGAAGTGACTGTCACTTTATTTCCAAGGTGAGATTGACAGGGAGTAGGAAGAAAAATAGGGACTTTGGCCTGACGTCTCATACTCAGTTGTTTGTTTTCACACTTACATGCACCTGACTTCTTGCTGAATATTAGGATATGCAGAAAAATTCACACATTACTCATGTTGTTCAGAGGTATGATTCTTTCCTCACAGAGATCTTTATAAATCACAAATGACTAAGTGTAAGCCCCAAGATAAGTTGGGATAAAATTGCTCAAAAGACGAGACATGATAGGCTTAAAATACATTAATGTAAAGCTAAGTCTGCTAGACAATATTTTTCACATGAAAATAGGTGAAAAGTAGAGAGCAAGACAGTTTTATGCCTTGGGTATAAGCATCACTGACCTGGTGACTGAGACTTTATTACTATTTTGCTTTGGTTTTGACTGGATTATATATGTAAATACCAGGTCGTCAATGTCTTTGCAACAGAATACTATTCATAAAAAAAAAAAACGCCACCTATTAGACTTCTTAATTTCTAAGCTGGAGGTCTGTTCTAACATTTATAGCAACTTGGTCTTTGGCTAAAATTTAAAGTAGTCTATATATTTTTCTCTTATTTTGTGACAAAACTGCATATTTAACGTAGAGAAAGATGGGGAAATGAAAGGATGAGCTGTCCTCTTCAACATATTGAAAGGGGGCTGAAATCTCCGTGGTGAGTGTGTATACAGCATATGCCTATCACAAATACTCACTGTGGTGCCTACTTATCAAGATAGAGTGAGTCAGATTTAGCATCAGGAAAACATTTTTTTTTTTCATGGTGACAACACTTTTGACTTATTAAGAGGTATTCTTATTTTTAATTGTCTTCTAAGGTGTGTTGTTAATATGTGAGATTTACAATCTAATTGAATTTGCAGGATTGAAATCTGCAAAAATGTGCAGGAAACTCTGAGAGGGGAAAAAAAAAAAAAAAAAAAGCTGTATCATGCTTCCATGTTTTTGCGATTTAGCAGGTTTTTGGAAAACTAGGCTAAAAGCCTAGTGGGAGAGTGTAGCGTGAGAGTCTGTGAGAAATGGACAAGTAGATGCACAACTCTCATGCAAGTTGTATCTTTATTCAACAGGATACAGAGATGTTTTCCTTCCTGCTCCTTCTGTGTTTTCAAGTCAGGTTCGTGCTGCCCCTATTTGCACAGAGAGATCATAGATCTCATATGCTGGAGGGATGAGAAATTAATAAATAGCAGAGAGTGAAAGTGTTTGGTAGTGAGTGCAGTGCAATAAATCCTGTTGTCCCAATATTGAGTCACCTTCTGTCATTTATGCAAATGAAGTCCATTCTGGCCAAAGATGCAAACCTAGTTATAGATTATTTGGATAACACTTGCAAATGTTTGAACCTTTAGCTTTATCAGAATTTGAAGTTACCTTTAGCAGCAGGATATAGGATATTTTCCTGCAAGGTTAGCAATGCTGTGAGAACAAATATTGAACTCTGCTACATGAGAACTTTCCCAGATATTTGTTGGGAAGGTCATGAGGTTAAAGAGTGCACACATGGAAAATAATGTTTTGTAGAAAAATCAATCTATTTCAGACTTTGAAATTAATAGTTTGGAACTTATTTAGGTTTTAGATAATGGGCAAGCAGGTTTATGTAAATTATTTCATAAATTTATGTCAAATTCAGAACACTTACATGGAGAACTGTTTCCATATCCAAGGCCATGAACTCTAAATGTTAACTCAGTAGGTATTGTTATTTTCTGCTTGAGTTTTAGCATCAGCTTCACTGTAGCATATAGTATAGTTCAGAAAATGTGGATCGATGCTCTGTTTTCAATCAGCTATGTTTTCAAGAAGATGTTTGATCTTGACAAATGTAGGCAGTGTGAATCACTCTTATGTGTGTAAATGTATATGCATGTGTATATTTTTACCATTTGTCCCTTTCTTTCTTTTTCCAAAGGCATATTCTCTGCCAATTTTAAGGGCTCCAGAAACATAGCTCGATGCAGAAAATTGCTTGCAGCTCACAACAAAGACAAATTGTATTGATCCCATAAAATCTAAGATCAATGATGTAAATTTTTGACTGACATCTACCAGCAACACATCTACGTGTATGACAGCAAATACATTCTCGGGGGGTATGCTGGTAAAATACAATAATTAATTATAATAGTCAGATACTCAGTTCCTTATAGACTTTGACATTTTATTGCACATTTCATTTTAATTCCAGCAATTTTTAAAGTAACACATTTTTCAAAATTAGCAGGTTGAGATATTTAGTGCTAGAGTCTCTGTCAGTGTGCTGTACAGTCGGAGAATGTTAGTGTCTGAAGGGAGTGCCAACTGCTCCTGCCCCACTTAAAAAAAAAAAAAAAAAAAAAAAAAAAAAAAAAAAAAAGCTTGAAACCAAAGTTATCATTTGTCTTCAGAGGGTGGCTTCTAAACAGGTTTGAATTTCATACCTCGTATCCAGCAGGTCAAGCACTATATTTTCCATTTTGGAAATGTTGAGTTAGAGGGAAGGAGTCAGAAAAATTTCTAAACGTTGATTTGCAAGCTGTAGAGGATGCCACACAAGCCTTCCATAGTGACTATTCTGACTTATGAACTACTCAAGAATCTTTCCAATTTCTGAATAATGTCCTGGGTCTTCATTTTCTAAATTAACACACATCTAATGATATTCTCTGTGAGGTGCAATATCTACAGTTACAGTAAGAATCTTACCTTATTACATTTTAAATAATTTTCCAAATACTGATATAACGAAGAATGTTCACATAGAATAATAAAGAGAAACTAAGTATAGATGTAGCATGTCACCTCTGGTGGCTTTGACTGAAAATTTTCTCAGGATCCTTTTCTCAGGATCAGCTGTTCTAAACCAATGGTGCAGGCAGCTACATTTCACCTTGGAACTTGGGGAAAATGAACACTGGGGAAACTATGAACAATTACCAGTAGGGAGAATGTGACTTAAAGTTAGTCCTTGCTTGTGATTACAGTAGCATGTTTGCTAAATGTGACACACCTTAATGGAAGTCATAAAGATGTGCTATACCTATGCTTCCGTAACAACTCAGCCCTTTCCGAATGCCTGAAATGCTCCACATTAGAAATCCCAAGTCTGAAATAGCATGACAGATTTACTATGTGTTAGAGAGCATGTACAGCCTAAAGTCTCTGTTCAACCTGTTACAAAAAGAGCTTTACTATGAATCTCTACCTGTGTTTATTTTATGGACATATGCTTATACATGCATCCTCACAAGAACAGGAGATTACAGTTTTATTTATTTTACCCAACACAAGTTCAATGTATTGAAAGTACTCAAGTATTTCTTTTCTTTTTGTTTTACAAATGACTGAAAAATATTTGAATACATGCCTTAATGAAACAGAGCAAATTCAAAATTGCTGAATGGATTAAGCTGACATTCTGAGACTCACCTTTTTTTTTTTTTTTTTTCCTGACCTTTTATTGCACAATCAGTCTTTAAATGATTGTTTTACTTTTAAAAATGGTATTTATGCTAGAAAAAAAAAAAAAAAGTTTATGGAACAGTCATAGAGCTTGAATCCATTTCTTCTTTACATGTCCACCTAGTTGGTGTATTCATTACATATAAATATGTAATATTTATATTTGATAGTTTAACATTTGATAGTTTAACTGAGTGGGAAAAAAATGAAAGAATTCGTGTGGAATTTACTGTACAAGAACTTGAAAATGCAGTATATCTTGCATATATTATTTTTGAATTGATATTAACTATTAGTTTTTCTCAAAACTGAATTTCCAGATCAATACTGGGAATAACAAAGGTAACTGTGTTTGTCACACCTAGTTTTTACCACTGTATATCAATATAACTAATCACTGGCAGGATATTGGAAATTGTTGACGTATTGTTATTCCAAAGGTGACAAAATAAAATACTTCTTGCCAATTTTTGATTTGTTTCCCTGATGAGCTTAGTAAACATTCCTGCAAATAGAAAGTCCCAATTGGTTTGAGTCACTGGTCTCAAATGATCCATCAGTGTTGTGGTGGCAGAGGCAACACGCTCAGAGTAAGTCTTCATCAGATGTGCCAGCCGTGGATCCCAGAGCTTCAGAGCTAAAAAAGCAAGGTTTTTCACCCTGGGCAATGGTGCTCCTGTAGCTTGGTGCCTCATGGTCCACAATGTCACGGATGACAGCTACAGGGACTCTTACCCACAGCTGGGCCACCCTCAGCACCCTGCTGCTGGCGTCAGAGGAAAAAATAAAATTAAATAGTGTGTCAACACCCAGTCCTCTTAAATTGAATTAAAGTTCACACTGAGGACAAGGAATCCATGTATCATGTAACAGGACAAACTTTGTCTGTGTGGCATATCTGATTTTATTATCAAAGGTGATCAGATCCTGCCTTGTCTCATTTAATTTCTTCTTATTTGTGACCAAGAATTTGGGCAATCAATTCCTGTCAAGTGAGATAGCATCTGAAACATGCCACCTATGCAGCAATTACTTGGAAGTTACTTCTTCATATTTGCTTTGCTTGTTTGAATCCCCATGGGATGAACCATCACTCCAAAGTTCATGGAAAATGAACATACTGGATGTGAGTACCTTTAAAGATTTGCTTTCAAATTTTCAATTTAATTTCTCTGGCTTAAATTTCTAGCTTGTAAGTAGTGTATGGTAATTTATTTAGTTTGCAAGACTGATTTGTGATTATTTTTTTTTTTTTGATGGCTCTTGAGGGAAATAAAAGGTCTATAAAATACAAGTTATATATGTAGTTTGAGCATTATAAGTGTGCAAAAGAACAAGGCTTGGTTTCCATTTACTACTTGCTGACTAGGAAGCACAATGCTGTAACAGCCTCAATGGGAAGTGTTTATAGGCATGTATTTGTACTGCAGTGTGTGATCATTTACCCATTTGGCCTTGCAGGGTAGGGTGGGAGAATCTCTATTTCTTCATGATTTAGTCAAGTGGATGTTCATTTCCTTCCTGGGAGCAAGGTTTAAAAATCTTTTACCAGGAGGTTGTTTGCATAATAAAACACAGGCAGTTTTCTGGAAGGGAAGTGATTATATAAACTGATTATGATCTGTGTGCTGCTGCTTATAGGAGTTTTGTTCCATGGTGGTTTTTTGTTTTGTTTTTATTTTGATTAAAGAACCTAATCCTAGCAGTCTAAGGCTTGTGTATGTCACAAAGACTTGGAAATGATTTGTATACATATTTTCTTATGAAAGGAAATGGTAAATAAATATCACATTATGCTGTTTCAAGAGATTTTTCATTGTGGCATTAATTAACAGTGAAACATCTGCTATAAATTTGAGTACTGTCCCTGTTGCTATATCACCACTGCCTTAAAGTTTTGCATCTTCAGAAAGGTTCCATTTGTGAAATTATTTTAAAGGGAACAGAGATGTTGTTTCTGTGAAATGATGTCCGAGGCAGTAAGTAATTTTGTGCCATGGATATATAGTGATTCTGAGCACAGAATATGAGATGCTATTGGAACACTATCTTGGACTCTCTGGGACACATGTACGTGTATATGTATGCGTATATATATATACTTATATATACATGTATACCTGCACACTTGTATGAGAGCTGGCCAAATAGCAATTCAACCTCTGGTTCTCCTGACATCGCAGGTATTTGCATAGCATTAGGAAACAGAATTTTTCAATCCAGCACTTCTTTCACTCACAGCATCTTCTGGTACTACAAGAACTGCCAAAGCCCAAAATAATGCCTGTGGAAATAATGCTGTTTTGCCTTTGAGAGTGACTGTCTAATTCAGATAATTTTTAGGGTTTCTAATTGAACAGGTAGCCTCTGAATGTCTGGCTATTCCTGTAGGTATCAAACAAAATTAATTTTGGTGGCATTCAGCAGGGGCAATATCATTGAAAAAACGTGACTGCATTCAAATTTTACCTCTATGTTAAGTCCCATAAGAAAAAAAAATATAGTTTTTTGTTTGTTTTTTGTTTGTTTGTTATTTTAGAAGTACCTAGTCCTAATTGCTTGTGTTCTGTGGGGAAGTGCATGTAATAAGGCTGCATGGGAAACAGATGCAGGGGGAATTTCCTTCATGTTTCTTCAGGTAACGGTGAGAGTTGAATTTACCTGTGTAAATTGATGCTTCAAATGCTGAAGCCCAATTTCCCACTCAGCAGTTTCATCAGAAATGTTTCCCCGTATACCTGCTCTGAAATTTCAGAACTATTACCATCTCATATGCTTTGTCTTTAGCTCAGACTATCAGGACTTTCTCAGCTAAGGGCAGCCCTTAGCAGATCCATCAGTGGAGATACCTATCTGAAAAGGGACAGAGGAAGAGGAGAGGCACTTGGAGATGGAGTTTCTAGCTTCATTAGGTTTCCTGACTGATAGAAATGGAGGGGAAAAGACTGTCATCCTGTCTTTATCCAGATCTGTGTGTGTGTGTTCATTTGTGAAGATGTCCTGTGTGAAGGAAAAATCTTCCTTGAGAACTCTCAGAAGAGAGATACTAATCTTTTCTAATTATTCTTGTAGGAGAGAATAATTTTCTTCTTCCCGCAGGGTGGAGTCAGGAAAAATCAAGTCAGAGTACCAGCATCCAGGTTTCTACTATTCTGTACCATACAGTCTCATGCTTAAGAATGTAGTAAAAAGCCTTTCACTTCATTAGCAGCAGCTTCTTGGGTACTTCCAGTCCCAACATCTAGCCCCTCCCTAGTCTAGTAATTATCTCCAGTTATACTGGAACTGTTACTAGGACTATTAGCAAATGGGAAAAATTGTATTTGATTCCAAGTTTCACACAGATTTTAAAAACACCTCAGTTCTTTGTTATTCAGAAACAATCAATTTTTTCTGATCCCACAAGTGTGCAATAGTAAAGGGAGAATGATTGTAACAAAACAACATAAAATATTCAACACAAATTTATCTGCTTGCAGAGATTTAAAATAAATGTTCATTTGTATATCCTGTACTGGCATTGCTTCTGGAAGCAATTTTCTTGAATCTGGTGAGACTGAGTGGAGAAGAAAGGCAGCAGTTAGGTAGGTAAATGTTTGTGCATTTCTGATGGAAGTAAAAGCAAATTCAGAATATGTGCAAATGTTCATGAAGGATTAAGGAAGCTCAAGGTAACTGCTAACAGGGGCATTAGAATTTAATTTTTACTGTGAAAATCTAACAAATGGCTCTTCTTTACCAGTAACAGGGGACAGCACAAGCCCTTCTACTCCTACCTGTAGCCCCATAACTAATTCAAATAAGCCTTGTAGGTTTTGATCAATGGCACAGCCTTGAAATAAGCATATGACAGATGACTTGTAAATAAACAGCCTGCAAGTCATTCTCTGAAATATTCACTTTTTTTTGTGTCTGTTGTCTTAGCTATTCAAAGTCTATTAAACTTATGGATGTTTTAATGTTATTTAAACACACTAGTCTTAATCTGCTGTCACTAGGAAAAAAAAAAAAAAAAAAAAAAAAAGAGTACTCATTAGCAAGAGCTAAAACCTCTTTACAACCCTAGTGTTTAATTTTATCCTCAACAATACCTTTCCAATATGTGTCATGTGCTGACACAAGCAAGAGTTGTGGGAACGTTCCTCCTGGGACTAAAATGCTTTAGACAGAAGATTGGTCTTCTTTGTGTGTAATAAAAACAAAGGAACACAATGTCTAATCAAGCATTTACTTGTTTTTTCTAATAGATTTCCATTTTACTTAAAAACCCTTTCATCAACTTTTCATTTATGATAGGAGCTAAATATAGGTAACTGTGATGATACATCCTTAAAAGTACTGCAGACCAACCCTACAAAATCCCTCCAGTGCCTTGGAAAGGGATAAAATATTCCAGCACCAGAGAAGTTAATTCTCAGGTAATTCAGAAATAAACTGTGGCTGTTCCTATATTGAAATTGCCCAGTCCTCAGCACTTCAGGGATATTACTCATTGAAACACATAAATAGGTTTAGCTTGGCTGCTTTAGTTTACAGTATGTAAACAAGGGTTTAGGTAAGGACCTGCTTCCTCCAGCAGTGTATTTCTCTAATGTGTAGCAGGTGAGGTCATCATCCCTGGGCTGCATAGGGGAGGTGACAAGCCCCATACAAGGATCAGGAGCTGCTAGTTCTAGGGTACCAAGGCAGAAGTGCAACATGGGAACACTTGCAGAGCTTTGCTGAGCAGGCTTTAGCTGAATTGGTGGCCAAGAGCAGCAGGGAAGGAGACAGCAAACAAAAAAACATTAAGCACCCTGCTGTGGCTGATGCTCCAACAGATATCCCTGTGGCTTCAGTAGGAATTTGAGGTGCAGAAGGATTCCAAGGCTGTGTCTGAAGAAAATTAAATAAATTTATAACTACAAAAAGATCAAATAAGGCATATACCTCTATAACTAACTGCTGAACATGCTTTAATTATTGCTTTTACTTAAACAATCCTAAAACAAAGCCAGAAATGTTCTATGTTCATTGATAATATGTCTGTGCACTTTCAGATTTGAGGGTTTTTAACATATTTTTCCATTTTTGTTGGACTGGAACATAACTTTCAATTCAGATGGGGAAGAATATGCTTAGAAATACATCTAAATAATTATCTTTTAAGTTCATTTATTTTTGTTAAAATAATATTATACATTTATAAGAATTTAAATTTAATCTTATTGTTATGTAAATATAATGATACAAATATTTTCAGATGGATCCACTTATCAGTGGATTGACGCAGTCAGTACTTCTTAGGTCCAATGGACACAGCTATGTTTTCTGAAAAGACTAGCTCTGTTTCTTGATAAATAGCATTTGAGAAATATGAAAGAGAAAAACAAGAAAGGGTGTGTTCTTTCTTTCTTTTTTACTTTCTCACAGGCAAATACTGTCTTGAAATAGAATTGTAACTTCACGCATAAACTAACGACGACAATAAAAGCAGAATAATGTCTCTCCTGACTGCCTGCTTAACTCATTTTGCAGTTTCAGAAGTTTTCTTCTAATTATTGGAACATAAGAACTCTGAGTAAAGGATTTAGGCAATGCTAACTCATCTGGATTTTAGCAGATTTTCACTCTGCTTAGATTTTATAAATACTATTTTAATTAAAATAGATTATATTGGAGATTATTGGATCAGTAGATTACTAGAATTTATCATTCTTAAACCTCTTGAATCTGTAGATGCATAGGTAATTCATAAAAGGGAAATTAAGAAAATACAGAAAAGGAAATAATTTACCTCATAATGTACCTAATAATGTCAATTTTATACTGTGATTGTCCAGATCAGGTAGTATATGAATGTTTTTATTACTTTTACAGCAGTAATGCAATAAAGACCATACTTCTCTAAGAAATACCTTAAGATAATCAAAATAATAAGAACAAAAAATAGTTTTCAAGTTGGAAAATGGAGTAAAAATCTGGTAAATGCAAGATAGTGTAAGTAATACCGCATGTTCTGTTTGAAGGATTCCATCGTGTGTTCTGTGCATTCTTAAAAATGCAGGATAGGCCTTAAGAAAAAAAAAATACTCTGTGTATTGGTAGCAGTTAGAAAGGTAACGTGGAGAGCATTAAGATACATAAGGTATGGTTATAGAGCTTGGTGTCCCTGCAGAGAGAGAGGGGAGGGAGGTGACTTAGTGGGCTGCATCCAAGGGTGCCACGGGAGCTGGTCAAAGTCACTTTGAGACTGCTCTCTGTTATTTATGAAGAGGTCCCCGATAACTAGAGGAAGATCCATCTTGACAGACAGTCTGAAGGATGATCTAGGAAATTTCACAGTGTTCCAACTTGCTTTCTTCCCCAAAACATTAAGGAGAGTCCTCTTAGAGCATGTCTGGGAACATGAAGAAGGTGACTGAGAACAATCAGCTGGTGCACAAGAAGATGGAGTGAGGTTCCTTGCAGTGGTGCACAAGAAGATGGAGCAAGGCTCCTCCACAGTGGTGTAAGGACAAGGCATTAAATCAGGAGAGGATCTGCTTTATATAAGGAAAAACGTTTTCACCAAGAAGACAGTCCAGCAGTGGAATGGACTGTGAAGTCTCAGGCCTTGGAGGTTTTCAAGACCAGACTGTGTAAAGTCCAGAGAAACCTGGTCTGATTCCCACAGCTGACATTGCTCTGGGGGTTGAATTGGAGAGGTCCCTGATTCTGTGATTCTGTGTAAGATAGAGAGTGGTTGAAGGAGTCTGAACAGATACATTTCCTATGAAGATGTTGTACGAAAAGAATTAATGATGCTTCTAGAAACAAGCAAAGGTAGAATTTTCTTATGTAGTGTTTTAGTGCATTGGTGGCCAAAGGGCAATCTGGAGGAAAAGCAGGTAACAAGAAGGTGAAAAACAAAACAGCTAGTTGTGCAGATGTTGTCTCAGTCTAATCTGCTGTGTGAGGAGAAATAGCTTTCAAGTACAGCCTGTGAGTTACTTCTGATGTGACTTCTGGTAATTTTTTTAAATTGCTTCTAAAATGGGTATGCTTAATTCAGCTGTAATTTTCAAGAAAACTTTCTCCATGGGTTGTGAAGCCAATGTATTAGTCACCTAAAAAGGTTTTTAAAACCTTCAAAATTTTGTACGGTCTGGATTTTACTTGTGTTATTATAACAACTCACTTAAAAACCATCTGAGTGATTTTTAAAAAGGCTGTGGAGCTCTGAGTGAAAAAGGATGGCTATGATGAGCCTTCTCCAATGGGAAGGGAAGATGTTCCACGGAGTAGATGATCTTCTGTGAGCAACAGGGCTACATTTAAGATGGGAATGGAAAAGTCTTGTGCAGGTTTATGAAGGTGAGAGGCTCGGGAGATGAGCATACGCATTTGCCTTTGGGATAGTCAATATACACTTTGTTACTGTATATTAAACACCTTTAATTGAAGATGTTATATATTTTTCTTTGTCAAAGTGCTTAGGCTAAAGGAGGAAGAAATAGGATTTGGAGTGTTTGGCTTTCTGTGCATAGAGGCCATGAGGCTGGAGATAGCAAAGCAACAACTGGAACTAATAATTCCTGCCAGGCCCGAGACTGCGATTCTGTGACTTCACAGTATATGGTGGTCACTCAGGTTTCAAAAACTTCAAAAGGAGCCCATTAGTGGATTCATAGCTGGATTGTGACAGGCTGATACAACAGAGCACAACTTTCTTTGGAGCAAGGAAGATGTGAACAAGTTGTAAAAGTATGCTGGGTTGTTGTGAAGCTCAAAAGGTAGGATTGCGGGTAGCGTAGGGCAAATTATGTAAATGAAAATGACTGTCTCAGTCAACATACCATCACATCAGAGTTAATCAAAGTATACTTCAAATTTACTTTACTTAAATATAGCCATTTAATGCAGTAGGAACAATTCTGAAGTCAAAGAATAGTGGAGGCGCCATTTTTCAGAAGCAGCAGTGTTGTTCTTTAACCTCCCCAAAGATCTTCGCCTCCTCATTCCTCTTCTCATATTTTCTGGCATCTTGTTGATCATCTTGTCCAGAGAAGGGCAACAAAGCTGGTGAGGGGTCTGGAGAACAAGTCTTACGAGGAGCGGCTGTGGGACCTGGGCTTGTTCAGCCTGGAGAAGAGGAGGCTCAGGGGAGACCTTATCACTCTCTACAGGTACCTTAAAGGAGGCTGTAGCAAGGGGGTTGGTCTATTCTCCCACGTGCCTGGTGACAGGATGAGGGGGAATGGGCTAAAGTTGGGCCAGGGGAGTTTTAGGTTGGATGTTAGGAAAAACTTCTTTACCGAAAGGGTTGTTAGGCATTGGAATGGGCTGCCCAGGGAAGTGGTGGAGTCACCATCCCTGGAGGTCTTTAAAAGATGTTTAGATGTAGAGCTTAGGGATATGGTTTAGTGGAGGACTTGTTAGTGTTAGATCAGAGGTTGGACTCGATGATCTTGAGGTTTCTTCCAACCTAGAAATTCTGTGATTCTGTGATCTTTTAAAGAGGAGAAGTAGCACAGTGGGAAGGGGGAGGCAGCAGAATAGGGCAAGGGAATTAGGAAAGAGAAAGAAAGTCAGGCAAGAGGCTGCGACTTAAGACATTTGACTCTTCTGCTTGGCTGTGGATTATCTGAAGAACCCTTGGAAGTCTCTTGCCTTTTGTTGTGCCCCATCTGTATAATGACACCATTGTACTACATTACTTCACAGACAAGTTGTAAGGATAAATACGCTTATGATTAAGAAGTACTGAGGTCTTACATGTGTAAATAATGAGACAGGTAGGAAAAATGACCACAATAGAAAGAAAACAAGAAAAAAAAAAGTGATCGCAATTATGTTAAAATAATACAAGTACATAAACTCCTATTTCATATACAAGAAAAAAATTGATTTATCAGCTCACAGAAACTGTACAGTCTTTGCCAACTCTTTTTTTTTTTTTTTTTTTTTTTCGTTCTAAACTACTAAACATCGCCTTAATATCTCTTTTGCCTTTCATGAAACTCTCTCTGCACCAGAGGGTCTGTTCCAAAATACTGAATCCCAAACCCTCATTCCTCTGCTTTTGACCAGAGGATAATATCCTCAGGAAGTATATAATCTATTATTTACAGAATGAATAGGTGGCAGAAGTTATTTGCCTATTGGACAGTTACAGTTTACTGAGAATGTAAAGCTGATCATCAGTAAAAATGAATTTTCTAATCTATTTTAACTGCTACTGAATATTCTATAGTTTTGTTTGTTTTGAGGGGCTATTCTTCATTTAATTTTATACATGCTCCGTATAACTGTGAGACTGCTTAGGTTTTCCCCTTATAATTTTTACAATGTTCTTACAATTTGACTGTTTTAATAGCATAGTCAGACAGTTCCTTGCAAAGTTTTGATGATGATTGTTTGCCCTTACAAAATTGTTAATAGTTTCTGCTTATAAATACTGGTCATTTTAAGTCTGTTGTTGCAAAGACACTTGTCTCTGATTTTTGTCTGCAATTTGGAGGTACAATTAATGGGGAAGAATATTTTACATAATCAGTGCAAGATGCAAAGTACAGAATTTAGGAATCTACATGAAAATCTGAGTTACATATGTAAATTTATTCTTTGTGTTCCTAAGTGATTATGCCTGCTAAATTGTGAATGCCAGTATCAAGATTATTAAGAGATTTGTATAAAAGTAGCATTGAATCTTCTGTTTGTTTCATCATGATGATTGAAAAGTTCTGAATCCCAATCCTATGATGTCAAGTTTGAGTTTTTATTTTTTTGGGTGTGTATGTCTCTGTGTATATGATTTAGATAGCAATAATGGCAATTTCCCATATTTCCAGTCTTTTGTATATGTCATGATTTGTGGTAAAAGAAACCCTAGAGTCTCCTTGGGTGCCTTGAAACACGTTAAACTTTGATGCATCTGCTACATATTCCCAGATCAGTGACAGCTAGCTTTTGATAAGCCTGTATAGAAAAAGAGGAATAATGGGTTCAAAACCTAACAACTTTGTAAGAAACACCCTCTGCCCCCGTTAGTAAAAATATGTGCTGTGGTTCATAATAGCAAGAAGAAAAGAAAAGTCAGAATGTCTAGAAGATAAATCTTTTTTCCTTCAGTGTCTTCATGTACTACTAAGAACAGAAATACTACTTATGTAAGGCTAACAGGTATTGCACGCTTCTTGATTTATATATTTTTAATAGGTAATTTAAGCTGCAGCCGTTGCTAGCTTATAGAACAATGAATTGAATGTCAAATAAGATTTGATAATATACTTTCCAAAAGGGAGCAAGGACTTTTATTCTTTTTGATAAGGAAATTGTATGTTTCAAAAGAAACATTGCACAGTGACATAAAAATACCTGAACGTTATTTCAACACCATTTCCTGATGCAGACATGGCAGCTGATTGAAAAGAATAAGACAGACTGCTGAATGCAGGATGCACAAAGCTGAGTCCATAATCTACTGTTCTTTTAATGCTTTTGCAAAAGTTTTCATTTTTTCATTTTTTCCTCTTAAATATATGGTGACTCTTAGTTACCCCCAGATGTATTTTATGACTACTAACATCCATAAGACATTGAAGGAGGCTGTAGAGATGAACTCTGCAATGGTCCTCACTGATGAGGATGCCATTAAAAATGGGAACTCAAGAGATCTGGAGTGTTAACAGGACTGGCATCCTGGTGGAGTTTTTGCCCTCGGATTGTAACTAATGACTGTGCTTAAATAAAATAAAATAAAAATTAAAGATCAGTTTTGATCTGTACTGTATTATAGTCTGCAGCCTAGCTGTTGAGAAAAGCAGTCTCTTCCTTGAGGAATTTGGATGTTATATTTTTTTCTTTAGTTTAAATGAAAAACTAAATCATGCTACTGATTGTATAGATGATTGAAAGTCAGTAGCCTCTAGCAAAGGTTTATTTATTAGAGATCCAGCCCATCCTGATTTGTATATCTTCATGTGTGATAAAGGGAAGTCTTAAACCACTGTCTTGTTACTGCTCTTCATCTGGTATAGGGGATAATAATTCTGACAATAACTATCTTGTGCACAAGGGCATTATGAAATTTATTCTCTTAAGACATTTCTTATTTCACATCTGTGAAATTAGATTAGATACATCTCTGTGGAAACTGGAGTAGTTATGTCTTCCCCAAACCATCTTCAGGAATTAGGGACTGATTCCATAAGGTATCTGATGCACAAAAAAGTGCTAATTATTACTGTATTAATGTACAGACATTTCTCCTTTTCCCAATTGAGAATATAGTGAAATTTTAAGGTATAAGTGGGATGTTGATACATCTACATTTTTAATAGGTGGATAATGTCATCCTATATTCAGAAAAGTAGAAAGCAACCCTAAGATTTCACCTGTAAATAAATAACACAAGCTCATACTGATGCATGTGAGCTGGTAGCTGTTGTCCCATCTTGATGTCAAACCATTTTATTTTGCGCATCCAATATGTACAAATGAGTAATAAGCAGCCTAGAGTACTGAATGAGGATAGAAGAAAACTAGTAACATCCCTCTTAAGGCCAGACATCTTTCTTCCTTCAGTTTCATGTCATTGTGGTTTACAGACGGAAAAAACAGTAATGATGCTTATATTTTGGGGGGAAGAAAAAAAAAAAAAAAACAAAAAACAAACAAACAAAAAAAAAAAAAACAGACTTCTGGATAGAAGTATCCTAAGAGTCAGCTGTATTGGTGGTAGCATTATAGGTCATTTAAGACTAGAACTCATTTTCCACAAGATAAGGGCTGAATCAAGCAGTCAACTGCATTTCAGGCTGCAAGAGCATCAGTAGTCAGAAAAGACACACTTTCAGATACTGTTCAGGTTCACCATGTTGCTAGCTGGCCAAAAATGTAGAAATCTTTGATTATTGTGCTATTATTAACTTAAATTTAAGGACTAGGAGGGTCCAGTGGAGGAAAAGGTATATAATTATCTTGCTGGAAGACTGCTTTAATTAAATTCTCCCAACTGAGACCTGTTCCCATTTTTCAAGTGAAGCACACACTATAATCAGTTACATTAACATTCAACTTGCTTCTCTGCAGATGACCATAAAAGTGAGTGCAACACAGCTAAGCTGTGCTTTGTGTGGGACAGTTCTTTCTGAAACCAGTGAAGCCATCACTCCTCCACTTCTCCCACCCTAGTTAGATATCAGCTGATGCAGCCAATAGGAAGAAAAGCTATTTCGCATTGCAGATGTTTGTCAATACCCACTCGGGTGTATACACAAAATTACTTTCTTAGGCTCTTTTTAATTGCTTATCAACTCAGAAAGCTATGTACTTACCAACTCACAAGCTATATACCCTTAACTTCCATTGATATAAGACCTATTTGCCCCAAATTACACTCGTTTGAGTGTAGAGATTTTAACGTTCACCCAAATTAATTTGGTAGGTTTAAGCCCATGTTTTGGTGTCCTTCAAAGTCACAACTAAATTCAAACAACTGGAGGTATTCTTCATTTTGGGAAACAGGCTGTGAAAGGCTTGGTTATAACTGAGGATGTGCAGTATATAAGTTGTTTTCAACCCCCAGTATCACTCTAACTCCATATTTGTCATGGTAATCATGATTCAGTGTACCAGCTCATGCATCCATACAAAGCATTTGTGCTAAGGGTGTTTTAGTTGTACTTTGCCTAATTATGATCAGAGCCTGGATTTGCTAAAAGAAAAAGCTTGTAATGCAATGACTTTTAAAGCAGAGTTCTTGTTCAACCATCAATCCTTATCCTCTTTGAAGGACACCTTATGGATATAAATTATGAGGTCTGTCAGGAGAAGGTTCATAGATAAATGGGTTCAGTCACTGGAATATCACTTCCTACAGAACTGACTGCTGAATAACAGTAAATTGTGGGGACTAAAGAAGTTTGTAAAAGCCAGATCAATTCAATTGCCTCACTTCTGAATAGATAGCAGAGTATGCAAAAGTCAAGGATATGGTATCACATGGCAGGTTCACAAATGTCAGTTTGACAATTAAAATATACTTGCTGATTGGCAGTGTGATAAAATCCAGCACTAGTATAAGATTAACTGGCTTTAAACTTTATTTTTTTTTCAAGTGTTGTGTAGGACCATCAAGCACAACATAATAAAAATAAAATCAAATAAAATAAATAAACACATTCAAATAAACATTTTTTCTGCCTTGATATCATCCAGTGTCTGTACAGTAATGGTCCCAACCTTTGGCAGCTTCATCATTTGTGATCTCTTGCCTTAAATTCTCATCTCAAAGAGTGCACTAGAACAATTCTCTATTTATTTTTTTCTGAAATGCTTGATCAATCTGCTTTGAAACGCTCCATATAAAAAATAAGTAAGATCTCAATCATTTTTGCATAGCTGTCACCTCTACTTGTGACCATTATGTTCAATTGTTCCTTGCCTCATTTTGAAAGCCTGGGAAACATCTTTAATGGTTTTTGTTTGTTTGTTTGTTTAACTGTGAGCTTGGTGCTGGTATATCTGTCTGCTGTTTTATGTGAAATAGTTCTGAATGATGAAAGAAACAAGCCCTTTAATGCTCAACTGCTCTTTCCCGTACTTACAGAAAGAATGTGAAATAGTTTCCTTGGATACTATCCAGCATGTATCTCAGTTTTTATTTTTTTTTTAATTATTTTTAATTTTTAATGCAGAAGGGCATGATATATCCTATTATTTGTTAAGAATAAGGGCATCTGGGGGGAGGAGGGGATTGAGTTTCCAGCATTTTCTATTCAGAAGTGCAACCTTAGTCTCATAAAGATGAAATATTTTCATATACAATAATTATCTCAGGATCACACTAGAGGATCATAAATTTGATTTTCACCAAGTGTGGCTGGACTAAGTAAATCTGGATTATAATACCAAGGACAAAAATTAAATCTACGTAGAATCAATTCCATCATTGCATGTTTATTTAACAATTTTGCTGACACAATTTTCTTTGCACATTCAGTGAACTTTTTTTCTTTCTTCTTCAGAAGCTTGGGAAATCATCATCTACTAGATACAAATGGTTTACAGGATGTTAAGAGGAAGACAAATAGAAGGAAAGCATGGTTTATGGGAGCCAGTTTAAAGGAAATTTCTGTTTGATAGAGGTGGTTCAGTTTGGGTTTTCATATATGATTCAACTGCAGGTTTGGCTCTGTCTCCTAGAGAAATACTGCCTTTTCTATTTTATTTTATATTTTTCCTAAAAAGAAGGAATTTAATTCATCTATAAAGACTTAGCTTTCTGGCTTTCTGGTTTTGCTGATTCTTCGTATAGCTCTATACTCAGAAATAAGTGTCCTGGTTCTACTTTAGCTCTAGAAATCTTCATCATCACTTTCTTTCCAATGGAATTTGTGTGTCACGTGTAAGGGACAGTTACTCTTCCTGTTCTTTTGCTTTTCCATCGTTTTTGTTATTTCTGTTGTTTGTGATTTTTGCATCAGACAAGCAGGTGTATGTAATATGTTCTTTAAGGTGTAATACAAATTTGTTAACTTGTCTACACCTGGATTTCACCCAAAATTCCTGCCCCAAAAGGCAAGGCAAAGGTTAGTTACCATAAATTTGATGCAGACAGGAAATACAAACACAGAGGCAGTATTCTGATCACAGATATCAGATACATAGCCAAAGGAAATTCGAAATATATCCAAAAATATTTTATATGACCATTGTTTGTTTATTTATATGGTTGATCTTTTGATTCACATCTGAGGCCAATAGAAGTGTAGCCCAAATCCTGTCAGTGGAGAGTTGTACACAATTTCTGCATAACAACAAAAATTGTTTTTGTGTAATCACCTGAACCAGAAAGTTGATTGAAATTATTTTTTTTCCTTATCTGCAGAAATCAGATATTTTGGTAATTCATGTGCAGACTAGTGTTACATTGGAAAAATATGTTGCTGAGATATTTTCAGTCAGATGCATCTTCTTCCTTTAGAATTTGAAATACACTCATAACCTCTGCAAAAGTACGTAAACACATATATGAGCACTAAGACAGACAGACAATAGACAAAGATGTATATTCACTTCAAATTTCCTTAAAAAATGCACCAGGATTAGGTAAATGAACAGGTACTGTTAGTACAGATAGAACAGATAGCTTACTTTTCACAGTCAGCTTCTGTAACTTCTTATTCATCATGGGCATGGGTATGGAATTATGTTTCATCCTTTTGTTTCAGGAAATATTGCTTCTTCTTTAGTAGCTTAGAATAACCATTATTATGTTATTTTCTAAAGGGATACTTTCTTTTGCAAGTTGAAATTGTTCCTTGTTAAAAATCTCCTTTACAAGATTTATAGATTTCTCTTGCTTTCTTTTTTCTTTCCTACCCTGATGAGACATTTTGTCCCTGACCTGTGTCCTAATTCCATAAAAAACAGAAAAAGAAAAAAAAAATGTTCGTGGCAAGCCCACAACGTAATACATGTTTTCAAAATTGCATTGAATCGCCCACCTCAAATGACTCAACGAGTGGGTAGCAACAGAGTCATTTCAAGTGGCTGTTTTCCAAATCAATGATTACTTACCACATTTCACTGTGGGCTGACTTTCTTCTCGTAAAAGGTATATTTTAGAGCCTGGAGACAAAAAGGTAACATCAGTCTCAGAGTCTTGAGTCAGACCTGCTATTGCATTCCTATTGTTAAGCCTTGAATGGTAGTATAGACATAATGAACTCCACTGTCTCCCTCAAAAACCACCTGTTTGGTAGATTGAAGAGCTGGAAATAAAAATAAACATCCTTGTGCATGGATATACACACATATATATGCATATACATGTAGCAATAATCAGCCTAAAACCATATGAAAATGTCAGAAACTCATGGAAATTAGTTCAGTTGTGTATTTACCATACTAAGCATATTAATATCTCCAAATAACCCACGTAACTTCTAGCATGTTTATTTTGGCTGGCAGGAATTGTCCCTTTTTAAAAAATTGAGAAACCTGGTAATAATGTTTGTTTGCTATGGAGGGCTTATGTTAGCAGGTGGCGGGCTTCCCAGGCCCCTGAATGTATAAAAACACAGATCTGTTTCACACATTTATCTTTCAGGGAAGGCAGCCCACCGTAAGGGGTGTGGATGGTGCTCAAGGATTGCAGTCTTCCTTACATCACAGTAATTTCTTTGTGACAGAAAGTTTTCAGTGAGGAGAGTCAGCTAGGCTGCTGTTTTCGTTAGGCCTGAGGTTTAGGTAGGCTGCCATTCAGCTGTGGAATTCCAGCTGTGTGTACCTGTGGGTACAATCATCCCTCAGATGGGGAAATTACAGACCTGTGGGTGCAACTATGTGGTAAAATGATCTTAATTACAGCTGTCCGTGTGTGCTGCCAGACAGGTGTGACTGCCAGGCCGAGCTTTTGAAAAGAGGTGCACTGGCTTCAACTGAGATGCCAGCCTCGCCTCTGCCAGAGCCAAGTTACACACAGGTACTTGTGGTGAGCCTCGAGTAAGGGTGCGATTGCATTTGCTGGTGTCTAAAGTATTATTTTAGGAAGTATTTAAGGCCCCAAATTAACAGAAAAAGCAGGCATCAGGATGCACCCTGTGGGCAGGTGATGGGGGTGTCAGGGCGCACGCAGGCTCTCTCTTCACCCCTGAGGGAAAGGAGTGTGTTCGTACAGCCTGGTGCAATGTGCATTTGTGGGGACACCGAGTGTGCAGACAGGAGTTTTAAACCATTATTTCAAGCTGTACAGCTTAAACTTTTTATTATTTTTTTTATCATGACTGAAAGACTTGTCCTTGTGTGGATATCATAAGCGCCTGAGTATGATTATTTCCATATGTGATCTGTTCTTATAACTGAATATCGAATTCTTCGAGTCGCTAGCACCTGGTCCTAGGATGACTGTAATGACTCTGTAATGTGTCCTTCCCTGAATAACTTAAATATGATCCCATTTTTCACTTATTTTGTAATGTTGTTTTGACAGGTCACTATTAAGGCAGCCTGACACACCTGATGATAAGATGATGATTCACTTGCTAATTATTTTGCCAGATATTAATCATTTGTACTGAAATTTTACATTCCAGATGTCTATTTGAGGACATTTTTGGTTGTAGACTTTTTTAGTTCAATTGAAATGGTCTGTTCATTTCTGACAATGAGGTAGAAAAGGTCTTCACCTTGAGATATTATGAAAATATGGTTATCATTTCTTTGGGAAACTTAAAATCTTTAATGGGTTGAAGCAATTTACATTTTCTAGGACGTAAGCAGACATCTTTTTGTCGAACATATTGCTCTTAGTCAATCGCATATTCCATTTCTCTTTTGGAAAAAAAAAAAAAAAAAAAAAAAAAAAAAAAAAAAACAGATTTCATCAGGCTGAGGATCCTGCCTCATGGAACCTGTGAGTTTAGGAAAATGGGAAGGTAGGCCCAAGGACTCTTTGGGTAAAAGACCCTGGAGGAGGAGAAAATTAGGCAGATTAAGCAGGCAGTGCAGATGGTTCCTGCTGAGACACTGGGGTCAGGAGTGGAAGGGTGCTCAGCCTGTGCCTTGAACTGGATGGTTGACTTGTTCAGGTAGCATTAGTCCCCTCTTTGGAGCATCTTAATTGCACTAATTTTTGTTTAATGCATGTCTAAAGTCTAGAGACTTACCTAATGCCTACAAATGTCAGTGGAAAGGCTTAGGTCAAGCAGGGCACGTACAGCAGGCACAAAACACTTTTCTGTTTTTAGATGCCCTAATAATGTCATACTGTTGATTCAAGATGTGTTTTTGTAAATATTAGTTCATGTTTTGAAAGCAGCAAAAATACCACAATATTAGAGAAGGTATACATTTATTTTAGTTTTAAGTCAATTTATGAACTTAGTTATGTTAATTAAAGAATGAGTATTAGCAGATTTTAAAATTCCTAGCATGCTTTGAGGATTGATTAATAAGGGTAATACTTAGCTGGCACAATGGAATCATTTTCAACATCATTACCTTGTCCCTTGAACAAGTCAAGCTTGAACCCTTGGGATTTGGCAACACTTTGTAAAACAAACATTACCAAATGCATCTGGCTTTCTGAAGGACAAAACTGTAATAGTAATCAAAGCATTTGAATGTACTAAACTGGGAAGTGATACAAATGAAAAGGAGTGATTTAGAGAGACTGGGATTAGAAGAACTGTTGATGGGAATTAACTATTCTTCAGCCTTGAAAGCACATGTAGAAACTAACGTTAAGCCTAGATATATGATGGAAAGATTTAGATGGAAGCACTGAAGTGATGGCAGCCACCAAATTAGATACTAGTTAAGTAACTTATGTAATTGTAGTTGACTTTATCAGATATTTAAATGGATTAAGGATTAAGAATGTATGAACAAAACATATATATGTAATAATATATACAAGAAAAATAAAATATTTATTATAAAGTTAATAAAAATAGGCGTTTACAGGGGGCTGCAAGGCAACTGAGAGATAATTTGTATATGATGCTGTAGAATCATTCCAAGTACATCCCATAAGCACCTTACTACATGCATTGCTGGAACAAAATGAGAGCAGCAATTTCTAGTTGTCTCCCCAAAGATCTAATTCAGTTTCAGCAGTGTTACTCTACATAATCATGAAGACATAACCTATCAAAAAAAAACTATGACATTTGTTAGATGCTCTTACAATCATGTGATCCTCAAAGCAACAAAATAATTCTTCAGGAGAGGCATAGAGCTGCTTGGGCTCACGCAGATCAAAAGCATATGGACTATCCATATAATAAATAAATAAACAAAAAGAGGAAAATAGAGATATTCGAATAGTAGCCTAGTTTCAATTTCTTACATGAAAGATATATTAAAAAAAAAAAAAAAAAAAAAAAAAAAAAAAGCATGAGTTCTTTCCTTCTTGCCCAAACTGCTGTCTTTCACATTTAAACAGTTGCAAGCAAATTGTTAGCCATAATGAGACTTTGCTTTAAACTGAGAGAGGAGCTTTTGAAATTGAAGAGAACTTTTGCCATCCTTTTTGAGCCTTCAGCAGCCTCAGTACAGTGTATCTTATCTCTGAAAATGTCAGAAGGCTTAGTTTCTCAGTGTGGTTATCTAGCAATTTGGAAACTTGACTTTGGCCAACCAATCGCTATGGCTGTTTTGAAAATCAGCCTTCAGGCTGCAAGAGTGGAAAGGTCCTGAATATGGCATTGGCCCAAGTATTACAACAATTACAATTACCAAGGATTTTTTTCTTTTTTTTTTCTTTTTTTTTTTTTAACATAGGAAAAGTTTGGCTGTCATAAATCTTACATGGTATGTTGTCAATTACTATAAAAAATAGCATTTAAATATACTTTCTGTTGTACTTTAACATTTCTGTGATTGATCTGTCTGCTGTTGGGTACTTGCAAGTCTTGTACGTCCTGCCTGCTCTCTGCACCTACGTATGTGTTAACATATTTGCATAGTGTCTGCTCAAGTCTGTATATGATTTGTGTAGATTTAATGGATTCATCTTCTAAAACAGATTTCCTGTCATCTTAGCTTCATTAAAGCTGACCTGTCTGTGCATCATAAAGTTCTCCTGTTTTAGATAATCACAACAGGCCTATTACACCTCCTGCTGTAGAAGCTCCAGCTGGGACTTAGCCAGGTTTATCCTAAAAGGCACCTATTCCTGACAATTAAAATGGGTGGCACAGCAATGACAAAATGGATTAAAATGAGCTGGCCCTTGAGGTGTCACCCGTCAACCTGCTAACTGGGCAGTCTCGAGAGCAGGAAGGCTGGAAAACAGCCTGGCATCTCTCCTAGGCTATTTTAATGTCACTGATTTATAGATCTGTTATTTTGTTTAGAGGATGAGAAAGAATAGCAAAGTAAACATGATGGAGAGGGCATCCACTTAAGGCTAAGGTCAATTACTCAAGGGAATAAATGTGCATAATTGTACACCTGATAACTAACAGCATAAATAGACTGTTGATTTATATCATGAGTTTTAAACTGCAACCCTTTTATCCAAACAATTATAATAATAGGAGGTTGATTATTTGTATTTGTTCCAAGTACTTGTGATGATCATCTTTGCAAAGATACGGGAGAAAAATAGACTAGTGTTCTGTTTGGCAGATATCCTTTCTCATTAGATGATAACTGGCATTGTGGATAAACCTTTTATAGGTTAGGGCAGACAAACACTTTAATTATGCTCAGGAAGATTTTAATTCCCAGATGCCTAGATCAGAGAATCTTCTGGCATCTCAAGTTGTTGAATAAAAAGCATCTATCTGTCTTGCTAGTTCAATGACTTTTCATTAGCAGTGATGTTTTGCCGCTCTTCTCTATTCTTAGCATAACTACAGTAATTAAGAGGCACTTTTTAAAATTCTGTGTTGGAGCTCAGCTTGATTCAGAGATAGAGCTGGGAAAACTGATGTCTGTCGGGCAAACCAGAGGCCAGTCCCTATGTTCCAGGCCAAAATCATCACTACTTAACCATACCAACATCCCCAAGCAGCTCAAGTCCAGTCCTGGCAATATCTTCAGCAGACAGAACTCTGCTTTTGCTGCGTGCATCAGGTGTTAGGGGGTGCTGGGGCTGGGATTAGAAAGGGGGTATTGGCAGGGAATAGGGACGGCATAAAATTAAAGCAGTATTCAAAACTTGGTGCAGACAGATGTCTTTCATCTTCCAGAGCAGATGTATCTTTTTTCCTCCACCCAGATTTTTTCATCTTTCTTGGCTGCCCCTAAGTCTGTCAGGGTTCAAATCTGAAAACTATTATGCGTTTTAGTAACTCCACATATATGCTAGACAAAAATGTTGAAAGCTAACTTAAGATTGTTTCAGATAATAATTCTGTTAAATCTTATCTACATTAATTTTCTATTTTTGTTTCATTGTAAGTCTCCATTATCCTTTGCAGATAAATACAGGCATACATTTCACTGTTTGCTAATTTTCCTGTCACGTCACTGACAAATCTGCCCGAATTTTGTGCACTGTTTTCTGCATGCTCCTCTTTTCTGATTTTGGTTGATGTGAGGTGTAATTCTCAGCTGAGACCAAAACAGTCTCACCCTGGGTTTTTCTCTTTTGCTCCAGAGCTGAGGAACTTCACAGGACTTACTACCTAAGCCCGTAACGCAGTAACAAAACCTTGGTAAGCTTCATAACACGGTTCAGCTTTGTCAAAAACTTCTGTGACCTCACTAAACTTATTTTATCCAGAATTCTCAAGAAACTGTAAGTGACATAAGTGTTTCTGTATTCAGTACTTACTTTGGTAGCTAATTCTCTGAATTCTGTGAAAGTGCCTATAAAAAAAATAAATAAATTTGACTTTGAGGGTATCACACAGTTCTTCTTTAGGGTAGCTTCACCCAGCTGGGCAGCAGAACTGCACCACTCTTTCTCCCTCTCCTCCAAGGAAGAGGGGGAGAAAACATGATGAAAAAGGGCTCAGGGCTTGAGATAAGGACAGGGAGATCACCCATCAATTACCATCGCAGACAAAGCAGACTCAATGTAGAGGGATTAATATAATTTACTGCTTATTACTAATAAGCTAGAGCAGTGAGAAACTGCACAGGGGAACGCGGAATGGGGGCATGGGGGCTGCAGTCAGCCCCTGATGCTTCGTCTCCACCACTCCTTCACGGTCCCTCTCTGCCCCTGCTCCCTGTGGGGTCCCTCCCTCGGGATGCCATCCTTCTTGAACTCTTCAAGAACTGCTCCCCTATGTGTCTGTCCCACTGGGTCCACCCTCCAGGAGCAAACTGCCCCAGCACGGGTTCCCCACAGGTGGGCGGCAGCTCCCCCCAGAGCCCTGCTCCTGCGTGGGCTCCTCTCCACGGGCTGCAGCTCCGGCCCGGGGCCTGCTCCTGCGGGGGCTCTCCATGGGCCGCAGCCTCCTCCAGGCCACATCCACCTGCTCCACCGGGGGCTCCTCCACCCATGGGGGAGCTGCAGCGTGGAGATCTGCTCCATGTGGGACCCATGGGTGCAGGGGGACAGCCTGCTCTACCAGGGGCCTCTCCACAGGCCGCAGGGGAACTGCTGCTGCCTGCCTGGCGCACCTCCTGCCTGGGCCCTGGTGCCTGCAAGGCTGTTTCTCTCTCATTTCCCACCCCTCTCCCAGCTGCTAGAGCACAGCAGGGTCTTTTTTGATTGTTTTTTCCCCCTTTCTGAAATCTGCTCTCCCAGAGGCCCAACCAGTGTCACTTATGGCCTGGCTCTGGCCAGCCACAGGTCCCTTTGGGAGCTGTCTGAAGCTGGCTTTGGTCTGACATGGGCCAGCTCCTGGGCTCTGCTGACAGAGGCCACGCCTGCAGCTCCCTGATATCAAAACCTTGGTATGTTAACCCAACGCGTTCCTTCAAACTTTCTCATTTAAAAACCTGCCACACATTCATCTCTCTTCCTTTTGCCAAGTATCTGCTTTCTATAGAGCTGCTGGCCAGCGGAGCACAGGCATGTATTTTGTCCTGTTGGGTTGCCCTTTTCTGTCTACTCTCCTTAAACTCTATAAGTGACTGTGAAACTACTTCTTGGTTAGTGAATGCATCCTAACAGGATGCATCATATAGTTGGAAATTGTACTAGAACATTGTTTGAGGACTTATTTTCAGTACAGGGTAAAAATAAATAAATAAATTTATTTTCTTGGAAGGATTTTTTTTTTTTTTTTTTCTAATTAGGAAGAGGGGAAATATTCAGCCCTCCCAAATAAGAGCACCATCGTGATATAGGAGTTGTATGCTGACCTTTTAAATTGTTCCTCCAGTCTTGTGCGTAAAGTCCTGCTCAAGACACAGACACATCATTTACACTGGATCTGTTAAATAAGTTAGTGGTTTGAATGTGTATAGCTTTGTGAATTATAAAATTACTGTTGGTAAAATACATTTTGGACTAGATTTTTCAGTTTGCTCTAATTTGATATTACCCATTATAAGATTTGTAAGATTTAGCCATGTATTTGTCCCTGAGAGCAAGAGAAATAGGTAACTAAATAACGACATCTTAACCTGCTATTATATCAAGTGCAAAATTATGCCTGTGAAAGTGTAAGCCATGTTGAGGCCTGTTTATGCACTTTGAAAATCAGCAGCCTCTTATATCTTATTGTTAAACATATGTTTTACATGTTCAGCAGCAGATATGTATTTTAATACAAGCAAGAGGTCAGTTTCTGAAGAGACTGTGGATATTATTTTACTAGCATATTAGCACATTCATACATGTTAAAAGGTTATCCCTTGCTTCAGCAAATTGTGCTCAGCTACAGAAATAAGGTATATTTTCAGGAGGCTCCTCTAACTCAATTTGGCATGAACTACGTCAGCGTCTCTCTTGCCCATGGTATTCTACCTTCCTTGCTTTGAGAACATCCCCTTCTTCAGTAAAGTTCTGGATTACACCAAGTAAGGACTGAGAATGGCTTCAAAATGGTGGTAGCCAGCAGGTAAACATGAGCAGCTTTATTACACACTTAGAAATAGCTGTTAATGACCTTCACTCCTGGAGGACAGGGAATTATTTGCGTACTTGTACGTTCTTCTGTAATGATCCTAAATAGAATAGTACAAGGTCTTGTCATTTCTCAGTTTCAGAAGCATTACTGAATGAAACTTCATACCCACTTCTGGTCTCACAGCCACAACTGGCACATGTGGGTTTGGCAAGGCCCATCATATTTCACTCTCACCCCATTCATTCTTCAGAAAGAGTCTGGCAGGTGCTAGGAGCACAGCTCAAAGCCTGTGGCTGCAGGTAGAGGGAGTCAACGAGGTGAACTGCAGTAGTGCAAGCTAACAGGCCGATAGATCTGCCTGCTAAAATTGCTACCCAGAACACAAAGACATAAGGAAGGGTTGCAGTTTGCAGCCTGTGAATGGGAGTGTTAAGCTAACACTTTGTTAGCTGCTGAAGATGGAAAATATCTGCCTTTGTTATGCCTTCTGAGAGTGTCTCTTGGGACGGGTGAGTCAGCTCCTCTCAGCTGAGTGATTCCTAAGCCCATGCTCAGCCTGCTGAAGAAGTATTCTGGAAAAAAAAAAAAAAAAAAAAAAAAAAAAAAAAAAAAAAAAAAAAAAAGTGAGGAACATAGTCTCCAGAGAGCAAAATCAAGGAAAGGGTCTTTGCTATGTTATTCACTGACACACTAGATTTGATTTCAGGGAGGCTAAACGTTGACAAAGAATGGGAAAAGAGAGAGAACAGGGACTGTTTTGCCTGTATTTTATACCCAAACAAGGTACTTTTAACATTAAAATGGTGGTGGGATGAATAGGACGTGCAGCACAAACATGTTGCCTGCCATTCCCGCAGATCACCTTAGAGCAAGAATTTCAGTTCTACAATCAAAGTACCAGTTGTAATCAAAGTCAATGTTGACTTGGAAAATCTCTTCAGATTTCTAGCTGTGCAACTGTTCTCTTCCACAAGAAAATCTTGTCTTTTGGACAAGGCTTTGAGGTGAAGTCAACTCAGGTCATTCATTTCAGATAATTGAGAACCATTGAGTTAATCTCAGTATCTGATTTTAGGATCAATTTATCTTTTCCACTATCTCTGTGGTGGTTTACATTATGAAAAAAATGGATAGAAATTTTCAGACTGTCTGTGCACACAGTATTTGGGGTAATATCAATTATTATTTTCTTCTTGAAACCAGCATTGAATAAAACAGATGTGGCACATTCTGCTATGAATTCAGAAGTCTTCTCAACAGTGAAAAAGATAGCTTTTAAAGGGCCTTACTCTGAAATCAGCATTCTTGGCAGAATAAATAAAAATAGTTGGATGTTTATCTTAAAACAGGTATAAGTCAGTTATAGCTTCAGAGCTATGATTTCATGTCCTCCTAAACTGCCCGGAACATCGCACAATTAATGCTTACAGTACTATCAGTACAGAAGAATGGATTTAGAGCAAAAGACAAGAGATGAAATTCATTGGTTTTTTTCTCAAACAAAATAATAATAATAATAATAATTAAAAAAAAAAAAAAAACACAAGGAAAAGAAAAGGTATAGATGTTTTTTTGGGGGAAGAAAGAAAATATTCAGATTGCAATGTACTTTCAAGGTAGAGCTGTTCATTACTTGTCTCATACCAGCCTAGCACTTCTGACTTTCCTGAGTACATTAGCAGGCTGCAGTATGGAAATGTAGATGTACTGTGAAGATCTGAGGACAATTTTGCCCTTAGCTTGGCATTCTGACCCATTCTTCAAGTGGAGTCCACTCTTAAAATCTCTTATTTATGCAGTTAATATGGTTCAACATTATTATGTGATGCTGTTGACCTGAGTGCAGCCAACAGTTGTAACCAGGCTGAGAGAAATTGTATAAATATGCAGGGAATAGTAGGAAGCATGCCTTAAGCCTGTGCCTTAACAAATTCTATGAATTTTCAATGTGCTAAATGTAGTACAATTTATTTGTTCAGAGACCACGGCAAAGCATTGGAATCTAAAGCTGTTGATATCCTTTGTTTGAAATAAGAAAGCACAGTCAAAACAGACAAGTAGCATTTTAACAGAAATGCACACAAGAGCAGTCACATACAATCAAAGTCACCAGGGTTTTTACTTCTCTCACACTACCGTATCACCTTTCCTTACAGAGGCATTTACTAATCTCAGCATGGAAATGCAGTCATCACTCCAGCAGTGTTCTCTGCCTTTCACATGGCAAAGCTTTTCTGCAAGAGTAGGTCATGTGAAGGCAGGCTGTTGCTCACCTCTTCCCTTCGTTTTTTAATATGCAACATGATAGTACTTTCCTCCTTTGTAGAATAATAATATACCCCCAAACGAAAGTTTTTAGGAGTATTCTTCCTGCCTTTTCATCACCGTTTTTCCATTCTTGCCATGCTGTTGAATGTGTTCTCAGCTACCTTGAAACCCCAGCCTATTTTTAGAGTTCTGTTTCTTGTAAGGGCATCCATGAAATTCTCAGATATCTTCTTATCCTCAGGGTGGTTTAACAGGAAGATGCAACTGATCTCCAGTCAGGATTCCAGTGCAAGAAATAACCATCTGAATTTTATGGTCAAACTCTGCTTTTTCTTGATCAGTTTGTGACCCTTATTCTCCTGATAAATCATTTTGACTTTGGGTGGTGTTAGTAGCAGTAACATAAAACCAGGCAAAGTTGGTGTTCTCAGTAATTCTTCACATGTCAAATCTCCGTGTCATTACATCAGGATTTTCCTAGAAATAAAATTTTGACCATCTATAGTTGTTCTATTCATTCTTCTCCACTCATTATTGTTAGTGGAAAAAAAGAAAAGAAAAGAAAGATTAAAATAGTTTATTCTTTAATAAGGCCAAGACATACGTAGTATGGCAAAATATTTCTACTTGCAAGGACAAATAAGTGCTTACATCCAGCAGAAAAATAGACACATAGAGACACACCAACAAGAACGGGAGACATAGAAGGGCAACTAAGCTCTTGACAATTGCAGAAATTTCTGCTGACTATATGTTAAAATACTTTAAAGAAAAATCTGACAGTAGTTCACTAAAGGTGGGGAAGAGGTGAAATAATGGAAAAAATGCTAGAACAAGGGAGGACTCTTTGCCTAGGGTTTCTGCCTTGTGCCACTCACCAAAGTTCTGCCAGTACTGCATATCTGCTGATACTCGTTTACTCTTTATTTTTCATCACTGGCAATCGACCAGGTGTTCTGATGATAAAAAGTGATGCTGCTTTACATCTTCTGGGGATCTGTCTCTTGAACAGTAAAGTCATTCAGTAACGTTAAAAATAACTGAAGATAATCTGTAATTGTTGTGGCTGTATCTTTTCAGTTTCATTCTTAACATTCCTTCTTTTTAAATTTCTCTAGTTCTGTATTCATGCTCATTTAACTTGACGAGTAAGGAGTCAAGCTCACATGCTGTACACAAAAGCAACCTGTGACCTTCTCTGTGTCACTGATTTCAGCTTACTCAGGCACTAACTAGGGTTCTAAAGCTGTAAATCACATATAAGAAAAGCTCTAGATGAGAGCTGTTACCAGCTACAGTCTGCTCTCCGCCGTCATTTAAATCTACGATATGAGATATTTCTAGAACAACTGCTGTTAAAAAGCAACACCTCTGGTAACAAAAGGAAACGAGTTGGTAGGTATGTGCCCAGCTAACTTCAGTAATCATAAATGGCATAATTATAAATCATTACTCACTAAATAGTAGGAAAGTTAAGCTTACCATAATACCTTTCATCTATCTGAGTGTGTAGTCTATAATGGATTCCATGCTGAATGGAGCCTCAGAGATACCCCAGGAAGCAGAGCAATAGCTTACAAAACAACTATGAAATCAATCTGTAACCTGGGGGGGAAGTTTAGTTTAGATTAGTGTTTTGTGCTTTGTTTTTTTTTTTTTTCTTTTTTTCTTTTTTTCTCATTATAATTGCATGTTATAGTAATACATGCAATTCTATAACAAGGCATACATTCAGTTCACTTAATTTTAAATACTGTTTTTGCAATTCTCCTCTGCTATTTTCTAATTATTTCAGGTGACACTACTACCAAAAATAAATAAATGAATAAATAAATAAATAGGAGAGAGAGAAGCTCTTGGAAAAATGTAAATAGTTCAGTCTGGCCTAGCATGGATAACTAAGCTGCAAATGACTGTACACCAAGAATAAAGATTTAGGAGAGATGTGTGTTTTTTTCTACCTGAAGTCAGTAAATAGAAAACTTATGGGATGTTTCTTTTGTATTGGAATGCAGTCTTATCTGGTATCAGGAAGAAGATTTACTGTCTTTGAATTGGGAGAAATCCCAATTATACTTGATTGTCCTCTGAATTTTTCTGCCCTCTGAATCATCTGACCAAAGACAAAAAGGGATAGTGCAACTGCATGAGGGTTCCCTCCTGTCCAAGACCTGTGAAGGTCCCTGCTACCAAGAGGATCTGTGCACTTGGAGAACCTCCAGGCATCAGGGTGAATTTGGTATTTAGGGCTGTGAAAAGCTGAAATGCTGCAAATTTCTCACAGAATGACTCAGAGGTTCATACACACACCATTTACAGCTTGTCTGCTCAGTACACTTTAGGCAACTCTTCATGCCCTTCCATTCATAAAAATCTCTTTTGAAATGCATTCTTCAGCTGCCAAGGCCCTCTTCTTACCACTGCCAAGTGCAAGCATCAAAATTCCCCTGAAGAGTTGTATGACTTCTGCATTCATGTACTTCTTTCACACACCCTTTCACACTATCAGTTTCAGGCTTCTCAGTCTGAAGAAAGTATTCCCTTTTACTTCTGTAATTCTGGAGCTGCAGAGGTTTTGGTTGTGGTGATGGATGTTTGTTTTAGTAGTAGTTGTAACTCTATTAAAATTAATTAACTTTTAGCTTTTATAGAATATAAGTTTATTATTAATAAATTATCTTATGAAAGCCACACAAATTAAGTAAAGAGTTAGTTGGAAAAACAGATGTTTCCATTTTCATGCAACAGCAACTCCGATGTCTCCTGGCCCATTTTTAAATCGGAGAGAAGCAAACAAAGTAGAGCAGAAGTCATAGGGTTTCATGGGGAACATTTGACCTATTCGTGGGTCCTAAGTCTCACTCTTTTGCTTTTGCCACAGAAGGCTTTCTTCACGTGTTTGCTTGCCGGAGGCTCTGCTGTCTCATCAGCCCCACAGTCAGGTCTGTACTTTTCCATCTCCCACAGTCTTGGGTGTAAAACCTTTCTGCTCTAATTTGAGCCCTAGGCCTCTCTCTGTTTTTCATAAGCCATCTCCCTGTACTCCAGACCTCCCTCTAGGCGGTATCATTACCATTCAGACACCTTCTTTGTTCCTGAGCTCTTTCTTATTATCTCCATGTCATATGGCACCTTTGCCATACTCTCCCCTGTTGTATGGGATGATGTTGGTGCTTGCTCTTACCTACATTCTCCCTCAACCACTTCACTGCTGTGTTTTACTGGCCTGAAGCTCAGGAATTGTATCTTCAGATCCTTACTGTCCCAGACAGTCCCAACAGTTTTCAGGGAAAGCATTTTCTAACATAATACAAAATAACACATACATAAGGAATAACACATTCCTAACACATAAATAAGGAATAACGAATAGAGGATAAATGCAATGTCATTAAACAACTAGACAATGCACTAAAACAATAAGAAATGTTGTTCCTAATAAGGAATTACTGTGATAAGGCAATTGTATGAGTATTTACTTAATATTTGCTGATTGTCTCAGTTTATGAAGTTTTCTGCCTTCAGAAGGGTCAAATGGAAACAAATTGTTTTCATGCTGATGGAGCTAAGATAGGCAGAGATTCATGTGTGAACCATTCAATTATTCCAGGCAGTAGTTAGTAAGGGATTAACTTTTGAACAATGTAATCAAACTAAAAAAAAATGCCAAATTTATCATAAATGACAAAAAAAAAAAAAAAAAAAAAAAAACCCTCTCATTTGCACAGAATCATGAGAACCCTTTGAAAGTCCGAATTTATTATAGGAGAGTTAAACCCTTCAGGCAAAGTTAGGTCACTTATGAGAACAATTTATTTTTCGTTAGCCTAAACCTGCCTGACCTGTTCATCTGTTTGTGTCCTATAAAATACCCTGTTAGAACATGCAGATGCAGTATTAGCAGAGCAAATTATATTGTCTCTTTGAACCCAAGAATTCTAGGTACAAGCCAATGAAAACGGTCATCTTCCCCAGAATCCTGCTGTCTGTCTGCAGTGAGCCTGCAGGAAATAAAAAACAGTAGATACCACAGAACAAACTACAAATTGGAAAATTTTACTTTGAGGTAGCCAGGATTGCTTTGGAAACAAGGTGTTACTTAATTTTATGAGGAGTGAGTTCTGGAACAGTTTAAAGAGATTGTAAAAGCTGAAGCGATCTCAGAGCAGCACCAGTAACTTTGACTTCCTTACAAAATTTCCAATGGAGCCAATATCTGCATTCTAAGGCTCACACAACAGCAACTTTCTGTAAACATCTGTTCAAGTAGGTGACACCAATCTGTTCGTTTCCTTGTCTAGGGAAGAAGACGGTGATTTTGTATTTAAGAGTATTCCTTAGCCATGTATACAGGTTTGGGTAATGAAAGAGCTAAAATATTTTTTCTTACAAAATTAAAATGGTCCTTTTTAGGGGAAGTATTTGCAGAAATTTTAAGCTGTTGCAAATTACCACTCTGTGTTTGTGAATGGTATATATCTATTGTAACAGCTAAAGCTATTTGTCCATAAAATGTTATACATTAGATACTAGCTAGGTAAGCAGTATATATTTTTTGTTTAGGGCATGCAGAAAATATTCTGAAAATATATAATTGCCGAAAGTGCTGGAAGGATGCTTTAAAGCCAGTGAAATTTCTGGTATGTTATGCAGACTTATTTCTTGCATGCACATTTCCAGTGTTGGTAACTGCTAAGCAGAAGACAAAGAAGTACATTAAAGCAAGTATCTTCATGGAAATTCTGATGATGGGAAACACGCACATTTTTATCCTATTTGTTTAATAAATATGTAGCTTGTAATAAGCCTCAAAACATTTAGGCTGTGAGCACAAGCGTCCAAGGGCATTACAGCAAAGTCAGGACTCCACTAGCATTTATTGTGAGACTTTACAGATTAGGCAAACAGCCTAATTTTAGAACTGGTACTATCTTCCTTGTGGGCTGTCTGAGCAGCTCCCCAGGGCCTCTAGCCCTCTAGTGTCTTCCTAGGTGTGATTCCGTTCTTCCCTTCTACCCAAGCTCAAAAAATTGAAAGATTTTTCTTCTCTCTCCTTAGAGCGTTGGCAGTTTTGTCAAAAGCAGTTTCACGTAGCAGGTATTTAGTTTGCTTGGGCCCTCAACCTGTTCCCTTTCATATATGTGAAGGCTCAACACCTGCTCACTTATCTTCTGGGCTCACCATCACCCACAGGCTGAGGCATGAAGCATGAGAGCTGCTTTGTAAAAGGAAGTCTCAAGAACATGCAGAAAAAAAAAAAATCTCAGAAAATAAAAAGAAAGATCAGGGTAAAATTTACTGAATTTTTTAATGTTGATTAAGATCTGCATTACATCAAAAATAAAAATTAAATTAAAAAAAAAAAAGCCTTTTCTTGAAGTATTTCTTCTGTAAGACTGAAATGGGACAGCATGCAGGAAGACTATCAGCATGAATGATGGGAACCTAAAAGACTAACGGCAGGAAGATTTGTAATATCTCCAAAGTATTCCCTCTTAGGCAATATAAAATCCGAACTGGAAGTTAAAAGTTTAAAGTTTATCCATCAACACAGCAAGGGGCATTTTTTTAGATGAAACTCCACTACTAGCATTCCTCTCACACATAATTCTGCAGGAATACTGGGAACTGAAAAATCCAAGGTGGTAAATATGGTCCTGTAATCTTGAAACTGAGAGAGAGCTTTCCTCCCACGCTTGGAGTGTCAGGTTAAAAGAATTTCTTTTCCCAAAAGCAAACACAGAGTTTCCAAAGAGATGCAAACAGTTTTATTAGCCCTCCACTTGGGGATAATATACCCATTGACAACCCAATGTGCAAAGACATTGTACAGACTAAGACCACATAGGATCAAAAGCAGAGGACGGGTTTTGATTTTACCTCTGCTTTCCAGTGTAACTCCACTGATACCATGGACTTATTTGTTACTAAACAAGTGTGAAATTCCATTCTTAGTTCTGACTTTTAACAGCAAAATACATTCCACTCTAAGAGGAAAGCAGGGGCATAGAGGAAGGAATGCACTTCTGAGGGTAAACATTTGCCTCCTAACTAAGAGTTTCTGCTATTAATTATTTCACATACTTGGAAAGCAGAGATGCTTCAGGTGGAATGTACATATCTACTTGTGCAACACATTTCTTCTTATTTTGTTCCTTCAGATGTTTTTCAAAAGCTTTAGGTTACAGTTTGGAGTTTCCAGACGGTTCTGCGGATGCTAAAGAGCTATTCACCAACTTTACAAGAAATCCTCTGCAGTCCCTTTGTAGGAGAACAGTGTGCTACTTCATTCAAACTTAATGAGTTGAATAACTTGGCATCTAATTGGACTTTAGATCACTGCTTGTCTTGTTAATGCAGTGTTAAAACTGAAGGTGACCAGATGTAATCGCAGTAAAGACTATTTTAGTACTCAGTATGCTACATGAGATCATATTTTAATTCCTATTAAATAGACTTCACTTGGTGTTACAAAATCCCAAGTATTTCTTTGTGCAGGCACCTGTTGAGCACCCTGCATGCTAATTTGTCATACAACATTAAGTAATAATGAACTTAAAGTGTACTTAAAGTACTTAAAGTGCCAGAATACCCCTGGAAAAATGCTTCTAGAAGATAAAATTACAAGCTTTTTATTTTCTCTACATTTCCAATCTATTAAACTGTGGTACGAGTTGGGATTCCTTCCATCTTACCATTCTGGGAATGACATAGGGATAGCTATATGGGCTATAGTTATTACGGGCAGCTTTATATCACATTAATATGCTCTGGGGCTACATGAGGATCTTGGAAAGATATTCCAAAAAGTAAAATAAGAAAAGCAATGAGGATGAAGGAACAAACCATGACCTTGAATGCGCTGAGTGCAGTGCAGAGCAGTGAGAAGTGAATTCAAAAGCAGAGCCAATTTTTATGGAGGGAAAATAAATGTGGAACTGTTTAAGGCCTCTATTCTGCAGTACTTAAGTGTGCGTCTGTTTTGAAGCGAGTGACTTCCTTTTATCCAGAAGTCAAATACAAAACTAAATGGAGTTGGGTCTTGTGTCAAGTGTAGGTCTTGCTTAACAATTTGGGCTATATCCTAAGGCCTAACAAACTTCCTTTTTGTTTGCCAGTTCCCAGAGCACCCAGTGCCATTTTTTGAACGCTTGCAAAACTATGTGGCCTCGTGTTGTGCAGTCCGTGCAATGCAATTTAAGAGGAAATGTAAAGGAAGGAGACATGACTTGAACTATGTCGGAAAGACTGATCCAGATTTGATTGACGCCTTATCTTTTAAAGCTTTATAATCTGTTGGATAGAATATTGTAGGTGCTCATGTGGCTTGAGAGTTAGATTTTGTACCATACCATTTTACAGCCACAGTCTGGTGATTTATTCAAAGGAGGAAGCTATCAAATATTAACCATTTCAAGGAAAAAAAAAAAAAAAAAAAAGTTTCTATGGGTAAGGTAAGCATTTGTAACAGCAAGGTTGACTAGTGAACACCTAACTAAATGCTCTGTCCTTAATCTTGGTTCAGTAGTTCACCATATTGGTGTCACAGAAAAAAAAAATCTGAAATACTTCCACACACTGCCAGTGATTTCGGTGCTTTATGAACTGTACCACAGGTAATATGTACAATCTGAAATGTTTGCGAAGCCTTAAGATTTAGGCTACCTAGATCTAGTGGTACTAAAAGTGAAATGTGGTCGAGGCGGGACCATTCCTTTTACCTTCAGACAGTAAGAATTCAGTCAGATACAGTCTGCTTGAAATAAAATAAAAAATAAAATAAAAAAAGTACTGGGGCATAGTAGACAGGGTTGCATTTTTCAGAGTTTTTCTTCATTCCTGTAATATTCCATACATATTTTAAGGTGCTTGTCACTTCCAGCATCACAGAAAGTTATTATGCAGATACTTGATCTGCCCCAAAAGGAATTCAGCATTTCGAGAAAGCCATTAAATTATGCACTATCTTAGTCTATGACCATCTATTCTTATCTGTATTACAGTTGCTGCCTATCTTCTATTTCTGCTCCCATTTCACTGCTTTCTTCCCCTCACTGTTATTTCTTAGTTAAAATTCAATAGCAAGACCTTTGGGAGAAGTATCAGGTCCTCTTCTCCATTGATACAATTCTGTGGTCTATGAGAAGGGAAATGAAAATAAGTTTGAATAAGAAAAATACTGATGGTTTTGTACGTGACATATCGTATGCCTGTTAAATAGTTCACTGTATGATTGGAGGTGGAAAAAGTATTTTCTCTCTAAACCTCTTTGGAACATGTAGAAGGATGTTTGATCTTAAGATTTTCAAGTTCATCCAGCAGGTTTTCAGCTGGAAGACCCTTGCCTCCTAAAACAACCAATAGACTCAAAAAAGAGACTGCTTAATTCACTTCCATAAATCATTTTTGCTCAGTCTAATTTAAATGTAAGCTTTCCCCTTCTCCCCAGACTTACGTATGTGCTTGGGAGGCCTCCTAGTAATGCTCCCAACTCAGAAACTCCACTTAGGGCAAGAAACAATTTTTGTGAAAACTTCAGTTGATCCTGTTATTTTAGTAATCAGCGATCAGCTATCCAGGTTTCTGAAAACTTTTCGTCCAGCTCCACTGGTGACAGTATTACTGTGTTCTAGAACAAACATGGTGTTTATAACTGCATATGTTACCAAGTATTTAATCTAGCTCCTCTTCGGTATGGGGCTGATTGAAGGGCAGGTATTTAATGAACCTTTTCCATTTGCCTAAACATTCTGAATTGGCAGAGAATGGACTTATGCAACGCAGTGTTTTTATCAGTGCCAAATACTCTCCTATGTAGCTAACCTGAGGAACTGGGAGTTTAAGAAGGCAAGCCTAGCCTAGCCCAGCAGCACAGCCTTGGTGTAAAGACAGAAACATCTAAAAGGTCAGCTAGAGAGTCAAGTGGGCCCAGAAGCCCTGAGGACAGGCAAACTTTGTGGGCAGCAGTTACCCTCCATGGACATGGCCTGGGTGCTGCTTGCAGACAGCTGCCTGCTTGGAAAAAAATAGTAACAACCCGGTTCTAGGAGGGACTGAAAGCTTTAAGTGATGCTTGTATTTGGGTATGGTGTATTTCACAGGATCAGACCCAGGAGCAGAAAATTGTCTTCAGAGCTCTTTTGTTTTGAAATTGAGCTTTATTTCTGTAATCTTTAAGATTCTGCCAGGAATTATACTATATATTCTCTTTAGATTCAGAAATCTGATTTCTATTAGTGAGTATATGAACTTCAGTTTTATTAAACAGAATATATTGGTGGGAAGGGGAATGTAGTTTATAGAGTAAACATATGCCTGTGGGACTTTGGAGAAGTGAATTGTTAAAATGGCTCCAACATGTAAAGATTGCATAAAAATCCCACAAAAACATGAGATGAAGTTAATGCTGATAGTGTGTAACCTAATAGTACCTTTATTGTAGACATCTGCAGCCAAAGGATCCTCTTGGGATCACCATTTGCTTATCCAGGGAATTTGTTGACAAGTTAGATGTCAGCATCCATGAGTTTTATGGACTGGAACAGAAGGGTGTTTCCTGCTCTATGTTTTATAGACCAACTCTTTGGGTCATGATGTAGCAGTCAGTTGTACTGTAGGACTGGGGAGGGAGACAATTTTTCAGGTCATAGCTGGAGACTGGTTTGGTCAGCATGCACTGAGAAAGAATACACCAGTCCAGGAGACTCCTGGCATAGCAGAAAGTGTTAAGTGTCAGCTTAAAATCATCTGTGCTGGTCTCAGACTTCAGTAAATATTCGTAAACTGTCTTTAAATTACAGAGAAATTCCAACAGTATTGCATTCTATATCAAATATCAAATGAAGCAGCATCATTAATGACACACTAATGAATACCACATGAATTAATAATAATCAACTACTTTTTGATGTCTCTCTGGCTTCCATCTGTCTCTTAAATCACTTGAAATAATTAATTGCTTAATGCCTTTCACCTCTGACAGACAGAAATAAATTGCAGATTAAAAATACTTGTGCTGGCAGTGGGCAGAGCCAAGTAAGGTGGAAGTACAGCTTTTGCTGCTGATCTAGAGGGACGAGGCGTTTTGCCCCGCTGAGCCTACCTTGCCCAGGTAGCAGTACACAAATAGAGGAGGCGATGCTATACTGCTCTCTTCAGTCAGATACTTTCCAGGGCCTACAGGGTTTTTGTGGAGTTTGTTCTCCACAAAATCAATAGCTCTGAAGTCTCCAGCCCTCTCTTTGTAGCACTGCTACAGTAACTTTCTCCTTTAACTTGTGTGTGCTGGTAGGCCACAAGGTAGTGAAACAAAGCCTCAGACACTTCTGCCGAGATGAGTCAGGAGTGTTAGAGGTCTTGGATAGAGTCACCTCTCTGTTGAGAACTGCCCTGACATCTCTCTGGGTGATAAGTAACAAACTGATTGCAAGAAATCCAGGTTTGTGGACATGGGATAAACGTGAATGACAGCGTGATGCAAATGCAAATGCTGTAATACAGCATTTTTTATTTTGAAAACTGCCTGGCCATGAAGATTTTAGTATTTTAATGTTAATTATCTTTATTTATAGATACTAAGGAACTCAGTTGCTTGGAGACCTGCATCTTGTTATCTGTGCTGAAAGCCAGGTAAGGCCAATTATTCAAATAAAGTTGTAGTGACCAGAGAATGTATGAGAAGCACATTAATTTTTAATCAGCGTGAGAATGGGGAAGTCAGCTATGATTTTTTTCTTCTCAGAAGCTTTGAAAGTTGCAGATTTTACAATCTTACAAGTGGCAAACCCATTACAGCACTGGATGCAAGAGCATCACTTTCATAAAAGGTATGACTGACAATACCTATATATATTATAGCATCTAGGCAATGTCTGAGTTTCTTTTTTTTTTTTTTTTTTAATTTATTTTTTTTTTTCATCTTTTTAAATTGCCTCTTGATAAAGTGTGCGAGAGGGAAGGCATGGGTGCTCTGTGATTCACAGTGAAGGAAAGCCTGAACGTCTGTCTCTCAGCTTATGACAAATGCAGCTCATAGGATTCAGCTGTTAACACAGAATTTAATTCTAGTTCCACATTTTGCCTTCCTCAAACTTTTAAGCATGGTACAGAATCGCCACCTCTTGCTTTATATTAAATGTTTTTAAATGCACATTTTCAAGCTCTGGAGTTACTAGAGGAGTTGCTCACAGAAAAATAACATTACCCTGCATGCACAGAGAAAATGGAAGGCAAAAAGAATTTGTTTTGCTGGAGTGATAGCTACTAGACTTTCACATATGTAAAGCTCTCGGAAAGCTAGTACAGTAAAAAATAAAAACAATTAAATGGTTCTTTTGCACATTTCTATTCCAATAATCACTATGAATTCCTTGCAGAAAATTCCCTAGGCAAAACAGTTTCTCGCAGGTACAATGATGGTAGATTGAAGGAGCTGCAGGGGCTAGGTGCCCACCTGGAGGGTCTGTGATCCCTCTAAGCTCAGGCTGGTGGCAGCAACAGAGCCAGGCTGAGTCTGCTTGAAGGATTTCTGCCCTCCAGCCATGCTCATCCAGCACGGGGGCTGTGGCAACAGTGGCTCCAGCTGGCTTTGGGTGGCCTTTGCTGTTCCCAATCTCCATGGAAAGGGTTACAGGATGGCACACACTGTTTCTGTCTAAAGGTGTATAAGCACAGCATTTAGGAAGAGATTAAAAGGAAGTTGAGTATTAGTGGCAGGATAACTGCAAGTAGAAAAAGTCTCTTTGCTACTCTACCACTGCCTTGCAGTTTCCGTCACCCAGGTGGCACTGACAGTGGTTGGAAACCTGTCACTGCAGGGCTATCCAGCCCCATCCCTGCATCTCTGAGGTCAGGTCTTGCTACAGGGACTGTGTGCAGGAAGCAGATGTCGATGGTAAATCTTGCAGAGGAAATAGCATGAAATGAGGAAAGACTAGAAGGGAAAAGTAGATGTGGTCTAGGAAAAAGAATGAAGCAGAAACGGGCAAGAAAAGCAAACAAACAAAACAAAAGAATACTTGGCAAGCAAAGTGAAGCAAAGCAATAACAACATAGGGCATAGGCTCAGAAGTGTTTTGCAGGGGTATTACAAAACAAAATCTCCACCGGGGAAAGGAGGGCAAGTACTGGGTTAAGACAAGGCAAGATTTCACTGTGCCTGAAAGCATCTTGTTGAGATGAATTTTCTTTATGCATCCATACCCTTTACCTAAGTGCAGTGAGAATGGTTTGAGGCTTGTTGGGTATGAAATGTATTTATGATTTTCTACTCTCATATAAATGTGTACTTTGTTCAAAAATTGTTTTCCTTATTTACTCGGGGCATGTACATACTGCCGAAGTTAAATGTCACTCCTATCTACTAGAAATATTTTGTTCTGGGTAATAGCCCAATGCCTTTAAAATTCAGAATATTATGCTTTAGTTAAAAATAATGGGCAATATAGCTGTATTTCACAATGAATAAGTGTATTAATTATGAGACAAATCACACTGGATACTGGTTGCTGCACAATTCCCTTTGAATTTTAATGAATAATAACTTGCTTGAAAATAAAGGACACTTTTAATGCATCCAGCAATGATTAAGTAGGCTAATTACAGGTAATAAATATATTTTTATTGAAATCTGAATGACTACACTTCCATTGTCTTCCAGAAGTATGCTATTCTCATTTGAATTATATACCTTAATATGTCAACTAATTATATATTTGTTCCAGCCTTAATTTTTTAAAAAATAATAAAAATGGGAAAAAAAATCAGAATTTCATCAAACCCAATTTTCCTCAAGTCACTAGGGTAAAGCTTGGCATGACCTAAATGGAAGCTATGTTCATTCTGCATTCTGAGGCCTAGGAGCTCTCTGTTTATCTTAAGACTTGTTTTGCAAAACAGAGAAGGCAGCACTAGAAACTAGTTAAAAAGGCAGAGAGAAATCAGGGAAAAGAAAAGCAGTGCTAACCCAGGGCAGCGTTAACCCATGCAGAGTTCATCTTCTCATGGCATGCTGGCTCACAAGCATCCTCCCAGGTGAGCTGGAAGGCTTTAGGCTGCTGTTGGCCCCAGCGTTAAAAGCCAGACCTTCTTCAGAGCAATCCCTTTTCTCATCAGTAAAGAGAAACCACAGGTCCTATGGAGTTCTTTGTTCTCCTGATTCAATAAGAGTTGCATAAATATCTTTAACCTTCTGATGATGGAGTTGCAAAGCAGTCCCCGTGCCCCACTATCATGTAAAAGAATGTTGGAAATGCTGGACTCCTTTGTGTGACTCTCATAAACATTACACTCATTTAAATGGTGAGTGATAACCCCACACAAACACTCAAGTTAAAATATGAGTGTAAAGGTGTCTGAGATTCCCTGAAGCAAAGAAATTGGAGCCCCTAAGATACTGAAATAAATTTTGCTGCCCCATCTCTGCTTTGTCTAACCTCTGGTGAGATCTGGCTTGTTGGAATTTGGGTATCACCTGCAGGCAGAGAGGCTGTACCATGATGCTCTGGACCCATGATCATGGGGAAAAAATAAAATAAAATCAGACTGTTATCTCAAGTTTTAATTTTGCTTGGTCTCTGCAACATTCACTTAAACTTAGCTGTTTATGCACATATGCCTGCTAGTGAATTCATTTGCTGTAATATTAATGGAAAGGGAGCACAAAGGGTACAATCGGTCTAAGTTAATTTTAAAATTCAAATAAATGATTGTGCATAGGTTGTTTTTCTTCAGTACTCACCATTTCTAATTAGGATGCAATATGACATGTCGTTTTCACATTTCATATGCTGCATATTTCAAGTAGCAAATCTAGACTCTCGAGATGATGGCTGGCAACTCGAGAGAAAGAAAAACATAAACAACTAGGAGAAAGAAATCGAATATAATAAAAATAATGTTGAAAATATTCCAAGGCTAAGTCAATTCAGAAATATGTTCAAAATATGGAGTGTGAACATTGGTTTTCTGTAATACAGATGGAATCGATGCAAGCAGAATATTGACTACAGATTAAGCTCGCCTTATCAATAAAGAACTTTTGCAATCTCCATCTTCTGGGGTATCCATCATGTGGTTCCTGTCAATCCTAAAAAAATCTTTCCATCATTAGCGAGGTTCCATTTTTCACTTCAGCAGTCTGAAAACAAAGTTTCTCATCAACCAAGTTCCTAAAGAAACTTAGCTTTTTTCCTTTTCTTCAGCTATTACCATATCAACTGATTAATATCAGTTTCTTCAGCACTACTGAAGGAAAAATCTATTTATTAAATGATAGCATTATACTGAAGGCATAATGCAGGTAAACTTAAAAGGACACAGTGGACTGTGAAAGAAAATTTAAAATTATGTAACAAAACATAAATACCGTAAAAAGAGTGAAAGAAGTGTCTTCTATCAAGAATATGCAGTACATATTCCAAAACACATATCTATAAATGGAATAAAAATAGCAAAGCTAATACGGTATTCAGCTTATTCTGTTCCTACAATTAACTGGTTGATCTAGCACACATTTAAAAAAATAATATTTCCTTTTGGCAGCTAACAGATGCTAGTGGAAGGAACATAGCCAAACAGTGAGTTTGTGGTTATTTCAAATCAGCAATGAACTATTTTAGTTGTAGAGGGGTCATAAGAGCTAGAACAAAGCAACAAACCATGCATTTTCCAAACCGGCAGCAATGGCTGTTCTAGCACGAAATGGCAGAGCTCTTCTAGTCAGAGCTAAGTGGGACTTAGCAGCCCTTCTTTCACAGGTATGGTTAATTTTGTCAGAAGTTGCCTTACAGATGAATCAGGAAGGAGTAGTGCTGACAATGACCTGAAGGCTAGATTCAGATCAGAAGCACATTTGACATGTAATAAAAAGCCACAAATGGAAAAACTGAACAAATAAACTGCAACATCCTTTTCCCTTGTACATAAAACGATAGATCAACCTGCTTTCAATAGTTCAAGTTCAAACTCTGTACCCCAAGCAGGCATGAGAAATCATATCATTTAAATACTTGTGGTCTCAATTTATACTTTTAGAAATGCTCTCTTTAATCCTGTAATCTCAAGTATAGGAATTGTTTGTTTGATTTTTTTTACTACATATTTTAAGATAGTTATTGTTAATGCTTAAGAAGACATCAAATGCTTCATTAACACCAAGGCTAATTGCTCATTTCATTAGCTTGTTCTCAACGTTGCACAAGTTGTACTCAATACAATGGTAATACTGCTTTTTTCAAGGTATGTAATTGACAGTTTAATAAATTGACAGAATTATGCTTTTCACTGAAGAGAAGGAAAATTAGAAAATGATGGAAAAATATTAAGAATGGAGAAGTTAATAACAAACTTCAATGTGTTGTGCAATACCCAAATAACAGAGATTTAACTTTGTCATTAGAAGGATTAGTTCTTGAAAACTGTCCTGGAAGATAAAATCCTTGAAGAAAGCATACATGCATTGCTAAGTTAGTACAGATCGGGTGATCATGAGAGACATCTCTCCCACACACTCCATTCAGGGTGACTTTGAGGCTTGTTTTGCTCTCATCTCAGTGGCAACTCAAAAGTGTTAGGAACCATCAAAGAGTTTCCACTACATCCAGAACTCTTCCTGGAAGAATTTCTCCATTTGAGAATCTCTCTTCCTTGCAGACTTCACTGTCACTAAGTATTCCTGTACATATGCTAAAAGGTTCTTGTTCAGACTTTTCAAAGTATACTTTGGAAAAAAAATCAGCTTTGAATCTCATCTAGTAATGGAATACGCTATTAACATGACAAAAGCAAACTTCATGTATTATAAAACTACGCAGCACTGTGATTATTTAGAAATACAATATGCCTATAAGTGCATTTAAATTACAGTAAGCAAAACAGCACTTTATGAAGAGTTGGGTGGTGTTGGGTTTGGGGTGATTTTTCTTTTTAATGGACTGAACCACCCACTGAAAGATTTCTGGTTTCTTGGATGATTCATTAATGCTTCCTTCATTTTCCAATTTCTATGGGACCATCTGGCCCATCTTTGTAGAAAGGCATTTAGCTGTAAATATATTTTACAGTCTTTCTCAATTTAAAAGTAGTTGCCCAGCTGCTTCACAGAAACTGTCAGCAATTGGTAAACTCCTCAGAATTGCCAGCCTTCATTAGTAATCCAATCAGGATGTAGTTTAAAATACTGCAAATCAGATTATGCTCCATTGGACAGGAATTGGAGTGACATGATGTGCTGGGTTATCTTATTTTGCATCTGTGATTGCCTTTAATCCAGGAGATGCATGCACTCTCTTTTGAAGAGAGGGCACTTAGGCTGAGATTGGCTGTGCCTATGCATATATGTGGTTATGTATGTACGTTCCCCAGAAACGAGTACTGTACAGGTTTTACCTGTCTGATTGAATCACATTCAATGTCAGGCATTGGTAGCATGAGTTATATGCAATATTGGCTATGCTTCTGAGTTCCTCTTTTTATCTGGTTTAGATTAATTAGAACAGTAAATTGATGTTTTTTTGGTTTCAGCGGATTTTAGATCGTCTCTTTATTTCTTCTTATTATCTTCTGTACTATCAAAATTATATTTCTTTAACAGTTAGCAGTGCTTTCTGATAATAAGATTAAAATGTGGAGGTAAGGCAATAAGGCTGGCACTTGGCTGCATTGAACAATTTCTTTAGAACATAATTTCTGCATTCGTGTAAGACTGGTACAATATGCAGGTGAGAATGTTTGTAAGAAGAACAATCTCATTATTTTTTACACCTGGAGAATCTTATGCATTAGAGACCAAGCTGTACAAAGACCTGGACAGATAAAGAATTCCATATTTATTTATAAGATGTAAGTATTGCCTAAATAAATACCTTAAAAAAAAAAAAAAAAAAAAAAAAGGCACTATATACTGGACTGTATATTCTTTGGGCTGTTAATTGCAGTAGTATTAGATTTTCTGATGGTGCAACTCATATGAGTCAGTGAAGTAAAGTTAATCCTGTCTACTTAACTGGTATTTCCTACGGTACTTTTCACAATGTTACACTCAAAAGTAACTCTGAACTTTGTGCTTTATACAGGTATTCTGTGTTACTCATTACTATAATAAAAGAAAACGGGGTACCCAATACCTGCTACACAGTTATAGAAATCTCATCATTTGTTAAAAGCTGAAAAGTCTTTTGGTTTCTATCACTCAGATGCAATCATGTATTATAGAGCTTTTATCAATTGTACTTTATGTGTCTCTAATTAGGTGATCCTGCAGGAACAGCTCTGAAACTATGAAGGGATCATGAAAACTTTATGTAAAAAGTTCTATGAAACATTAATACACTACTTCCAGTTGAACCAAAGATTTCCTTGGTGTGAGATGTAAAGGGAAATGTTAACAGAATAATGCAATGCCAGAGAAGTTTGTCTAGTCCTTATTTTTAAGAGGAAGTTAGAAATAGGTAATAATGTGAAGATAGATTCTGACAGACAGGTCTATACAAAGTAGTAAAAGAAGACAATCATGTCTTTGAGATCTATTCAGTTGACAGGACAGAGGGAGAACACGTAAGTGAGTGGAGGAGAAGAGAGACAGAAATTGTTTGGGGAGTTGAAATCATTAAAATAGCACTTCACTTGTTTTGTCCAATCTGTAATTGAATAGTAATAAAAAGTACTAAAGCCAGATGTCTTGGTGGTACACAAAGATTCAAGTTTAGTGAGTATCTTCTACTCTCGGAAGATAATAAGATAATGAATCTACTTTCTAACACAAAGGAAAATAAACTTACTGTTCATTGTGCAATTCATTTTCATCTTTCAAATAATATTTTTGGTTGGCATTATGGAAGAAATTATGGAGTGCCAGAAGTGACAAGTATCCATTATGGAATGTTTGGGAGGAGTAATTTTCCTTAATTAAATACTTTGTTTATGGAATCATTAGCATTCAGTGGAAAGTTTCAAGATAGCTACTTTTCTCTTAGACAGTTGCATGGAATTATTTGAGTGTGTTTGGTTACTTTATTAAATTCAGAAAGCTCTTTTTGAATTTCATGTATCTCTCCATTTGTCTTCTACCAATGTGATCTGTGAAGACTTTAGCATTTCAACTAAATACCCCAGTTCAGTTCCTTGCAGACATAGTTTGAAGACTCATCCTAGTGGATAATTACGTATTTCATGGCATTTTTATGAGTCTTTGCTTCATAGCTTGTGGATGCCTATATTTTGTATGCTTTATAGTCCATGAAATAAAAGGGTTGTGTTGCAGTACGTTCAGCAGCTTATACATATAGCCTGAATGCTAATTTTTGAGAACTGAGATTGTAGAGAAGTGGCATAGTTTTCCTCTTCCAGTAGTAAGGTTGGAATGACTACTGAAGCGAATGGAACTGTGCTAATGAAAAGCCTTTGAAAATCTGGTCGGTTCCTAAATACAGCATAGCTCCCAATGGAATTTCCTCTAATCACAACGGCATTAGAAATTAATCTGTATGTCTTCATATACTTCTGTTGACAATGAGAGTACTAAACACAGACTATTCGAAGCAAAATAAGCAGTAATGTACAACATTTTTTCCACAACTGAAAAACTAATATGTGAAGTAGTGATTACATCAATATGAACTCAGCTATCAGAGAAGTAAGTAAAGGGGAAATGAAAAATGGTACATGAATGGAAGAATGGGAAAAGGAGGAAGATGCAATTCAGCTGTCATCTCCAAAAAAATGATCCAAAGGAACAGCTGCTGTCAATTCTCAAGTGTGAGAAAAACAGCTCCCATATTCATGTGAAGACTGCTATCGTTCTGTCCTTGTCTTGTTTAAATATTAGGCTTACTTTAGTTTAACTATTCAGTAAAGAGCAGTTATAAAACTTCATTCCTGCTAGATTTGGTGATTGATTCTTTATTCAGATCTTCATAAAATATCCACCAAGATCTACCACTGAGTTAGCTCTTTTGACTGGTAATACTGACAATTTTATTAATTTAAGTGCAAAAGAGAGTGGGATGTTTATATTCAGAAATCCATAGTTAAAATCCCATGTTTTCTATTTATTAGTTGATACTGCTATGGATAAAGTCCATACACTGGATATGTAGGATATATTCCATGGCTCTGGCATAGAATTCCTTGGTGATTTCACTTTCATAAATAATTGTTGGGTAAATCTCAGAGACTTCATAATTCTTCCCTTTTTCTCTTCTGGTCTCTTCCTGATTTCTCTCTTTCACTCCACCTACATAAGCACTAGGAAAATGAGATAAAAGGATCAGTGGCATGATATTCATCCTTCCACATTGACTTCTGCTCCAGTTGCAGCATGTTTAACTCATGAATTAGGTATTATATAGCCTTAAGAGCTCTCTATAATATTTAAGTGCAAAATACGCACATACATATTTATAAGTATTTATAGATTTATGTATAGTTTGTTTAGCAGTTGGTCTTCAGCAAAGCTTTTGTGGATATACAAAAATCCATGGACATTTACTTGAAAAAAAGAAAAGAGGGTTATACTATACAGTTTGATTCAAAGTAAAATTCTCTTAAAGACAGATAAGAAAATGAAATGCATGTTTCTATTGCAATCCAGAAACAATCCTTAGAGAGATCTCTCTATGAAAGTGACATTCTCAGTCACCTCTAGAAGATGAGCAGTAACTAATTAATTAGTTCTGTTTTGATCCATTTTATGGGGGTTCAACTCTGTCATGCGAGAGCCTGAGTTCTTCTGGTACTCAATAAATGCAATGCTGGAATGCTTTGTCTAAACATAATATGATATATATATATACATATATATATATATATATATGTTTATATATATATACATATATATATAGCTTGTAACTTCCTAGTATATAGCTTATAACTTCCTAGCATTTTCACTGGACTTCATAAGAAAATGTGCAGTATTTTGGCACTTCTTTCAGCCATAACCAAACATCACAGAACATAAAAAGGAAAATAATTAAACAAGAAGTTATGCAGAACTTGAAATTAAAATATTTTACTTTGTAAAGGTGCAAATCACTGATTGTTTTAAATTATTCTTCTGTATTTTGCTGGTCAAGTAAATGGAACTAGCTGAACAAGATTTGGAGTAGGCTGCATTTTGATGACTAAAATGATAAACTGGTATTCTGGAGGAGGAGATGAGCTCTGACTTGACCAATAGTTCAGCTGAAGGTCTGAAATATTAAATTTCAACATCATTTCCTCTTTGTTTATGGACCACTTAAAAAGGGATTCTAATCCCAGGTGGCTTCTAGTGATAAAAAATATTTCAAAGAAAGTGAAAAGTCATACATTGTATCACTTGCAGCTGCAAATGTCTAAGGGACTATAAATGAGAAATAAAAGCATAGCTATTCAGTGACTGAAAGCATGTCACTAGACACAACAGTGACTCCGATCCTGGTGTATAAATGGGGAGAAAGCAAAGCAGCTTTAGAATTTTGGGCATGGACTCTGTAAGAATTATTTGACTAAAATAATAAATTAAAAAACAACTTCATAATGTATTTTTCCAACCTAATCCTTGATCTGCTTGGGCTTTATTTTTGGACTTTTTACTTTGTGTTTTTAATTAGTGTCTATGAGTCTATTTTACAAAGCTACTTTTTTTTTTCTGGTCTGTATTTTTAAAATGATACATTAAAAGTCAATATAAAAATCTACAGGAGAGCCATAAATTTTAAGTAAACTAAACATCTAAAGTTAATTTAGTATTCAAGGTTTGGTTTGAACCTGTGACACTTTGAAAAAAAAATCTGAGTCTAAACCATACACAACAGGACACACATTGATTTTTGTGTTTTCCATTTTACATAGTGGACATTGATTTGCATTCCTAATAAGGCCATTAATAACAGAGTGAGAGGAAGGGTAATAGTCATCCGGTATATCTGTAATAAGTAGGAATATCAGTCATTAACTATTATGCCTGTAGTCACTTTCTGAGTACAACACTTTAGGTGCCCTTTTAGTGTATACAAATTGAGACAGTATAGTACAAAAGAGATTTTTGTGATTTTTTTTTTTATAGTCTTAATAAAAATTGATACTTACATCAGATAGATAATGTTTATCTGTGCCTGAAGTAAGATGACAATTAAGTAACCTTAATTTAAAGAAACATTTTTATTGAGAAGGTTCTTCACTGGGGAAAACATGGATGAAATATGGTGGAAATTCAATGGTGAAGTGCATTGCAATTTAATTGGCTGGAATAATTCAATGAGATAGCAGATGTGAATTACAAAAGTGGAAAATAGTAGGTCAGAACCTCTCTCTACTCAGTGTACTTTCATATAAGGTAATAATGGTGGTGCTACCAGCTGGAGGGTAGGAAAGATCCACCTGAATTTGGGCTTTGGGGTTCTAGGAAGTGCTGAGGAAAAATGATTAGTGGATAGGAAACGGATGGTATGAAAAGATGTGTTGTCACGTGGTTGCCGTCACAGCATAGCCAGGAATAAAATTTAACGCTAGAAAACACAGCTACTAATGGTGTACGTGTAGAAAAGCACCAAACTTAACACATTCACTTTCATCAAAAATCAAGTATGTGTTACCAGTCTCCCTGTTGTATGTCCACTTGTATGATTTTTCAAGACAAAGATACGCGCGAGAGACACTAACATGTAGTTTGAGCTCTAAGTAGCAGTTTTGTAAGTGTGAAATAATGAAACCATATACCAACTTATTTCATACAAATATTAAACAGATAAAATAATACATAGATGAAATTACAGATCGCCCCTGATATAATTATTAACTTGTATATTCTCCATAATTCCATTAATTTATCCAATATAAGTTCTTTCTTAGTCGTTCTCTCTGTAGAGGGTCAAGGATAGAGAGTAGCAAAGAAATATCAGTCTAGGAAATAGTCTTCTTCCTAAGGATGAGGTCTATCAATTAAAATCTTAAAACTCATCTATTATTTACTATTTTTTGTCTGTTGGACACTGTACAGAAACAGCTGGGTTGCTTATAGCGCCACAAACTCCCAAAAGTCTCTTGCATAATTTCTTTCCAATTTATTTTTTCTGGTTCCTTAACAAATGCTATCATTCCATGTTGGGCACAACAATTATATCTCTCCTGAAACACTTTGGTCTGCTCCACTGGGAAAGCGTAGTCATTCCCTTCTATGGAGAACATTGCTGTCTTGTGTTTACTGCTCCCCATGCAGTCCCGTCCTTTCTGGCTGCCTCAACAGTTCCCCTTCAAGCACTTTCAGAAGTATTTCAAATCAAAGTAATGGTGGATCTGATCGTTGCTTAATGATCCTTCTGTATCGCTGTGAGTCCCAATTCTCATGGTTACAGAAGCGTGCTCCCTGGATTCTTTTGTCCATCAGGTTAATCCAATCACTGTATTCTTGCCATCAGTAAGTAAGGGAGAACAAAAGCTGCTCTCTAAATTGATCACAGAATTCAGGCTGTGCTTTATCTACCTATTGAACTATCTACCTCCTCATTTAAATGTTTGTCAAAACCAAGTCCAGACATTAGCCAATGCATCTGTAACCACAAAGATCTTGGCACCATGGGAAGTCAAGATTTACTTAAGGTCTAACCACGATAGTACCTTTTTGCTTTTGAAGCAAAATAATACCTGGTCAGAAACTTGTCACGTGCCCACCTTTTGATTCTACATTATAAGAAAAAAAAAATATTTTAGATGTTTTTGATATCTTCCTGAGCTTTCTGGTCTTTCCTCCTATGCCTTCACAGAGTTTGAACAATTTCAGAAGAATTCAATGTCAAGAAGTTGCTACTTCTGAAAACTGCACACCTGCCACTTTCAGAGTATCCATGTAGTTGTCTACTGCCACCTGCAGTACAAGCTCATTAATATAGAAGTCATCCAAAAGACCACCATAATAGTTTAAACAGGAGTGCCTCTTTTCCACACCTGCAAACATTAGTGCAGACCCTGTTTGACTTGTCAGATCTGTACAGCCGCCATCAGTTCCCTTGGGTTTCTTGCCTACTCACCATCATTTCAACCCCCCCTTTTTAATAGGAATTTTTAATAAGATTCACAACTTAAAATTTGCAAAACAGAATTCTAGGTTAGTAATGAAGCTGATAGCGCCCAGAAGTGTCTCTTTCCCCAAGGGTGGCTGTTTGTGCCAAACTTCCTCCCAGGCCTTGTCTCTGTGAGCTTGACAAGACTAGTCCAATAAATGATGAATATCCTGTGGTATCTCAAGTTTCTCTTATTCTGGCTAGCCACCGAAAAAGTTTGAAGACAAAGCAAAGGCAAAGGGGATGACCTGTGTGAATAAAGAGTTGCCTTGCTCTTGGCGAGGTAGAGAGAGCAAGGTTTGGTATCTTGTTGGAACCAGTAACCCCCTCCTGCTGACCATGTTTTTCTTCCCTGTTTTTTCATGAGCACAATGATCCTGCCTAGTCTTCAACTCTAGCATCCCTGAAGATATGATGATAAAGGCATTTTTCAAGGAAAGGTTGCTTTCTTTCCTTGCCTCTGTTCCTACTTTCCCATTTCAGAGAACATACAGTTCTTCTCTACAGTTCTTCTCAGTTCTTCCCTCTTAGGATTGCTGTTCTGATTTCTGATCAATAATTCCTCTCCACATATGTCAATTAAACACAGTGAGTAAACACATTTTTGGTACAGAATTACTTCTGTAATTTGAGTAGTGTTTGTCTTCACGTAACAGAGTTTGAATGAATTATTAGTTTGCATAACTGATGAAATTTTCTGAAATATTATCAGCATATGCTCAAAAAATAATTGGCTTTTTAATTTCATCAGAACCCTATAATCTTTGAGGAAATCAGAGAAGGATCGTGTGTTTAGGATGTCTGTGTATGCACGAAGCTACTGTTACTTGCACTCTAGAAAAATCTCAAAATTCATTTCATTTTCATTTCCACATTTTAAGAGATTACATGTTATACTGGCATACTTGCTTGGGAAAATAACTTGCTCTTGAGGTAAGTGTCCAGGTATAAATCAGTTTGACATATTCTGTCTCCATGGTTAGGAATGGCATTGAAAGGAAGGTAACATAATTTTGAAGTTAAAGAATAATATGGGCCACGGCAACTGAGACAGTAATGAGTAAAAATTGCTATTCATTGTGCAAACTTGAATATAAATGGAGCTATATCTGAGAAAAGAATCTGAGAAAAGAGGTAAAATCCAGCATCAGTTCATATTTGTTCTTTGAGATCTGATTTTGTCCACAGAAAATGAAGAACATAAACTGTGAATGCATTTTTCTGGTGCTCAGTTTTTCAGCTGTTGACAATTCTAGGTTTTTACCTGTTAATAGACTGTGTCAAGTATATATTTAAATACATGTAATTGGAGATCAGGAAGATTCCTTTTAATCTTTCTTACCTTCATTGCCAAGTGTAATGCTTCAGTGTTAGAGACATGCATATTGCTGTTGAAATCAGCAGAGTAGAAAGAATCAAACCAAGGAGACACCACTCTTCACATCCCAGGATGTTCTGCTTTATTAAAAGAGAATCTTGGAGAAGCAGGTTTAACTGAGAATTGACAGTGCTGTAGCAAAACTGCCAAAACCTTTACTTTTACACAACATTTAACATGACCATTTTTTACTGTATGGTAGAGGAGCTGATATCTGAGATTGAATACTACCACAGCACCAAAAGTTGGGTAGGAATACTAAGCTGTGTGTACTTCTTCCATTTTCAGATTGCCATGCTGTCATGGCAATCTTTCTTATCTTTCTTATCCTCAGTCCAATTCTCTCTGACCATATTCTTCCAGATATTCCTCAGGTGGAGGGTTTAGTATACAACACAAGCTTACTTACTTCAAGTGACTTGAATTTACCCACTATTTTGATTTATCAGAGTGGTAGAGCAATGAATTGAAATCAGAGCAAAAGTATAAATTACACAAAGCAGCGTAGCAACTGCAATATACAGCTGAATCACAATACAATGTAAATTTCATTACAAATCTCTAAAATATTGTCACCAACAAGATGTTGCACATCCCCAATTGGCAGGAAGGAGTGAGTTAATACCAACTTGACTCTAGTACTTTTCTCAAAGTTTTTTTCTTTTTTTTTTTTTGTTCTGTTTGATTTTCATACTTTTATGCTGGGCTGAGCCATGTATATTTTCCTATACTGGTCTGACTAACTCAGGAAGACATGTTTGCATTCCTTTCATTAATTCAGGGACAAACAGTTACACAGCCAGTTGATTTTCTCAGCTGATGTAGCTGAGACATAATAAATAATAAACACTGCCCTCAGGCTCCCTGAGTGTTAGGAGTTTTCCTTTGTACTAGCTGTGGTCAGTCATGCTGTATGTTCTTCCCTGAACTTTATAAGGACATTGCCCTTGCCCATCTCCTCAAAGCCATCTTCCACTGTAGTGGTTCACTGGTTCAACATATTTTTTCTCAAACTCCAGGTGCAACAGACCCTGACCTCCTTCACTTCCAGCACAGAGGTTTCCATCTTCTTCCAGCTGCTGTCTTTACTATCAGGTCACAAACACCTGTTACAATAGTTTTGTCCAGTAATGAGTAAGTGAATTCATATTGTGAGCAACTGAAGTAAACAGCAAACCAGATCTGGGATCTTGAAATTAGTAGAATTAGGCTCCCTCCTTTTTCAGGTATCTATTGTACAGCATTTAGCACAATGCAGCTAGAGTGACTGAAATCTTTGATCTGATCCCTAATCAGAAATAACAACGTTGAAATTATCAAGTGTAAAAATAAAAAATAAGAGTCTCTTTAAGCTTTTCCAGTTGGGGCAAATTGTTGATTTCATACATTGCAGCTACGTTTGCCTGGAGTTCCAACTCTCACAGCTTCCCGCAAGCTTGTAGCAGGATCTGTGCAGGGAGAAAAAGCAATGGTAAATGTTGCATGAAACTATACCTGCTATCTGCTATTCCAGTATGCCACAGAATGCAGTGACCATCCACATCATCAGCATTTGATGCGTGCTTGGTGCAGTATCATTTTATAGGTGGGGGACTAAGTTTGCCTCCAGTCTCCCCATATACTCCCAGATGGACACAGAGGTTCGGGATTCATGCTTTTGTGTTGTTTAGTGGATAGGTGTCATGGAACATTATGCTGTCTCCTGTTACCAAGGAAACTTGGGATACAGATTTTAGAAACTGCCTAGGAAGGAATTAATGAGCAGTTAACTTAGTTTCAGATCTCGCTGAGCGAAACTATTTGTGTGAAAAATGAGAGTTCATCCACACCAAAAACCTTTAGCAAAACCTCGATTAAGGTTCTTTTTCAGGGTTACCTAACTGATTGTTTTGAAAAATATTCCCCTAAATTGTAGTATTTTATTTCATATTTTTCTAATACATTGAACCTTAGAAATGTTAAAACCAAAAATATTTTCACTGAAGGAAGCCTTTAAAAAAATAAGGCTGAGAAGAACCATGTTGTCTTCTAGTCCATTTCTTTACCGCAGGAGAGGAGCTGTTATAGCTGAACAGTTTTTGTCTGATGCTAGTCTAACCAGCTCTTGAAAATATAGATTCCTCCACTTGGTCACCTTAATTCCTTCTTTATGCTGTCAGTGATAGGTTTCTCTAATGTAAACCTCCGTTGCTGCATTTTATGCACATCACTTCCACCATATTCCCAATGGGTATGGAAGACAATTTATTACCATCTTTGCCAGAGTAGTCTTATATGTGTGACTTGTGCTCCTTTGTCTTCATTTTTCCATTCAAGAGAGAATAATTATCTCCAAATTTCCTTTGATTTCAATTCAGTCTATCCTCACAAAGTCACTATATACAAACTGCTACTCTTGGTGCAACCTTTGCTGAGAGCTGAGGGAATATTCTAGATTCCTTTTTGTGGAAAGGAAAAGCCAAGCATCCAGTCCAATAGGGTGCATTGCAAACCCAAAAAAAGAAAATTCAAGAAAGTTCCATAGCAGACTGAATTAATGGAGAACACTTTTCAAATATCCTGATTATGTCAGGATACCATTATCACAGGTAAATGTGATTCTTTCTGCTTCTTGTATCTACATTGAGTGGATTATTTTTATTTGCTCTTCATTTTTATTGTTACCTGCTTTCAGTTAGCATCTTCTTTTTGAAAACTCATTTGTACATCAGAGCATATAGTTATGTGGAAACATTATCCTTCATCATTACAGCTCAATTATAAGTGGGATGTTTGTTCTCGAACAAATCATATTGAAGAAAATATTACCAGGAGTTAAAACATAATTAAGTATATTTGCACTTGAGGTACATGTTCTACAGTCTCTCTTTTTGCAGAATAAAAGATGGCTTACTTTTCCAAATGTTGCTATTAATAATAGCTTTCTGAAGTTGCCTTTAAAAATAATGTTGTGAACTTTGCAGGAAGGAGTTTATAGCCAATTAAGAAAACCCCATAAGAAGTGAGTTATTTAATTTCAGCAACGTATAAAACAATGACAGGTTTGCAAACCACAGCTTTGTTTTCCTATGTAGATTCTGAGATGTGCACCACTGCAGGCATGGGTAGAAGCCTCTTACAGTTGGAGACAAATTCTTTCAACAGACTCCCTGGGTTATTAGAGAATCTCCAAGTCTATCTCATTATTCCCAAGACTTAAGCCCACTAGTCTGCTATGTGTTAATTACTACTGAGAACTAGTATTTTTCCACCCTGAATTGCACATGTAGGAGCACTGCTCTACACTTTTAGTTTGATGAAGAAAAGAATTTGTTCAGCTATTGCCAAGAAGACATTATCAGAGAAAGAACCCCTTTTTAGTTGTGCCAGCTTTAGTCAACACAAAATGACTAGTCCAAGTCAAGGAAAGCAAAGTTTTCTAGTCCTTTTCAAGTTCCTGTCCTTGCCATGCCATAAATCAGTGACAAACAGTATCACCTTCACCCAAAAGGAGCATGGTCTGCTCAACCAGGATGCACAAAGGTATAAAATATCCACACCGATCCTCTTCAAAAGGAAGGAATAGACCCTAGAGCTGTAGTACAGCAGGAATGTTGTTCTTTCCTTGAATTCTGTCTGCCATATGTAGTAGGGTATGGCTTACTAGAAGAAAATTATTAAATGGGCACTTGACAATCATGGAAGCTCTTCAGAATATTCTGATATCTGCTTGAGTTGTACTGATACTCAAGCACAGTTTAACAACCTAAAAGAAATTACAGTTTTAAAAAGAGAAGTGGATAATTTTCTGAAATACAGGGAGAAAAAAAAGAGATTGGGAAAATATCACGGAAGCTCAGAAAGCCCTGTCTGTCTGTTTGGCAAAACTTATGTGACTGGAGTTTATTACTCATATTCTTGAAGGTCTGCACTGCCCAGGGATTTCTGGTTCACTTGCTTCTTCTTGAACTGGCACACATCACCTGTTTAAAGCAGCTATTGGAAAGCAAACCAAACCTGTGACATTTAGCAGCAATAAGAATTTGTTCTCATGGTGGGAGGAACTAGACAAAAAAATGCCTTTTCCTTAGTCAGTCATATGGGACCCACACCCTTCTCCATTGCTCAATCTGAGAGCCCTTTTTTTCCCAAGAATGTCATTTGAACTAAGTTTCTTTTCAATTCAGAAGCAAGAAAAATAAAAATTGAATCAAATGTGAGAAACATAATTTTCACATTAACTGCACTGTCCATTGCTGACTATTAAGCATCAGTTTAATTTTCATTGGTCAATGAAACTGAGAGACTGTGCAGAATAAAATTAGCTGGCTGTGTTCCAGTAGCAATGTCCTTTCACTTTATATCTGTATATGCTAAGGCAGAATGCAAGTTTATACTGTGTAAATATTTATTTCATTCAAGTTATGGTCTGATCTATAAATTAGTGAATATATCTTTTCACCTCTGTTTTGTAGTCAACTTGTGTACTGTTTTACACTGTGAACATACTCCATTGGTCATTTTTCTACTGAATTAAAATTAAAATAATCTGCAATCATTTATCCACATAACCTGCTGACCCATTCTAAAGAGAAAGTATGCAGCAAGGCTTTCTTGGTAAATTGGGATCATCTCTGACAGGACCCTCTGTACTTTGCATGCATTTGGGTTGTAGTCTCATAGAGGTCTATGACACCATGTATTACTGTTTAAACTGCTCATAGTTTCAATTAAACAAGGTTTCATCCATTTTGTCAACTGCAGTTATATCTTATTCTTGGTTATTTTTTACACAGTTCCCTGTGAATAAAGAATGAAGTGGTATCAGCAGTTTTCATACGCACGTACTTTACTTTTTGTGGACACCCATTTTTCCCATTTCTTAAAGTTCCCATAATAATATAAACATCTCAAAGTATTAGAGTGAAATACTCAGAGTATTAGGGTGCAATGGAAAGAACTAAAGTTATGAAACATCCCCTAAAATTAAAGAACTAATAGTTTTTTTTGAGCCCTGAAGATACGTACATTAACCTCTGAGGAGAAGATCAGTCTTTCCCTCTGAAGTTGAGAGAAAACCTTTCTTCATCTTTAAAAACTGAATGGTGCCCTTCACCATAATATTCTGAAATGCATACATGTATATTGTTAGTGCTATGTGGCTAGCTTGCATTCCTGATTTGTGCATTTTTTGTACTGCTCAGTAAATTTAAGGCAAACTAACCTGTTTAGAGCCTCCAGTGTAAAAAATATATAATTATTTACATTCCACATTTGCATTAATTGCTAACAAACAAACTGTTCTTTTAGTAGAAGGTCAGGCTAATGGTGAAACTAGTTAGGTATCTAATTGTGCATATCATTTTGCAGATACACTTCAGCAGCATAGTATAGTCTAAATATATATCATTTATCTCTGTGTAAATTCTTAAACCATTGTGAAAATATTGCTGTGTAATGATTTAATTCACTATAATTATTATGTGTCTATTTACAATCTTGTTTTGTCTGCATCTAATGTATAAAGACACAAATTCAAAGTAAAATGGAATGAAAGAAGATAATCTTTTCATGGCTCCCAAGTTGGCACCTCTTCCAGTAAATAAATAAATAAATAACACAAAGTAGTGACAACATTTTATTTTTTATGTAAGTAGCAAGAAAAACTCAAAACTCATATTCAGTTCCTTGTATCTGCACCTGCAATCTACACTTGGGGAACCCTAGTGACTTCTATAAACATTGGTTAGCAGGTGAAAGCATTTAAAAGTCTTGAAAAAGCAACAGAAATCTGGCAGTCACCCTGTCCCATGATGTGTGAGTGAAAACATTATTAAGGTTATTTTCTTAATGAAAGAAACAGTTTCAGTGTTCACTGTACATACCAACAGTAAACCAATTTAAAAATTTCATGACTATCAAGAATGACTACTCGCAGAAAGAGGAAATTCTGGAAGAGAGAAAAGAAAACCTTGGTTCAATTTGGAAAACACATAATGATAATAGCAATAATAATGTTGGAGAGACTTGAGTCTCATTCCTCTTTCCTCTTAATAAATTCTTATCCTGGAGCAGATTTTCATGATAGCAAAAAAAAATAAACAGGTAATTTTTCTGCCTACAATAACCTTAAACTTGATGCAGAGGCAGAAAGGAAACAAAGGAATCAAGTGTCTAAGTGACCTCTGAAATAAAAAGTCTTAAAAGCAAAGTTACAGTGCATTGCACTGGAGGTAATAGCAGCAAAATCTCTTTTTGGTTGGTTGGTTTGTTTGTTTGTTTGTTTAGCAATTCCATTAAGTGCTAGTCAAACACTTGCCTGTCCAATTGATCTGTGTTTTTCTCATCTTTGTGCTTATCGTACCAAGCTACCAGTTGTCAAAGCCAGCAAAAGCACAAGGCTCTTAGTGGAAAACACTTGCTCCAGAACAAGAAGGGTGGGAATGAAGAAAGCCAAGTCAAGCTTCAGGGATTTATTCTGGTAGTGGCTTGTGGCAGTGTATGAGTTTAATAGAAGCTTAACTGAACCCTTCTTGAGGAAAGAAAGGAAATTCTGGTGAAAGCCTGGAACTGTAAGAGGTTATCAGGGACACAAATTTAGTTGAGGAAATGTTATGCCACAAACCTTGCTCATTACTAACAACATGAAACACAGAACATGCTGCAGGATGAACCAAAGTAGTATTCTCTCTACTGATTTTATTCAGTCTGAGTGGCTTTGTACCTATCAGAGCTGATCCCTCCTAAATGAACAGTGCCACAGGTGTTGTGTGCTGTTCGTAGCTTTCCAGAAAAGGAGGGGTTACCATACGTGCAGAATAATATTTGGAAAAGAATTATGCTCCCAGCAGTCAGCAGGTTATCTTTACACTAAGAATACTTTTACCAATAATGATATCCCTAGGACCAAGAGTCATTTGTTGTCCTAAAAACTGGAGATTATAGGTACTTCTGCCGCAAGAAAGCTCCTTCCCCAGGCAGGCACACAGATACAGGAAAGGCATAATAGCACGGTGATAAAAATCTTGAGGTGATACAATGGAATGAGGAAGTTAGAACAGTTTGTCTTAGTTCTGTCATCCAACAATACTTCATAACCCAAAGGACATGGTTTTAATCAGTGGGTCTGAAATGTAAATGAAGCAAATTCTGACAGCCTTTGATCAAAGGCAAAGAGAAGGATGGAAAGCTTCTCAGATAAGTCTCTAAGGGAGCAGTCAGAGTTAGTCAGATAAACAGAACAAAAGTAAAATATATTCACACCCCAAATTTGACTAAATTTAGCTTTGACAAAAGAACCCAGAGGTAGCCTTAAGCCAATGTAATTAACTGGTTAAGAAAGTAGCAGTGGGCTAATACTTTTTGGTGGCAGACTTTCTGCCCACTGAGAACCTGTCTGATAAGGTGTGGGCTACAGAGATGACACCATCAAAGGGATTTTGAACCCTTTGATGGGTGCCGAGAGACACAGTTTCTAAATGGGTATTCAGTTACTTACTGATTGGTAATTCAGAAGAATCAGGTTAATACTTCCAGCTCTGAAAACTCTGAATTAGAGATGGCTGACTTAAGATTCATTAAAAAAGCAATCAGCTGGAGTCAGACTTTGGAGCTCTTTGGTTTTTGCGGAAAGGAAGAAAAGACGTGTTAAGATGTAAGTCCCATAACAGTTTTCTTTCCAGCAATGGACAGCAATTCATTACTACCATTAAGTGCCAGACTAAATACACGTCAGAATCTCATGCTGATGGATAGCGTCCCAAAAAATTATCCGTTTCCTTTGTTAAAAACAAAACAAGCACAAGAGCTTGTGTTATTTCATTCATTTTGAACAATCTACTGTGGGAAATAGATGTGATTGAATTGGTTGCATAATGATCACAGTCATTGCTCCATTTTTAAACTGTAAGTTTGGAAAAAAAGTAGACTTCACTTAGCCTTTAACTGACATACAGTACTGAAATGTCATCAGTTTCTAAGTAACTGATTTAAATATTATTGTAAGCTTGTAAACAGGACATTTTATACACTGTATTTTTTGGAAGTCACTGTTAGAATCACCTGGTCTTGTTACAGAGCATATTCTGTATGTACTAGCTCTGGTCAGGCATTTTCCAAGTTAAAAGAACATTTTCCAAGTGAGACCATTGCAGAGACTGGGTGTGATTTCAAAATGTTCAGGAGGGCTGTGTGGAGGATTTTCACAAAAATCACTCAGATAGCCTTCAAAAGCTTTCAACAGCCTGCTAAACTGGCAAATAGGCTGCAGAGGTGGGTGTCTGAGGATTTTCAGGTTTCTCTTGGGCCCAGTAGCCAGGCCACTGAAAATCAAGGGCTTCCTTCAGCTCCTTGACTTCCTTACACCTGCTTAGACAACTAGCAGCACAAGAAACCTTAGGAGGTGAAAGCTGATAAATGATTTTTCTTAGTTTCCTTGCTGGCTATCAGTGAGCTGTAGAAATAAAACCTGACCAGAGTCTCCTGGTCAGATTAACAGAAACATAGTGGCATTCTCTGTCCCAGGTCTTCGGTGGGCAGCAGGGAAACCAAGCTGAATTATACAGCACTTTTAATCAACAGCTGCCAGGACAGGGTTTTGCCATCTGGCAGGCAAAGACTGCAGGATGCTTATATGATTTGGGGAACTTCAAATTTCGGTCTTTCTCAACCAAAATACATTTTCATTAAGATTTTTAGGGGCTTAAATTTTTGGTCTTAATCCGGGACAATTTTTTTTTTTTTTTTTTTTTTTTTGAGATTAATTTATTATGTGGAAAATTGACCACTATTTATAAATTTAACCCCTGTGTATCCATCATTCAGAAGTAACATCATTCCTAGGAATCCTCACAGTTAAGAACAGGTCTACACATTGCTTCATAATTCACTCATCAGTCCTAAACATGTCTTTAATTTAAGAAATGATTTATTTTTTATGGTCATATCACAACAATCACCCCAATGTCACAACATTTGTTTTCGTGAAAAGTTACTAAGGGTGTTTCTTTGATTTTGTGTGTTGTGGGTCTCGTCCATCCTTCTTCCCCCCAACTGTACTGTTGTGTCTTTGAAAATACAGTAAATCTTAAATTATTTTGATAACACTTGGGAGAATATATAGTGACTCACTTAACTAATTATGAAACATTTCTTTCAGGATAAAAGAGGTATGGAAAATACATTATTAATATTTCTCCAATATTCATTAATGAATCTTCCAGTATACATTTAATAATAAATGGGCATTTACTGAGAGAAGTTCACTTCTAGTTTTAGAAAAAAATGTTCATAAGAGAAAAGTAATAATGTATCTGCTAACATCACTTTCTTTATGTTAGAAAAATTCTTTTGCATTGTTCCTTAGTATTAGAACACTGCATATTTCAGAAAGTGAGAGTGTCTGTGAAGCAATACAAATAGGGTACTCTTGACATTAAAATAGGTTGCAGATCTGTAGACAAATCAAAAGAACTGTCTCTGAATTCCAAATTTTGTGCCCCAATCCTGGGGACAGGGGAAAGTCCCTCACTGACTTTAGTAATCATTAGATTTTGGCTTAATGCCCACTTCAAGGATTTGAGCACTCAGAATTGTAAAAATAATATAAAGCATATCTACCTTTACAATATTATTTCACTGATCTTTAAAATGATTTCAGATGGGCCTGTTTTTTCAAAATTTGGAATACCCACGCTGAAAGTAATGAAAGTTATAGGAACATATTCTACATAAATATATAAATGTATTAACATATAAACATAGAGCCTACCCTGCAGTAAGAATATTCTTAATTTCTGTGTAGCTAATGGAACTCAAAATACACCGTTTTGCAGGTTCATAAATGCATTCAAGGTCAAGTGCAACATTTTAGTCATCAAATAAATATAAGTACTGAAGATACTTCTATCTTCTGCCTTGAAAAAAAAAATCATCACTGGATTCAATTTTAAGAGAACAAGCATGATGTGATTTAAACTGTCTGGCTCAGAGTCTTCAGATTACCTTTCTTCTACTCTGGACAATAATTTTTCCATGGCAGCTGGATCATAAACTATATATTTTTCCTTTTGTATTTTACTCCCCATTTACTTGAGTACTTCATAACTCACTCTATATTTGTCTTGTGGAAGGCACATGTCATCAACATGCTAGAGATCACACTTGGGAATAGCGCATATATATTTCATGTGGCTATCTAAAATACACAACTCTCAAGCTCGCTGTGCTTTTTTCATGTTTTATAAATTCGCTAATCATGGCGTAAATACTTTTGCATACTACTAAGGTACTGGATTTTCCTTTGGACAGTCTGCTGTCTGTCTTCTACAGAGAGAATATAGAGAATATATGTTTGATATTATTTTAGGCTTAAATTTTTCTTTCTGCTTCAATCAACATTTTTAAGAAGACCAATACCTTTTCTAGAATAGATATTCAGAAAACTAGATAATAATTATATTATTAAAAAAAAAAAAAAAAAAAAAAAATCCATCTGAATTAAAGAAGAAAGTCACAGCTGGAGAAAGCTTGCAGACCAATTTTGGATCCAGGCGTGTTTCAGGTAAAAGAAGCTCAGAGTTGCCATGAATTTCAGTGAGCTGAAATGGGCAAAACGAGATGACAAAAGCTATGGTGTAAGTTACAGAGCCATGTAGTAGCTCATATGTCAGTCTTTAGGAACAGACCTATGTAGAGGTTGACTGCAGCTGTGTCTTACCAGGAGAGTAGCTCTGGAGACTCCACTTGCAGGGTGATATAGATACAGCCAGGCAGGACATTTCTTCCTGTAAAGAAAAAAGCTTACAGAGAAAATAAGAGTCCATCCTGAAAGCAATAAGACTATCTGAATGCTCAAGGTCAATTGGGTAACCAGCACTGCCTAGTTTCCAGAATATATGAACAATTTGGCATGAGTAGAAACTACATCTACTCCTTTGTAGCCTTTGTCCTAGAGGAGCTCAGTATATATGGTAACATCATTTATCACTGCTTCCTACAACTCCAAACAACTCTGGAGATCTGAAGACAAATCAAACAAACTGTCTCTGAATCCCGACTGTTGTGCCCCAATCCTGGGGGCAGTGGAAAGTTTGACTGCAGTTTTGTGTTCATTTACAATATGTTGGCTTTAACTTATTTAAAACTAAACGTCAGAGCTAGAAGAAATAAAAAAATAAAATAAAATAAAATATAGGCAAATAGGCTCAGATTAAACTGGGGGATTTATTCCCTGATTTTATGTTGTAGAGAGTTAAGAGCAGTAAACAGGAGTGAGTTAAAAATAATAGTAATAAAAATTAAAATCTCTACCATAAAGCAGATTTGCTTTTTTATTTATTTATTTATTTTTAAATACCGTTTGAGAACAGCTATTTGGTTAGTAAGAATGGTGGATGTAACTGATTCTTTTCAGCTCTAACTTTCATTAAACTTCATATTCATTTGCATGATTGGAGTATCAAACTCTATTCCAAAAATCCTTGGGGGAGGCCCTGCAAATACTTTCTAAAGTATCTACGAAAGAAAAGCAAGGGTATTATTAGCAATGTTAAATTCTCTATATAGGCTATCATATCTCCAGAGGAAAATTTTCAGTGTGGTACCTCAAGAAAAGCTGAAAGTCAACACTGTGTTATTAGGATCACAAAAATTTGAGATAATGAAAAATTTCAGTGTAGAAATTGTTTTCTCATATTTTCAGGATGTGTTTAACTTTTTAATTGAGCACAATTTCCAGCTGTCATCCTCAGCATTCCTCCATTCTCAGCTGTTGTCTCATAAATGGCTAGAGAATGCTCTTTCACTATTTAGTACTAATTAATTTTGTTAATTAAATGTCACCCTGCTTTTTTCCTTATTAGAGTTTTTGTACCAAAATGGTTCCCAGGACATTGCTGCTAAAATCACTAAAGATTAAAAAGAAAGGATCGAAATTGAATGTGCAAGCACTAGAGAATTCATTAAATGCATTGTAAGACTTGCAAATGCCTCTTGACAAGCAGGGTGGGAAGTATAAGACACTTTCCTCCAAGAGTCAGTTAATAGGCTAGCCAGTTATGTCAAATGTTTTGGTGATGAGCAATTTTCATTGCTCATCACCAAAAAAAATCATGAAGAAAATGAGAAAGATAAGCTTTGTCTTCCTCCAATTTGTTGGCTGCTCACCCATCCCTTAAAAAAAGTTTTGTATTCCTGTTTGGGGGCATGCCGATGTGTGTAAGTAGGAGCTGGCAAGTCACCACGTTTAGATGATCACTGCTTTTTGATCCCCTACGTAGCCTATGGCACAGTGTACCGCATATGTTAATAATGCTCCTTTGTAGCACTGGAGGGTTTCACTATTTTTTGCTGGCATGATACCCAAGTACGGACCAATTGTATTAACACAGAAAACTGCCAGTAAGGAATGTAGTCCAGGATATTATCAGGAGAAACATGCAATCCTTATTGATTTCTTGACACTAGCATTAATAACAGAGGCAAGGTTTCCTATAAGTCTCTCAGGTTTCAGTCAGCACATGCAGTCTGTTCTTCTTATTGCCATTCATCCTTCTCAAAGACTTTGGGGGGAGCAGGGAGAGAGAGGGTAAATGCACCCCGTTGTGTTTGAACAGACCCCTTCTGCTTAGGTTTTCTCAGCTGCCCAGGCATGTGACTGGGAAATGCTGCATGCTCTGTGCCAGGCACTGACCCAGGAGAAACATCTGCTGGGCTTGGGTACAGGTTCATACGATGCCGGAATGAAGCCCCAGATTTCTATCCACTTTCATGTGTACTGAATGTAGGTATTGGTGCAGAATGGTTTTCTCAATCCCTTTCATTTGTGTATATGCTTGAAAAGCACAGGGAGGACCTGGTTTGTCATAGAAATTACCACACGTAGTGATAAGCTAAACCTGTGCTACTTACCCAGATATCATGTTCAGCCTGTGCTCACCATTTCCAGGCAGCATCTGGAAATGTTCAAAAAAGGTTATACAGTGAACGCAATTGGGGTTTGTATAGCTGAGCTCTCTAAAACATTGTAATTCAACATTAATCCCACATAGAGCCTCTCTTGCTATCCAAAGCCTCTTTTTCTCCTCCCACCCTCACATAGATCAAGATCTCACGTGGAAGAAAAATCTATCTTGCAAATACAGTAGAGGTCAACCCATGTCCTTTCCAAGACAGGATACAATTTAGATTTGCTTCATGAACTTTGTAAAATTTAAATATGCATGTACAGAGACAGTCTTGTGACTGCTAATCATGTTGTGTTAGTTTATTAGCTATTTTAGTTAGAGTATTATTTAATAAAGCACATGCAAGACTTCTCTTGTCTGTTTCTTTAAGAGTAAAAATCTCTCAGTTATTATTTAGGGAACATAGACACAGAGACAGAGCAATGAGAGTGTTTTCTGATACCAGTGAGAAGCCAAGGCAAATAGAAAAGACAATAAATCCTCAATAAAGCTGCAATATAAAATATATAGAGTAAGGAATATATACATGTGTGTGTGGATCTTAAGTAAAAAAGCCTAAATCCGGGAGTATGGTAGATTTATCAAATAGATCCTTTCAAATGGCTTCAACATTCAGTCTTTTAATTATTGTCTAGTAAATATCCACTGGTCTTGAAGCTGCTTTCAATGCCAACATGCACACTTACATAGGGCAATCCAAAGTTTTCACAGTTTAATGACTGGTTTTGGTTAATTAAGAAGTTAATACAGGTCAGCCACTACTATCCAATTTATCTCCTTGCTATTCTAATGCAACGTGGGAGGCATTTGTTTTGCAGGTTTTAATTTGTTTTAATACCCTTAAGAGATGCTGAAACTGGTCTCTGTCAAATGTCCAAATTCAGCAATCGGAGCCAGCCCCTAAGTTTCTTCACATGTTTTACAAAAGTGTACTTCAGCAAAGATCTCTTACTTTGGTTAAATCTTAAGGAATTCAAGCAGTCTGTGGGCAGAAATATATCGAGCTGATCTGTTTTGTAAATATTTCAAAATAATAAATGTCTGTAAATACTTCAAAATAATGAATGTCTTCCCAGAGTTTTGGACAGCTTATCCACAAACAAACAAACATTTTTTTCAAACAGGTTCTTTACAGTTAAGACTTCAGCCAGCTCTGGAGATGTGGCAGTATTATAATGGTTGTCAGGAGAGCAAAAACAATTCTGAAAAGTTTCAAGAAGACAGTAATGTGGCATGAATTAAATATATGAGGAAAAAAAAAAAAAAAAGTATAGAACAAATTTAAAAATAATAATAAATGAATGAAGTAATAACAACTATAAATATGTTGGCAACCCTAACAGAAATGGAGGATAAAAACTGTCCAATGAAATCATAAAACAGCTGGTTAATGTATACATATTACTGGATCTCAGTTATGCTTTTCACAGCATAATAATGAGGAAAAAAAAATAAACTTGTATCTGGCCTAGAGTTACAACATCATTGGGAAGTTGCTTAAAAATAAACTAAAGAATGTGTACTATTAAAATAATCTGCACCACCAAAAGTGCACAGTCGATTGTATAGTAATAATAATACCCTTTATCCCTGACATTAACATGCTGAGAATATTGAACAACACTATGTCCAAACAGCTCGCGTGGGAAACTAATCCATGAATGCAGGTGTTTGAGATGAACTGGTTTCTAGACACAGGAGAAAATTAGGTTGCCTGTGTGGATGGACAACAGGAGTATTATAACCTGCTCCTGGTAACAGGCTGTCATCAATTACCTCTCTCCTGTACAGGTCAACGGGGGAGCAGAGAAGTCAAAGACATCGCTGTAGCAAGCAAGATCTAAACCTCAATCATGTCATTGATCCACCCTCAAATGCCCTTTCCTGCGAGTTCCTCGTGGCAAGGTAAATACAGTTATTTTTTCTGACTTCTCACTGTTAGATCTTACACACAGTCTCACAGAAGTATAGTCAGCATCTCTGGTGTAGTATATGCTGTACCTATTCTATTGACTTGCATTCAGCAAGTTTAAGTCAATTCCAATCATTTTCCAACTGAAGTGCCAGGGAGCATTTGGTGCTGTACAGCATAATGCCAATCTAAAGAGGACTGTTACAGGAGATAAACTTGTAGGAACATCATAGTAACTGAGAGTACAGAAATAAAAGGAAAATGAAAGCAAGATTGAAGGTTAAAATATAAACATCAGGAAATCATTTCAGAGCTTACCGGAGAATGGCCAAAATGAAGAAACCTGAAACAGACAAAAAAAAAAAAAAATAATATGTTGGGGTTGTAGAGAGGATGTGGGAAAATATTACACGCCTTATGGTCATGTCTGAAAACACAGTCTTTCTGTCTGTGGAGATATGAGTAAAAAATGAAACATGAACCCCTTGGGTTGTGACATTCCTATGCAGCCAAAAATTGAAGGATTTGAGGGATCTTGTAAATTGAGCAGAGCACTGAAAAAAATCATTTTAACAGCTTCTGCAAATAACAAATTTTTAATACGAAAAATGGGACTTGGTTATAAAACTTCTATGTCTGAAAATTAGGTATACTCTGAGGAGAGGTTAGTGGATCTAAAAAGACAAAACAGAAATTAGGGTTTAAATTAGAATAATTAAAAAAAAAAAAGTACATAAATGATCAATGATCCATTGATTATACAATCATTTTTAGAAAGGTTAAAACTTCCCAAATCCAGGTGACAAAAGGGATTTTTTTCAAAGGTAGCACTCTCACATATATGTAACAAGTCTGTAAGTTAAGTTAGCCACATGCACGGCACTACCAAATCTAAATGACACTGCGTGGTTAATGGTTTGAAAACTGGTAGTAAAAATTTAGAGATGGGTAGCTGTAGTTGAGGTGTAGGACAGGATCCATACAGGGATAGTGAAAAATGGATGCCTCAGTACATGGGAGGCTAGTTTTGAAATGGGAGAAGAGATAGAGAGCTCCCATATCAGAGCTACCTGACCTGAGCACTCAAGCGTATTGCAATACAGGGGAAAAAGATCTGTGGGCAAAAGGTTTTGATTATTTGGCTCTAACACAAGTGGCCCAGGAGCAGAGAGATTGTTTTGCCACGCAACACTGGCCTTGCAGTCTTCTCTTTAATATCCCTGGTAATTCCATACAGGCAGAGTTAGAGCATTTCCTTGTGAACACGATCCCATTACCTTGTTTCGTCTGCGTACATCATGTTTCATCTGCTTACAAGTGCAGTCATTTGGAGGGGTTCACAAAATCTAAATACAAGTTCAGACAACAACATGGTTTGCAATCAGAGATTATTTTCTAAGTTAAAAGAAATAACTGAAATCCCATCATTAAACAATAATAATAATAATAATAATAATAATAATAATAATAATAATAATAATAATAATAATAATAATAATAATAATAATAATGTAAAAGTCCAAAACAAATGTGGAGTAATGTATCGATTCCAAGCATTGTACACTTCTCAGATGCAAACTACTTGATCTAAATAGCTTTGAGTGACATTCAGAGTCATAGATCTTTGAAGAAGAGCTTGCTCTCCATTTCACTGACTTGTATGCAAAATTTGACAAGAAAGGCATGCTAAACTAATATTTTGAGGATGATTTACAATTTTAGGTTTAAATTTACCGTATAAATCTGTAAGTTTCTGGTGATATTGGTGAGATTTTTGTACTGTCTGGTTTCTCATAGATAGTGTCCTTGTTTTTCTAAAGCCTGCAATTCACATGACATACCTATCACTGCATGACATATTTGTTTCTTTGAATGAAGGGAATGCAGTTGGTTGCATAAAGAGAAAGTTTGGTGAATTTCTACATTTTTTTTCTGTTATGTTATGCTATAGTGCTGAAATTTTAATATATTGTTTTGCCTCCAAACATACCTTTAATGTTTCCTTTATTTTATACAACACTTACTGCTCCTGTAAACATACATATCTGAATATATATAAGATGACTGGTAATATCTGTGTGCATTAAGTGTGTCATATATAGCAATTTCTGTACTGAAGTTTATATTTAGAAATGTAGTCTTCTAGAAGGATTTCCAGAAAAAAAGAAAAAAAGAAAAAAAAAAAAAAAAAAGAGAACCAAGCACAGCTAGGGTTATTCATGGTGGAAGGTATTGGTGTTTGAAATTTTAAGCTTATGCAAAAGTAAAACATGTTTAATGGGGTCTGTCTCTAAGACTAAAGAACCGCTTTGGTGCAGCACAGTTCTGCACGTAAAACAGAGGTAAGGTGTGAAATGAGAACAAAAAATAAACTCATGAAAAATGAGACAGTTGAACTCTACCATGTTTTGTAAAGCTTGCAATCCATTGTCTTTGGTTTTAACATATTTAGAACAGTTTGGTTAACATTCTTTAGGAGGGAAGCAAAACTGAAATGTTGACATAGCAGCTGGAATATTTACATGTAGATACAAAAGTAGGGATGAACATGTCTGTATTCTCACGTTCATTCACAAAATGTAGGTGTTTAGTTTCATTTTATGTTTGTTTTTGTTTTGTTTTATGTATGTGAGGAAGAAGTGATATGAAGAAGATGAGAATTCTATGATAACCACAAAGTGCCTGTGCTTGAAGAGTTTCTTGTTCTGTTCTTTTTCTCCCTTAAGGAGAGAACCTTAATGGTTCCAGGGCACTGCTGTAGACTTCAGAAGCAGCATGCCCAGCTCTGCCACAGGCTGCTGCTCCAGCCCTGTGGCTTTTGAGGGATGCAGATTTGTGCCTTGCAAAACCATACATGCACACAGAAATACATGTACAGATATATACAGTACAGATAGAGATACACAGCACACCTGCATGTTTATAAATAATACCCCAAAAGGTCATTTTCTGGTCATTTGAATACTAAATCTAGTCTATCTGTATTTATTTCTACCTGTAAATATATTCTAAACATTTATCTATGTGAATATAAAGTCAGTAATTTTATTCTTCCTCCTCATTTTCAAAACAAATATTTTTAAACATATATCCTCTTACCTTCATTGGAATCGTAAGTATTATTTCAAAAAAATATTATACTTTGTTATGCAATCTACCAGTCTTTAATTAATGTATGTTTTAATATGTAGCAACAGAAAAACAAAACCTTGCTCAGAGGGACTGTGATTTGGATATTTTAGTTATGTGTTTCAAAACAATGAAGCAGCTGAAGCATGTGCAAATTGGGCTACATGCCAGCCAAAATATCCCAAAGAGAATTCCCAAATTCTTGTGGGAATTATAAAACATCTGTATTAATGAAGGTAGGATGCAAAGATAGACTGCACTTCGCAATATTTTTCTTGTTGCAAGTGTTTTTAAGTTACTCTGTTCTCTCCTGATGCAAAGACCAGTGAACAATAAGTTCACTTGAACAGTGGCTTGTGATGAGAAAATTCCATGTGGAGCCACGGCCAAGTGCAAGCAGCATGAGTTTTGACTTTCATTTCAATATGGACAGGTCTTCTTGCAACATGCTTTCACCGTGTATTTACAGACCCAGTCCTACAAGTGTCTTCCACAGCCACGCAAGGCTTTTTAGTTTGCATTATCCATTTCCTCTTTCCTTTTTTTTTTTTTTTTTTTTTTTTTTTGTGGAAAGGTTGCATAGGGTAATAAACAAAGATATGTGGGAGAAAATAGGAAGTTGCTGTTTTTTCTTTGCTAACACCAAAGATCAATAATAATAAATCTTGGCTCTCAAAATGTAGTATATAGCACTGACAGTATCTTAGTGGGTTTTTGTTGAAATCATTAAGCTGAGCCACTACTGCAGAGTCTAATCTTCATTGCACACTGTTGCATACAAAGCATCTTCTGCTACAAACCTCTGCTCATGTTATTAAAGGTCATCAAAACAAATTATTCCTTTTCAGGTTTTACTGAAAAGTCAATTCTCCTTCTGCTGTCCAGTAAAATTTTTATGGCTAGGATTTTTCTGTCTAGGATGGCTATGCTGGGTCAGGTGGATTTAGGGGATAACAGTAGATGTACTTTTCTTGCCCACTACCCATTTAAATGATGAGTTAAGGTATCTCTGAAGAGAGTTAATAAAAATGAAGTTGCAGACAGCACAAGAAATCTAGGATTAGGATATTCTTGTAGCAATGAAGAAGTAAGGATTTATTTTGAAAACTTTTTGAACTTAGTCCTCTACTCATGTACCTGCTGCTTTAGTGCTGAAGTCTCATAAATGTTTCTTCATATCATATCATAAGAATTTAATTTGGGTTGTAGCTATGGTTTAATATCAGATACATTTGAGTTTGTGATTAGAACAAAGTTAACAGAAGAAATTTGTAGTTTCCAAAGATCGTGTCAGGTAACAGGAATAACAGGGTGTTGATGACCACTCTTACAAACCACTGGCAGTGACTCAGAGATATTCGACCAAAGCAGACAAGAGCCATTAATGGGCTGAAATATACCTTCCCCAAAAAAGAATACTGCATAAATACATATGGTGCTATTCAACACTATCAAAATAATGAAGACTACTGACATGATTTATTGATATATTTTACAGTCAATAAGTTGTAGTAGAAACTCTAAGGAACAAAAAGAAACGGTAATGCATGCTTTTATTTCCTATTGAGCTACTTTGCACCAACAAGGAAAAAGTTCACAACAGCCATGTTTTTCCTCAGTGTTTTGCTTTTCCATTTCTTTGCAAAATCCATTTGTCAAAGAAATGAGAAATGTGCAAAACAAAACAAACAACCAACAACAAAAGCACAAAATGCTTGACCTAAGCATTGTACAAACCAACTTCAGAAGACAAGTTAGAGCATAAAATTTTAGAGGATTTTTGCAGTTTGTTGTTTTTGTGGGTTTTTTTTTAGCACAATTGTATATGAAAATATTTTCTGTTTTCATTCAGCTCTTGCAAAGGCCTCTCTATGTCTCATCTTAGCTGTAGTTCAACACTGTTACACCAGCCAGAATAAGATAGATATTCAAAGGATGGGGACAAACAGATAATTAATAGTAAAGAATATCAGTTCTGGATAATGAAGGAAATCATAACTAACAAACAAAACAAAAAAAAAAATCTGAGAAAAATCCATAAATCAAGAATGTTAATTGTTACTTCCACTACTTGTTAAGATGAAAGATGACACTATCTAGGCATTTTCTCAGCATGATCTCTCATAAACAGATGTCCAATGCCTTGGGTAAACCTGTACAAACTGAGAAGTGTCTACTGACTGCATCATTAGTCTTCTTCTGATTTCAAGCCAGGGATGCTGAAGAACAAATTAGTCAACTGATCCTTGCCAAAGTTGAGTTTTATTAAGCAAAAGTATTTGTTGAAGGGTAGAAAGGAACACTGGGCATATACTTAACTTTATATAACCAGATCCTGGTGAAAAAATATTCTCATAGCTTCAGATTTGAATTATTCTTTGCAAACTTGACATTCTTCTTCCTGTGTCCAGTTCATAAGGTACATTCATCTTTCCTTAAAGTATGCTCATTGGATATATTAACAATATGAATATGCTCAAGAATATGACATCTGATATTCAAGTAAAATACCACATCATTATTCACATGCACTGTACTCATCACTATTTTCTTGTTTACACCTAATAAAAGAAGTGAAATGAATCCTCAGGTCACCTATATGTGAATTCTCAGCTTTAATAAGCCTGAAGGTAATAGTAAACAGCAAAACCACATTTGATTTCTGCAGGCAATATAGTCTGAAAAGTGACTGATGCAGACAAAAATGTATAGAATTAACATGTTCTTCAATATGCCTCATATTTACTGAAGCTATTTTTGTTGCACTATTGGAAAAGTGTTCTGTAAATACCAGAAAGGAAAAGGAATTGTTTAGAGTTACACCTATCTGAAAAGTGGGGAATGATAGAATGAAATCAAGAAAAAAATAATTCAGACATATCTGGAAGAAATTTCTGACTGAATGATTAGGTCATGGAAAAATACTGCAAAAGACTTAATGGAAGAGAGACATTTTAAGCTCTTATCTGTATATTTCTAATAAAAATAATATCTAGAAAATTGAATTTAAGAAATAATTATGCATTAAAGGATGAGTAGGTCTGGATTAGATCAATTTAGCATTTCTTCCTATCTCTGCTATCTATAACTCTGTGCTTACTTTGTACGAACACAAACCACAATGAATTGCCAGAAACTAATTATCAAGGATGTAAGTGGCCTTAACAGAAAAATTTACAGTTATATAGCAAACAGGCTTAAAATAAGACTGGTAATAATTTTATTGTCATTGTTTAGCTTTTGTTGTTAGATGAGACAAGATAAAATGCATATATATATATATGGACTAAAATAAAACAAAGGAGCCCAACGAGCCTTTTTTCCCAGCAGTCCTTATTGCAAAATTTACACTGACTGCTATGCAGTTGCAAAGTTGCAAGTTACCTAACAAGTTGCTTACCTATTACTGCAGCATCTTTTTACCACTGCTTCAGAAATTAAATTAAATAAGAGCTGATGTATCTTGCAGAGATCTGACCATAATGGCTCTAATACACGTTTGCCTGAGTTCAGGCTGAATAAAACCAGAGTAAGAACCCAGAAATACAGCCCTTTAATGAGGAATATCCTCATGACACAGAAGGATGAAAGAACTCTTTCCTGTTTGAAATGAGTTTGAAAGGAGTTTGGCGGTTAGCTTCAATAGCAGCAGCACTGAGCTACAAGCCTCCTGCTCCACTTGGAAGGGAGCATTTACTCTGTGCAGGCAGTTCAGAGCTGCTTTTTCAATCTCTTGCACCCCTTCTACAGCCCTTGCACATCCAAGAGTGCTCCCCATACATATTTCTGTTCCAGAATTGCTCTCTTTTCGCACAATACTGCATTGCCAAATTCATCATCTTGCGTTTGGGGTAGCAACACATTAAGGAAGTTCAATGCATACAACAGTTTGTTGTGTGTTTTTTTTTTTTCTTTGCACATAATATACTGAACTAAAAAGCCTATTACTCTTGCTTGTGTTATGCTAGTGCGTTAGAGGTATTCTGATTTTCTGAACAGTAGTTTCTTTCTAAACTCATTGGCATTATAAATATTAATGATGCGTGTTTAGAAACAGGTTTGATTAGCAATTTCATTAGCTTTGAGTAGACAGCAGAATAGCAAAATGTCAGTGTTTAACTTTATCTCCCAAGGTATGCAAGATACTTAAAAATAACATTAAAAAATCATAATTACAAAAAACCCAGTGCTTGTTAATTTAAAATAAAAGTATTACTTGTTTCTATCTCTTCATCCTATTTAATATTTCTTAATAACAATATATAATTAATTGAATAACAGGACCAAATATCTTGCTAGGAGCTTTTGGAAAAATCAGTATGAAATAACTATTTTATAACTATATATATTATATAAGAGCAAGGAAAGGAATTGTAGGTAAAATACGAGAAAGCCCTGTCATCTTAAGCACATACTTTACCATTATTTTATTATTATTATTTTTTAGTCATCATCACATCTGGGCATTAATTGCAATGCATCCATCAAATACTGCAGTTGATATGACAAATTGAATATAAATACACATAGAGGTATATTATTTCTCAGTGTATGACTTTAGTATGTTTTTGGTAAGCACTGACAATATGAAGCAGCAAATGGAAGCTTTTATTTAACCACCAGTCATTTTTTGTTGCAACACCTACGTCTGTTTAAGCCATATTCTCTTCCAAAAGCAAGTAATAAGAGCGGGCAATTTAGGTGTAAGCTTATTTGAATTTGTGAATACAATTTGTCTACAGTAGCTGTAAGTATGTATATTAATGCACTGTAATTGCTAAAATACAATAACCAGATATGCTAGATGTATAACCTAGCATAAAATGTGTTAAAGTTTCCCATCAGAGGAAATGTCAAATAACTGCTTTAAAAGATATTGAGAATATGAATGCTTGCTAAATACAAAACCTACATCTTACCAAACCAAGATTAATGTATAAAAATATTCACACACAAAGTACTTCTTTAGCATTTTTGTTATTCCTATTATTACCAACTGCAAGACTTGGATGTTTCATGCTTCTATGTCAATTATGCTTTTCGTAGTGCAAGAAAGTAATTATTTCAAATAATGCTGCATATTGATGAATGAGCTAGAGCTGAATAAACAGCATATCTAGATTAAGCTGTGCATTGTTTCAACAGTGCAAGTCTAGTAATTCCAAACTTCATATTGTTTTAACTTCTGTTCCCAGCCAGAACTGTGCTAGAGGGTCTCTTATGACAATATGACCCTCCCAAGAGTAATGGAGCTGTCTGATGCCAAAAAGCTGCACACAGTAGTGCAAGAAAAGCTTGTACATCTAATTTTGTATGCAAGTTCTTGCTGCACATGAAAGTACCTGGTTACCGTGCCTCTGGGCAGCACAACAAAACTCTCAGTACAGCATTATGCTGGAGATGACTCTTGCAGTAACTTTATTAAATATTTAACTTCAGAGAAACTTAACAGAGACATTGTGACCCTCGTTTTCCATAGGTTTACATGCACCGTGTGTAAACATCGATGGCTAGTAGGACCAGACATTTTGCCACAGGCCCCAAATGAGGAATCTCCTGGTCTTTTCTCTTACTGAATCATGCTTACCTAGTGTGCCTCTTTACATTAGAAATGAGTGTGCTGCTTCTGACAAATTCAGATTAGGGACTTGAATGTTGGTCTATCACCTTGCTGTGGAGGAATTTGTATACAGGTTGTCTAAGAGGCGAGGTGGATGAAATTCCTTCATTCTCAACTTCTTGACTCTCAGTCATGTATTCTGAAGATGATTTTTAATATCAGCTTGTAAATAATAGTATTTAAAATGTTAATATTACTTTGTCTAATAGGAATCTAACTATAAGGAATCTAAGTATAGGTCAGTGATTCAGAGAGTTGCTCCAGCTGGAGTAAGCTGAGGCTAAATCATAAGATTTATGGGCATATTGTTCTTAAGCAGTTTTATTATTTGCATTTTTTTCATTAAATTTAGGTAAGACAGCTAATTATAACAGGAGTTTGCTACATAATCTTAATTTAAAAGTCACAAATCTTAAACTGTAATACAGAGGGTGTAGTTCATTTGCAGTTTCACCCTGCAACAGGGAAAGATGGAAGAAAAACTGCAAAGGATAAATAAAAAAAAAAAAAAAAAAAAAAAAAAGGTAGAAGACATTAGATAGAACCAGAAAGTTGTGAGTGTGGGAATCTCACCCACGTTCATCTTTACTGCTTACAAATCTGGGAAGAACGTGACAGCTGCTTAGAGTCAGGATGCAAAATGATGAATCAGGTAGAAAAGAAAAGGAAGTAGTACAAGACATCTTATTCTCAAAGTACCTACTGAAATGCGGAGGAGTCTGTCATCTGGCACCCATCAGGATATAAACCATGGCAACAAACACAAATAAATCCCAGAGGGAAGTTAGCAATACTTCAAAGACACCAAAGTAAGTTCACAGTTAGCTAGCGATAGGCTGACCTCAGAAGTTTATTATTAAGGGGATATATGAAATATATATTTCTGTGAATAAACAGTCCAGAGATTTAATACTTTTTTTTTCTGTTGCTTCTTATAATGGTTAATTTGTTGTTAGTGAGTCTTTGATGAGAAGCTTATGCTAATAAATTTTAGCCTGTACAACATCCATGAACCACTCATTAACTATGAGCTTTTATAGTGGGTGCTTTGCCATTCCAATCATGTGCTGCTTCTTTTGCTTCCCAATTGGATGAGTAAAATATTCAGACATAGAGAAAAAAAAAATTGCCACTAACAAATGCTTAAAAAAATGTTTTGCTGTGAATGCCTACCTCTTCACAAAAGCTATGCAGGTATTAATATCGGGAACGGCAATTCCTCAAACATTCATGCAGAATCTTAATAGTCCAGATGTTCATGAATAGTAAATAAAAAGCAGCAAAAACATGAATGAATGGAGCAGCTGCTCAGAATGCAGAAGAATGTTTGCAAACACCATTTTGAAGTATGCAATCAGCCCTGGTTCAGAGGGAAAACTTGGATAGCCAACAAAAAGTTTGAATAAGCAACTGAGCATGTCAACAGTATTATCTAGTCTATCCAAGCTTTGAAACTATTCAGCTGAAACAGAAGTCTCCTGTTCTTCTATGATTACTCCTTACTTCCAAGTGGATCAAAACTAGAACAAGAAAAATGTTATCAGTTTTAGGTTGATGTGTTGTTATGAGGGCACAGAGATTCTACATACTCATATACACGTCGCTCATTAATCTGACTGCCTTATTTTGGGGTTCTACTTAGGTCCTAAATTTCTAACTCATGAACCTGGCACTCCAAAATTAGGCTTAACTGGTGGGCAAATGATCAGTGTATTCCACCCACCCCTCTCTTCTGAAATTCTTAAAGTAAGCTATTTACAGGGCTGGTAAATGGGATGGAATAATCTTTATTATTCTAATTGCTACAAGCCATTGCTTGTGAAAGATCTGCCATGGAGCCTCATCTTCAGTCTGTTTCTGAAAGATGCTTTTATCTTAATTTACCGCATTCTGAATTTCTCTCTCTAAAAATTCTGTGTTGTAATTTGTGCTCTGGTAAAACACTGACACAGAATTCAAAGCACCTGTTGTGTTTTTGTTGTGTTTAACAGTAGGTATAAGTAGATCCAGCCCAAACCTCTGGATAGCCATATGGTTAATGCTCTCTGGCCAGATATTCATAAAATATAACCCAGTGATGGTTTTAAGCTGAGCACCTGCAAACTGCTCCAGAAAATGAATTTCCCCTCTTCTCTTCCTTTACATCCTGCTAGTAGGATCATATTCTGCCACTGTGTGAGCAACTGATATTAACAAACTGATGGTACAGAATGAATTAAAATTGAGAAGACTAACCAAAATAGCAAAAAAAAAAAAAAAAAAAAAAAAAAAAAAAAAAAAAAAAGTGTTATTTTCCATTAACAATTTCTGAAACACTCTGTCAATTGTTTGTTTCATATTCTGGCAATAACACTAATGTTAGGAAACAAAAAACCCACTTCTTTGTGTCTACACACAGACTGGTTCCAGCCATAATCAAACATCAGAAATTGAAGATGAGGGAGGTGGGTCTGCTTGAGGAGATCAGCCCAACTGTTTTGACTGCACACAAGCAGTGTGTAGCAGAATTTTTATCTCCAGAGAGGGAGGACTGTTTTGATCTTTGTTCAAATTCTGTTGCTGATTCAGATTTCGTATTTAATGGGCCTTGTCAAAAGCCCAATGAAGCCAATGCAAAGATCCCATTAAGCTTTAATAAACTCCAGTTTAGGCCCATAACAGAATGGATATACTTATGAGCACAGGGACATAGCAAAATGACAAACTTACTGGGCTACAAGTACCTAACAGTCCAAGTAACTGCCTATATGAATGCATGGATATGTCTCAATAATTGTGTAATTTTATCATTTTAAATTCATATTGTCAGACTAAAATCAGCTCACAGCTAACCTACAGGCAAAACTAATAGTAATGTAGCCTGGAATTCATCTTAATACCTTTTATATTTTTCAGAAATACCTTGAGTCTAGAATAACGAGGACATTACTGTCTGCAGATGTACAAATGCCATTACACTTTTTTTTTTTTTTTAATTAGTTTAAAGATACATGTTTCCAGTCCTGTCTTAACTAAATATGCTCTAAAATTTCCAGCTGGTTATGGAAAACAAGCCTACTTGCATGCCATTCTCTACTTTTATTCTATTAGCCTTTGCTACTTTCTCTGTCAAAATATAAACATATAAAATACTCATTTTGACTCCATGTTATCTACAGTTCTCTTAGTGTAAAGTGTTCCAGTTGCTATCAGTCTCACATCATCTGTCTCATTCCTCTTTCAAATTTGGCTGGCCAGCTTAGAGTCTTTCAGCAGGAGATTAAAATAAATAAATAAATAAATAAAAATAAAAGACAAAACAAAACAAAACTTCATACATACCGTTTTGAAACCAGTTTACAAAATGAAGCTAATGAAATTAATGGAAAGGGTGGGGTTTAATACTCCCAAAAGCAATAACACCCAGAGTAAAGGCAGAATTTCCTCCAGCATCTGTGAATGATTTGGGTGAAACCTCTGAGCTATCAATATCAAGAGATTCTGGTTTACTTTCAGAATCTCCAGTTAGGCTAGCCAAAAAAAAATCCAGCTAGAGGTGAAATGTTGAGCAGCATTGTCTTCGTGATTCTACTTTAAATCCCTCTGAGGACAGGCAGCTTTGCTAATATTGGTAAGAGCTTATTTAGGGATATTTTCAAAGATTATGGGACAGAAGTAGGATATTGAGTAATGTAATGATCTCACATAGGATAATTCTTCAAAATCAGGTTGGAAGTTTAAACCAGATCTTGCTTATTTGGTCTTTTTTATGCTTAACCCAGAATTGTCATTTTTGTGAATATCCTTTGCACATTGTTCAAATCAGTTGAACATCACAAAAGGATAAACAATGTTTTGCTTAAAACAGCTTACAATTTTCCAGCTGTTCCCTTTGATTTCATGTTTTGCATGTCTAGTGCTCATCTACTATAGTTTAACTAGGAGATACTGGACATTGTATCAATGAATGGTTGAAAAACTTGTCATTTTTTACCTTGTTTTCTTATTTGAAATCCCACATGCTGTGTTTTTAAATGAAAATAAATGATTATAGTATGACCAGCCATAAAGCATTTTTGGCCAGAGTACTGTGTCATGAAAGGGCATATGCACAGAGCTAAGTGTCTAAAATGAGATCTTTATAGCCAGCCTAGACACAGAGAACAATGGACTGAAAGTGGTCACTAATGACATTGTTAATGATAGATACCATTACCTTAGAACAGATGTCAAAGTGAAATAGCATTATAGCCTTCAAGATGGACTGCCTTGTCCTTCTCAGTAAATCTATTAAGGTGGTATGCAAGAACAAAACAGTGGGGTGTTTCTTTTCTCTCCTTTTTCTGAAATGCAAAACACTCTGTGCCGTGGGTTTAACTCATTTGCCTGCGAAAGGCTCAAGGAAGAACAAATTTTGCGAATGGAAAAAGTGTGCATGGTGGGTGTGAACAGAAGAGAATAGACAGAAAAACAAGGAGATCATGCATATTAAAATAAATAAATAAAAACAAAAACAAACTCAAATTCTGACTACACAAAGACAAAAATGTAATAAACCTAGAGAAAGATAAGAAACTAAAACATCGTCAGCACAAACTAGGACGAACAGAAGCTTTGGATTGCTAGAGCTGTACTTAACAAACTGCAAGGAAATCTGCTTGGTGATAGGTATAAGGCTTAACTTTAAGAAACTGTGTTTATTTCTAATCTGGGATATATGAATTCCCATGTCTGCTTGCCTACAAATTTCTGTAAGTATGGCTGTGTGTGTGTAGGCATAAATACAGCCATGACTTTCTTTAGAAAGGCAGGGATAAGTGGCAGTGCAGGACTAAAAATATCAGCAGAGTACAAGGTACCTATGGCTCTCATTTTATTTCATTATTTACTTTTAGACCTATTAATATGAAAGGTAAAGTTGTTTTTAAAAGATTAAGTTAAATTATGTATATAGGTAAACTCTCATCTACAAAACAACGTACAAAGGTTAAAAAAAAAAAAAGTTGAAATGAAGAATGAATCTCAGAACAGTGACAAAAGAAAAGCGCTGATTTTATATTTTATTCACTTATCATTCAGTAAACTGCACTCCTGCCATATAATAGATCGATGAACGCGGGCATTGACTTAAACATGTTACTAAAATATGAATTGTACTTTCTCTGGGTGGTCTATAAGTACAGAATATAGAAAGTCACTTCAGATGACTGTTATTTGGAATATCACAATGAATATTGGTTGCAAGTGCTCATCATATAAGCTATGGATGGAGTTTATTTTCTAGAATATTACTTCTCTCTATCTATAGGTTTTATCTACTATAGTATTCATTTCTTTTTGAAATGTGTTTATATTCCTGGTTTAATAATGAAAAAATAAATGGACATAGTCTTTTGGCTAGAACTGTAGTTTAAATTACCTGACAGCAAAATTGAGATATCCATCAAGTATATAAATAAATACATGAAATACTCATGTGTTATGCACTAGTATTATCTCGATGATGTTCAGGGCCTCTGGATCATCAACTGCTGTTGTGGATCATCTGTATTTTATGGCTCTGCAAAGCAATTTGCAAGGTAATATGTATGGTACCAACTTTAGGAGGATGGCTCAGGTAAAGGTAGATGCTCTCACTATTGTTCAATCAAATTAAATTTCCAGTTTTTAATGAGGTTTGCAGCATGTCCTGGAACAGGAGTCATTTTGATTTTGTAAGGGGAGGAACATTGGAGAAGAGAGAATATGGATCATAAAAACTGGATCCACAGTTCAGTGAGTACAACAGGATTGTTTCCATTTCTGCTATTTCAATGTGTTCTGGATCATGCTCTGGGAACTGGTCTCAGACCAAATTTCCCCATACCCGCAAACACATTTCTTCACACAGACAGAGGAAATGTATGTCCAAATTTTGCAGCATTCCTGCCATACAAATTAGGGAACTTGTTATTACTCTCGGTTATTTCATATCCTCAGTAATAAACAGGGAAAATGCCTCACTTCACATTTTGCTTCATGTATCGTTACATTATCTTTGAGGCAGAATTTTTATCATTTTGCTGTTGCACTGAACCTTGCCAAAAAAATCAGCAAAGGAGAGGTAAATGGAAATCACTGTCCTTGCATTCAGCGGTGCCAATTCTGCAATAGCACTGGCTCCAGCTGAGGGAACATGAAGAATTTACACAGACCCACCCTTCCCAGTGCCTTCTTCCAACTTCCCAAATCTACTTCCAAGGCAAGCAGCAGTGTTGGGTACAGAATTGGGATCAACAGCGGTTGTAGTATCATGCAGAGAGGTGCTCTTTTGCAAACTGACAACAACCATGAGTAAGTTGAATGGGAGCCTAATGAGCAACTGGAGGGACAAGACAGTGATTTTCATGAAGCCTAGTGGGGCCTGTTTGTTTGAGTTGGGATCTTTAATGAACAGCTTGCTGCAGCTATGGTTATTGTCAGCACCTGTATCAGTTGCTGCTTATTGGGACTTCTGTTCAAACTGCTGCAGGAAATGGGATTTGGCTTTAGTTTGAGGCTTAAATTTTTTTCTTGCATGTTGCAGCATTGTACCACATTTTCAGATCCTTGGCACTAGCCAGGTGACACTAACAGGAATTAGAGCTTCTACTGACAAAGGACTTTTATGATCTCAGACATGCTTGTGGCTTCCAGACACTTAGCAAATAATAGAACAGTTGCCAGTCTAACAGAATTTGTTTTATATTTTTTCAAATGAAATATATATATAAATTTAAACAAAAAGCCTCTGAACCAGAAAGCAACAATTTTTAAAGCATTTCTGCTTCTGGGCTCAAAATGTGTATGGAGCAGCTGAATATTTAACTTCTTCTCTAAACAAGAATGTGAACATGACACAAAGGCAGGTGGTGGTGTTTGTTTGTTTGTTTGTTTGTTTGTTTGTTTCTGTTTTCATGAGTTTGAAAGAGCTTCAGAGAGATCAGCCATATGGGTTATCCACATGTGCAAGCAAGAAAAAAAGAGTATGCAGCAGAGCCTCCACATCCCCCTGCCTAGTGCATCCTGGCTTGTATAAGAAGCAGTGTGGCCAGCAGGGCTAGGGAAGTGATTGTCCCCCTGTACTCAGCTCTGGTGAGGCTGCACCTCGAGTACTGTGTTCAGTTTTGGGCCCCTCGCTACAAGAAGGACATGGAGGTGCTTGAGCGGGTCCAGAGAAGGGCGACGAAGCTGGTGAGGGGCCTGGAGAACAAGTCCTACGAGGAGCGGCTGAGGGAGCTGGGCTTGTTCAGCCTGGAGAAGAGGAGGCTCAGGGGCGACCTTATCGCTCTCTACAGGTACCTTAAAGGAGGCTGTAGCAAGGTGGGGGTTGGTCTGTTCTCCCACGTGCCTCGTGACAGGATGAGGGGGAATGGACTAAAGTTGCGCCAGGGGAGTTTCAGGTTGGATGTTAGGAAGAACTTCTTTACCAAAAGGGTTGTTAGGCATTGGAATGGGCTGCCCAGGGAAGTGGTGGAGTCACCATCCCTGGAAGTCTTTAAAAGACGTTTAGATGTAGAGCTTAGGGATATGGTTTAGTGGAGGACTTGTTAGTGTTAGATCAGAGGTTGGACTCGGTGATCTTGAGGTCTCTTCCAACCTAGAAATCCTGTGATTCTGTGATTCTAGTGCTTCATTCCCTCAAGAACTCTACCTGACTCCAAAAACAGTTCTCTCTCTTCCAAAATCACCTCTGGCTCTGGCTCACTTGCACTCTGCTTGTGATTTTGATTGGGTTATCTGGCCATGTGAGCTATCTAAGGATGGGAGTTCTCTAAGAAGGTATTGCATGAAGTAGAATCTTTAATGAAGTTGGGGTAACTGGTGATGGGGAAGTATTATACATGAGAAAATATGGCCTTCAAGTTCTCAGCTTCTGTCTTTTATTATAGTTCCTAGAAGAAGCTCTGTTAGTAGCTGGATCTCTGCAAGCTGTAAGTATAAAACTGCAAGCAGGCCTATTATTAGCCCACAAATTCATAGGGAGGATTATTTTTTTTTAAACTGATTTTCCTGGCTAACACTACAAGTAGAGTGATGTTAAGTTGGTCCAGCTTCTGAGACGATGGTTCTGAGTCAGTTTTATGTCTAATCATCTTTCATAACTTCACTCTGAGAAAGATGAATTTTCTTTCTCTGCTGTTGGAAATTAAAACAAATGGCTGACATTTGATCTGTTGAAGTACCAGACTATATTTTACTATTCCTGTAAAATAGACTGTCAGAATCACGAATGTATCTGTTAACTTCACCTCAGTCTGAACTAAGGAAACTAACATGCTGCCCCACAAATGATGATAAATCCTGCTCCTTCCATGTTGCATCCTCTGGAAGAACTCCTGTCATTGCTAAGTTGCTTATTTATGTACCACAATGTCTCTCCCTGATTTTTGATTTCATATGAATTCCATTTTATCCAACCAGGATAAATGATATGCCTGTCTGAGCTTTTTTGGACACAACCTATGGAGAGGAAACATATCAGCATACTTGCCTTCTTACAGAACCACAGCTAATTACAAAGAATATTCTGGCCTCCAAATATTCATTAATGTACATGCTTTTTTTCTGTCTCTACTGAAGGGAGAAAAAAATGTAGAAGTCACACTCAAGTTTCAGACAATTCTTGAGCTTTTAATACATAATGATAAAGTCCAAGGTCAACAGCCTAATTTCTGGGGTACTTCTTTTCTTGTTCTCCTGTTTTTCACAAATGAGAAGACACTTTAACAAAGACAGCCCACTCCCTTCCTAATGCTCAAGAGGAACAGAGGTCTTCCCTGAAGGTTAAATCTCTTTAACACAAGAGATTTTGTAGGAAGGCAATTGTTTGAGTTAAATCATTCCTTTTCAGGAGCCATTTATTTCTTTTTCCTTATGAGCGTACTACATCAGCTTAACGTACCAGATGGACCTACTCTAAAAGCATCACACTCAAAGACTATTTCTGAGAGATTTGCCACAGACCAAAAGAGGCCCACAAGTACAAACAGGTATGACCGAACTACTGAAATGTTCAGGTTATTCCTAATTCAATTTTATCTCTAATACTCTCTAATCAGGCTTTAAGTCTGAGGACTTAGATGTCCTAAAATCTTTGACAGAATCTTTGCAATTTGTCAATTCCAGCTCTTTGGCTTAGGTAAGGTGTGACTTTCCTATTTCTATTGAAATAACACGATGAGCTTATTGTCTTCAGTATCTTCTTTCTCTCTCTTTTTTTCTTTTTTTTTCTCCTCACATCTGGCAAGGCAATCCATATCCTTTATCTGAAATCATATCATTGTAAAATGAGATAAAGCAGAACAAAGAACAATTCTCTGACCTGTGGTGGTCTTCAGATATTGACCAAAGCCAACTATGTTCTCCAGTTGGTTAAAAGCTATTTCCCCTGTTTTCTCTATTTGGCAGTTCAGGCGCTTGGACTCAGTGATTTATGTTCAATGCAGGTGTCAGTAAGAAGCTGTCAGAATTGGGGGATATGGATGTTTTTTAGTCAAGCTATGGATGAAAACAGAAAAGATGAAAACTGACACCATAAAACAAGGTGTAGAATCCTGTCCATATTGCAGTCAATAGCAGATTTCCTAAGATTTCACCAAAGGGATTTTTAAAAGCATGTTGGTGACCTAGGAGCCCTTATAGCAGGGTTTTACAATGGAAACACACACAAACACTTTTTGAAGTTTCTGACTTTGACTCAAATTGAAGTATTAAATGGTGAGTACCTTGTGATTTGCTCTTCTTGATGTCTACACTGTACTTAGGAATCAATTCAAACAACCCACCATACTAAGGACTGAAATCTCTAAGTTTATTCAAACAAGGGAGGCAGGGTAGCTCACAACTATCAGAAGTTCTCTGTGCTTCTTTATTAACAATTCTCACTTGAAGACTGATGAAAAGTCAGTTTCTACACTGAATTCCTGCAAGTCATATAATAAGAATTGTATTTTCCATTCTTCTTTAAGGTCCAGATTTCCCTGCTGTGGGGAACTATACGCTACACTCAAACTGCAGGGCAACTTGGACTTAGATGCAATGTATTTAGAAAATTTATACTCTCTGTATTATTAATATTGAAAACCTAAAATCGTGATGGGTAATTTAAATAATATATGGTAATCAGTTTTTTACTGTATTTATGCAGTATGATTAAGAAATAATAAAAAGGAAGAACAATCTACTACATTCATAGCAGACTTCTACCACTGAAGTTTCTCCTTTCCAAAATACCCACTTATATATGTATGGCCAAACTTTATGTGTACAGCCAAAATTCATCTATATTGCAGTCAGCAAGGTTTCATTAGTAATTCATCCAGTTCCCTTCAGGTAGATCCAGTTCTTTATCATTTTATATTGTCTGACCAAAACATGGAGAGATTTAGTCAGCTAATTAACTCAAAGAAATGAAGTAATAGCATATGTAACAGTAATGAAAAGTAAAAATATCAGGATTATTCTGTGCACATCTTACATGTTTAAGCAGATGTTTTTTACTTCTATTTTTTTGAGTAATTCCTCAGTAATAATAGTAATAATACTCAATTTATTTTGGATGAGAGATTGTGGAAAGGGTTTTCTCTGAGCATAACGAGGATATTTCCAATGACATCTTTTCATTTATGAGAGAAGAAATTATACTTGTATTATATGTTTGTTTTTTAAAAGTCAACAGTTCATCCTGTGGTTGTCTCTGGCTTCCAGAGCTGAGAATAATTGTATGTGCTCTAAATATTACCTGTGGCTTTCTCTTGTCCTTTATTGAAAACAATAACTCTCAAGATCACTACCTTTCATCCGTCCTGTAATTTTGAACTTGGCTATAAGATAGGCAGTTGGATACAAAGGCTTCTTTATATTGTCTTTTGTCTTTTCTTTCAAACCCTGCATGTCTTCTGGCTTTACCAACTTTCTCATCTCTTTTTTTTCACTCCCAAAACATTTTTCCCAGCTCTTGTCTACTGTGCTTCACAGGTGATGCCCAGAGTGCTAAATATTGGACACTGCCGGGCTCGATGCAATGCCTGTGCTGTGGTCCTGGCACAGGAGGTGGGCTGGGGGGCAGAGCAATGCAGTGGTAGTGCCCCCGCCAGCCCTCAGCTGGTGGAGTCTCACTTAGGGACTGGTATCAGTTACAGGGCTAACCAGGAAGAGCCAGAGGGACAGGCGGCAAGGGGCATCCTGCTTGATCCTATCATATAGACCAAGCAAAGGTACACCTAGTATTTATGCACTGTTTATAAACAAAAGTATGCTTTACTGCTATGTTGCCTATTTTTCCCTTTTGAACTTTTGGCTGCTGCAATAAGGACTTTCACCATCGTCAGCTAAAGCAAATACCCAACAGGAACAAAAAAAGAGAGAATCATGTTGCCAGACAGTGAGTAACAATTAAATGCAACATTCTCCTGTTTCAAAAGTCTTCAAAAATCCAAACTTCACTGTGCAGATTATGGCCAAATGCTCCAGAGCACCTTTGAATCCCTTGGTGGAAGCAAACCTCTCTGAGATATAGGTTTTCTGTAGCAGAACCCACAAGTGAGCCCACTGCAACTGTGACAGAAACGCTAGACCTGGGTTGGGTTTTGCATGAATTTTAGATAGATCAGAATACAGACCAATGTATATGCATCCCATTTATGAGATGCTGAATATAATTAATGAAACAAAGACAACTTTAATCTGTAAGAATGTAACAGAGTAGACAGTGCTCTTTTATTTCTGCAAATTCTTCAAAGAAGGAAGATTACTAAAATCACTGGAAGCCTAATGAAGGCTGAGAGTAGGCAAGTTCCTCTTAAATGTGTATCTATGGTAAATGACATCTTCCTGTCTCTTAATCATAGGAGGTACTGTCAACCATTGCTTTGCCTGAGTATTTTACACACCCAGCCCTTAGATATACCGTGCTTTGAATGACTTAATTTATGAATACTAATATTTGCAGCATGCAGAGGGAGCCTAACAGCAGACTGAAGCCCTCAAACAGTAATTCAATGACAACAAGAAAGATGGGTGAGGTCATTATGGATCACAAGTATCATAGCAATATGGTCATTCATTTTGAATTCATTTGAATCGTGGGTATTTGTGCTGGGGCAAATTTTTGTTAAGGGCAGCTCTTTCTCTCTTTACCCAGGCTATTCTGCCAACATACTTTTAATGAAAAGTCAGTAATTTGTATGCATATTGTCAATTTGATATAAATATTCTCTTCATCTGACCCATACATGTAGGTTGTAGAGAAACAGTTAGGAAATAAAGGTGAAATTGGTCTTTCAGGTTAATTGTACAACATCAAAAGCAAGTAGGCACAAATGAAGTGAGCAGACATTTCAAATTCTTTCCAACTTGCAAGTATTATTTTCTTACAGGGGGAAGGAATTTTTAATAGGATGCCTACAGTGGCTCCAAATCTAAAACATGCAGCTACTGAAAAAAATGGCAAGACACATGCAGCTGTAGGGCTGTTGGTGCTAATAGCAGGCATAGAAGATATTTTACTTACCTGGCACCTTTTGGATAACCCACAAGTGAAATGTGAGATATGTATTTGCTGTAAACTAGAACTAGAGTCACACCCTCTGTCGTGGAGTAGGAGCTCTTCCCACTCTGTCATGCACAGTAGCTTCTGTCTAGTGTTTTCAAGGAAAAAAAAAAAAAAAGCAGTTCATAACAATGCCCTCCCAGAAGAAGGTATCAATCAGATTATAGAATGGTAGGATTATTCAGGTTGGAAGGGGCCTCAGGTAGTCACTTTGCCCAACCTCCTGCTCAAAGCTTCAGCTTTTCCTGCTGCTGCTTACTCCTGGTGGTCTAGCCTCTCCTTGGTTACTACCCGTTTAATTGACTGGAGTGTTTGTGGAGCAGAATTAAGTCCTTTCTTCCTGTGTTTGGGTCCTACAAAGCAGTTTAAGCAGCTTTGACTGGGAGTCCCTCTTTTCTCTGCTCACATCTCCATCATCCATCACACTCTTGTGTAAGTGGCAGGCAGAATCTGGTGCTTGGGTGAATTGAATGAAATGCTGGATTGGGAGCAGTAGCAAATCCCACCATCCCACTGCAGTTATGAGCTTTTAGTAAATAAATGGAAACATTTCACATAATTAAATAACATCTTAGGAAACCAGAAAAAAAATACCCTAATTTAGAAAATCATTCAGAATGGCACAGAAAACATGCTGCTCAAGTGTATTTCATAGTGATTTTGCAGCAGAAGCACACATCTGAATATATTCATGAAAGACCACAATTATTCAGCATATGATCTTTCAATCCATTGTGGTTTTTTAATCATTATTTTTTTATTTATTTTTTTTCCTAGGGCATGTTGTTGCTGACATTGCTTTAATAGCTTTACCATATCCAAACTCCACCTGCCCGCCTTTGTCCCCCCTCAAAATTCCCATTTAACCAGGGTTCTCATTTTATCAATCACATTTTGTAATAGAAGTCAGTTTTGTGTCTCCCAAGTGGCTAAGCATTTCCATCCTTATATCAAGAATTAAGCATCTCCTGAGAAGGAAGAGAGGTCAAGTGCTGTAATAAACCAGATTCCATCAAGAATGTGAAAAAATGCTGCTCTGACCGAAGCTAAATGGAAGTATAGCTGATTTGAGATGTGATGTGAAAGTATAATGAATACACTGAAGCTATTGCTTGAGTTTATGTCCACTGTAGTTGATTCTTCCTCATTCTCTCTGACACTATTTACTCTGAACCGCACTGAAAACTCTTTATACATACATGATGTATTCTGAGAACCAGACCCACAGCCAGATTCAAGTGCCATAATTCCATAACATGTAGCTATGCCTTTGGACTCTGTCCCTTAAAACCATAATAAACCATTGGGAATGAAATCTGAATGAGGAATAAGCATAAAATAAGTATAAGCAGGCAGATACTGAATAAGAAAATAGTTTCCCTGACTTCTAGTTCAGAAGGAAAAGTGACTCCGAGAAATCTGTCAGTGTGTCCCTGTAGGTCAATAGGTGAAATGTTTGCCCTACTAATAGCACTGGAAAATCTCCTATTGATTTTGGAGGAAATGGTATTTTCTCCATACTTGATAGCATACCACAATCATTTTTTTTCCATTTTGTATATTAAATTACCAGAGGAATGAAATACAGAAGAACAAAAGGGCTTTAGTATTTAGCAGAAACAATGCTGTTTTTGTAGGCTTGCTGTAATATTTCTTTCTGGCACGAAATCTGGTAATTTTCTTTTTAATGAAAAACTTAAGAAACTGGCTCCCCAAATATTCTGAATATCCAACTAACTGACTGTAATGAAAGAAATTTGCTGATATTTATTCTGAGCAGAACATTTATTATTTGATTATTATTTTTTAATCTATTTTATCTTTTTATTTATAGTTTCTAATGGAATAATGTTGATAATCACTATTAACAACTATTCTTACAAAAATATTGCTTCATATGCAAACTGCAAGAGTTGTGGCTGAGGAGAAATCAGACCTGTATCACTAATACATTACAGGTAGTTGGGAAATATAGATGACATGGAACTCTGTAGATTAGTGAAGGTAAAATCAACATTAAATTTTGAAAATAATACATCAACATACATATGTATATAAAATAATACATATATAAATAATGAGGAGGAATTCCTTAAATTTTTCATAAAATCCTTGAAAACCTTAAATTCTTAATGTTTCTTATGTTTCTATGTCTGAAAATATGAACTACCCATCTGATATTATTCCTAAATTACTTTTCTTTAAGATTTCTATTTCTGTGTACTCTGAGAGGAAGCTTGCCTTTCCCCCCCCCCCCCCCCCCAGTTGTACAAATTAAAAATAAGAGAGGTATTATAAGTACCTGCAATCTTTACCTCTACTATATCATAGCACTACAAAATAAAGACAATACAGGACGTTATAACAATTGCCATCTATTTCATATTTTCAAAAATGGAGATTTGAGAAAGAATCTTGAGTGTTGCTATACAATAATGTGTTATCCTCTCAGAATAGTGGTGATCAATGTTCCAGGAGCTTTTGAAAGCACCCACCAACTTTGTGGCCTGTGCACTGTTCTACCTACCTACCTGCATTATTAAATAAAAACATATATATTTGGAAGTTTCCTTTTCTAGGAAACATTTCCTTGCATTACACACAGCTGATTTACATTCTATATCTCCACAAAAGGGAAAAATGGTCATCAGTATGTGGAACTGTACTGTGTGTTGGGTTCTCTGAATCAGGCCAGGTGAAGCTTCAGCTTGTTATTCCTGCTGATTATGGATATCAGTTTCTCAAAATGCTTCAACATTGCTGAAATAAATATTTTCTAGTGAAAAATATTCTCATTTCTTTTTCATATCTTGCAGCCAACAGAGTTTCATCACCATTACTTCTTGCTTTTATGCAAAAAAATACTGAATATTAGTTCTTAGTTTTCACTTTTCTTTCCCTGAAAATAGCAGAAAAAAATATCTCAGGAAAAGTATTTTCACCTTAAAGATTAATCAGCTGACATTGTTATTAGAAATGCCAAGATGGAGGCAATTTTATTTTCGTAGTCTTTCCAGTGAAGTGGATAAGGACCATTTTTTCCTTCCTTCCTTCCTTCCTTCCTTCCTTCCTTCCTTCCTTCCTTCCTTCCTTCCTTCCTTCCTTCCTTCCTTCCTTCCTTCCTTCCTTCCTTCCTTCCTTCCTTCCTTCCTTCCTTCCTTCCTTCCTCTCTTCCTCTCTTCCTCTCTTCCTCTCTTCCTCTCTTCCTCTCTTCCTCTCTTCCTCTCTTCCTTCCTCTCTTCCTCTCTTCCTCTCTTCCTCTCTTTCTCTCCTCTTTCTTTCCTTTTCTCTCTCTTTTTCTTTTTCTTTTTCTTTCTTTCTTTCTTTTTCTTTCTTTCTTTCTTTCTTTCTTTCTTTCTTTCTTTCTTTCTTTCTTTCTTTCTTTCTTTCTTTCTTTCTTTCTTTCTTTCTTTCTTTCTTTCTTTTTCCTTCCCTCCTTCCTTCCTTCCTTCCTTCCTTCCTTCCTTCCTTCCTTCCTTCTTTTTTCTTTTTTTCTTTTTTTTAACACCTCAAAATAGCAAAATTGTAATTGTAAAAGGTGCATTTTGAGATTTCTGGACAGAACAAAATGTGAAAAATTTAGTTACATAAATTTTCAGCTCTTCTCCACAGGCACTTTTTCACTTCCATAAATCATAGACTGCTGTCTACTTGGGAATATAAATGTGTTTTTAGTTCTAAGTGTGACTAAAAATAATCAGTCTAAATGAAATAGTTTGAGAAAATTAACTTTGTGAGATTTTATTTCAGGAAAATAGAACAAAATATGGGTGTCAAGTAGTATTATCCTGAATTGATTTTTTTTTTTTTTTTTGGAAAAAAAAACTTTTTCTCTATGTTTGTATTTTTTTTAAATCAAAGGTGGTATATGCCAGCAAACTTAATCTCTCAGCAAATGTTGATCTCTGTTGCTTTTCCCTCTATGGAAAGGTTTTTCATTGCAGAAAGAGATGATGTAGGAAAGTGATTTGCTGGAGGTCAACAAACCAGTGGTAGGATCGTAAGGACCATAATTTGAAATCCATGTTTCCTGTGCTGTGTATAAGTGCATGAGGAACAAGGATTTAGTATGCGATGAAGACATATGACAAAAATAGGGAGATCTCACAGTGGATCTGCCTTTTCAAAACTGCCATTAAACAGGAATAATTTCCTGTTTATATATATTGTTCATATATATATGAGGGAGATAGGTTTATATTTTCTTAGTTCCATGTTGCTCATGTGGATTCTGTTTTTTTAAATATTGGAAAAATTCTTGAAGTTAAGAGTCTACAAAACATAATGCTTGTATATGTTTGGGAGCCATATGGGAGCTTCTCACCACAGCTGTATGAACTGTGGTGTGAGGCTGGGGAGAAATGCAGCATGTATAGATCACAGGCACTCTCAGCATGCACATATGTAAATTGTGTGTGTGTGTGAGTGTCAGAGGGAAATGTGCCAGAGCTCCCAGCAAGTATGTGTGCATGCACTTCGGACACCAAAAAGTTTCTTTGTGTAAAAGACTTGCTGCAACATTATGATTTAGATGTTTGTTTTTGGACTGATTCCTGCTGTTATTCACTGGAAACGCAATCAATTTCTCAGAATTTTGTCTAGTCTTCCTTTAAATACCCAAGTGATGTAATGAAGATGTAAAGCAAATCTTAAATGAAGTTTTTGTGGCACTTAGAAGAAAAAATTCTGAAATCCCTTTTTATAGCTTTAAAACTAATCTCTCCATTGCAAACTCATGCAGGCATGATATCACCTTTTGGCTTAAAATCATTCCATCTTGCCAAAGAGTGTTGCTACTCCTCACCTTTTAAATACAATTTGATCTTCTCATGCAGCTCTAACAATAAGATTTATTTTTTTTTTTGATGGGTTGAAGGCAATCACAGAAAATAACAACTTGGCACAAGGGAATGTAAAATGACTGATAATTTTGCAGGAAAAAAATGTAAGTGTTTGGCTTCTGAGGCTGTAGGGCAGCAAATGTCCTTGCCTAAGGCATATAAACAAAACTGAGTTTCTAGAGGGTTTTTGTTTTGCTTCTCTATTTCTTAATCTTCCAAAGTCACTCTTATTGTTTTGGTATTTTGGGTTTTTTTTTGCTAATAATTTTACCCTCATGAAAGGATATCATTGTCATCACGGATTTTCATGTGGCAGCCTTCCTTCCAAATATTTGTTCAAGGGGTGCAAAAATCCCTTCCAGACCTCTTCCTTGTTTGACTAATGCTTCTCTACATAGCTGAGAAGAACCCAGGAGCTACACCAAATGGTGGATCCTTTACTATATCCCCAACTAATTTAAACCTAACTCAGTTGCATCGTTACATGACACCGCAGCTTACAACTTGTATAGATACAAGTCCTTAGTCCTTGATATGTCACTGTTAGTAAGATCATCTCTTTTAAGGTAAAAGAAGCAATAAAAGGCATCATAAATTATTTAAGGTAATATATGTGTCATGAGGGAATCTATGTCACTTAACAACTGCTACTGACATTATATTTAATGCTTATAGTATTTTAGCACTGTGGCTGGTACTTGTCAATTAAGTCCTGCTCCAAAAGTAAGTACCCCTGCACAATTAGGTTTCAGATATGAAACACATCATGGCAGTGAAGAAAACAGTTTAGGTCCCCATACCATCACTGCCCTAGAACACATAAGGCCATGATAAGCTCTGAAAAACACATTTGAGTTTTGGAGAAAAGTGTGTTATAATGGAGTACTTGCCGATATGTGATAAACTGACATGGTCTTTAGAATTTATATTCCGAGCAAAGATATAAAATCCAGTACATAAACAGAAAAGAAAAAAAAAATCTGTTTTTTCTATGTGAGTCTCTCACTTGTTTATCAGCAGATATTTACAAGTGAAGGGCATAATTTTTTCCTGATTGTATTGATCATTCAAATTATATACTTAAACCCACTTCTTTGGATATCTTAGTTTCAAGAAATATCACTTTAAAAGTATAAATCAATTCAAAATTTGCCTCTGCAATCTGGAGCCCAGGATGGAATATATAATGTTCCAACTTTCAGCCTGCATGACTATTAGCATTAATTGCTTCCTGAGAATACTGCAAACAAGGCATATTAAGATTTCTTTTCTCCTTGGTAGAACTCTAACACTATCATTATGGAAAGTTGATATAAATTTTGTTGCTCTATGGGCAGAATTTTAAAATATTAGAATTTCAGCAAGTGTATTGCAGGCTGTGTTCAGACTGCTAAGTATCATTAATATTCCCTGCATGTAGAAATATTTTTCCTCATTCTTTTCCCTGGTACTATAATGCTAAAGAACAATCAGTAAGATAAAAGTTGTCATACAGCCCTTCCACACACAAAAGATGTTAACTGTAAAGATTGTGAGAAAATGCTTAAATTTTCATCTAGAATTGTTACATAAAAGGCAATCAAAATATTATCACCCAAGTGAAATATCTCTTGTGTTACACTATATAGATGGTCCTGAGAAGACAGAAAGAAATTTTCATTGTTTTTTGGGGAAAAAAAAAAAAAAAAAAAAAAAAAAAACTCTATTGTAATGCCATAGCATTTTATATAGATCAATTTCTGTGATTGAATATGGAATAAAAGATTCATACAAGATTCAGTCCAAGCACTCTACTGTATAATTTAAAAAACAAAACCAATGAAAATGCTTAGCAGTGTAAGTTTATCTGTGCTCAAAAATCACCTTGTTAAGGTGGAGCCTCCAAGCACCTCCAGACTACTAATCTAGTCCTGAAAAAACAATGTGACATCACTGCCCAAAACCTCACCCTCCCCTGCTAGTTCTGCCTCCAAATAATGGGATTTTCAGCAGGTTTTAAAAGTCAACACATTTTATAAGAAGGACTGGAGTGAATTCCAGAGTTGAAATTCTTCCCACAGAAAGACTTGCCAGGATCCAGTCTATATGCCAAGAAAACTAGAGTGAGATATCCTCTGCTGCTGCATTTTCACAAGCAGATAGCTGTGGTCTCACTGGCATGCAGCTTCCAAGCCATTGACATTTTTACATTTTTCAGAAACATCACACTGCACTCTGCCCACTGTTGGACAGCCAGCCAGTGCACACTAAGGAGCGCTCTGCTCTTAATGTGTGGGTCACAGTTTTCTAAATTACCTTGTTTCTAAGCTGATATGAAAAACAACTTTCTGAGGTGTAGTAGTAACAAAAATATTATCTATCATATTTTCTGTAAAAAGCATAACACCTGAGAAAAATAGTTATTCTTCTCTTTGGATGATCAAGCACAGTTTACTAGCATCTGAAGCTTTCTTTCTCTCTTGCTCCCTCCACATTAGCACCTCACTTGGCATACTGAGACACAAAATCTTTGAGATACACTAGTTGTTCTCCCAGATCTACCAATATCCCTTCTATTTAATCAGTGTCAGTATTTAGCTTACTGCACTCCACAGCCGTTTCTTGGTCTGAGTGATGATAGTGAAGCAAGGGAATATTATTAGCAGTCTGTGAACGCTCTTCTGCTGCTTTCTTTTCCCTTACCCATACCCATCCTTCCACATACCCATCCCTCTGGGAGATCAGAGAGACTTTGGTGGCCAAATACAGAGAATCCCTTTAGCAGACAAATAACTTCTTTTTTCCCTTCTGGACTCTCAGCAATAATGACTGCAAGTATAGACGTTCCTGGGTATTCATATTCAAGTGCACTGTGTAGGGTCTAAAGTTCAATGCTGATGATAAAAATGGTCATTAATAGTATTACTGTAATCATTATAATGTTAGATTTTTACAAATTCATCTGTGCCTTTAATAAATTTAAAGGAAAAATTACAGACACGTTCATATACATGAGTGGTTTAAGAATAAATCTTCTGAATATTTGATTTCTTGTTTTATTAAATGAAAAGTCCAGGCTAATTAAAGAAACTCATAAGAATTTCTGCTTCTCCTTAAAAAGAGTTCAAGACAAATAACTACTTCTTGTCCCTAAATCTTTACTTATCATCTCCATATCCAAACTAATCCTCTGCAATAATGATTATATTGTTTTTCTATACAGTATGCATTTGGGAAAGACTGAAAATATTAGTAGCTATGATTGGATCATTGTTTTGCAGGTTTGGCAGAAGTTATAATTATGTATTGCTGTATTTCCACTCTAGATGGTACTCTTAAGAAAGTTAACAAATTAATAAATTGCATCCCCAAAAGCCAAGGGAAGCATGGGAAGAACCATTCCAGGATTAAGGAGCTGTAAAGGGTAACACAAAATGTTGCCATTTCCCCAAATCCATCCTTTCTTTCTCCATTGGCTGTTTCTTGTGAAAGCTAAGTGTTTGAATACCAACCTGTTACGTATTGAACACTGCAAGAGCAATTTAAACAATTAATTTCAATATTTCATTAGGAATGGATGGGTCCATCAGCAGCTAGGAAGGTGTTTGCTTTCTATGCCTGCACTCTCAGGGTTTATGTTGCAGTTCTGGCCGCTGTATTAGGGGATATACAGTATTGCTGAATGCTGAGGAGGCAGAATAATCCTTGGTGGTGCTTCAGAAAAATATTCCTTAACTCTGAGAAACACTTTCAAACTTTTATTAATTTTCTTAATATTCACAAAGATCTACTGTGGCATGTCTCTGAAGGTGTTTTAATCCATCCCTCTAAAGTGTGAGAACCACATTTTGTCATGTTAAAGCTCTTCGCTAGGTTAACGGTACACATTGATTGTCATTTTATTTAGGTACCTATCTTTTCATTCTATCAGTCTAAATTTTATACAGAATGGATTGAGGTGGATTGAACACATTGCATGTGCTCTGTTTCAGTGAGAATGAATATTTCTAATAATCCGTAATATTTTGTCATGCATTCCCCATGGAGTATGCTCATATTTTCCAAGAATTTCTATAGTATCCAAATGTGTTTTGTATTCTGAGACGTGTCTAATAACATTAGTTAGCATTAACAAGTCAGAAGTAACATTTTCCATTTTTATATGAGAACATAAACAGCATTCTTTGAAAAATAAGCATTGTTTTTGTATTCTGTCACATTATCCTGTCCCACTGATTTGCATGTCCACTCAGAGCTGCACACTGAGATGCAGTGGCAGGGCAGGACAGCCCTCTTTGGATTAGTGAGGCATAAATGGTCCAGGAATAATGCAATCAGGAACCAGCTGTGAACAGAATCATCTGGAAGTTAAGTCGCAGCTATAATTAGACTAGCAAAGGTGAACGTATAAGAAAACAAGGAGTAAATAAGGGAATGGTCTTTCCTATAGTCAAATATGGGAAAAAGAGGACCACCTGATTTTTTTTTTAGAGTTGTTAGATCCCTGCCTGTAAATAGATTCACTCAAACTGATAGATGTGGTTTCAGAACAGGCTGTTATCAACACAGTTTTGAAAAGGCTTTAGCTAGTAGTATTTTGACACTGTTTTGACAGAGGGAGTTGGAATGGGTCCTCTCTAGCTTAGGGAGTGATTGAAATGTTTCCCCTGAAGAGCAGTGTATACCTCAAGCCACTTCAGAAGTAAGCAATTCTGAATATAAAATATTCTTTATTAGACAGAAGACAGTGGAAAATCCATCTGAGCCTGGTGCTTTTCTCGTTTTAACTTTTGTGACTGTTATTTTATGTTTTCTGCTTTCCAAGGGCTACTTTTATAGGAAATAACAGATAGAGAAATACCTATAGATATATAGAGAAATAATAAAATTGCAAACATCTACACTGATTCCACTGAGTGTTACATAAAACTTGTGAAGTCAGTCAGAGATTGTCAAATGTGGTGTTATTTCTGTCCAAAATAGCAACCATTTTTGTTTAGCAGTTTTTTGGATAAGCACATAAAACAGCAACTTGTCCTGACACACTCAGCCCAAAGGTGTTTTGAAAAAAATAGGGCAAATTTTATGTCTGCTTTTGTAACTTGTTAATTTCAGGTGTGCATTAAGGTCCATAGTTCCTACAAGGAAAAGACCAATGTATATCATAATCAAAAGCTCTGATTCCTACTATGCCAGCGTTTTACCACTCGTGTAAGAAAAACATGCAAAAGGACATCAACTAAGAAAGGCATTGCTTGCCATCAAAATATTAAAGAAGGGTCTTTGAAAGCACTCTTAAAAATAAAATAAAGAAAGAAATAAAACCTGTGAAATTGCAGGGCATGTGCTACAAGTGCAGAGACTGGGATTACGTCAGGTTGCAAAGTGGGAACAAACAGGGTATGTTTAAATGGCCAAACCTCACTGCAGCATAAGATCTTTGAAAGTAAATTGCTCTTCTGAAAGTCATCCTTGTTTTCAGTTAGTTCCTGACAAACTATAAAGTAATTTGGGTAACTGTGGATAGACTGCATTGCAGGAAAGGCAGTGATCCTGAGCTGCAGAGCTATACAACCTTCAAACAGAAGGTAGGCTCAGACCTGCCATAGCAGACTGCCTTACAGGTTTGTGCCATGGGAAGAGGCACTGGCTTTTCTGCGATGGAAATTGAGTACTACAGCTACACCACCATAATGGCAGAAACACCATGTGACATCCAGATTCGCAAAAAAGGTGCAAGTAAATCAGATCATCCAAGATTACTGAAAAACAGGAGCTAGCCTAAGTGAACTGGACTCACATACTGAACTAACTTCATATCTGGAAGCACTTTTTTAAAGATTTGTTCATTTGAACGATTTTTAGATTTACCAGTCCCCCCTCCTTAGCATGACAAAGTTCTGTGCTGTAACTTAACCCCAGGTCCTTTGTAACATGGATCTCCCTCACGCCTAACTCCTGGCCACTTCAGCAGTCAAAATGCTGATCAATTTTCCTCTCCCACTTCATTGGATTATTTAGACTCTTTCCATTCGAGAAGGCATACTGAATTATTGGGTATCATTATCGCTAACAAAGAAACAGGCCACCTGCAGTTACTTAACACTGAGATGAAAAGACAGCATAATTCAAGGCAGGTTTTTGACAAGCGATCTGAGCGGGTTCCTGGATCAATGAAATGGAAGGGACAGTTTCTCGAGCCCCACTGGAGAGCAGTGCCACACTGGCTGGCTCAGCTACACCAGTGTAAGGACGTACTCAGCAAATCCTACACTGCCCAGCAAATTGTTCACTGCCCAGAGCAACGACTGGATCATCTTCTATTTCCACACTGCTCCCTGACCTTGCCCAACAATGGGTTTTGACAGTTTCATGCATTCATGAATTTGATCCTTGCTCTTCCCAATTTCAGAGCTACTGGAATGTTTCTCTACTTGTGAAGTACCTGGGAGAAACATTACTGAGATAAGAGAAAGAAAAGAAAATTTGAACACTACTTATGCTGAAGGAAAAAAAAAAAAAAAAAGAAAAAAAAAAAGTGTGTTAACAAAAGGAGACAACTGACAAGCTGTAGCTTTTAGACTGCTTCAGATATGCAAGCAAGTCACATTCAGCTTTCAGCCCCAGCATCTTGTAACATACTCAAAACTGAGCTTAAATAGAAAAAGAAGGCAAAAACAACTCTTTACAAAAATAAAAAATATCTCACAATATAACTCACAATATAAAATGTAAATACTAATCCCAGAGTAAGGGTGCATAATCATGAGCAACGAACACTGTCACTGGTCAGTCCTTTGATGCAACCAGCCTGGTCAGCAGCAAGCTACTTCACTACACATGCCGAAGTTGTAGATGAAGCAGCAATATGTCACACTACATAACAAACCCATCAACACAGAGGGCTTGGAGGAAATCTGTATCGTGTTGCACACAAAAAGTGGGAGAACTTGAGGTCCATTCCACTCCAAAGATACAGATAGAGAACACGATCAGGTGAAAATAGTTCCAGTAAATACGCTGCAAGCTCACCAGCAGAGTGCCTCTGACACTTCTTACTAGGGGACAAGAGCAACATCTTCAAAAATTTGGAAATCTTTCAAACAGCATTGAAAAGAAACAAGCCACTGCAGCAGTATCAGAGCTGGCCATTTTAGAGCTTAATCCAAACAATATTCATTCAGAACAGGAAAGAGCTAAGTCTATTAGGAGACTGCTAGTGATTTATTTGCCTTTTTTATGGAGTCATGCAGTGGGTAAAGGTGGCTAATCTTGTTGGGCTCCATTAAGGAAGTCTCTTCAGGCTTCAGAAAGCTATGCATACCCACCTGGGCTTCACAACCAACATGACTGGAAATTTCATGTAGTGTTCACAGTCTATTTGCATGGGCGTGGAAGCAGATTTGCATTAATAATACCTGTATGAAGGGCCTAAAAAATCCTGGTCACATCATTAGACATGCTCCCTGGACATTTTTTCTGCATCAGAAAAGTCTCCTGACTACCTCCTTTATTTTTGTCGCATCCACAATGCTTTTAATAATAGCTTTATAGTACACCAGAAGTCCACAGAGGAAGACATTTTTTAATTGATTCTTTTTCTTTCTGCTAGAAGACTTTTAAATATGTCTAACAGTATCTGACTTCCATGGAGAGATGCTACTCTTACACCTTTGAGGTATAAGATGCAGAAAAGCCACTATAGGAAGATCATAGACAGGATTTGCCTAGGAGAGGATGTGAAGTCTGGATTCATTTTGTCACCTATAAAGGAGACTTAGAACACTAAATCTGTACTTCTCACAATCCAGGATTTCCCCTGGAAATGTTTTATATATCCAAACAATCACACAACCAAACTAGTTAAGTAGAAGCTATGGAGCTGCAGAACAGCCGTTCCCATCTCAAGGTCCTTTCAGGTTTGTGGGAAAGGCTTGTTTTGTGAGAGTAATGTGTTTTTTTTTCTGAGTTTGCTTTTCTTTTTCCAGCCCAGAGAGAGATGGTTTTAAATTGTGAAAACACACAGTGAGGTTGTCAAGGGGAGGATGGCTGCACGCCAACAAGTACATCTCCACCTCTGAAAGATAAAAGCGGGCTCTTTCCGCAGCTGAGTTGCTCTAACAGGTACGCTCACTTAAAAGCAAGAGCTGCTTTCTGCTCACGGCACCACGTCAGACACGGCTGGGGCTCCGGGTGCCCCCTCGGCACGGGTGTTGGTGCCCATGCCAACAGCAGCTCTGCTCCAGGGCAGCGGCATGGCCTGGGCCAGGCTGGGGGCTGCTGGTCTGGGCCCTTCCTGGGAGTCCCCCAGCATCAGTACTCAGCGCCACTGACTTGTCAGTGAAATCCAGATATCCCAGCAGTTTTGGAGATCTGGTAACGTGTGTGCAGCCTCACAGGAACACAGTTCCCCTAAAGTCTGGATAAAAGAAAAAACGCCTTTGGCAGCATTCAAGCAATGCATTCATGAAGTCCTTTGGAAAGGGAATTCCAGTATAATTCAGTATGATTGTAAATACTCTAAAATGTGTAAGCCTAAATGGCAAAGGGAATTGTATACTGTAGTTTGTGATAAATATTCTGGCAATGTACTGTTTTGAGCTGCCCCACTTACCCAATGCTCAGTGGAGTTAAGTAGTTAAATTTATGTGCATGGTACTGAAACTGTAAAGCTGAGTGTCAACCTCAGACCTGTTTTTTCCTAAAGCATAATAAAAATACCAGTGGAAAAATTCTCCCAAACCTCAGTCTGGTAAAAGGACTGCAAGTCAAGCAGAAAATTTAAAACACCTCTGGTTTTCCTGACCAGGCTGTCACAGCCCAATCTGCTGTGACAGCACAGGAGGCACAGCCTGAAAGCACGTTGGGGAAGGGGTCACGGCCTAGACCCCTCTCTTTTTGACAGAGGTGAAAGTCTAGGTGCAGAGTGCCTGCCTGCACGTGCTAACAAGGTGGCTGTTCCATGAGCCATCAAAAATAGAGGTGGGACATGAGGGCTTTCTGCCTCCTGGGAGGTCCCAAGTTTGCCACCATCCTTCTTTCTGGGCTGGAAGTTCTCTTAATTTCCCATTCAAGCTCTAGCTGTGAATGTACTTGCTTGTCCTTAGTGTGAAAAAGACAGTACTAACTATAATGTACAGCTCTCCCTAAATTCTCTTTTGAGGGTTTCCAAAGCCATGGCATAGCAGTGGCTGACCTTTGCTCCTTCAGCCAAGGTGCATGAATTCATTGTGTGACCCCCTAGCAAGGGCCGGCCTGCAAAGCATGGTCCTTCTGACCACGTCACATCAGAGGGGGGTCTCGAACCCCCCTCTGAACCAAAATGCCTCCCTAACTGCTGACCTAAACAGAGGGAAGAGCTACACCTGAGTGGGTAGGACTGGCAGGCCATCTCAGGTGTTAGCGGTCTCTTGGAATGAGACAGGGTAAAGGAAACCGGCTGGGGCTGGGGACAGTTTTTTGTTTGCAGGCAGCTAGCTTGTGCTCTCTTTCTTCAGCAAGTTAGCACTATGGGGAGAAAGTGTTATATACAAAGCTGGGAAGAGTCCCTCATCGTGCCAGGTACCCCAGGGAGAGGCTGTGAGGGTGAGTTACTATTTATGGCACAACCCTGCTTTTCCTGTGATGTGGATGAGATAAGAGAGTACCTCATTCCTGAGGCAGAGGCCTAACGAGATGAGAGACTGGAGAATGCAGAACTGAGTTGTTCTGGCTCTTTTGTGTTGTTTGTTTGTTTGAATTTGTGAGGTTAAGGACAGGGTGGAGTTACTGGTGAGTATGCCTTCTAAAATATTTTAGGATGGCCTTTCTTATGGGTGTGCTGATTTCTCTGTCTCTGAGTGTGTATGGATAAGTTTTCTGACTACACCTGAAAGAACTCTGAAGGTTCTCTGCAAAATAACCAAATAAATGGCTATGTTGTGCATCGTAAAGTATACCTTGAGCACTGATAACTATCTGTATGTAGGGCTAGTCCCTTTTATTTTTTTAATATGTGTGTATATATATATATATTTATATTATACGTGCGCATGTATAAAACCTGTTTGTCTGGCAACTGTCCTGAGTTTCTGCCTTTTTCTGAGGGACTTCCTGGAGCATCGAGTTATTCTAAACAATTGCAGTATAACACCAGCAGACCTTAGTTTTCTAGGAAAACCAGTGCTGCAAAGAAAGGAAGCTGTTTACTGATTGCTGTAAGACTTCATATGAAGTATGGGGAAAGGGAGATACTTGCATTATTTAAGCAAAGCTAGCTGTAATAGAGCCTCATGAGTGTGTTTGTGTGGGTAGGCCCTAGGGATGCCTCTAGCCTCCAGCTAGGAGCCTAAGAGATATCAACACATAAGAATGGAGTGCATGTTTTCCTTTCCCCCCTGTCTCACTTTCTTCAATTGTTGTTCATTTGTTTTTGTTTTTTAATAGTAAATGACTTCTTAGTTCTGCTTTCACTGTAGTCTGCTCTTTGCTTTTACTTCTTCAACTGGGTCAGGTGCAATGCCTCTTTTCCCCCTTTAAAAAAAAATAAAAAATAAAAAATAGCATGGAGTACTTTCAGTACTTCAAATTATTAGCAAATGTGTTTGTTCTTGTTTGACTACAGTAGTCCCAGTCTGCTTTTATTTTGCATTCTTAGCTCAAATGTGGGATGCGAAGTGTTTAATAGGTGTATTCTTTCCTAACGCAAAACTGAATTTTTTCCTGAAAAAGCATCTTAAAAGCAAAGAACATACTTTTTTTTTTTTTTTTCCTGTTTGACAAGCTAATTGAGGAGTTGAGTCAATGTGTATTAAGATCTACTGATTCAAATGGGCACAAGGTTTTTGTGGAGGTACACTTAACTCCTTTTTCACTGTCTCAGGAATTAAACAGGGGTGAGTAAAATTTCAAATGTAAATTGTTTTAATATTTCATTGTCTCTTTTTTTTTTCCCCATATCTGGAGTAAAAAGTTTATAGGCAATCCACTGAAAAAGATTCTCCAGAGCTTAAAGCTCAGGATATTATATTTATGGTTTTGAATTCTTGATTGAAATGCATGAATACTTTGTTTTTACTTTGTTATTTATGTTCAGCTTTAAAAAAAAAAAAAAAAAAAAAAAAAAAAAAAAAGCCTGTGTTAAGTCTTTCAACATAGGTTTGTTTTTGTTTTTTGCAACTCTTTGAATTCCTGAATTTGAATGTAAGGTTTCTGGTGAACTGCAGCCAGACTGGGAAAGGGATGCTCTGAATAGGAGAGAAATGTTTTACACTATCAGAACCCAAATACTTAAACTTTGAGGTCGTCACATATGCTGTTGTACAATGTGTAACAAATGCACCATAATCAGCAAGAAAAACTAAACAGCTCAATATACCAGGGTGGCAGAGGTAACTGTAGCTGTACTGGGAGGGGGGTGGGAGAACAGAGCCGACTTGTGTTCAATTAGCAATGGAGGCTGATGCATCAGGAGTGCAAAGTACATTCTGAAAGACAAATTTTCTCTTATTCCTTCTTACTACCCCTTTTCCTTTGTTTTCCCTGCTAAGTCTCCACAGCTACATTCCAGAGTATCTGTGCATACTTGAAAATATTAGAAAAGTGAGGAAAAGTCTGTACTGATAAACACCTCCACTGACATTAAAGGGATGACATACCTCTTGTCTCCCCTGCTTTAAGTTTAAATAAAAATGCACAAACTGAAAAAACATATCTACTGCTTAAAGAAGTGTTAGTACTTATGCCAGAGGGAGAAGGCAGATACTACCTAAAGAAAAAAAAAATCTAACTGAAGGTAGATCTCTTCTGATCTCACACACCTGATGCTGGTTCTGACCTACCAGGCCAAGCCTTGACCCTGAGTCCTCCACCTCCGAGCTGCATCCTTCACCAAAGGCGGGTCTCATCTTGTGCTGCCTTCATACAGCCTTTATTTAAGCCCTTTGTATAAGGAAAGCAAAGCCTCTGGGATCCTTCAGCAAATCCTTTAGTCCTGCTGCAGTCACTCCCCAAGTTAAAGCTAAGCCTTTAGGGCTGTCCTGTTGTACAGAGGTCACAGGAGTTATGGATTTCCAACAGGAAGGGCAGCCCCTCCTTCAGACTGAAAATGGTGCAGTGAACAATCATGTTTTTCACTTTGCATTTGATTATTATTTCTCAATGCTAGGAATGTGGGTGGTACTTTCACAGCAACAATCTCAAGAAAAGTAAATATGTATGTCAAATGCAATACATTTAAGCCATTAGGCTTTTTGCCTCGCACTCCCCTCCCACCAACCCCCTGCCCCAATACAAACTATCAGGAGAGGAAAAAAAAGATTAGGATAAGAGGAGACACCCCCCCAATAGTTTGGGGGAGTTATTAAATATATACTTAGCTAACTGTTCTGACAACAATTCTGTTTTGAGAGTCTCAAAGCATGATTATGTTTTTATTTAGGTTTTACCTTAACAGAAATTCTTGGTGTCAAGTATACCTGCATACTATTTTAGGTAATGCCATTAGATATAGCAGTGACAAGTTAGCAAGCATGTAATATCCTAAGGCAAATAGATTTGTATGTTCTTTTTCAGACTGGATGATTGTCGCACTCTCTAAAGACATTTTAGATCAGTAAGAATGTCTCCTCAGGGAATCATAGTGATAACTACTTTTGACAAGTAGTAATAACAGAAGTTTAGTCCAACCATGAAATGAAAGACTCATGCTGAAGCCAGGATTACTGGTAGTGGACTGCAGGGGCACTGTAATTGCACACCACTCGGTTTAGTGATGGCACATCTGCCTTCACTCTGTCTGTACTTGTGAATTTAGAATTACCTGTCTCATAGTATCAAGCAAAACGCATAATATTAATTTGAGGAGATCAATCGTAAGAAGCACAGTTTTAACTGATGAGTAGGTAAAATTAATCCCTTCCACAGAAAGCCATTGTATTTTATGTTACAACTTGAAATACAGGGAACATTCCCAAATTCTCCGTGTGACTGATTGACATCACTCCTATCTGATTATAAACAACTTAGAGGATCTTTCAGTAGCTCAATTAGGTGGCAAGATTCCCCCCAGCAGGTGTATCATTGTATCACGGTACTTCAGAGTTACCCTTTGCAATGATGACTCTCCCTCAGCTCTTCGTTGTTGTTGCTACTTTACTGAGCCATCAAAGGCTATCGTTATTACACATTGACACCGAGCTACAGAATGGTTGATAAATCTATATTCAAGTTGCGTTTAAGATCGATATTATAGCAGTTACCATGCCAAATCAATATTAACCAAGTTGCTAGCTCCCAGTGCCTGATGTGCTGTAATTATTCCTCTTTTCACATAGAATACAGGAACCTAATCCAATGCTCGCTGAAGTCAAGAGAGACTCTCATTGATCTCAGGCTTTGGATCAACCCTTGCTTGCTTTTATTTACTCATATTTGTCATAGGATTGTACAGAAAATTACACACAACAGAAGGCCTGTTTATTCGGTCCCTACATCATGTTGTAACGTATGTACTATGAGCTTCTGCTGTTATTAAAGCTGGCACAAAGATGCTAACTTGCTACTGTTGGAGTTTTTGGACTATTTTGGTAGTGTTATACAGACAGTGACTGCTTAATACAGATTTTAAAGAAATAGCTTCAAAAATAATCCATAAATTCTGATGATACAGCACTTTAGGAACAACACATTTGAGACAGATCAAGTAAGACTAATTATCAAAACAGACTTGTGTAATCATTTATGCTTCCATGTTTTAATTGAACAGTAGGATATTTCTTTCAAAAAGTGTGTTAATTGGGGTCTGCTCATGGGAAGGGCTGACTAATTGAACTGGCATGAGCCTGATAGCAGGTTTTGTCATTAAAATGTTAACTTTTAATATCAGTGTTACATTGCAAATATTGTCTTTCTTTCAGTTGAACTAGTCTATCTGGCACATGCTAGCTCAATTAGTAGCTTGCTTTCATGAGCAGACCCCAATTAACACACACTTTTCTTAAAGAAATACTCCACAATTTAAATTACTTCTAATGTAAATGTGCTAATTATACTGGTTTTGGTTGATAGTTGTTCCTAATTTTTGTGATGATTAAATATGCTTTAATGGAAAATAACACTTGCTGATTAATTAGTCAAGTCATACTCCATTTTCGTAGATCTTCAAATGTGGAAGACAGAGAAACTAAGCTAGGACTATAACTGGGGGGGAAGACATTATTTATAAACAATTTCCCTACACAATAGGCTGCTATCGGGTCTCCCCTGTGGTGTACTAAACTTTTTTTTATGACTTGTTTCTGTATATATGGCCTAACTCTGTGTCGTGGTTTAACCCAGCTGGCAGCTAAGCACCACACAGCCGTTTGCTCACCCTCCCCCCTCCCTCTCTGGTGTGGGGGAGAGAAATGGGAAAATGAAGCCTGTGAGTTGAGATAAAGACAGTTTATTAAGACAGGAAAATAATAATAACAATAGTGATGATAATAGTACTACTTCTAATAATGTGCACAAACAAGTGATGCACTATGCAATTGCTCACCACCTGCTGACCGATGCCCAGCCTAACCCCGAGCAGTCCAGCCCTCCCTCCCCCTATATATTGTTTAGCATGACGTCAGATGCTATGGAATACCCCTTTGGCCAGTTTGGGTCACCTGTCCTGGGTCTGTCCCCTCCCAGCTCTTACTTCACCCCCAGCCTGCCTGTTGGCAGGACAGAGCAAGAAGCTGAGGTGTCCTTGGCTTGGTGTAAGCACTGCTCTGCAACAATTAAAACATCGGGGTGTTATCAGCACTCTTCTCATCCTAAGCCAAAACATAGCATTCTACCAGCTACTAGGAAGAAAATTAACTCTGTCCTAACTGAAACCAGGACACTCTGACCTTTGAAGCAGAACCAAGTGAGGTAGCAACTAATTGGGACACCTCGGCTGTAAGATAGGTGAGCTCATTATCTTCTGTGAGTGAAAATACCTAAAAAGGCATCCTTGGCATAATGCAGATATGATGATGAAGGTCTAATCCAGAATGTCAGGATAAAAACAGGGAAAGCAATGAGCTGGAACAGACAAAAGCATCTAAGCTCAGCCCTCCTGCTCATGAAGGAGTCTGCTCTCAGGTAACTATTTAGGGGGCTAAAGCAACGGCTGCAAGCTCTCTAAATGTGTATTTAAGAAATATATGAAGAACCTGATCAATCTGTAGCATAGGCTCTTTGCTGTCATTGACTTCCCATGTGACTTGAAGTAAACCATGCTGAAAGTTTTTATGTCTGAGTAGTTTTGCTGCTGTGTGACAGGGTTCTTGTTTTAGCATAAAGAAATGTTTCAGATTTAAAAAGGTTTTGGTACTATAATTCATATAAAATATATGAAAGCTTTTTTACAATTTGCATTTATGTTTCAAAGGGATCATTAAGCATCATACCTATATGATGAGTCATTAAATCTTCCTACTTCTCTGTGACTCACCTTTAAAGCATAATTTGTGGCTAGCCAGAGCATTCCTTCCCAAAAAGGCATCCATGCTTCAGGAGATGCAATCTAACATTTTGCTTTGGAGCATGTTTCAATGATTAATCACTCTCATTGTCACAAAACTGTCTAATTATCCACCTGGACTTTGTATGGCTTCAGTTATAGATTTCTGAATCTATCTAATCTTGGTGGTGGTGGTAGGGATACTTTGCTCTTCATCACTGGTTATTTCTTCTCATTTTAAGAGCTGATACATTCTCAGCGTTCCTATAAAAATGTATTTAGTGTTCTAGCGTCTCTCAGCAGAGATAGGAGGAACACCTGTCCCTAGGATAGGAAGGATAAACACTGTCATGTTGAGAGTCCCTTCTGTTGTAACTCTACATCCTCAATCACTGAAATGTTTGTCTTTGAAGTGTATGTATCCAGTGAAACAATGGTTTTGTGTTGTCAACCCCATTCTAAAAACAGCATTCTCCAGAGCTCCTGTACATCTGATATTTGGAATTCTCTTAGATGTTATGTGAACAAGATATTTAAATACATATACATTATTACCTATATTGAAGCTGACTTGCATAAACTATAAGCTTTGTCAAAACTCATCTGAAAGAAGATGGGAAATTTTGGTGAGAGCAAATGTAATCAGGTTATAGCTGAGTGGTTCTGTTTTTCTTAACCCTCCTCTATGTAACGGCTGTGAAAAACAAGAGAATGCTTTTTTGAAGTGAAGCATCTGTTATGAACAGGCACGTGTGCCATGTAGTACAACATCTGAGAGGAAGCTGTACTTTAGAAATAATGCAATCCTCCGGAGACTTGTCCAGCAAAAGTATCACTCAAGGTCACTGCGATTCCACATGCACAGTGGTACACACAGGCTGGGAGCTGCTTCAGAGGAAAAGATGTGGGGTCACGTGAGAGCAATGTTGCTTCTAAAAAGCAGAATAACCTTTTTTTTTTTTTTTTTTAATTTAGCTCATGGTAAATATACATAACAGTAGTGGAGAAATGAAAAGCCAGATGAACAAAACAATTCCTTCCCAAACTAACAACTCACTTCTGGAAATAAACAGAAATAGCTTTGTCATACAGCATGAATCCTGAAACTATACAGTGCATTCAAAGAATATGATCTGTGGTTTTCCATATCTGTATGTACTCAGATGTGTTGTTAACCGACAGCACGCAGGTAATGGAGAGTCAAATGGAGGACCTCCAGAGATGTGCGCACATATCCGAGTTAAAACTATTATCCTTTAAATGGTGATAGTGATAATGTACTTGCGGCACTGCATTGATGCTAAGGCAAAGAACAAAACACAGCCTACTATCACAGATCCTGTGGGGTTCAGCTCAGGTGAACCTGTAAAATAAGTAGTATTTTAGCTAAAGAGGAGAAACATGAATTCAGCATGGTGTTGAGGCCTATTTTGAAGAAAAGTACTTCTAATTTCTCCAAGTACTTAAGCATTTCCTTAGCTGTGCTCTCAACCTGTGGTTTGGGAGGGGTCTGCTGCTGTGTTTTCTCAGCCAGTGTCCAATGTGTGTGGGGGCTGTAGTGCTTATACTTCTTGTGAAGAAGAGGTTACTGCTCCCAGCAAAGTGATAACCCAAAGCCACTTGCAGAGCATTTGGGACACGCTGAGAGGAGTACTGTGCACTGTCACCCGAGTTTCTCAGATGCACTTCTTTCTTTCCCCCCATGTGCTTTCTGCTGCCTATTAATAGTAGAAATAGTATCACACTTAAAGAAATAACAAAATGACAACTTATGGCCAGCCTGCCTTTTCTCTAGGAGGATTTTTTAGCTTTGCAAATGTGCATATTATTTAGTGTCTTAAGATGGAGTTCATTATTCAACTGGAAGAAAAAATGCTGTCAATGGAAGATCACCCTAAAACCAACAAGCAGGACTTGAATTCAGTCAGAAATTTGAGTAGTTTGTAATATGATGGTGTGCATTGGCAAGAAGCTGTATTGTTACATTACTGAAGGTGAATTTGTGACTGGAAATACCCCTCAGATGCAATTTCCTACTCAGCAGTAGATTTTTAACAAGGACACGGCTTAGGTGAGTGATGAGGTCTTTTCCCAACTCTATAACCTGTGTTTCTAAAGGGGAAAAGATAAAAATCCTTTGTTCAATTAGGTGATAAATTAAGAAATGAATACTGATGCCATCTTTAAAAGACTGTAAGCAAGGGATGGCTATGATAATAACCAAGGTATTAATGTTTTGTCCTGTATTTAAAGAATTTAATCTGAGTTTAATTGATAAAGATTCACTTCATATTGGAGTCAACGAAAAGGTTTCAGGGAGAAAAGATCAAAGTAAAAAATGGAAGAATGGGTTTTTCTAATTTGTTGAGGTCGAGGTATTTTGTGACATAGCATCTTTTGAATTCCCATCTAGTCAAATTCCCAAGAAGTCTGCTGCTGTTTAGATATATCCAAAACTTCCTGAATGAAAGACAAAGGTGTGGAGGCATCCTTCAAAAGGACTGAACAATTCTTTAATACTGCTCAATAGTTTAGGTTAGTTTCTTCAGTAATCTTAAGATACCTAGAATGCAATGAATATCAAATAAAATGTGTAACCATAGGCCTCAGATGAGGCCCAATAAACCCCTACAGCCTTGTTCAAAATAGGTTATAACACTTCCATGTTTGTTTTTGAGTTTAACTTGCATGTCCTCATAATGTGACTGTAATCCCCCAAAGCCACAATGGTGTAAGAAATCTACCCTGAGTAGGGAGCAATATTTTGTCCTAATAATGCCAACAGCTGTCTTCTAACATTTAACCATGTAACAAGGCTTTAAAAAAAAGAAGCAGTGCGTACACAGACAACAACTGCAGTGTGACCATCAGGCAATCCATTACATAGCCATAATGCACACAGCTGGAAGTTTTTTTTGGAGATGGCATTTGATATCATCATTGTTAGCCTTCATATAATGCAATATTTATTACAGTAAGGGAAGAAGGGAGTATTTTTAGCTGCATCTTGAGTAACTTATCTCCATGGCAACCCCTTACTTGCCTGCCCTGTTGCTGCTCTATAGAATGTTGTCACATTAATAATAAATGGAACACATCTAACACATTTGGCTGCCGATTGGCTCCCAGCCACGTATTTCTCTTGTTCCAGTTGAAGGCTTTGCAAAGCTTAGGGTCCATAAGCAAATTTCATTCATTTTGTTTCTTAGAGAAAATTGCCTTGGATTATATTAAAGCACTCAGGAGGTTTCATCAATGTATGCGTTGTGTTTGTTGGGTTGTATTTTTTATTTGTTTTTGTTTCTAGTTCCACTTGAAAATGCCAAGGAAATCCATGAACAAATACAATTAGAAAAGCTAGAAACCCAGCAGCTGTGGAGTAATTTTATTTGACTTACATTTGTATGGATAAGAAAATGATGTTTTTTTAAAATTGCTTATGAGGAACCCCTGTGACATGTTTTTGAAGAACAATACTTTCATTAATGGTAACTTGAAGCAAGCAGCTCTCCAGGTGAGATCCTAGACTTGCTGATCATGTATGCATGTATGCAAAAAAGCAGCTGCAAGCAGTCAATCCTCATTTTGTGGTCTTAATATATGGACTTCAGATTTGGCATGTGAACTTTTTCAAGTTCACATACTAGGACTTAAAATATTCCCTACTTGGCATGAGAAACTATTTGGAGCCTGTTTCAATGGCACTGTACAAAAGTCCTTAAATATTACATATTCATATCTAAACGACAGTCCCAATTTCTTTTGTCCAGTCTCCCTCTCTTCTCAACCCTTATTTCGAAATCTGCATGAAAGAAAGAGGACAATTAGAGCTGTGTTTGTTGTATTACATGATCATGTGATCTCTTTCTACAGCCAACTTTCAGTTTCTTTAACACCTCAAATAGATGCCTCCTTTAACACCTCATATGCGTGCCAATAGAAATAAGTACTCTATCATTATTTATAGTAAACCTATTGCATTTTATTTTATGTCATGTTATGAATGATAGGTAGCTGGTTTTGGATCATGTATGCATTGATAAAATTTCCAGCTATTTCCCTCAAGTTCAAGACATAAACGAACATACAAAAAATAAAAATTGTTTATTCAAAACAAACACATTTGTGCTGTAAGTTAAGAAAAGAGAAGAACATCTCCAAAATTGACAGAACAGCATTTAACAATTAGTTTATTAGTTGGGAATGCCAGTCATAAACATGATGCTGCTACTCTCAGAGTTTATAAATAAGGGAAAAGAATAGTTTTCATTCTCAAACACTACCCAAGAACTGAAAGTTTCTAAAAGCCTGATCCAAAATACTTAATAGCAATCTCCAAGAACAATATTATTGACCTCTGAGCTTTGAGTCAGTCTCTACAGACTTTTGACCTCGTGAAGTAAGGTTTTTACTCCAGACACTTTTTTTCTTCCCTTCCTGTTAAATGTCTAAAAAATCTAGAACCCCTCATGCAGGGACATTCCTTTTTTTTTTTTTTGTTTTCCTTTTAAATCTTAAACACATACAATGAGTCAGTTTGCTCAGGAAAGTAAATAGAATTTTTTTTTTTTAAATGGGGCATTAAACACTTCTGAGTCTCAAATTCAGTAAATACTCTATCATTAGTAATATCTGTATTTGGAGAATCCTGCTTGTAACACAATAATGGCGGTACTACGTTTGAGAGAAACATGCTGTGTGTATGTAGAACCTACTGCTTCTCAATCATATTGGCCCTGTTTAGTATAAAGCCCAACTCATAGGACTTCAGATGTTCATGCTTACTTAATGTAGAACTAGAACTTGCTTGACATCTGCTAAGAGTCTAAAAGATGAATGAACCTGGAAAGAGATGATTTTCTCCGTATCGGAGGAAGTTGCTTTGTAGTATAGGTGTGCTTCTGAACTTTGAATGAGGGGCTTTGGGCTGTGTAGTGTAGTAGATAAAAGAGGAAAATAAAGTAGGCAAGTAGCTAAGAATGGTGAAGTCTTGCAGGATGCTCATCTCTTGAGCAGCTGGAATCCAGACTTCTCATTTAGCATAGCAGAAAGTCATGTTATTAATTAGGGAAATTTTCTAAAGTGCTATGAAGATGAAACTTTATATGTATAATTGCTATTAAGGTGATTAGATGTTAATTCTTGGTTTGTCTTGGCTTGAGAGAAATCTACAGTCAAAAAGTTCCTATAATTAATTTTTAAGGGATAGATTTCAAAATGAACTGATTCTCTCATCTAGGACTTAGTGAAGAGGAGAAAAAAAAAAAAAAAGGAAGATTACTTCTGTTCTAAGCTTTGTGATACTTTCTGGGAAAACCAGGATTTTTTATTTTTTTTAAAGGAAGCATTTGTAACTGAGACATCATCTTTCAACAGTTTTGCACCTGACTTTAGTGCAGTGAGAGTCTGGCTGTATGAAACAGGAGGTCTCACCTCCACGTATGACTTCTGGTTACAGGCTGCATTTTCACCTCTCTTCTAGTGCTCTCCTTCAGCCTGTACAGGCACTGTTACAATAGGTTTGAAAGTGGCTACAGTGGCTGTCTACATTGTGGAGTTGACTGACTACACTGGATGAGGGCAAAAAAAACACGTCTTATTTTGAATATGTTATTAAATATGTTATGCTCAGTTTATTAAATAGTATCTTCTACTAGATACTAGAACTAGTATACTAGAACTCTAGATACTTGAAGAAATTATTTTTATCTGTGACATTACATATTTCCCTGATTTTTACTTGATTTCTTTGGTGTTTTTTCTTGTGTTTGTTTGTTTGTTTTCTGTCCCCAGTGTGTCACTTAACTATAAATACTGACTGGAAGCCAGAACCTCAGCATCAGTACAGGAGCTCTAAAGCTGAGATTACTGCATTCTTTGTGCAAAAAGGGTCTCTTATTCTACGTGTAATACTGCAGATTGGGAAAAATACCATGAATTCTTCCTATTCTACACATGTTTCTATCCTTTCTTAGTCGCTGGAGCACAGTACTGTGCAGTAAACTAAATCCCAAAGACCACCTTGAGCCTTTTGCTGTTTCCATGATGTAATTCTCTGTAGCTTACTGGCTCAGGTCTTATCTGAGAACAAGACAGGAGTAAGCAACATCTTTATTTTAACTGTTTCACTAGGCATGCTTTTCCTTTGTCTCAAGGGCAACGTTTTTACTCACTTTATTTTTGGAGTTACCTTTCATCAGGTATATAATGAGCTACTTTAGATTCAGAAAGAAGAGACAGCTCTGCCTGAAAAACGGTCATTAACTTGAAAACTTGGGGAGGGCTCTAAGCTTTCCGCTGTGTGATTTTTTTTTAATTTTTTTTTTCCATTTTCCTGTGCTGTTTCCCTGTTCAAACCTGATCCCTGTAAAAGAGGGAGGGGGAAAGGAACAGCAAAAACTGAACAAGTATGAGACATATATGAGTTCTTTGTGGTGAGATGATCGTACTCAAGCTTTTCATAATTCTATTTATTTTTCACTTTCTCATTTACTGTACACCTGTCCCATGCTGGCATGGTTCTTGAATGATTCTCACTTTCAAAGCCAGATTTGTTCTTACTAGCACATAATAAAAAACATTTCCTGCTCTTAGTGAAATGCAGCTAAACAAAGATGCCAGATGGGGTGTACTTATCAGCTTTTTTAGAGTAATAATAGTCTTTGCTCTAAATAAATAGCTTTAACAGACCATAATAATAACCTTTTGGCCAGCATACCCCAGGTAAGAAATAGAAGGTACTCTGGTACTTCTGAACACTGAGATTTTTGCAATGGATCTAGCTGAAGCTTGTAGCATAGTTGTTGGTGTAACTGGAATAACAACATATGAGGGGTATACATGCAGCTTCAGACAACTGCTTGCACTGGACTGGTGTAGCAGCTTGTCATTAATAGGTAGGATTCCAGTCCAACTCATATAGAAGATCTGGTCCAGGCTGTGTGTTTTTGTTTTTTTTTTTAATTAAAAAATAAAAATAAAAATCAAGTTTTGCTGCTGTTTATACAGCAAGGATTAGGGTTTTTTCCTATATAACTTCTGTATATTTGCATTAAACTAATGATTGTTTTCTCTTGCTCTCTCTGCATACTTATATACTTTAATATGTCTGTGTACATGTGTTTATATACATTACACTTCATAATATGTAAGCAGTGATTGAGTTAATTCATGGCCAATTCATGTTTTAATGGAGAGTTAGTTCCATATAAATATAGATTTTGAATATTTCGAGATTTCCAGTATGTACTAGTACATCTAGACTTCTTAAAAATAGCATATCTGCTATGTGCACAACAACTTATACCTAGACATTTGACAGATGCAAGCATGCAGCCTTGGTAGATGAAAATGCGTGCATCTGGAATGCTGAGAACAAGGAGCTATTGTGTCCTGTTGAATGTACAATCCTGAACCATCTAAGCTGCTAGTTCAAGGTATGATCTAGGGAAAGAATTTGGCTGGGCAATTAACAGCAAGGATGTGATTACAACTTCTGTGAGAATATTCATGTTATTAAAATGATACTTCTGCTTTTTCTGTGCTACTTGTAACTCTGCTTGATAGGACATTTGTATTCTATGTAATTCAAGCGTATTTACACACTCACAGAATGAGTGAACCAGTGTTTTCCTGCAACAGTTGAGCTAGACAATGTGACATAACTGAGTTGTAAATCAGACTTCAGTCTTAATTCATTCCAAATGTTCACTTCCTCAGTTGTTGCATGATTTCTTCTTTTCATTGTGGTTTGTAGAATATGTAGAAACAAACAGATAAGTAATATTTTGGGGAATATTCAACTATTCTAAAGAAAACAAAAGAAATGAGTATACACTCATCTGAGTGCATACTGGTTCATTTAAATGTGCTGTAACTCTGAACTTCCTGATTACCCTTTTCTTTGTCTTGAACTGTGTGACTAAGAGCAAGATCAAGCACTTGCTCAGATCTGTGTTGCTTGCTTTCTTAGAGGCCTAGCTCACTGCCGGAATCTGCTGCTTCATGCTTTGATATGGCTTCAGAAAAACAGATATGTCCCACTGCTGGCTATTAGTTGAATTCACAAGAGCCTTTCAAAGAGATTTTGTCTGGACTCATTTCCTGAACTTGAGCTTGGATTATTAACCTTTAAATTGCCTATTTTTTCAGGTATTTCCTGTGTGCTTGCTGCAAATTGTTCCTCTGATTGACCCATTCACTGGAAAAAGCAAAACAAAACAAACAAACAAAAACAAACCTGCAGATAGGACTACTGACAATGTCATCAACGCTTCCATAAGCAGTGGAGGTGGAGAAACACCTCAAAGGAATCTCATCTCTGTTATCTTGTTATTTTAGATGTATTTCAAGATGGATTGAGTCTTCCTCTGGAGAAGTTGTGTGCGCTCTCCTGCTCTTTCTCCAGTTGGAGTTTAGGTGCCTTGCTTAGTTTATCTTAACTTTTACCCATCACCAAAAGCTTGCTGAGGTCAGTTCTCTCCATAGAAATATCACAATTGCACTGAAACAGTAGGTATCTGTGTAACTTTTCCATTCCAGTGCCCCACATCAGTCATGGTCTGGATAACCAGAATGCCCAGGACGTGCTGCTCACTAAGATGAGTGCTCCTGACAGGTTGTGGTGGGGAGCCCCAGAGCTGCAAAGGCCCTGTTTCCTATTGCAGAGACAGTCCTCAGGTGCTCTGCTAGGAATTGTCTCCCCTTTTGAGGCCTCTCTTTCTCTTTCCCCTAGCAGACAATCAATTCCTAATTCATCACCATATCTTCTATGAAAAAAATGGTTCAGTCAAATTGGTAAATTATTAATTATTCAAACTTCCTTATAAGAACTATAAATCCTCAATGTATGAATACACTTGTCTTGGTAGTGGCATTGAAAAACGTCAGCCAATTCTATAGCTGTCTCTTCCAAACCTTGGCTTGCCCTCGCAAAAATCAGTGAGGTCTGTATTAGCTGTCCCACCCATCACAACAAAGCTGAATAAATCTGTCCCATGCTAATCTTTATTGAACTTTCCACTGTGAATGATTCTACATCGCGTGACTCCCTTCAATATCAGTGTGCATAAATTGTGTCATCAAGGATATGGCAGTACAGAAGCAATTAAAAGAGCAAACAGTAATTCAACAACTTAATTTGTGTTATGAAAAGGCTACAAATGAAGCAACTATGACAAAATCAAGAACCTCTAAGAATTCATAGGCTATTACCATGGTTACAACGTTATCACATATGTTAGAAAAGTAAATCCTCACCTAAATACAGCACGTAGGAAAGACGAATCTCGCTTTAACTTAGTTCTTACATCATACATTTTATTTTTTTTTTCTGAATTCTACCACACATCCTTTATAAAAAGTTTTCCTGATTGTGATTTGAATCTCACGGTCTCATATGAAGACAAATTCCTAGTGTCACATGTGCTACACTGGGCAATATGCATGCTCCCTATGCCGGTCTTATTCACATTCCATTTTCACATCCCTCGGGATGTTGAGGATGGATACAGATGTCTCCAACTCCTTTGATAGACTGTTAAAGGGAAGTACAGCTGTGGCTCATTGGTCAAGTATTCCAAGAAAGACCTTTGGCTGTTTTTCAGGTGACACTGTATAATTACAACCACGTCAGTAAAAGGAGGTCAGATCTATCTTTCCATCATGCTTTATTCCAAAGTCTTTCCATCATAATAGTGTTCGTGTGGACACAACACCCAATTACTGGTTATTGATCTGGCATCATTCCATATCAAATCATAACTTGGTTCTTTTACACTGTGATCTCAGTCAACTGTGGCACTTCTATCCCTTTGTTAACACCTCTTTTGTTAGGAAGTTGTAAAGTAAATATTTTGGTTACTCAGTAATGGGCATCCACAGATGTGCTTTGAGGAGGAAGGAGTATGTTTTCTCACATTCCAATGGGAGAATATCCATGAAGCATCATCTCCACTTTTACCACTCCCAGAAATGGGATGCACACTTTAAGTGTAAAGCAGTATGTGCTGTCTTGGCATAGGCGTGTTGGTAAACAATAGAGGGTACAAACTTGTTCCCTATTTCACGTGAGGTCTATTGCAACTGATGTCTTATGGCCAAGGTTTTCAAAAGTATGTAGCGTTAGAGGAAGTAGCTTGGCAAAACTTAGACTGCTCACCTCTGCCAGTGAGTTAAGTTTTCATAAAAAGCGTAACTTCTAAGGGATCTTACTTGTGACATTCCGAATGCAGCCAAAATACTTCAAAATGTCAGCATTCTCTATATGCTCAGGTGAATGTATTGTTAGTATAGTTACACACTTCACTCTTTTGGAAATAGAAACCTGCATCAACTTTCCAGAAAACTCAATGCTGAGAACTCCAAATGTAGTATTTAATTTCTTATGTGGGCTGGTTTATCATGTTATTCTGGAAGTAGTTCCATGGGTGGTGGAGTAGGAGTATGTGTGGATAGAAAGAGCTGAGAGTTTTCATGGATCTACTTATAGTATTCATTAATTGATTTTATTCTTGTGGTTAGCCTCCCATTAAAATCCATTTGAAGCTAGAGTGCTCTTGCCTATTAAGCTATTCACCAAAGGTTTTAAATTACTTTGATAGTTTAAGGCAAAAACAATGAGATGCTAAGAAATAAGCATCTTTTAATAAAATTTTACATTCGCTATTTCTCAGCCTGTAATATTCTGTCTAGATTTGTGGAGATTCTGAACTAATCGTGAGTAGAAAAAGGCAATTGACATCGGAATTAGCTCTTGCTATCGATCTCAAGCAGTTTCTAGAATTCAAAACGCCATGCTTAGCTTGTGTCCTGCTCAGTGTGTAAGTTTATTATAGTATATAGTACAAAGGACTGGAAAAAGGGTGTTCAGGTGAAGATGAACAAGTACTAACATTTTTAACTTAAAAAATAAAAGAGATATGCATGTGCTTTTCTGCATTAGAGCACGTGGGAATGAAGAAATGATGGTGCCTTGTGCTGTGCTCCACAAGTGCCCATGGTCCTGCTGCTGAGCTGTAGCATTGCATAGCCCTTTTTGTTGGCTGCTGGTGGGTGACCCAGAGCAGAATGGTTCAACATGAGCTGCGGAACTCTCTGTGCCTGAAGAAGCAGCCTTTGCCAATGACACCCAGGTGATGCTGACACAACAGCTCTTGTCCCATCTGTTGGTGACTCCTGGGCCCGGCTGGCAGCAGGTTATCCCGATGTTACAGATGCTTTAGCTTTTTTTTTTTTTTTTTTGCCTTCTGCAGCAACGTTCTCATTCTGTTTTGCAGCCGCACTTGAGTTGGAAAAGTATCTTCAAAGTACTTTATTGAAATACCCTTTTATGAAGATATCAGGGGAAAGTATAGTTATAAACACTTTTCATGATGGTATAAATTCAGACATTATTCATGCTTCATTGGACTTACTCTGCAAGATCAGCATAAAGCCATCTAGAAGACTATGTACCTTTAACATACAGATAATATTCAACAACTAGATAATAACACTGGTGACATTTGCAAAGCCTCAGAGACTTAGGCCTTCTTCTGCATTGACATTAATAGAAATTAGACATCTCCATTTCTTAGGCAGTACTGGTCCAGCGACCTTTCTCTTCTCTTCTCAGAAGAGTACTTTTGCCTGCTCTTTGTGGCAGCTGCAAGAAAACAGAAAAATACTTGATTTTCTTGTCTCTTCTCATTTGTCTTAAAATAGTCTTCATTTTAAAATGCTTGTCAGAAAGTGTTGCTTTGTAGACTTATCTGATTGCTAAGCATGTTGAGTATTTGAGCCTTGGTTTCTGATTAGAGCTGACCAGAGAAGTAGAAGTGGCAGATGGAAGTGGCGAGGTGTCTGATGGTTATTTATCCCTGCCTTGCAAAACTGTATGTATCATATTCTGCTGTTCATGGAAGGCAGCAGAACTGGCCTTGGACTTCTCTGCAAACTCTCTTCCCCTTAATCTGGGAGTGCTCCTATCCACTGCAAAAGGCTATTTATATTTCATTATTCATTACAAAGGTAGGAGATTGACAACTGCACTACTATTTTGCCATAATTGATCTTTTCAAAGCACTTTGGCTTTCTCTCAATATCTCAGCCACGTGATTCTTTACTTTCCTATTGCAATAGGAATATTTTATTGTTGTTTTTTTTTTTTTTTTTTTCTTAGAGAAATGAGGATCAAGGTATCATGTTTTTAACCACAGATTTCCTTTATTCTGCATTTATTCTGATATTAAATATAATATTAATATAATGTAATATTCACCCTTCTGGCAGGGTGAGCCATGTTATCAGTAAATGTGTAATTGACTTCTCAACTAAATCTGAGGGAACAAAAGGGACTTTTTTGTTTGTTTGATCAAGAGCCCCATGTCTATCTGTCAGTGCGTCAGCCTGTGATCTCTGCTTACACTGAATAGCTCTTTGTGTAGCCCTCCATTTGAGGGCTAGATTGTAGCTTGCTCAATGTAAGTGGTAAATGATTGTGCAATTGTATCTCGTGCTGTTAATCAGCCTACCTGCATCTCTACATAAAAAGGCAAGGAAAGGCACTATGGTACTCAGCATTGTACATGAGTCTGTGAAAGGGAGGGAATGGGCAGAAAGAGGACAGCGGTGAAAGTTCAGTACTTTGCAGCCAGCGAGGAAAGACCATGAAGGCAAGACTGAAACACCTGAGCTTTCTGTTCAGTCATTTCTACTAGGGGGAGGGGACAGATCAAGAAAGCATTGTATAAATACAGTGAATGCAATAGGATGTTCTCAACACACTGTTTTAAATAGGAAGATCTCAATTGTTTAAATATTTTAAAGATTTAAATTACTTGGCATTCATAACATTAAATGATCTCTCATATTACGAATCAAAAGACAAAAGGGAAAAATTCAACTTTTACATAATACTATTCATCATGACAAATGATCTGCATCAAGGAACATAACATCCTGGCAGGGCTTCAAGATTACCCAGAGGAGAAGCAATGGACAGGCTGTCGAGCCAAAGTAATTTCAGAAACAATTCCACACCTTATTTATCCCTAGCACAGTGCAGCAAAGCTATGAAACTACCTAGCACAGTCACTTTGTGCATTTGTTTAACCTACTGACCTTAACTCTCATCCTCCCTGAAAGTCTTGTGTTTCTTGGGGGATGTAAGGGGGATTTCTATGCAGCCATGTAAACAATAAGGTATAAAACCCTTTTCCTGTTAGAGATGAACTCGTTTGCAACTCTGGAGCTGCAAAGACGGTGCCCGCCATGCATGTGGCACCAGCATGTGGCTACCACAACACCATGTGCCATCTCCTCTAGCATGCACAGGGATCTGCTGTGGCAACCAAGAGGTGTGAAGGAAGACGGAGCTGTGCTGGAGGCCCTGGGCTCAGCTGGTGGTCTGTATTACAGCAAACCCATGTGATTGATTATGTGAGACTTAGCTGGTTCACAGCACGTGATTATTTCATTTCAGAACAGAAACCCATTTAGTTTTATTTTCATAACTCCAATCAAATGGTTAACTCCTTCCAGCTGCAGGCTCCAGCATGCCTGTCTCAAAATCTAGCCAAACTTATTCCAAGTACCTTTGCTCGATTGCTGCGTAGCTTTGGAAAGCAAGGATCTCTGTTCATATTAAGCATATGCATGTACAAACCAGAGACTATACTGGATCTAAAAAAAATATATATCTTGGCTTAAAACTGACAATGAAAACTATCTGTTTTCATGAAACCCTAATTTAATCCTCTGTAAGTGCTTCTTCTAATTTGATCAGAGAACTCATAATTTCATATATTAAATCCATTTACTCAGTATTCTTTGCACTAAATGATGTGACTTATCTGCAGGAGTACTGAAAACTAGAAATCTTGTTTATGTAAGTCAGTGTGGTACAGATGGAATCATCTACATAATTTATCCAAATTACATACATTTTACTCATCGGTAACAGGATTTGGCATTATAGTGAGGGCCACAGAAGAAATCCCCATGTTCTTAAAAATTACTGCCTGTCCAGGCAGCAATCACGATATCCAAACATACTAGTGCTGCGTTGTGTAGCAGATGCCAAGACTGAGCCTGAAGTGTATTTACAGTTAACTCTTTATTAGGGGACGTGGACAAGGCAAAGCAACGGCTGTGTTAAAAACAAGACTGGAGTTAAATGGGAGAGTACTCTAAAGGTCACAGCAGGCAAGGGAAAGGTGTGTGTGACACCTTTTGTCACATACTACATGAGTTTGCTTTGTTTTGTACATGTTTTAACTTGTTTGAACAAAAGCCAGCTTTAGAAATTGGGTCTTTGAATAGCTTCTAGCATGCTTACTTCAAGAATGAAATTTCTAATTTCTCCTAAAAGCCCTGGCCAGGCTGGTGTCCTGTTGCAGCTCCATCTGTATTCACAGCGTATGCGAGGAGCCCTGGATCGCAGCCCCATGCTGCTCCAAACCTGTTCTGGTGCTGCAATGGTGGGCTGAAAGCTGCTTTCTGTTCCACTGGTGCCCCCCTATTCTCATGAACAGTCTGCAATGTTTTAGAGGTCTTCGGTTGTCAAGTAGTCCTTGGGAGATTTAATTATAAATGTGTCAAATCCATCACATAATTGCATAAGTTTAAGAATCCCAAGTGCTAGAAGCAGTCCTCTCACAGTGGTTCACTCTTAGTGTGTTAAATGTTTAACGTGTTTGGTTTCCTGCCACTGGATTGTGACTAATTTTTGATGTGGAAACAGACTGGAAACAAACTACCGTTGAACTGAGTTAGAGTTGCTGCAAAGACAGACTTCCCTTCCATTTTCTTTTCTTCACCAAGTTAACCAACTAACAACCAAGTACTTCCAGAATTACCTCAGTCACCAGGAGCAGTGACAGCAGTTGGAGAACTCCTCTCTCGGTTGTCTTCAGTTGTTTCAGAGTGTAGTATCCAAAACCACACAAAATACTTCAGCTGCGGCCTTATCAATTTCTGCCTGAGTCCCGTAGGCTAGGCGTGGACTGCTTCTCTCTTCACAGCGCTGACAGTTTGTGCTCAGTTTGAGATCTCAGCTGGATCCCTTTCTGCATTACTTGCTTGGTTGTTTTCAAGTATGTGGTTTTGTAGGTGATTGTTCTTGTCACTTATCTGTACTGAGGTGCAGCTTTCTGCTTTCTTTGAAGTCTTTTTGTATTCCAGCTCAATTGGGAATCCCCCTGCTTGGCATCAACTGTCAAGTAAGCAAACCTTGTGCTAGTTGTGTATGCATAAGTATTTTCTATCTCTGTTCTTTGGCATTTTTAAATGTAAAACCTGGAGAATATTTAACCTTCACTAGGAACATAAATTGGCCAATGACATTCCCATGGATTGAGAATATGGTTTGACAAAAACAAGCTTTCTGCACAGGGCGTGATTCTAACCAACCTCTTCTTTTCTGTAGGAGAGGTATTTGGGAGGATATTTTTCTAGGTAAACTATTTATTGCTTTTATTTCTGGCAGATCTGAGGTAATTCATAACTCTGAGCTCCTATTGCTTGACACTCAGATCCAATCAATTAATTTTGATTTTAACATAACAATAAGCATAATGCCATTCAGGGAACCACTAAATTTTAAGGCAGACTTGAGTTTTTAAATCTGGGAGATAACATAGGCTTTGTATTTCTAATGGCATTCTGCCATGGGTATCTCTTAAAGTTCACCTGATGATTAAAGCTAACTTATTTTTAATGTGAAATATTAATTAATATATATTAATATATATACAAATAAGTTTCTTGAGATTATTTATTTCACTGAAACTTCATTTCCCTCAGCTCATAGACTTCCAAAGAGGCCCTATGAAGCCTCAGTTTTGTCCAGCTGGCACTGATTTGAAGCTGTGGTGTGATTTATAATGATAACGTTTCGATTTTGCTTCGTGATAGTGGGCCTGCTTGAACATGGAGTTCTTACGGGGCAAGCCCACATGACTGAAACCCAGAACTGGTTGACCTATCTGTAAACATAAGTGGGTCTCCGAAATTATGGGGTTCTTGTAAAAAGTTTCATGGAAGAACACAAGTCTCTTCCTGTAGTGGTGAAACCAGTAAAGCTAGCTATCTCACAGAGTACTTTTAATTAAATATGAATCTGGAATTTGATTTTTAAAAAGTAGCAATGTAATCTTACTCAACTGATGTTTTCAGTGAGTCTGTGTGCCAGCTAAATTAGAATAGCTTGTACAATAATTTATTTGCTTATACTTACAGCAAGATCACAGTATAGCTGATATTTGTTTATTTTAGAATTTTCAAAAGCCAAGTATTTATTCTGATCTTGAACAGAACAACCCTTTTCTGACAGGAGAATCTATGGGGAAATATAAAGAAGCGCCTAGGCTTCATCTACCAGTGATTTAACACATCCTATTTAAGCAGTAGCCTGAAGATTTTATCAATTTCAGGATCAAAAATGTTAAATTTTTGTTTTTAAACTTCAATTGACAGCTCTAAACTGTGCAGTAAAGGACTTTTTTCCCATTTTAGGCTCTTTCTTCATTGTGACCCTAGGTTTTAGCGGTTCCTCTTGCTTTTTTCCTAGAAGAAACTCAAACAGGAGCTCTGCTTTCTTGCAATACTTCCTCCTCTTTGGTGGGGAGGCGTCACAGGGAGGGAGGACCTGGCTCACCCAGCAGCCTGTCTTCTCACTTGTAGGTGACAACACAGCCCTCGAAGTGTGCTGTGCAGCATGGGCAAGCAGGTACCAAACCCTCTAATGACTTGGCCCAGGTCAGTGCAGAGAATGCATCTAATCCCAGGTTATCCTAGATGCTTGCTTGTGCCTTAAGAGCAGAAATGCCTTTTCTCTGCTTGCCAGCTACTTATATAAATGGTGTGCTGCAGGGAAAAGAATGTATTGTAATTTCAACACACAATCAGCACAGAGAAACTTAGTAAACAAAAGAACATTGCTGGTGGCAGTCAAGAGAGGAGGCAAGAGGAAAGCCTCATTAAGTCTGATTGTTATGGCACACAGTGATAATGGTCCTGTATATCAGATAATGATTTACTTAGTGTCTCCAGTACACATTAGATATATTATGTAAGTACATTATTTCTTATCAAAAGAACAGCTATCGTTAACAGCCAGTGAAATAGTTGCATAAATCTTCATGCTGCAGAGAGGGAAAAAATAGTAATATTAAAATAATGCAATTTCATCCCAAAGCAAATCATAATTACTACTGCCAAATGTATGACCTTCACAATACGAAACTTTCAGAGAACTGTATCTTCATCTTTCCATGGTTTTGCAGCTAATCACAATGTAAAATTATGGTAACACTTAGTGACTTGAATTTAATTCATGCTAATACAGAACTTGCAGGATGCGACAAAGCTGAAATCACTTCTTAATAAAATTTTAGGTTTTGAGTTAGAAAACAAAATAGTAGGAGCAAGTCAATTTACAATCATTTTCCAGTTGTATGCCTGAGTTTATCAAGTGAAGAAAGAAGGCATGTGGTTTGTCTTTCTGTCCTGCTTGCACAACTAGCTAAGAATTCTTGCTTTTTCAAGGTTTAGCTTGATTTTATGTACTTCAAAGTCTGATACTGAGTCTAGGTCCTTGTGCTTGGTCTTCTCTTCAGTCTGCTCTCTTTTGAAGTCCCATGTATGTGAATTTTGTCTGTATGGGAAGAAGGAGCTGGCTGGAGCCGTTTGTCCTCTTTTGCCCAAGTCTGCTGTCCACAGGCCCACCTTACACAAAGTGCCAGCCACCAGGTGATCAGAAGAGGTACTGGAGAACTTGGTGGTCTGAGAAATGGCATGGTGTGGCTGTGCTGGAAGACCTGTTCCTGCCAAGGGGAGATCTGGTTTGCTCAGCCGTTTACTTATGGCAGACAGCACCTTCCCCAGCCTGCTGCACTGGTGGGGGTCAAGGGACATAGGGAGGGCTACTGGCTTCAGCAGCTTGATCCTTGGGCCTTTTCCCTCCTACGTCATCTTTCCAGAATCCTGCTCTCTCTCACATTTGCCTCTCTTCTCAGCCTACCAAAGGCAATCCCCTCAGTCTTTTGAAACAGCAGCAAATTAAAGCTCTTTTTGAAGCTTGCAGACAAGCTAATATATATTTTATATGTTCTGTGTACATACATGCACTCAAATATCTTTCAAAGTTGAAAGGAGACCATTTGAATTAAAGAGAAATGAAAATCTGTGCAGATCAAAAGAAACATTAAACTTTTGTTTCTGGTTTTAAGGGAGAATTTTTAAAGAAATATCAAACCTTTTAAGGTCTTATTAAAGTAGTTTTGAAACTGCTGGCAGCTTATCTGTAAAGTCCAGCCTTATGAATTGAATATAAATTCACTTACTACTCTCAGATTATCTTGTCATCTCTTTGAAGATGCTGCTATTGTAATTAAACAGTGGTTTACAAATAACTCATCTACAATGTGTTGTCAACATTTTCCCTTTTCACATTTGCTTGTGCATCCCACAATAATTTAAATCTGAAAGTGCTGATGAATGTCTTTCTCAAACTATCGTAATCGCATTGTAGGGCTGCAGTTACAATTATTCATTTATCAGCCATACCTCCACTAATCACATTATGCGGTGAGACGAATCGTGCTACAGCAAAGCCATCTCATCTTGATGGCTAGAGAGTAGTGCAGGCATGTTGAAAAAGATGTGCATTGTGCTTAGTTCTTGATCTGAAGCCACCACATGGATCTTCGAGGACTTTTCCCCTTACTAGCCACCTGTTGGTTGAACGGGCTTTACTGATGCCTTCACTGGGCAGCTTCTCTCTTCTGCATGCTTGGTGAAATTTATTCCTTTTATCAAGCTTAATAATAATAAAAGTACCTATGAACAATTCAGAAAACACTATTCCAGAACTGCCATACAAAGCACTGATCAGATTAACATTTTTTATTTAAAAAAAAAAAAAAAGTTCCCTAGGCCACGGGCAAAGAAAACCTTTAAGGAAGCATTGGGAAAAGGAACCCTACTGAAGGGTGGAAATAAAGTTAGTGTGAGTCTTGAATAAAAGTTTTGTAGAAGATTATTGCTTCCTCTTCAAAAACATCTTTACTGCTCTACTTCTGTGTGCACAGTCCTGGCAGAAAAGGCTCCAAGTTCCTCGGCAGCATCACACTAACACCAATTAACTCCAAAGCATGCATGTTAATCCCCAATACTACCGCACTTAGCCAACTTTACCTAATGTGCTCGTGCACATTAGGTAAAGGCATCAATTGACCAAAAAAAAAAATTTTTTTTTTTTTTAATTTTCATTGAAGTCACAGTTGCCAGCCTGCTGCACTCTGTGTTGTTATATTCCTTGAGTTATTCAGCAAGCTTTGATCTTTGCTTTGTCTCCTGGCTTCAGTAGTTTCTTGGGTGGAAAAAAAAATAGCCTTCAGTTTTTGAAAAGACTTCTCAGAACCTATACTCTTTGGGTAATGAAACACTCTTCTGTAAGATATTCACTGAGGAGGAATTTCTATGTTGGCGGAGTTGCAGAAACTATTGCCTGCTTTTACTATTTTTACTATAGCTCTTTGCATAAATAGAGTTTTGGTTGTATGTATTTTATTTTTGTATGTATGAAGGAATATATAGATCGGAACCTGTTCCTAATTTTGATGTCAAGTTGAATTGATTAGTTTCTGAGAATTGTAAACAAATCCCTCATGCAGATTTTTGGACCAAATCTAAATTTCCATTTATTTCTGAATACTCATTTGATTGTGTAAAAATCTGCTCAGTCTTCACGTAGCATTTTCATGTAGCAAGTTCCTAATTTTAATCTAGATTGTAGTCTATAGCAATCTGTCACTGGATGGTTAAGGCAAGGATATTATTCTAGAAGTAATCAAGCCTTGTGCATCTATAGCAAGGAAGGGGAAGTGCATTCTTCCTGCTTTAGGCTGCTTCAGGCATTGAATTTTGTTGCCATTCAGAAGACAGACCTTAAGAATTTAAGTTCCCCCTATAATCGATGGAAACTGATGGTCCTCCCTGGGAGAAGGATGGCATGAGACAACCTGTTGTGATGGCAGATGCTTCAGTTTGCACCTTTCAAGATCAGGCTGTTGTGCAGTGTAATGTAATCCCCCGGGCAGAGCTGCTAGTCCCCGTGGTTGATCCACCTTATGCACAGGCTGTTTAAATGGGACTTGAGACAAACGCTGTCATGTATCCTTTCAAAGGTTTAAATGCTGTTTGAAATGAATATGGGACTTTCTCTTGAGTTTGTGACATTTAGGTTTCTAATATATTGGGAACCAGTTTGAACGTTTTGGAAACGATGGAAAATAGAAAGGGAAAGCAAGCATTTCCTAACTGTTATCAGCAGAGCCTGCGACTGACACTAAAACTCAGTCTTCGTTATTGGACTGCTACCTCCTGAATATGTGAGGAGATGCAGAAAACTTTCCCGTGCTAAAAAGGAGCCTAGCAGAAAGAATAAGAATTCTTTCACATCTTAAACTGCAGAAAAGAAACACAGCTGTAAAGGGAAAACCAATAATAATGCCATAAAATAACACATACTGCAAGGGGACGGTATAAGCTCCTGAGGATCCATGGTGGGGGGAGAGGAGGAAATAATAATAATAAAGTATTTACAACCATCTTAGATTGAGAGAGACCGAAAGAAAAGACTGGATTCTTTGCTCTCATCCTGACATAAAGCTGAGGAACCTAGGATGCTGGAGGTAACGGAACTCCCCTTTTTCTCCTGGATAACATAATAATCATTTTAGCATTCCTGTGGTTGGAAATGTTCTTCCAATTCCAAGGGATTTCCCTGCTCCTATTTAAAACAAAAAGAAACAAGCCATAAAACTTGTATCTTCTCTGAACTTAAATAGTGTTTTTCTTTTTTTTTTGCTTGGCTTGATAATCAGTATCTGAAATTTTAATTAAAGCTAAATTGCACTTGCTGTTAACATCAAAGATCAATACTCTGCTGTAGAAAATGTGTCCTTTTTCATACTCTTTCAGTATGGCATCATATCCTATGGGGGAGTTTGATCAGTATCTAGATGTTCTCTTTTTGTACCTTATGCTAGAAGATGCTAATCAGTAGGATTTTGCATGTGCTTGAATAAAAAAAAAAAGTGTTCCCCAACCTTTTTTAACCCAGTTTGTATGCCATACAGTATTTCTAGGTTCAGTGGAATGGAGTTTGCTGCCATTTACATGCAAACAAAGCTTCGTTATTCAATGTAAATTGGTAGTTGTGTTGGAATTACTGGAGGTGATGGGGATGCTGGGGTCACTGTGGCAGCTGCTGAGGCTCTGTGTTTGGAGCCCAGCAGGAGGGACCATTGAGCTGACTTGTGATATGGCTGGGGTGAAATTAGAGCTAATAAGTGAAGACTTAAATTAGCTCACACAGAGCCAGTGCTGATAACTCTAGTGTCAGCACTGGGAACATTGCTGTGGTATCTCTGCACCCCCCTTCCTGGTGGCTGCCCTCAGAGAGGGCTTGCTTGCTTGTGCCAGAACTGTTCTGGTTCAGTGCACTCATCCTGTGTTATGACTGTGCTAGTGGATCAAACTCCAGAGCGCTGCAGGGTGCAGAGCATAGATAGGAAACAGGCACCTGCCAGCAGGACTCACAGACTCAGGACACCCAGTAGAGAACAGATGCCATGAGAAATAGGGCACAACTTCCAGGGGCTGGATCCATCCGTTTCAAACACCGCCACCTCTCTGAACTGACTTCATTGTTGGATAATGTACTGAGTGAGGAACACAGCTGAAGCTACACTAGTGTTCTTGAAGGTTTCTTCCTGATGTCAATTTTTTTTTTTTTTCAGAGGGATATTGAGATTAACTCAGTCCTATACCTCTGCAGCACAGGTGTTCTTGAGAACAACAATGTGGATGTGGGTTTTGCTTCTGTGCAATACTGTAGACCTGCATGGAAAATACAGTGAGAAAGCAGCCCCATGCTGCGTTCCCCAGAACCTCCCAGCCCAGCAGCTGGTCAGAATGCCTTGGAGGTGGACACCATATCAGCAGACTACTTAATTTAAAAAGAAAAAGGGGGAAACAAAAAAGAGCGATGACAGCTGACTTCATATCTTCTGGGCTAATGCAGAATGAAGAACAAAGATGACTGATAAAAGGAGTAAAGATGAAGCCTAGCAAAAACATATTCAGGTGTGGGCAGCAGGCAGTGGCCTCTGTGTCAAAAGAATCCACAAACCTTCAATTCCTATAGCTGACACTGCGATGAAGCTTTGATCATGTTGGCAAGTTTGAGAAATGGTCTGGGAAGAAGCAGTGAGATCAGGAGGAGTCCTCTGAACTCAGGGGAGGCCTGAGTGAAGTTATGAAGGCCTCAGTATTATCACAGCTGGCTAATAACAGCAAAAGGTCAGAGCAATATAGTAATTACTCAAACTTAGAATCACTTTTCCCATTGGAAAATAACACCAGCTTTAAGTAAGTCATGAATAAAACATGCTGGCCAAATCTATTACCTTAAGCATCTCCAGATAGGTTTCTAAGAACTAGGGACATAATGTATATTTACTTGCTTGATGAAAACCTACTCATTGCTGATAAATCCTCCTAGCCTAATTAGGATGCCTGGTATATTTCAAAGCCTGATATATTTCCTCTTGCATACGCTTGAATGGATCAACTCTTGAACTGAGTCACACCAATATAAATGCAGAATGAAACATGATTTCAATGGCTTCGTCTAAACCTAAGGCAATGTAGGAAACCAGACAATGCAGCCAGAAACTTTTCATTACTTTTAAGTAAAATGATTTTTAAGTAAAAAAAAAAATATATATATATATATATAAACATCTATAGAAAAAAACATCATGAAATGAGTGTTTATTATTTCTTTTCTGCCAATCTTAAAAATCAAACTTCCTTTTAAATGTAATACTAAAGTGAATTAGGCTTTTTGTATTGATTGTACAACTATCTGTTTAGGTTTTTGACATTCCTACATAACTTCTGTTCAGCGGTTCCATCAAGTTAACATAATCTAAGTATCACTCCAGCAATTATAAATTCTACTTGTTATGCATTTTCTTTCCTTGTTTTGTGAATGAAGTGTAGTTACTTTCTCTACATTCAGATAGACATATATTTAGTTAAATACTTGTGATGTGTAAGATGGTAAACTGTTCTTAGAGGCATCCTTGAAATTGTTTTTCTGTTCTCATTTATTCCCCGTTATTCTTCTTCCCTGATTATTCTATTTCTTTAGAAGCAGATTAATACTAGATTATTCAAAGGGTTTCTTTTGAAGCTCCTCCTGTTACCTTGTGACAAATACCACACCACTAGCGTGCGACGTGACATCAGCTAAACTGCCTTCCAGCCCTACGAGGCCAGAATGACAGCACTGAGAAGCCTTACTGTGCAGGGCTGCTGCCATGGTGGTGATGGCAGTGACTCCAGGTGGTCCCCAAAACGCCCCTCTGACAAGTGTGTGCAATGTTTATAAGAAATACAACATTCCCCCAAAAGAAACACTTTCTGCATACAGATATTTGTGCATGTCTTACTGGTCTGGCTTCTCACATGTAACTAGTACATTCAATTGAATGTACTTTGTTCATTATTATTCACACATCCTAATGTGAGGGAACACAGTAATGGACAGTTGCAAATATGTTGCACAGAACTTTAAGACAAACTCTTAATCTTGTTGGGATTAAGAAAGCATTAAAATTAATGAAATGATTGCATCTCAATCTGCATATGCAAATTAGGGTAAATGGTATGCCCAACAATAGTAGAAGCAAAAGATTATGATAATAAATCACGTTATCTGAATTAATGACTGGCTAACCCCACTTGATAAGGTCATAGTAAGTCCCAATGCACTTATTACTAAAATTTATCATTCAAGCATGTATGTGCATTTAATTATTACAGCCTATTTTAACAAGCAGATAAACTGAGAGCAGTGGAAAGTTTTTCCTGTGCAGCACAAGCCTGTAAATACAACTGTTCAGAGCACTTCATATTTCAATGTGAGAAAGGTAAATGGATGTCTGTCCTTTATAATTTGACCCAAGGATTAATGAATCAGTTAAACCCAGTCTCTCCCTTCTTTATGGGGTTAAAGACTTACGCCTTCCTTGGAACACAGGAGAATCAGAACCCAAATAGCAGTGATGAAAAAAGTCATTAAGTTTGCTTTGTCTTTACATCTATGTTTGTTGATTTCCCAGTATCCCAGTCTAGAGACATGTTTTCTCAAGGCAAAGATGGTTTTTAGCTATGTGTTTGTAAAGTACCTTGTACAGTAAATAATAAATTTCAGCATGGGCCTCTGAGTAATACTGCACTATAAGTAATGTTTATATTTAGTTGGCTTTATCTGGAGATCTCAGAAGGTGTAAAAAACATTATTATTCTGAGACTAGTTTCTGGAAAGGGTATCATAATCTCATTTGAGTTGGGCAGTAAGAGAGTTGTTTGCTTTTCCTCAGCGAAATGTAATTTCATGCTCACTCTCATTTGTGTGAATCTTAAGTACCCTGTGTCTGTAAGCATTCACACAGCTGGTAAGCAGCTAATTTATCATATATGGACACTTCAGCTGTATTTACTGACGATACATCTGCATGAGTACAAATATGTATGATCCCACGTTCCTAAAAGCCCACAGACAGATTAACCAGCCGTTTAGAGAGACTCAGAGCAGAAGATCTGTGACTGTCAAACTGGATCCAAATGAGTACAAAAACTTCTGTGGAAGAAGTCTTGGTGAGCTGCCTCAACTAGAATCTTGGCTGTCCTTGTGAAATGTTCATGGAAACGTTCCTTTAGGTAGCTACTGCATGGATGGAGGGCCATGCCCATGTTTGTTGACCCTTTGGGTAGAAGCAGACAAGGAGAAGCTCATTCACCACTTTGAGATTTTAAAAAGAGCTGGAAAAACTCAGCACAGCATTTTTAGGTATATGCCAGGTACTCCCGTTGCTTCGGGAGGGCTGCTGCAAACCGCCAGCCACTGCCCTTGCTCAGGGCTCCAGGGAGCAATGTCTGAGCTGGCCACGAGCTGAGTCAGCATGATCCCTACCGCATCCGGAGGCACGGATAATTTGAGGTGACTGGCAAGGCAGAAAGGTTGGGAGGTTGTAAACCATCACTGCTGCAGACAGCACAAGCGCCACCGTGCCACGCGATGCCTTGCTTCAGAGCTATCAAATTAAGTTCAGTAAAAAAGGCGCTCTAATGAATTAATCATAGGAATACACATTTTACTCCTGGAACAAAATGAGGATGATCCAATTAACCAATTTCTACTAAGGCCTACGATTACTTTATTAGGGCTTTAAAAAATGGTTTCTGCAAAGCAGTATTTATTCCCAGTTTGCTATAGTTATCAGACAGCGCTGTCTAAGACCTGCTGTTGAGGCCTGTGCTGTCCCTTATCTCATTAAGTGTGACATAAACACCTTTGATGAAATGAAATGGTGAAGTGCAGCAAATGGAGTAAACTCTCTTTCTACGCAGCAATGCCCTGCTACATGCTTGAAATCTGATTTGCTAGCTGTTATTGACAGACGATAACACGTTTTGTACGAGTGCCAGCCAAAGATAGCCGTTTAGAGCTTCTAAATAATTAAGTATTGATTAATCAACCTAGGAGTATATAGAACATTTTTTCAGGCTTTTGTCCATTCTTAAAGGTCTTATTATTTCTGCCAGAGGAAGCAGGGGAAGCACAGACCTTCTGTAACTGTCAGGGGGCTTAAAAAATTACAGGTCTGCACTGCTGTCCCTGGAGAAAACAGCACGGCTGACAGACTGCCATTGAACAAGCATATGTGCCTTCTTGCTTTGCTGCACTGCTTGTCCACCGTGTCAGCTGTCGGTGAAGAGAAGTGCTTGAATTTCATAAGCCACAGAACAGCTAGAAGGGGGCTGAAGCCGAATGTTTTAAGGGTTTGCTGACTTTGACTTTGAATTTAAAAAAAAAAAAAAAAAAAAGGCAAATGGGAACTTCTGGTGGGTTATTTGACCTGTCTCTGTTAGCATGATTGGACTGGAAAAGTCTGTGCTGTGCTGGACTTAAGGCAGAGTTGTTCAGGCAGTAAGTCATCCTGCCTGAAGGCTTTTTGGTATTTCTGTTGCTTCTAGTACCTTAAATATGTGGCCGATGCATGTGAAAAATGAAGCCTACAGAGTACAACAAGGACACTGATGAAGATGATGGTCATTAAATTATTGCTACTGTAATCTGTGAGCTACTTGATCCTTCCCATCTGGGAAAGGTTTCGATGCTATTGAGCTAGTTCATTTCTCTTACCTTGAAAACAGCAACTGTCCTATAGGAGGTAAGCAATATAAATGCTTTTGTTGGTGATGCTCCCTATGAATCACCAATTACTGAAACTGCATTTACAGCAGGTTGAGAGAATTTTAACAATATTAGGAGGGAATTATTTTAGACTGAAAAATGCATCGTTCTTGCTATTTCCATACAATGCAAAAAAAAAATAAATAATGGTTGTTCATTTGCTTAGAAACAGCTGTCACATCATGGCTTGAAAATAGGAACTTCATGGACCTGGAAATGAATAAGGATAATATATCAAGAGCAGGCAGGAAGCAGATGTACTGGGTGTGCCAGATGTGGCTCACTATATAAAAAAAAAAAAAGTGAGAAATTGGGTAATTTCTGATAGGAGAACTAAAATTCTGTTTGGCAGAATGTTGTTTTATTATTATTATTATTTTCAAGGTCAATAAGTTTGCAGGAATGAGGAGAGTTGTGAGATTTGTCGTATCTAGCATTACAGATGCTTAATTACCTTGCTTGCTGGACTTCTGTCCTCTAAGTGTTGTTACTATCAGTGAATACAGGTGGGCATTTCCATAAGGGATCTGCAAGAATTCAGAAGCACTAATACGGCCTCAATCCAAGTTATGCTGAAAGCATTGAAAGACACCTCATTATTCCCATGCTTAGGGAGCCTGCCTGTTCTTCCTCGTGCCAAAGGCAGCTAGAGCATGTGTCCCAGCTACTCATGTTCATGTCCTTGCTGCTTTAAGAAACCCCCTAAGGCATGTTACCATTTGATCGTCTACCGGTATGTTTACTGTGCTAAAACAAGACAACTTCTTGCCCCGGCAGCATCACACTCGCTCGTGAGGACTCTGCATCGTTAAATCAGTGGCTGGTTTACAGTTGCAAGCTGCCTGTGCAATTTCTACTCAACAGAAAAATTTCTACATTTATTTTTTGCATTAAAGTACAGTTTAACTTGCAAGCTAGTAAACTGAATGTGAACAGTTCGTGTGTGGCAGCGGTTCTAAGTACCATGTGGCATGGCATCCTGCCTTCCCCCCGCCGGCACGAAGGAGCAAGATTACAGCTCTGCTGGTGGCGGCGAGCCCCTTGGCGAGGTGAAACCCTGTGTGTCTGTGCTGCTAGCAATAATCCAGCAATTGCTGTTGACTGGGTTTGTAGCTAATGCTTCTGCAAGGCAAAGCAGAATGTTTGTTTTTTTCTGTGGTACTGTGCACAGAGACAGCCTTTTGTTAGTCACGGATGCCACTGAAGGCAGCTGTCCCTTAAAACCACAGGTCTTTCTGTCTTGAGCGTAAGAAAATAATGGAAAATACACCAGGGCGTAAAGGAGCTCTCCCAGAAAGGTGATGCAATATGCCTACCTCTCTCTCCATCACTTATGGGCAAGCAGCTGTTGCAGTATGAGGCCAGATCATGATTTTGAATTTCTGAACACCTCTGGTAATCAATGAGAAGGAAAGGAAGCTTCTCTGCTATGGACCTTACATTTACATAGGATTCTGAGTTACACTCTCTATTATCTGTTCTAGTTCAGAGTGTATTTGATGCAAATAGTGCCTAAGATGTTGCCCAAGTTGTCTGAACCCAAGACAGGCAGCAGATCTTGTTCAGAAGAAGTCTTGATAATCGGGCTTCTGCTCTGCTTCCTATGAAACACAATGATAAACGTTTGTCTGACAGGCTGCGTTCAGCTCTGTGGTGTGCTGGCTGCTTAGGCATGAGGTATGGATACTCAAACATCACAAGTAATTGCCAAATCCTTTTTTAAAAAGGGATCATTAATCTCAGTAATAAGCCACATGAAGTATTGCTGTGGAGAGTAAGGGAGCAGCAACTGAATGGCAAACTTCTTCAAATATGGTAGGTGAGGTAGATTTGGGCTTCAGGAGGTGAAATGGCAAATAGATAAAAGGCTGTTTGTATGTTTGTTTTTCTGGAAATTTATCATTACTAAAAGATATCTGTCTATTTTGGTTTGAGAGGATCGTTTTCTTTAGGTTTCATTGTTGCACGTCTCTCCTGATCAGTATCCTAGTTCTCACTTATGACTAAACTTCTGATTTTTTTTCTTCTCATAGTTCTTTTTTTTGTATGTTCCTAATCACTCTCGTTTGGTTCCCTGAAAAGAACTAAAGTTTGGTGATATTCAAATTGAAGCATACTTGGCGGGGAGGGAAGGTGTTATAGCAGTGATAGGGTTATGACTTTGCATGAAATTTAGTGCTATTGCTGTCATCACGTGTTTGGGGATTCACTGGTACCTTGTTCTTTTTGTTTTATTATTTGAACATGACTATATTTAAGCAAAATGTTCTCTTGTTTTATGGGATGGTAAAGGTCACCCTGTTTTCAGTGCTGCTCCTATCTTCTGGATCCTTGACTCACCATTTGAGTATGTTTTGGGGGGTGGGGGAAAGATGCTTAGGATAGACTTAGTGTCATCAAACTGTTCTCTGGAACAATAAAGGTAATTTTATTGTTTTTAGTGTTCTTTGATATTAAGGAATTTTATGGGTGAGATTAATAAACTAGGAAGCTATTCCGAATCCATGGTTAGGCTTGAATTTTCAAGAGCAGTCTATGGTCCTGATCTTGAGATCAGTGAAAAAGTCTCCATTAATAAGAACACAGACTTGGTGAGCATGGCTATTGTGGGATAACTGCTGCAGCATTAATGGGCTATTAATACTTGCCTTGGTGATCACCAAGACCGTTGATACAACAGGAAATATGTACCACTTCAAATAAATCAAAAAAAAAAAAAAAAAAAAAAAAGGAAATAACCACATCTTTGTCTGATAGCTCTTCATACCATTCTTTACCACAGCATTGATTTATCTGTGCTAAGAAATATGCATTTTTGTTGGTGGTTTAAAAAATAAGAGATAAAGCTTTAATCTGTTATCTTGATGTTGATTTCATAAGAATGCATTAAAATACTTGATACTTTCTTAAAAATAAATAAATAAATAACGGTAAAAAAAATCCAGCAATGGCATTAAAACCACTGCATAAAGAAAATGAATTCAAGATTAATAGAGAAATCCAGAGGAAGACTGGAGTAACATAAATGTATAAAAAATAATTGTGTATTGATTTCTTTTTTTAATCTCTGGTGTAAATACACCACCTTGCCACCATAAAGCTTCAGCACAACTATGGGTGTGTTAACTTTGGTTAATTTTATGGAATAAATTTCAGTAAATGTTAAGTTTCAAGATAGGATTAGGAAAATAATTTGGAAGGAAAAAAAATCAGCTCAGGATTTATCCTAAGATGCCAGGCATCTACAACTCTATTTCCAAGTTTTGGAGAGCAGTTAAAACACCTTCAGACAGTTCTCAGTGGCACTTTTAGACTATTCAGAATGCAGTTGGATTGAAGTTCTCACTGTGCAACCAGATAAGGGCCATTTGAGAGCTACCTGGCTTTTCGTGCATCTCCCACAATAGTTCCAGTAGTTAAAACTGGCGAAGCAAAGCTCTTAGAGATGATGCACAGCGTATGAAGAGACTTGCTCTCACCTCAGCATTGCTTCAGCCAGGCTAAAAGGATGAAAAATGTGAAAAGTTGGTAGTTGTGTAGGTAAGAATGATTCCTAAATAAGAAACTGCAACTTTAAAAAGAAGAGTGCCAAGGGAGTCTGATATGTCTCACAAAAGAAGTCTGCATCTCTTCTACCTTGATTTTTTTCATTTAATGCAGGTAAAAGGAGGCTACACAATAGCAAAGAAAATATATTCCTATGACAGTCTTAAAAGATTATAATGTGCTTATAAAGAGATTATATGTTTAGAAGGTTTTTTTGCTGTTGCAGACTCAGAGTCATAGAGAAGACTCGAATCAATACTGAGGACTGAGTCTCCACCCTCTGATGTTAATTTTCTATCAGAGAGATTATTGATTTCTGAAGAAGTTACAAGACTGTCATTGCAGCAGCAGAGAAAAATGGGTGTATTAATTTAACTCTGGTTCTGTGCTTTATTTTTTCAAATCTAAAGTGCACAAGTTTTTCTTGAACAAATACCTGCCTGCTCAACCTGATGATTTCTGTACACATGTAACAGTGAAAAGAGACATCCCTGAAAGATCAGGGGATCTGCTCCCCAGAGCGAACAGAAACCATATAGTCCTTTTCTGTGAGTACAGATAAATCAAGTAGCACTTTCTCATTGCAAAGCAATTCTCCCGGCGTGCTGTTTCTCTCCCATGTGCTGATGCCATGGCTGCTTCTCTTCTAAGCAGATGTCCAGTTGAATTTTCAGGAATCTGTTGAGTCGGTCTATTGAGATCCACTGGAGTTTTTAATGCAAACATTGTTTGCATATGGCTGTCCGTTCTTGGTATTATACCATATATTTTAACATCTCTTAGGAGTTTTACAGGCATTTTAAAATTATATGTGGCTTAAGTTTTTTAAAAATGTTTTTTTTTTTTTTGTCGTGCAGCCCAGAAGCTAGCATCGTATTTGATATTTTGAAAATATTTCTACAAAATCAGTACAGTTGCCCTTGTTAGGCAACTGAGGCCAAGTTGTAGCTAAAGAAATTTTATGCAGTTTTATTCTGCATGTGGGAGGAGGGGTAAACACTGAATTGGCTTAATTTTCTCTGCCTTCTTGCTCCTTCTGCTTAATCGTCATTTCTCCAGCACCCTAGCAGGTATTGCATATTTACAGTCCAACCAAACAACAGGGCTTATTCAAATCTTTTCTCCATAGCAGACATAAAGCGAAATGATTTTCATCCTTCAGTAGTCCTAGTCTTTCAATAGTGTCATAGCAATAGAAACGGGGCACTTGCACTTGACTATTCAGTAAAGGCTAACTAAGTGCTTTTGAAGTACTCTAAGGTTGAGTGACCTTCAATGACTTGTGCGTATAGATTATCAAACATCATAGCTGAACTAACAGACCATGAACAGTGTCCGATTCCTTTCAGGCTAAATAGTGCAGATAATCATAATTATTCTGGATGCCAGGGTCAAAAGAACTGTTCATCACTTTTCTGGCTTACTGAAGAATCTTTTAAAGTACTAAATGATACATCATCCCTGTCAGTGTGTTATAAAGGAATTAAGTGAAGCGAGTTCTAGAAGAGATTTTTGACAGCACATATCTGATATGTCTCTGTCCTTTCATTTGTATTGCCCTCCATTTTTAAGGCAGATTACGAATTCCAAGTCTGTCACTCAGATGCTTTATTTTGTAGAGGGCTGGCTTTCATCCCCAGTGGAATTTTCTCCATCAATTTGAATGAACATTTTAAGTAGTTAATTAATATGCCAGGACTAGCTGTAGGTGAGACACACTGCCTCAATAGCCAATTGCTGGAAAAAATGGGTCCAACATAGTCACTTTTGACATCACACTAATTATTGTTTTACATCAGACCCGAGCTGATGAAAGTATTAAGTAATTTGTGTCCTGAGAGTTGCCCACCTATAGACTGCTTTGCATGCAGCTTCTTATTAGCTTACAGTAGCAAGGAGGAAATGGTAGAATTTGTGATAACTCCTTGGACAGGCATTTTCAGAAGTAATTAGAATACACTAGGAAAATAATACCCTGTAGGTTCTTACTTCTAAAGTTCCATTAGTATGTTACTGTCATATCATACTGTCATATATAACAATATGCATATAAGCTACACATATATAGAATGACTAAGACCATATGCAAATATGTGAAGGAATGTACATTTTTAAGGCCTTTCTTTGAGTAATATAGAAAGCTTAAAATAAGATCCTTAATTAAATGTACTACAGAAAGAACTTGAAAGATGAGGGATGGTAATAAAACAGAGAAGAAGGATGATGTCCAGAGCAGCAGTAAAATAAAAGTTATGCTCCTGCCAAATGAAGACTAGAAAGTGCAGGTGAAATCATGAACTGGCTGGCCAATTTTTATTTCACGTGTATTGTCTCTGCCTCCTGAGTCTTGGCAAGAGTACAATGGAATCAAGGTAGGCAAAACTGAGCAAAAATCTGTCTCTGGCAAACCTCAAATAAACACATAAATCAGCATTTAGGTGAATGTAAATGTACTCTAACGCTTTTAGTTCTATAAATTTAATTTGTAGGAAGTAAGCGTATAAAAGTAATAATCACAAGTCTAAAAGCAAAAACAGAGCAGAAAATAACAGCTATAGGTACAAAATAAAGTATTTAGCTTGAACATCTGGATAGCACATGCTACAATCCTTTATACACTGGCTGCAATGGAGATTATTGTTCTTCTGAACAATAAAATAGATCACGTTATGTTTAAAGCTCTAAGAACATCGCTTGCCACCAATTTGTTCAGTGCTGTGCTCAAATGCTCTGATGGCATAAAGTGCATCCTGTATAAACTGTGAACTCTATTTGAAAATAAAGTTTATAATTAAAATTGGCATTTGTGGGCCTCCAGCTGGTGAGTGCTGTTTTGCTGACGTGTGACATCACTCCCGACACCCACAGTATGGTCGCTCATTGTCAGACTTCGTGCCAGGTCCTCCCAATGCCAATGCCTCAGATGTTGCAATCTCCACAAAATGGCACCCAGCAGCAGGAGGCTTGCAAAGGCTTTATCTCACAGTTTATACAGGAAAGGTTTTTCCTCACTCTGCAAATAATCATTTTATTTTATTAAGCAACGATCTTGACTTTGAGTTCTGCACAGAAGTTAACCTGTCTCCTGTAGCAACAGCAGCAGTTGCTTTTCTGGAAGGCCCACGTGCGAGCACAGGGGGAAGCGATTAGGCACTGTAGCTTAATGATGCTGTATTAGAGAGAGCTGGTCCAAGACAGCACAATATTAATGACGGTGGGTCAGGTTCCCTTGTACGATCTGGCTTGCTGATGGCTCTACTTTGTTGTAAAGGAACTAGATTGTTTTTTTGTTTTGTTTTTTTGACCTAATGAGCATCTCATGTGTGCAAGGAAATACTGTAAGTGAGAATTCAGGTTCAGTACGTGTGCTAGGCAGCCAAATATGAGAAGATTATTACAGAAATTAGATGTGAGCCTAAAAAATGACACAGCCTACCAAGCAGTATGAAATTCCTTTTTTGCTTATAGTCTTAAATGGAAGAAAAACATTGTTTTAAAAGCCTGATAGTTCCTATAAAGCTGTGTCTACCTTTTGTAGTTTCAGCTGTTAACTTCATGTTATAAATTCTGCTTTACTTTGAGATTTCAGAACAAATTTTAATGGCTCTGTTTGCAAGCACTATTGCGAACTCTGTATTAAGCTTATTTATCCAGCAGGTGACAGTCGCCCAGCCTGTCCCTACTAAATTAGTATGAAGTGAGAATTTGTGCATTGTGCTTCTTAAAGCACAAGTTGTTATTGATCAGTTCTGAACACAGAGGGTGGTCTTGCTCTTAATAAAAGTTTTACACAAATCTTTTCTAGCTTCTATCAACTAATATTGAGTAAAAATATGAAATAGAAAGCTATAGGTAATTATGATGTTGTTCTTTAAGTACTATGGTGGTACCGTTAGTGCACTCTTCTGGATATGGACGTTTTTGCCTTCATCATTCTGTCCTTGGAGAAGGCAATAACAAAATTACTCACCAGACACTGGAATATTATTAAGTGACAATATAAGTCTCACCAGAAGGAGAAATAAAAAAAAAAAAAAGTCATAGGAAAATACCACCTATTGCAAGTTCTACTGACCTTTTAATGCCATCAGTGGTGCCCTTATACAAACGTGAAGAATGAGATAATTACAACAGCTTGAAGGCTCACAGTATAAATTAATCTGTGTAATGATTATCTGGGTTCTTAAAACAATGACAAGTGCTATTTTATAGGCTAATATTTTTTAAATAATTTATGTAAAGCAAGCACACAGCAGAAATCAATTCTGGTGCATTGACTGTTTCAAAAATACAGTGGTTTGGTGGTCGGGAGGGAAATTAGTGAACTTAAATTAGAGGGATCAAAATTTTTAGGTGGAAAGTTATGAAACGCCTCTAGGCACTGTGGTCAGCACATGTAGCTGAAGACAATCAGATGGCCAGGGACCCAGGTTAACACCCCCTCAGCTTGCCACCCAGCTGATAAGCCTGCAAGTGTGCCAGTGGCTCAAAAATGTGTAGAATGCTACCATTGCTGAAGCAGTTAGGAGAGGAAAGACAATGAAATGAAAAGCAATGCTACGTAGTATTCTGATCAATATTAGAAACGCTATGCCAGTCTGGTAAATATTCATATTTACATATTGTGAATTGAGTCAGGTTTTACATTTTTATGTAGCGAGATGAGAGAGAAGGTAAAGAACTTTAGATTATGGGCAACTGTCTCAAACACATCTGTTCAAGCAAAGGGTGGGAAAGGAAAGATGTCTCTAGTGAAGTACACATTTGAAGCTGAAGGTGAAAGGTTGTTGAATAGAGGACAGTGGGGGAAAAAAAAGGGTGGCTTGTGCTGCTTTGATGTTGAGGTGATGTCCACAAAAGATGTCTGCTGGAATGAACTGAATCAAGTTTCACAGAGGAGGAGCTACAGGTAGATTTTCAAAAAGAAAATCTATATGCATACATCTATGTTGCCATATCTTGGTCAAGGGGCTGATATCTAGCTTTAGGGAGTAGTTTAATTGTGAATGAGTTTCTAAGGAAGAAGGGAGAGTAACAGGGCAACAGGATGACCTGTCTTCTGTACAAAAGAGACTGTAAACAGATTGAGAATTCATAATATACAAATGGCCCTGATTTAATTGATCTCAAAATCAGTGAAGGAAAAATAGGAGGCTTGAAATGTTGATATGGAACAACATATGGCTTGTTCAGAGAGCAAAAAAGGGGACTATTTTCTCCAGAATTCTCAGAAATCTAAGAAAATGTAGGAGACAGACTCTTGTTTGAGGGAATGTGAAAAGGAAAAAGAGTCAGTGTCTTTGAGAGACAGATAAAGAAAAAAGCTTATGAGAGTTATTTTTCTGGATGGTTAATAGAGTATTTTAATTATTCTTTTTAATTTTCAGTTTTCCCAAATGTACTATGAGTATGCAAATACCATGATCTCTAAAAGGCTAGAAACTGTGGAGTAAGATCTACTATGCTATAAGGTCTTACAGTGTATAGTACTTCATTTTAGTACTGAATGATGGTGTAAGGGAGATGGTAAGGCATTCTTTAGATGTGATAAATAGCTTTTTGTTCCAGAAGGTGAAAGACCAATAAATGTGTTTTTATTTTAAAAATAAATAAATCATTGAGAATCTGAAGGTAAGAAGGATCCTGAAATTATGGTTATGTATACTATATGTAAGGCCCAGAACAAGAACCAAATTTAAGTATATTTAGAATCTATCCTTAGAAAAATTCATATGGAAAAACACATTTTGAAAAATAAAATTGGTTTTAAAAAAAAAAAAAAGCAAGTAGGAACCTCTGTTAGCTTTGTTAGCTTTCTATTTTATAATGCGTTTATTGATGATACTGATGATCCAGAGGGGCTACAAGTTTTTAGGACAGGATTACAATTCAGAATGATACTGGCAAACTAAAAAAATAATAATAATAATGTTGGGTTTGTACATTCTATTTCATTGTATTTTAAGAAAAAGAATAAAGATGTGCTACGATATGATATAGGAGCCCCATAATTAGTAGTACAATAGTGGTCTTAAGGGAGAAAAAGTATATACACCAGTATATACACCCACAATTCCCCAGCTGAACAGATGATAGCAAAAAACGTGAGTGTTTAATCCATCACCTGTGGAAAATGATGATAATCCAGGTTTGTTTTTCTTGGAAAAGACACAAGGAGAGATTGTCATAAACCCTCAGTTATGTGAAAGGTCTGTAAATAAAGAACAGTGGTTTGTTGTTCCCCCATGTCTCCACTGAGTGAATTAAATCTTTTCCTAAATTTGTAATGGTTGTTAAAGATGTTACAATGCTCAAAGTACAAGGAATGCATTATCCTAAGGGAAGTATTTCTTTGTTACCGGGCACTTAGCTGAGTCAGGGGAGATAACATTATACTTCATCCTGCCACAGAGGAAGAGGGTAGATCAAATAATACCTTCACATACTACTTACCTCTCTGTTTATTCGGTTAGTGGTAAATATTGCTGTGCACTTTACTTAGCTGAAGCAATTAAAATACAGATATTAAAAATAATGAAGAGATGAAGTTGAACTTTTTTCTGATTATGAGATTTTAGCACTTGCGCTGCTCCTTACTCAACAAAAACTCAGTGCACTTTGTTATGCATGCCTATTAAATTTTCCCTATTAAATTATCTTCTCCAATCTACACACCTGCAGTTTTATTTTATCCTCAGAATGACTCACTGTAGTTCAGGTACACCTACATGAGCCAGTAGCGTGAGTATATGGCCTTTTCTCATGATTGCTGTGAACTGAGCCAGATTCCCTTATAATCCCGCTGGTTTTCATTATGACTTTTTTTTTTTTTTTATGATTTCAGTGTAATTAACTGGTTATTAAGATCCTGAGGATCATCCCCAAAACTACTGGTACACTAGTTATAGTCAGTGTTAACAAAGAAATGCTGATCTGTATGTAGGAGCTCACCTCTGGTACTAGTATGGTTTTGCTCCTTTATATTTGACTGGAGCAATGGTAGCATGGTTGTTTGGGTACCCTGGCACTAGGGTGGACAGTACCAACTGCATGATACTTGTCAGTAGTCTTCTTTTAGTGAAGCAATTCTTCCAGGTTCTGTTTGAAAAAACACTGGGTAAGAAGGGGGGGACATACATCCTATCCTGTACCCATAGCAACTTTTATATATGCTGCTTCCTCTCAAGACAAAACAATTCTGCGTGCATTGCCTTGGCATGCCAACAGCTGTATGCAGTTGATCACGCTGTCTGAACATGAAAAACAAATTTAACTTGTTCATTAAATGTCACTACTGGTAAGACCAGGGATGTATGGAAGAGCTAAGTAAGGAATTAATAAAGGGGTGTAGGAGGATTCTGAAAATTAAAATCTGTATTTCTTTGGAGGTGAGAAGAAGTGAGGAAAGATAAATTAAACACTTGATGATTCAGGATGTGAGCCAAAATATTTTAGGCACATAAAATACAAAGCACTCCTGAGTTTTTCCACTTATACAACTAGCTACTTTGGTCCAAGTCCTATACTGCAGAGTTAAATCATGGCAAATGCACACCAAAAAGGAGAGGAAACCAGAACAATTGGTGGGACTAAAGTGGAGGACGCATAATAAAAATGAAGGAAAGAAGCACCAATACAGGAAAGAGAAAGTCCTGAAGAAACAATACGCTTGGGTTTTGGAGCAGTTGGTGTGGTTATTATTATTTATTACTGCCACTCATAGCTCTTGATGCTTGAAAGATGTTTGATACGTGAATAGGTGAGAATGTGTCTGTGAGGCAGACAAGTGCTCCTCAGGTGCTCTGAGCTCTTCTGGAGCCCAGAAAGGATCAGGAAAGGACAATTCCTTTAGCAAGTGTTAGGAGTAATTGAGTTGCACTGATTTGATACACAAGTTAATTCCTACACTCAGGTAAACTGCATCTGATCAGTGTGATGTCTTCCTTGTTCTTTGCTTCGGTAGGCAGTACCTTCGTCAAAATGAGTAATGCTTTCTGAAGAAAATAACTTCTCTTAAAAGTATATATTCAGATGTTTTTTTTGGAAAAATCCTTTTTTGGAGAAAGACAGTGCTTCTTCAAACCAAACCTTAATTATTTTTTTTCTCTTTTCCTCAGCCAGAAAATAAAACCCTGATATTAATTGTTCCTGTCCCCTCCCACCTTCAAATCAAATTGTGTTACAGCCAGAATTCATTGGAAATGGTGGAGTACTTACCAGAACAAAGAAAAGCAAAGCAGCATGCAGACATCTCTTCTTGTTCCACTACTACTTCTATGGGACATTTAATCTTAATGATATTGACATGAGCCTTTTATCTTTGAAATGAAAATTAGTGACCCCATTAGAATGAAAACTAAAATTCATTATAAGTTCGTTATAAGTTGTATGTGTCAAATAGAAATGAAGCTTTCTCTCTAGGCTGTTGTTTGTTTTCCATAACTATAAAGAAAGAATGACATAAGTCCCTGTGTCTTTCATTGATTTATGGAAATCTTACTCTGGTGACTAAAATCATTAATTTGGCTCCATATAAAAGATACTTTAATTGTTACAAAAAAAAAAAATGCACTTTGACTTCAATTAAGCTTACATAAGCTTGTACACATGGGGACTACTTTCGAGAGAGAAGTAAATTTGCTAACCTGGCATTTTTTCTCAAATTCACATAGCACTAATCAAAATGACATTGATTTGCTTACATTAGCAGCTGACACCTCAAACTTCCTTTTATTTGAGCTTCCTGGGAGGGTGAACTTTCCTTGATGTAAAACTGGCTTTTCACAGCCAAAGATCTGTATCACAGCAAGTCCTGTGTCTTTAATCTGTCTTGTCCTTTTTTTGTGCGTCTATTCCAAGCACTGTTTCATGCTTAAAAATAATGCATCAGGGATATAACTGGATTCATTCTTTCCTGAAACATAGAGAGATAGGGAATAGAAGTCTAGAAATGTGCCATGTAAACCTGCTTCCAGAAAAGAAAAGTCTGTGAAAGAGATTCCAACCTAATAACTTTATGCTACATCAATTTCTTGTCATGGTAAAAGGCTGGTCTTAAATTATATGTTGAGATCTTTTGCTACTAAAATAGCGTCTTATAAGCCACACACAGCAGAGACTTGTCAGTAATGGAAGCTGAGCTGGAAGATACAGAAGTCCACAACAAGTCTAAACTACCCATTTTGCTCTCTTGCTAGCCAGATCAGAAAATCTCTGGTAAATATAACTTTGGAGTATGTGCCCTATTCCTAGGGTGCGGGAATATTTCCCTTGGTTACTACATGCTAAACTGAGAGTACTGGGAAAATTGAGAAGTTGTCTTAGCAGGCTACAAAGCTCTACTGGCATTGCTTGGTTTGCATCAAGAGAAGTGGTTTGGTAGCAGTACAATGCATAAATAATGCAGGTAACAAGCTGGCATCAATTTGAGCTCAATGAGACCTCAGAGCTGGCAAAGCATTCTTGAAACTTGTGAGCCTTCTGTAAGCCTATAACCTTTCAAAACACTTGAACCTTTTGAATAATGTTTCAGAAAACTTGCTCTTGCACAAAAAAAAAAAAAAAAAAAAAAAAAAAAAAAAAAAAAAAAAAAAAAATGGTGCTACAAGCTCATTCTCATTTCAGCTAAAAAGGCTTTATCATTGTGTTGAGTATCTGGCATGGCGCAGCATTAGAAGCAATCTTCTCTTGGCATCTAATCAGCATATAATTTCAATTGTCTGTCTGCTCTTCTTCCGCTCAGCTTTGTGTGACTGGTCTGTGCTAGGAAGTTTGGGTTATCAGAATAGAGCAGGGAGCTTCGGCAGGACAAAACCATGGCAATTGCAGGGGTTTACGGTGGGTGAGCTCAAAATCTGCCTTGTGCCTTGTTTAATTAAATGAGAAACTTGCAGGAAACACATGGCTAGTGCCCCCAGAGGTGCCTTTTCAATTTCCCAATCAAAGCTGATGAAATTAGAATTGGCTATCAAATCCTTCTAGCAAACTTGCATCATTCTTTGCTAATTTCCTTCTAGTGGCCCCTTGAGAGATGGAGATAGTCTCAATGCTGCATATTAAACTTTAATTACTGATTTCTGTTATGAGGGTGAGATAACACTCGGACAAAGATAGCTGCATCCTAGCTTGCAAGCTCCTCATGCTGAAAACCATCCATAAAGTAAATGAAAAATGAGTCAGCAACCTATCACCAATCTCTGTCAGTGCATGCAGCACCTTCAATTCCACAGTAGGATGCCAGCTGGTCTTCTATTAACAGTAAATTGAAGATTTTTATTTATTTATAAGTGTCATTAATCTGGTAGGCTGAATGCAGTTTGCTTTCCAAAAAAGATCATGCAAGGCTTAGCATCATCCATGCAGATGCAATATATAGTTTACGAAAAATATCAAAACATATAATCCACAACAGCCGTGCTGTTACGTGGGTTTTGAAGCTTTTTGTTTATTACATTACATAAAGGAGGAGTTCCTAAAATACTGCTTCATTTTTATTTGTTTATTTTTCTTAAGGAAAAATCCTACAATTTCAGGTAAACTGCTTCTACCACTGCATGCCCAACTTAGAACCACTTTCCGTTCTATGCAAAATGATCACACAGGATTTTAGGATTGTGATAACCTTGCTAAACTAAGTGAGATTAGAGATTTTACTTGAAAGGACCATATCTGCCATGATGGAGCAGGTATAGGGGGACATACAGAAATGAGGCAACATGTCCTAAGCAGCAGATGAACTGAGGGGAGAAACTGCAGCATGTTTGGAAGTTTCTATTAGAATTCTTCAAGTGTTCTAACAGGTTGCAGTAGAGACACTTGCACATTTATAGAATTGGAACTGTACAATGTTTTGTTACAATTCTTTCCATTTTATGTTCTTGCTGTTCATCTCTGAATTTGCCTGACTTGCTACTGCCTTCTCTGTCCTCTCATTTCTTTCTGCTAGACCTGCCTGGAGTGCTGCATTTGAGCACACTACAATATAGCTCAGCGCTTGAACAAGTACTCTGAGATAAGCAAGTCACAGTTCTCAGCATGAAGATTTTTCTGTATACTCAATTAGTATTCTTCTTTTTGTTCCCTTTTTCTGCTTATCTAAATAAATTTGTTAGTCATTAGGGCTTGTGTGTTTGCACAAGCGTTAAAGCAAGCGTATCATTACATGGTGGATGGAAACTCTTCAGTTTGCTTAGATGGACGTTTTCAGTCATTGTATACGACTGGCATAGCATTTTACCAGATTAGTGTGCTGTACTTGATATGTAGCAGAAAACATAAATCTCCTGTCTCTTATAAGCAGATACAAATAGCTGAAAGTACAACCTTCATTTGTAGCAGTTATTCAACTTTTAAAAAATAAAAGCTACTTCATCTTTGTATCCCAATCCCCCACAAACCAACAACCTGCTGGAGTTCCTGCTATAGTTTGAAGTCAATTTGTTCTAACTTTGTGTTGTCTTCCCATTTAATGAGATGTTAGCATTTTATTTCTGGACATCTGGATAAGGCTTGAATTTATTACTCAAGTACAGCTTATGGCAGTTCATAAATTTTCATAATTTTCACATCTGCATTTTTGGTACCATTGGTACTGTTTAAACTTTGGAAAAAGAAAATTATTAGAACTTTAAAGTCGATGTGAGTGCATAATTTAAAAAAAAAATACAAAATATTGCTGAAACAAATATGCGTTTTATACTGGTAGGTTTTCAATTTTCTAAATATGCTATATGGCTCCTTTTAATTGTATAACCCCAAATACCACACTTGCCTTCATTAAAATTTATTAGTTCACTCAGTCAAATAAATTCTTCTAAGTATCTCCAGTAAATATTCACTGTTGTGGACTATGAAACTAATTATCTCCTTAAAGCTAATGTTTTTCATCATTCATTATATGCTAAGCAAGCGAAGTGAATTTCAGTATATTTCCTGGTCTGCATCCTATTTTTTTTTTTCCTTTTGTTTAAACTGATTCAAGTTTACCCAATGAAAGCATGCTGGAAAAGTAAGTTACTGAAATGTAGGGAGTGCTGTATAATGGGCTGTTTTGATTTATGTACTGGGGTGGAGGAAAGAAGCAATTCAAAGCAGCAAAGTAGTTTTGAAGTTGAGCAGCAGACTGTTCATAATTGAATCATAACACACCGTACAAGTGGGAGTTTGGATTGCTGTTTAGGGGACACTGTCAATCCAAATGTCAGTCGGAGCTCCCAGCAGCGAGTGCGAAGGTGTTTCAGATGGTATTGCTGCCCAGCAGCCGCCTGTCTCACGTCTCTTCCTTCCTGCTAGCATGTGAAAGCCTTCCAAAATTAAACCAATCTAAGGTCTTAAGTTCAGGAACAGATTGAAGCACATGCCTGGTCTGATGTTCGTGTGTCCTACTGCAAGGTAGGTTCCAGTTTCATGCAAAAAATATGCTCACCTGGTATTTCCTCCAGTTCTGCTTAATTTACCTTTTGCTACAATCAGTAGCCATCTGGTCAGATTGTTATGGTATTTTTGTCTATGTTTAAACCATTTTAAAAAATATTTTAGTGCTTTTCTTATTCTACTCACCAGTGCAGAATGCTCCTGTACTTGAATGGCAATAGTACAGATTGCTTTTAAAGCAACCAGTGTGTCCCAGCATTTTTCATGGGTTTGTAATACCTAAAGGTCATATTTTTAGGCTTATGCTCCATGGAAAGGATGAGGACACAGTAGTATTACATGAAGTACATTTCATAAATAGGGTAATATACTTCTTTCATGTGGTCAGAAACTTGTGTTTTTAACTGAACACCTTCCGTTTTCAAATTCTGAAGATCTGGGCAATTTTTTATTGGTGCATTCTCATTATGGTCAAGTGTAAATTTACTGTTTCTTGACAGGTCTAAGCAGAGATTTATTGGGGAGGGGATATTTTACATGAGTCAGAACCAATGTAACTCCTAACAGTGTTCATGTCGACATTTGCTAGAATTTCTGTTAAGATGAATGGGCATATTATTCACCAATGGAGTGTAAAGTATGTCATTTTATTCAACTCCAATGGAATTCAACAATTTGTCCCATTTTAGTAAAGTAGACGTCTTAAACAGAACTTCAGATGTGACTGTAAACCATAACTATATTTGACTTTGGAGAAAAGTTTGCTGTGACTTAAGAACTCAACACATCTCAGTAATCTCTACTACTATTATTATTATTAGCCTTTTACAATCTAACCTGATAGTCTGCTTATCAAGAGTAGGATCTGATGCTTTATCTCTTCCTCATTCACAGTCATATCCAAAAGCTCTAGTTTTCTATTATGGATTAAGAAATGGATAAAAAGAAGAAAATAGTCACAGGGCAATAGCAAGAGCTTATATTGCTCTTAGCAGCAGTAGCCCTCCATAATGGGTCTAATACTCTCGTCATTCATCTGTTATGTGCCGATACCTTCAGCAGATGAGCCAGGTTGGGGAGTGCATAGAATTACTTGATGAACCTAATGGTTCCGCTGCTTTTTTCCATTTAAAATTTAGGATTTAATCACCTGCCAACGTAATGTAACCATAATGTTATGACACCACGTGTTGTTACAACACCAAAAATAATCTCATGGATGGATTTAAACAGACTGAAATAAAATAAAAGCCATCAAAAAGCATTGTGTTGGGTATTCACTGAATGTTCACATTTAGTAGAGTCTGGCCCCATCTATATACCACAAGATACTGCATGTTAGTGCTTAGTTATTACGTTTCAACATTCAAGGAACACCCAAGAAGTAGATGACAGTGTTTCTTCTGTGGGATCTTTTATGCGAAAGAAAAGACTTCATCATGAAGCAGGACAAGCCCAACCAACATTTGCTCAATGAGTCCTGCACTGTGCCCTGAAGTTGATGAGACTATTAACATTAATTATTCATGTGCTGACAAAGGCCGCTGCAGGAGAGACAGAATGAAGACTAATAGGGTAAAATGGAGAAAACTGGATGCACGGGAGAGCTGGGAGAACGGAGTATCTTTCAATATTTTTCCTCATTAGTTTGGCTTATTTCCCACAGGGGCACCAGCACAAATCTTTGACACCAGGACTTTTCCTTAACTCTGACTGCAAATTCAGAGCCACATTTCCTTCGTGAGCCGCTCTCTGCTCCTGAGCCCTGACCCTGTTGGCAGCTCATGCATCCTCGCTGATTGCTGCTGCCCTTCAGACTGACAGCTGGGCCTCACCCGCCTGGGGCACAGCACAGGACAGGAAAGAGCTCAGTTCTCAGCTGTGTGCTAAAACAAAGAAGGGCACAGCGTAACCACCAGGGGAAGTTAGTGCCTTCCCACTGTGCTTCGGACTCCAGAGTTCTCCCGAGGGTCCTCTGCCAAGAAGGAGCTTGGCAAGAGGCTTCTGCAAAGAGAAATGCTATTCTGCTGGAAGCTCGGTGCTTCTCGGGGCAGGGCAGGTAGAGCAACAGATGGATGGATGCTCAGAGGCAGTGCTTCTTGATGAGCTTCCTCTCAGGGGCTTTATGAAATGCTGATAGTTATATTTTTAAGTTACTGGAGCTGTGAAACTGAAATATACTGTTACCTGTAAATGTGACTCAAGTTTTAGGGCTCTCAGCTGAGAAAATCAGTATCTGCTTCTCATAATGTATCTTTAATTGGGCTATTTTATTTTAGAAAGGCAACTCTACAGAAAATTCAATTAGTCTGATCAGTGTACTGTTAGGGAAAGACTGAATTTTTGCATTGCTCCAGCTGACATTGTACTTTCTCCTCTCCCCACCTCCTCACCCCCACAGGGAAGAAAAAAAAAAAAAAAAAGCATAATTAATACCAAAAAAAAAATTCAAGTTTTTGGCAATTTGTCTTACATAGAGCTGGTAAGGTTCAGATGTGAGAACATCTACTGCAAGCTGGCATGTATAAAGACTCCAAGGAGTGAACTAAACACTTCTAAACTAACTTCTTTACATGCAATTAGCCATGTAAACAAGAAAACTGTCACTTGATTCTAAAGAATGGAAAACTTCCTGCAGTCTTGATAACCCTGACATGTTCCCATTGATAACTGATTCAAGCAGTTATCTAAGAGGAAAAGGCCTTTTGCATCATCATTATTAAAAATTAGGAGTTGCTATGGCATATGGTCATCCAAGGTTTTCCAAGAATACACCTACAGTAAGATTTTGAATTGGATGCTTGTGTGTTGTGGAATGGTTATATGTTAAATCCCTCTTTGCTCAGCAATGTGTGCTAGAAGGCTGCTTGATGTACAAGTGCAGTTTTTCCTCTTAGCAAGCTTGCTCTGTAAATTTATATATATATATATATTTTTAACTCTGAGGAAAAATTTCTGCTCAAAATATACAGCTCTAGTGTTTACTGTTGGTTTAGGCTGGGAAGGAAAAAGTCAATTTTTAACAAAGGATTTCTTAAACCAGTTTATTATGGATGTTATTCTCCCATCCACACACACAGTTCTGGCACCACTTTCAATCTTTTCCTACTTTTGGTATTTTCTACAGATACTCTGAGCTAAAGATAGGGAAGGGGAAAAATGGACAGGGAGGAACAAAAGAAAACCAAATGTCCCTACACAGAGCTTGTTTACAGAACCATTTGTTATGAACAGAAATTTCTGTTGCTCTGCACCAAGTCCTGTGGTAGGAGATAGTACTCTGGGAAATAAATAAGCTTTAATGGGAGATTGTTTTGCTGGTGACTGGCACTACATATCTGGAAGCTTGCTGCAGCAGTTTGGAAATGGCAATGACATGAAACAAGGGTAAAGTCTTACTGACAAGTCAAGGATGATCTTAACTTTTCTAGAGATGACGTTACCAAGTACTAGTGTGAAATACTTCCCCCAAAACCCAGTGTTTATAGGCTGAGTTGTTCTGAGCTCTGTCCACCACACCTGGATGCCTTCCCCAGGCTCACCCCGGGGTGCTGGTGCAGAGCTCCCCTGCAGCTGGACGAGCATCCTGCTCTCGGCTTGGGAGTGCTCTGAGCTCTGGCCATGCAGACTGCATCAGGGACTATGAGATCACAGAATCACAGAATTTCTAGGTTGGAAGAGACCTCAAGATCATCGAGTCCAACCTCTGACCTAACACTAACAGTCCTTCACTAAACCATATCCCTAAGCTCTACATCTAAATGTCTTTTAAAGACCTCCAGGGGTGGTGACTCCACCACTTCCCTGGGCAGCCTGTTCCAATGTCTAACAACCCTTTCAGTGAAGAAGTTCTTCCTAACATCTAACCTAAAACTCCCCTGGGGCAACTTTAGTCCATTCCCCCTCGTCCTGTCACCAGGCACGTGGGAGAACAGGCCAACCCCCACCTCACTACAGCTTCCTTTAAGGTACCTGTAGAGAGCGATAAGGTCGCCCCTGAGCCTCCTCTTCTCCAGGCTGAACAAGCGCAGCTCCTTCAGCTGCTCCTCGTAGGACTTGTTCTCCAGGCCCCTCACCAGCTTCATCGCCCTTCTCTGGACCCGCTCAAGCACCTCAATGTCCTTCTTGTAGCGAGGGGCCCAAAACTGAGCACAGTACTCGAGGTGTGGCCTCACCAGAGCTGAGTACAGGGGGACAATCACCTCCCTAGCCCTGCTGGCCACACTGTTTCTTATGCAAGCCAGGATGCCGTTGGCCTTCTTGGCCACCTGAGCACACTGCTGGCTCATATTCAGCCGACTGTCCACCATCACTCCCAGGTCCTTCTCCGCCTGGCAGCTCTCCAACCATTCCTCTCCCAGCCTGTAGCTCTGCTTGGGGTTATTGCGCCCCAGGTGCAGGACCTGGCACTTGGCCTTGTTGAACTTCATACACTTGGCCTCAGCCCATCGGTGCAGCCTATCCAGATCCTCCTGCAGAGCCTTCCTACCCTCGAGCAGATCGACACACGCACCTAACTTGGTGTCATCTGCAAACTTACTGAGGGTGCACTCGATGCCCTCGTCCAGATCATCGATGAAGATATTAAAGAGGACCGGCCCCAGCACCGAGCCCTGGGGAACGCCAAAAGTGACCGGCCTCCAGCTGGATTTGACTCCATTCACCACAACTCTTTGGGCCCGGCTATCCAGCCAGTTTCTAACCCAATGAAGCGTACGCCAGTCCAAGCCAAGAGCAGCCAATTTCTTGATGTACTTTAGCTCTTGGCATGTGCCCTGTTGCATGGGCAAGGTATTTAATTTCTGCTATTTCTGCTGGTGCTTTCCTTTCTCTGTGCTGGACTCTCTTTATTTGACTCTCTTTAAACTTGTTTTAATCAGCTAATTTTTCTCACGATTATCATTGCACTGTGAACTGTAGGTTCGAAGTATTAATAATTTACAGCTCTCTAAAGTTCAGTGGAAGTGCATTTAGTTTTGTTTATAATAGGGAACTGGAAAATGAATATTTCTTTCTAATTAATGGAAGAATAAATTGAGTATGTTTTTTTTTTTTTTTTTCCTTCCCCTTTTGCCCTTTGAATCTATTCTGTTGGTGGTGATCTCAGTTCTGTGGGAACCTGGAGCAGCAGAGAGCAAAGTGATTCACTTTGGGGAGCAGCGTGTCACACCTCAGCCATTGCTCCAGTGTTAGCAGCGTGTCCCTGAGGACTCTGTGGTTGCATAGGCTTCCTTTCCTGTGATCTCATCTGGGACATCAGCTAATGCTAATGATGTCCACTTTCTCCATGTTCTGTAAACCAATAGCGTGGATAAGAAGGGAGTCTCGTGTTCTTAAAATGGGTGGCTGTTTGCGTTTGACAGTAACACAAAGAGAATTGGTTACTTATTAATGATTAGCCTTTTTTTGTTATATTAGGCATATCAGAACCTTGTGCATGTGATTCTTTTTGTTAAAAATAAAATGAGTAACTCTAGGTGACCTGTGCTCCCAAACCATGTTAGTTAATAATTAAAATGTGTTCAAACATGAATGATTGAGTTGTTTCTAGAGAAACATAATTTTCTTATGCTGTACAATTAAGCAATATTGTGAAACTAGGCATTCAAAATGCTGAGACTTGCTTTAAAATGCTGATTTTAAAGAAACACCCATATGACATGTTCTCATAATTGTCCTTTGAGGTTTTTAAAGCTATTTTTTCACTTCTCTTTGCAACTAAATTTCTAATTTTGAAAAGAAACTGGAGAGTTATGCAATAATAAGAACCCTACAAAAGAAACCTTGAAACATCAGGGGACTCAATTTTAATAACTAATAGCAAAATGGTTAGAAGAAAGGGGCATATTGAAAGTGTCTTGTGTGCAGACATCTAAGTGCCAGATTACTTACAATAACACTACTTAGCAAAGGGAAGAAGTGTGTACTAGTAGACATGGTTGGTCTACTGCCCCCCAGGGTTTCTAGATCTTTTTCTGCAAAGCTGCTTTCAAGACAGCCTGCAGGAAGGCAAGGGGTAATTCCTCTCCAGGTGCGGGGCTTTCCGTTTCCCTTCCAACCTGGTGATATTCCTGCCTGCCCGCTTCTCTGGGCTGGTGAGGGCCTCCTGAACAGAACCTCAATCATTCCCCAGACCAACCTGGCAGTTTCCAATCCACCTCACGGTCCTCTCCCTCAGTAGTAAAATCAATAGTAAATCTGAGTAGAGCGGTGTTGATACTGAGAAACAGAAAGCTTCTGAATATCGGTGATGCTTTTAGCCCTCTTCCCCTGGGTATCCTCCAGGGGAAATATTTAACTGTGTTGAATATAATTGTATAGATCCCTGAGACACTCAGATGAACTTCTTAACACTGCAAGATTTAAACAATTTCTGATCTCTCTGAATAAGATAAACCCCAAAGTGAAAGGCATGGGACTACAGACTACTTCGTAAGGTGAAAATGGTATGCAGCTTCATTAGTGCAGGAAGATTCAGCTGAGTTTTGGAAATTAATCCAAATGCAAATGGCCTCAGAATTATGACAGATTTTCTCACAAGTTATGTTCTTAAATGATTAATTCCTTTGAATGTTTCCATTTGGAAGGTGATATCTTTAATCTCTGTGAAAATATTTGTACTATAGGGCATGTCAGAAAAGAAGCAGAGAAAATCACTAGCCAGAGAGAAAAACAATGGTGCCAGGAACAATGGCTGTTAAGAAACAAGTCTGTGCTCATCCATAGCTACAACTAAATCCATTGAAGCCAATGGGAGCAGTTACTTTTGATGATCAGGTAGCTTTATAGTAAATCTTATGAGCTTCCCCTTGCAATACAATTTGGAAAACACTACTCTGCACTGCTGCTTTTGGTAAAGAGTCTCAAAAAGCTTTACATGTTAATCAAACTCCCAGTGCACTCAGAGATATTATCCAGAAGTAAGGATGCAGAAACTGAGACAAAAAGTGGTTTTGCTTTGTTCAGAGAAGCGACAACTGTAGTTGTCAGAGCAGTAATTTTACACTAGTTGTTGGGCAGCAGGACACTATTCCTACCTCACTGCTGGTAAGGTTTGGGCAGTCAGGAAAAGCAAAAGGGTCCAGAAACAAGAAGAAAAGGGAGAGGGGACTGCCCTGTTCTAATCTGGGTTAGCCTATTCATTTAAATTCAGACAGAGCTGTTTTAACCAAGTAAAATTAGTCCTTTTCTGTTGCTGTGCTTTAACTTGCCTTAAAATGAGGAGCTTAAAACAAATATTGATGACATTAAAGCCATTAGATGAGTAAGATAATGTTGCAAATGATGACATACTATTTTTAATATTGTACTTAAGCTATATTCTTGTAGTGCTACTCATGAAAGGTTGTGCACCTGTGTTCTTCTTAACTGGAATGTCCAGTCATCCGGTTACGCATCTGACAGGACTACATAGGGCTAGAAGGATGTCAAAAAGTATGTCAGAAATCCTCATTTCTTATTTAAATCTTTAACAACTAAACAAAATAAACAACAACAACAAGTAGACTCTTCAGATCAATAAAATATGAAGAATACCTGCAGGCTTCACAGGATATCAAGATGTGAAGTTTATATGCATCTGCATAACTGTGTGAGTCACAGATGGATTGGGGCACTGGAGTGATATTTGCAATACCTTTATTCATTTAGTTGTATAGTTCAAATTTGCATTGGAAAAAAAAAAAAAAAAAAAAAAAAAACTTAAGGCATGTGGTATTCATTCTGTAAAAATAAAAATTTGATTTAGTAAACATTGCAGTCTGGAAGACAGTAGAAAAAGTAATTTTAAGTTGACTTTTCCCAGCATCTTTTTATACTTTGTGTTACACTAAGACTTAAAAAATAATAATAATAATAATAATAAATGCTGTATGCTAGTCTTTTGAATCTGGTACAAGGACTCTTCCTTCTTGGCTCTTTCAGTGCCAGTAATTAGGCCATCTGGTTGGTGAGGGAAATTAATTCAAGACCATATTAATTCCTACTTTTAAATTTCTTTGTGAATAACACTTCAGGAAAAAATGAGGCTTGCTGGATAATCAGATTTAAAATTAAAAGAATTTCTTGTTGATCACCCTATAGTGCTGGTTACAAAATTAATCATAGATGCTTAGAAACTATAGTGATAAATCTGTTGTCAACATCTAGATAGAAAAAGAAGATTAGAAGGAGCATGAAATTGTCATAGATTTGTTTAGGTAGGTGCTTGTAATGAGAATGAGTGTCCAATTTGTTCAGAAATTCATGCTGAGCCTTTAAAAGACAGGAATGAAGTACAATGGTTTGGCTCTACATAGCTTCAAACCCCATGCATGTGATTTTCATGACAGTGTGCTGGACTCTTAAGGTGCAAAAGTGGTAGTGAAAGTCAGGTACATGAAAGTCAGGTACAGGCCAAGTGTTGGGTCCTCCACCTGGGATGCAATAACCCCAAGCAGAGCTACAGGCTGGGAGATGAGTGGTTGGAGAGCTGCCAGGCAGAGAAGGACCTGGGAGTGATGGTGGATAGTCGGCTGAATATGAGCCAGCAGTGTGCTCAGGTGGCCAAGAAGGCCAACGGCATCCTGGCTTGTATAAGAAGGGAGGTGATCGTCCCCCTGTACTCGGCTCTGGTGAGGCCGCACCTCGAGTACTGTGTTCAGTTTTGGGCCCCTTGCTACAAGAAGGACATGGAGGTGCTTGAGTGAGTCCAGAGAAGGGCGACGAAGCTGGTGAGGGGCCTGGAGAACAAGTCCTACGAGGAGCTGCTGTGGGAGCTGGGCTTGTTCAGCCTGGAGAAAAGGAGGCTCAGGGGCGACCTTATCGCTCTCTATAGGTACCTCAAGGGAGGCTCAGGGGTGACCTTATTGCTCTCTATAGGTACCTCAAGGGAGGCTGTAGCGAGGTGGGGGTTGGTCTGTTCTCCCACGTGCCTGGTGACAGGACGAGGGGGAATGGACTAGGGTTGCACCAGGGGAGTTTTAGGTTGGATGTTAGGAAGAACTTCTTTACCAAAAGGGTTGTTAGGCATTGGAACAGGCTGCCCAGGGAAGTGGTGGAGTCACCATCCCTGGAAGTCTTCAAAAGACGTTTAGATGTAGAGCTTAGGGATATGGTTTAGTGGGGACTGTTAGTGTTAGGTCAGAGGTTGGACTCGATGATCTTGAGGTCTCTTCCAACCTAGAAATTCTGTGATTCTGTGAATTTAAGTTTTCCTCAATCTACCTTTACAGGTGTGGTTTTTGTTGTGTTGTCTTTTTGTTTGTTTGTTTTTTAGTAACAGTGAAGTTTTTTTGATCTTGTTGCCAAGAAACACTCCCCAAGCAGGCAGCTGATACCGTCATACAACTTCTTTCTTCCTACTAAAAGGGGCCATGGCTGAGTAAACAAATGCTACCCGTACTGCTTTCCTTACCCTTGAAGCTTGTACCTTGCTTACCTTCATTAACGCTTTCTCAGATCCCTTACAAACCAATCTATTTGTGAAGAAAGTGGTTATCATGATAGCTTTCTTTTGTAAAGAAACCTTTAAGTAGCAAACTACCCTATCAGATACAAATTTCAAATTATTTTGCAGTTGCATGGAAATGGTCTTCTAAATTGCACTTAATTCTGTTCTTGCAGGGAACTGAAATTGAAAAAAAGCACTGTCTACTTTCACATCTATAGTGGGTGGCTAAATAGTGTGATATCCAAGCAGAAAGCAATATATTTTCCATGCTCAGATTATCATTCTCATTTCTTCAGGGTTCCCCCATGATGAAGGACACCTTGCTGTCTTCTCCCAAAGGCTTCTCCTCCATCTGACGGCATTTTGCGAACCGAACAGAGCTACCTGCTTCTGAGGGAGCTGATGCACATGACAGCATGGCCAATGCTTTACCAGCTCAATTGTTTGAGATGTGAGGAGCAGGTAGAAATGTGTCCATCCTTCCCAGATTCAACTTACACAGGCTTGTCTTCAATTTTTAACCATCTGTTAATTCTTCTAATGTCAGTGATTTTGCTCTGTGGTTTCCGCTGTCCCAATGTCAGTGCAGTAGGTGTTAACAAGCAAAGTGGCTGTTTAATGAAACACTGGTTTCTGGGCAGTAAGTAATGTGTTTAGGACTTGGGACTGCGTTTTAGAAGACAAAGGAAGGATATTAGGCTCAGTTTCCGCCTTTGCCTACCAGGTGAGCAGGTAATGATGCGTACCAGATAGTGACGTGTCCATTTGTTTTCCTAATGCAGCAGGAATTTGAAAAAGTTCACTTTCAGTTTTCTCAGAGGAGGAAAGCATTTGACCAAAGATCAAGATACTATTTGGATATTCAAGTTGTCTAAGCATCATGAATTACTATTTTATGTTTCATTTGTGGAGAAGAAGCCTTACCCACCACAGTCCTCTGCTTCACAGTCAGTCATTTCAAACTTAGATCAGTAAAGAAAATTAGTTAAGTACATAAGTTTGTTCTTTGTATCGAACGGGGCTTAGATCAGGCTTGGGTAGTCATACCTGTACAAAGTGTTCCAGTGCAAAACAGAGTAACAAAAACAGTGCTGTTGTGAGTAATTGATCCTTTTTCTGATCATCTCATCCCTATTAAGCTGCTTTTGAAAGGATTAATTCTTGAGGCACAGAACTCTTATAATCCTCATTGTGGAGGTAATGACGACTTATGTTCAGCAGTGTCTTGGAGATGCTTAGACTCATGTTTACAAAGACACTATATGCCAAAATTTCTATTTTCCAAAATGATTAAGCCTTCAGGGTGGGATCACAGTCCATTTAGACTAATTACATTAGAGATAGCCTTTTGCTTTGTTCCTGGGATTCAAGATGCACAAGGCTAGTTGCTGTGAAGCCATGGCTGCTTCAGGGTTGTAGTGTGCAGCTCTTTAAGAATACAGAGAAGATGCTAAACTCCATAGAAAATCTAGTAAAAAATGTAGACTCTAGGGATTCCACTAGATCTCAGCAGCATTGAAGTCAGTCAACTTTCCTAACTTAGCGCACAAGGAGCATGAAGTATGAGTGATAGCTTTTAAACCACAGATGAAACCTGCAAACTCGACCAAAAAAAACTTTGCGAGGAAGTTGTTGGTATTCCTGAGCAAAGAGAGTGTTACACCCAGTGGTGTCAGAGTACCGAATGTGCAGCACAATGCATGCCCTCCTACACCCACAGTACTCCCTCATCCCACTCAACCAATTAACAGTAATTATATAATTACAGTTCATAAGTCTTCAAAAGATGAAGATCTTGCTGCTTGGGACTCATTAGCCCTTCTTAACATATTTATTACACTTTTTATTTCTGACCACAAAGGGGAAAAAATTAAAATATTCTGTGTTGCTTGCCATATTCTGCTAATGAAGCATAACCTGCAAAAGCACTCCTCCCAGATGCCCAATGTTAGCTCTGTTTTGAACTGAATGTGACAGGTAATGATGTAGAAAGGAAGCTTCTATAAAACACCTTGTATTTGATCATAAGATTTTTTTATGAGAGTTTCAAAGCAAATGACATTATTTTTATACTGCTGGCAAAAATTTAGCCACTTGTTCTCCATAATAAAAATGATGGTTTATAGTTATGCATGCAGCATCTAACACGCAAGACTGAATGGTTGCAGTAGATATTTTCATGCAAGGCAACTACATTTCATATGGCTGATGGAGCTCATCTTTTGTTGTTTTTGTTGTTTGTATTGTTTTCTTTTTAAAATTTCCCCTAAATGAGCAAACTTTGGAATTTCTCTTTTTACTGGCAAACTTTATTTTTTCAGCTACATTTCTGGAGGATCCTTGTTTTTTTCTCCTTTCCCTGTTACAGAATGACACGTAGGAGTTGCCACAACACCAAACACAAGGCAACTAAGCAAGGAAGTGAATGCCCTTATAATCCTAATGATGATGAGAGGATCCTCTAGAACCAGAGCCTGCAAGTGATGCTGTGATTCTCCTATATGGGAACTGGCCTTCTTCATTGCCCAGCAAAGAAATCTATTAGGGCTAACATAAATGCCTAAACTTTCTCTAGAGTGGATACACCACACATGCTTGTGCATGAAGTCACAGAGACTAGAAGCCTCTAATGTTAGATGCAAAAATCATTTGCACCTTAGAGAAAGTACTTCTCATGTTGGAAACTACTGCTGGCATGTGCTTCACCTCAGTTTGGGTCCAAGGGGCAGAAGGCTAAGGAGTGCTTGTGTAGGGCCCTTACTCTGGATCAACCTCTAAAGGAGTTTTCCTCTCAGTGAAAAGATGAGCATACATAAGTGGCCTGTGTTACTGATGGATGGGAGGGATAGCTGAAGGATAGCTCAGCTGTCAGTGCACTTTAAAAAACAATTTATGATGATTTCTTTGTCAATCCTCCACACACTTTTTTTTCCCCTTGCGATGTCTATTAGAGTAGGGAGCTTGTTACAAGTAACACTGTGGCTGCTGTTTTCCCAGTCTAATAGATATTTTATAGAGAGCAAAATATTTGTTGACTGGTTGAAGCAGCTTTCTTGTCCCAGCCCTCCAACTTCAGAGGAACACTAAGAGGCCAACTGGGACCTAGGATTGGAGCCTTGCTTTTGATATTTGTACTAAATCTATTTTCCTGTGTCTACACCTTCATCGCAGTTAGTGAGGTAGAGCCAACCACATGGGGATTGAGCTATTTCTTTCTTTTGATACCATGCTGTTTACAAACCACTCTCTAGCAGCGTACTCTACAGCTACAATTATAAGAACTGAGCATAATTGAATCACTGATGAAATTAAGTGGAACAATGAATAAGTTAATCTGTATCTCCTTCTTTAATGCAGAGCTTTCATTTATTTCCAATGTATTTACTGCTGATTGTCCAGCAGTATCAGAAGAACAGTGGCATGATGGTTATACGATGCTGAAGCAGTGGTGATGGCTTTTTGGTGGTGACATTTTGTGGTGGCGGCTGGCATTGTTGGATGTGGGTGCTGCCAATGCAGCTGCTGCTGTGGGGCAGGAGCTGGGTGAGACCCAACGATAGGCTGGTGCTGGGGGGAGACGAATGGAAATCAATGCAACATCTCTGTTCTGTAATTTGGCTTATTATGCTCTCTGCTGCCTGGTCTGAAAGGTTAGGTTTGATCTATTAATTAGAGCACTGTACGATCAAACGTAGGTCACTTGACAGCCTGTGTCAGCAGACTCAGTATTTGGTGACTATGGGGAAAGGGGTGGTGGATTTCACCACATAGTTTGGCTTCCATGTGATGCCGAGACCAAAAGGTGAATCATTTCAGGTTCAATAACAAAAACTGAAAGTCAGGCCTGGCAGGCAGGATGGGCAGCCAAGGGGTCTGTGCTGGTTTTGCAGGGATGTACTTACAGCGTGACACTGCAGTGATGGAGGGGAAATAAAGCCAGTACCTGACAGAGCTTCCCAGGAAGGATTGTCACATTGCATGCAGTTACCTGGCTGTATGTGCACGTAGAGAAGGCAGAAGCAGATCTCATTAGTTCTGAGAAGTTTGATCAGGATGGGAAAATCTATGTTGACGCCAAAAGGCAGACTACTTTTTGGTGGTGGCACAATTAGGTGGTTCGCTGGTTTTTGGCAAGCAGCTGGTTCTTTCCTCTGAATTTCAAGGTTGCCCAAGCAGAGGTATTCTAATAGCACTGGTTGTAATATAATCTGTTTGTTCATCTCTTCCCATCGGAAGGGAGGAAGTGGGTGACTGCAGGCCTGCCTTCCTTCCATCCTTTGGGGCTAGCGAGGGCTTGTGGTGGAGCAGGACTCCAGCATGTGGCCAGTTCCTCATGTCCAGCTGCTGGGAAGGAGCAGTGCTCTTGCTGGTCCCCAGCCCATGCCCTGTGCACCAGCCCTTCCTCCAACAGTGAGTTGTCATGCCACTAACCAACACCCGTGTTTCTGTGGGAAAGGTGATCCTTTTCTTAAGGATCAGTTTTCTTAAACCTTTTTCTTAAGTGCTTTAATTAAGCACCTGAAGCTTTAAGGTGCTTTTCCAAACTGAAAGCTACTTACTGGAAAATGGTTTATGGAACAACTGAAGAGGACTTTGCTAAATCTGCATTAAGTGTATACCAAAAAGATCAGTGCCTTAGAGTCCCAAACGGTGCATACTGCAGATTTCCTCCCCTCTTACTCAAGCTCAGCCGAGACAAGGAGAAGGTTACCAAGAATTTGCACATCTTTGTGGATCCTGGACTAAGTAGCAACAACTGCTATTCCATCTCTCCCTCAACCCTCCACTTGGAGCCTGCTATAATCCAAGCCAGTAACAAATCAAGAATCATAAGCATGGCTACAGTAAGGTTCATTTCCTCAGCTCTTAAAATTAATGAGGGAAGGCTTTAAGACCTCATTAGTTGCTTGTCTTTATTGGCTGGGATTGTACCACTGTGTTGGGAGATACTACCTATATGATGGCATTTGAAAGCTTTTCTGCAAGCTGTGCATCGGTTGTCTAAAGACATCTGTCTCACAGCCCCATCCCTCCAAAATCAGACCAGGAATTTCACTGATCTATGAATGTTCAGGTGTGTAGGTGTGCTATCCCTCCCTGCCAGCAGTGCAAATGGGAACAGCTTGCATAGCTGTGGCTGTGCTTACAGTCCCCCACGATTTTGAGTGATAATGAAACCAAACTGGAAATTGTTTCCTAATCCCTCAGCTCATTTTTATTGGTGAGCTCTGCAGATCACAATGGGGTCAAACTGGGTACTTTCTCAAAACAGGCCTATTTAAAGCAGACGTAGTACATGAAGTTGTAGCTACTGGAAAGTTAAAAACAGGTCAGATAATTTCAACTCTTGTTATGACAGCTTTTCATGGGAATTTGTTGTTCTCCCTCACTTGTAAACAAGTACAGAAGCACACATTACCACTGAATCATCTTTCTGATGTTTCATGCAGACAGTGTCTTGTGTTAAGATCTGCCTGGCTGTTTTTAACGAGAACTAGAAGTAAATATATTTGCATATCATTCCAAGTTTGTCCTGTTTGACGTGCAGAGCAACAAAAAAAAAATGTGCATGTCTTTGACCATGAGAGTTAGCTTAATTTTGCAGTCTGTGGGTTAAGAAATCCCCTTATTTATGTAAATAGTAACTTGCACCATTTTCAGGTTTGTCCAGCAGTCAATTCTTAATCCATTTAAAATGTACTCTACTGATACGGCACGGTGCTAATCTTCTAATCAGAATGTCATGGTACGCTTAGTCAAGTGACTTAGAAAAGTCTACATTACGCTACATAGTAAAATTAATCAAATGAATAAAATCTCTAAAAAGAACGAATTATGGTAATGTTCAAACACTGTGATAGTTTCTGTTTTAATACAGATACTTACACTTTAGGTGAACTTTAAAACTTTTAATTCTTTTTTTTTTTTTTTTTTGGTGTGTGTATCAGATATTGCTAGTATAGCTTTCAGAGGGGATGAAAAAGTGGTCTTATTTCTTTCAAATTGTGTTTGGGAAATTGCTAGAACATTTCATTTTCACTTTTATAAAAAGCTAGTCTCGACAAAATGTTTCTGGCTTGGAAGATGGAGGATTTGTATAAGATCAAAACAATATTTTTGTGAGAGATAATATCATAAAAATTCATATTTCTCTGCTTCATTTGGCTTCAAGACTAAATAACTGAAATGGAACTAGACTCTAAATTATAACCGTGAAACTGTCTAGCTCTTTTTCTGTACTAAAGACTATTTATATGACCCTTGTGCTCTGAAATATAAAACAGCCTCCTTTACATGTGAGACAATAATTAAAAGGAAGGAAGCCAACATTTAGACCTCTTAGCTCTTTATTCAGCAGCTAGCTCAGCATTCCCACCAGAGGTGTACAAAGCATTACCTTTGACAAATCAAGCAAAAGCAGCTCTTGAAGATTATCTATCTGATGGTAAAAACACATTCACATGCTCTGTAATACAGCACAAGTCTGGCAGGTACAAGAGAAAACACAGTCAGCTCGTTAAGAGGTTGTTGCAAGTCATAAATACATACTAATATGATGCCTTTGTTCCAGCTCTGTTTATTTTTCTTGCAGAATATAGACATTTTAGTCAAAATTGGAAGCTTATGACAGATTTAATTTGTCCTCTGGTTTGTAAAGCTCAATACCTGAAGTAGTATCATATGTTGAGTGAACGGCATCCTGCTGAGGACACAACGCTCTGGCTTCACAAACTGTATTGCAGAGGACGTTGTCTTTGTCACTGCTGTACTGTAGGAACTGTTATGTTCTTTAAACCATGTTCAGGTGGCTTTATGGCCAGTCTTCCTCTAGCTTTTCCTATGACAGTTCAGCAATAACCTTGCCATCAACCGAGGTGAGCAAACAGCAATTTTGCCTTATCAGCTCATCTGAAATATATACCAGGCTCACATCATAGTACATTCTGAAATCCCAATTCCCAGACCTCCACACTGAAACGTGTGACTAAATCAGGCTATTGCTGTCACCTACCCTGACAGCATGGCTCTTCAGGGTGGCTTAAGTGCCCCCAGGCTTGCAGTTGTCATGTGCTGTTAATGTTCATCTGAGTATCTGTGAACAGACTCTTAGGGAAGGACTGGGTAACATGATTAACAGCAGTTTGTTTAATGGACAGGAAAAGGGGATGCTATGCAACCAGGATTTTTGCTTGGTTTTCCACCAGAAGTCATACACGTGAAAATATCTCAGTATCCGTTATAGTTCCAAGAACAAGAAAGCTGAAGCTTAGTCACATACTAAGCATGGTTGAAGGGGAAGGGCAAAGTGAAGTGAGGGCACACGGCTGAGCTCTCCTGGCCTAGGACTGCCATTGGGACTAAGATCGAGATTAATGTTAGAGTTCTGAGAAGGAGAAATCCAAGATGTCTGGTGGCAATGGGGCTCAGAAAGCAAAGGAGGGCCAGCTACAAGGATTGCCACCTGCACAGTCCTTACCCATGGCATTGGGGTGGCTCAAGGCAGAACTCACAGCGTAGGGTTAGGGTTAGATGGCTCTGGTTCTGTGGTATATTTAAAGCAGCAAAATACCCATGACACTGAAATTTCAGGTGAAAGAGGTAAGAACCTATTTCAAGTTTTCTAGGTATGAATTAGTGATAACAATAAATGCACCAAAGTCAGAGACTTCAGGAGTTGTATGGTTTTCCCAGGGGAAAAAAATAAGCATGATAGCACTGCACTGTCACAGCAGAATTTTGGTTTCTGGTTGTCAATCTGTATTCTTAGAAACTAGTAACTCTTGCTTAGCATAATTCTCCGTGTCTATAATTAGCACGAGGTAGCTTGTGAAAATACTATTTTAATAACACTAAATTAGATTTAATTAGATTTAAGAATGTATGCATTGCAAGGTCATTGAAGTATTTCCCTGCATTGATCAGAATAATATAGCACTGTGTACCTATAAAGAAACACCAAGTGAGTTTTGACGTTGTGTTGTACATATTTCTAAAACTGTCTGTAAATCCATTTGAGGTGTTTTTGTTCATATGAAGACAATATATTCCAGGTTGAGAACCTACAATCCGTCTGGCCTCTCTCTTATACAGACCCTCCACCATCAGCAGTCTCAGTCAGTACAAATGTCAGCACAGAGTGGTTTCTAGGAACAGATGCTGTGAGTGACAATGTTTGGGAAGATGATAACATCTGGAATCGCTGCAGCTAAAGTTGAGAGGTTTTGGAGGGTGTAGAGATCTTGAAATTCCTGATTTTTGAATGTCATGTGATATTGTGCTAGCTAAAAAAAAAATAATAATAATAATCCTGTAACACCTGTCTCCACCTTTACTTCTGTAAATCCTGTCTGCACCTTTCTGTAACTTGCCCTTCTGTAACCTACTTCACTAAGAACAATTGGTAAAGCACTTATTTCCATAATGATTATGCAGAGAACTACATAAAACCCTAGAGTTACAGCTAAGGACTTATAAAAGTCCTTACAATTATAAAAGAGGAGAAAATAGGGGACTTTATTAATTGAAGATGACAGACTTTGTTCTGCTTCCTCTTCTGTAAAGTTTCAAATCTTCTTTGAAACAAATGCAGAACTTAATTGTATAGGAACAGTGTTATCTAGTAAGCACCATATCAAAAATGCTCGTTCATTTGGGATTGTGTTGTGATGTAGTCAGAAGAAGCAGCCCCTCAAAAAAGCTCTAGAGATTGAGAAATGAGGTGGGTGATGGGAAGAACTCATTGAATTATTCAGAGTCAAGAACAGCAATGTATGCAGGTGCATAACTTACTTTCTAACCTTTAGCTTCTGTTTAATTTCTCTTTCTCAAGTAAAGAAAAAGTATCACTTATTCAGTAACTAATCACTTTGACATGAGAGTTTCCTGATTATGGAAGTTTCACGTAAAAACAAAAGCACTCTATCTGCTCTTCTTTGCACAGCCTTCATCATCATTACTGAATACCTATAAAACATTTTATACAGAAGTTTTACATTTCATATGTTATAAAAACAAATATATAAAAACCTGTGTTTGAGACTGCAGGTAAAGGGAGAGCTGGTCTTTAAGTGCTTAAACTGAAAGTAGCTCACTCTGATATTTAGATTTTCTAGAGACATATTTATCCTGAATGGAGCTCCCCTTCATCTTGGTACAAATATCTTTTAAGATTTATTTTAACGTTTACATCTAAAATCTGTTTCCTGCTCTCTCTGTGGTTTTTAAAGGAAAAAAGAAAAAAAAATAGTGTTAAGGAGTAAATAGAAACATGAACAGAAGTCACTACCTTGTTCTGCATCTTTTACTGATGGCAAGATTGCCTATATATTTCCTAGTTGAGCAAATCTGAATTTGTAAACTTTTATTTGCACGGTGCCCCAGCTGCTGCAGAACAGTCCCAGTATAAGAAATCCCTGCCCTTGGCAGAATCCCTGTGCAGGAGGCTGGGTGCTGCCACACCTGACTCACACCTGGACCCTTCACCAACACCCTCACCACTCACAAAAGGCTGGCTTCTGTGACATCAGGAACTTAATCTCTGTGTGTGATTAGTTCATAACAGCACACTTGCTGTAAGAGCAGGACAGACGCAAAGCAACAAAACAAACAAAACAAAAGTTTGCTGTCAGCAGATCTATACCTTGCCTACTGAGGGATGTGCCCGCTCTCTTCTTGCATCCATGCAGGTCTGGCCTCCGGCCCTCTACTGCTGGCAGGGGGGAATTACACAAGCGGCACAGGGATGAGAAACTCCTCTCAACTCGCAGGGATTTCATTCCAAAAAGGAGCTGAGAAGCATGTCTAAATGAGAAAGACGATTCTAAGTTAGGAAACGTATCCCATCTGTGATGCCGAGCGAGATTTACCCGTGAGCTTCACAATTAAAATTAGTAAAATTAAAATACTGCTCCTATTTGCAGCCCTGTGGAATGAACACACATTCATTGAAACTGTCTGCAGGGAAAAAGCTAAATAACCTCATATCAAGTTAAGTGAAAACATCTCTGAAAATTCAGTTGCATGGCAGAGAGAATTGATTCATAGCTGTAATTTAATCAGATGAGAAGAGTATGGTAAGCACATAACCTAAAAATGACATCTAAAGTTAAGCCAGTTAAGACGGAATTGGAATAATCAATATAGCCAAACCAGTAAGGAATAAATCAGTTTTCAGCCATGTGAATTAATCTCTACAACTTTGCAAATGCTAGTGTGTTTTGAATTGGGGATTCAGAGACTTCATTTGAGGGTAACAGCCCCCCTGTAATTACACAGATTCACATATGTTTTTATTCTACAAGTGCTGGTTAATTTTCTGGTTTATCTATACAAAAAAGACCTGAGGGAGGAAGAGGAAGATGATCCTGTGTGTCACTGACCATTCTCATCCTCCTCTGACAAGGAATCAAGAGTGTGTCTTATTTCAGCCAACTAAAGGATTCTGTGAAAATTGTTGATACTTTAGCTTATCAGAGCCTATATGGTAAAGAAATTCTGCTACTGTTCCATTATTCAGAGAATGGTGTTTCTGTAAGAGCATGCATAGTGTCAGTAGAATTACTCCTGGCTATGAAGTCACTTAGCCCCTTGCTCAGTATTTAGTCTGTTTTATTTTCTAAATTACAAAGCTTGTAATGAACACTTTTAAATTGGAATGCTATGCCTCCTGGCCTGGTAGCTAACCATTTGCTTTCTGAAGTCTATATTTATTCAAAACTCTGACAAAAAAAAAAAAAAAGCATTAACAAGTAGCTTAGCTCTTGTACCTGTACCATACTGAGCAAGTTCCCAGGCTACTGCAAGAGCCCTGAGCCAGCTCTCCAAGGTGATGGAAACAGATTTCCCAGGGATCAGAGGAGACAGGCAGAGTTTAATGATACCCAAGGTTATTCAGTTCACTGAAATCAGGCCTGTAAGCAAGAACCTGATGCAGAAAGAGACAGTCAACTTGGAGAGATTTGGGTATGAACTGTATTTTCTTCTCTTTGGGCCAATTCTGACTTTCCCACTTAAAAAACAAACAAACAATCAAAAAAAAAAACACTCTAATATGTGATAGTGCATTTGTACTCAATTCAAATTACGCTTTTTTGAGCTCTAGGTCACCTTTGGAGGCCACTCCATAAGGAAAAGTAGTGCCTGAAAATTTGGGCTTTCTTTTTTTCAGATGGGTGATTAGAATTTTCTGTTGCTACACAGCTAAGTGCAGCAAATAGTTGAAGATATATCATATGATAGGAAATTTTTTTGATCTATTGAGGTTTGTGGTGGTGTTTTTTTCTCATTAGAAGTCACTGGGAGGTGTACAAACAGCAACCTGGGAAAATCAAGACTTTGAGGATGCCCTGGTTGGCTATATAAGCAATGTGGCTTTATAGCTATGTCCAAAGAATGACGGACATGAAATTAAACAACATACGTAAGAAACAAACACTTGGTACTGGCTTGTGGTACTGTGAACCGAGCACACATTTGTGTCCTTTTTGGGGTAAATGGAAGCTTTCAAATCAGACTTTCTGACATCAGATTCAGTCTGTACTGCTACCAATAACTGAGCAAGTTTTTGAAGGTGAAGTTTTTGGGCCAAGACTTTCAGTGCATAAAACAAAATTGATTCCTAGAGGTGGTTCTTTTTGATTTGTGATACTTGCAGGCATCTTTAAAATACCTGGAAGTTAGACAAGAAACAGCCAGTAACATAAAAACGTTGCAGTTATCTGTGCAGTAACACAGATACTGTGCTTATCTCCCTGGCAAAGATAGTCTGTTTGCCATTAGTTCAACTGTTTAGATCACCTAATCCCATTTCTATTTTGGGTGTCCTAAGGAAAACTGTTCTGATGAATGTACTGGGTTTGTTAATAACTGTGCCAGAATTTAGGTCTAATGTGTAATAGATGAGTGCAGACTATCCAAAGCATGATACTGGAGCATCGCACAGTATTGCATCTGTGTAACTGTTTCACTTGTGTAGTAATTTGTCCAAATATGTCAATAGTTTGATTTTTTTTAAGTTAATTCTCTTTAAATGTGTAAAAGTGCCTCATAAATTATAACTGCAGCAAAATAAGAACTGCTGTGTTAATGAAGATGTGGGAAAATAACTGAGCTAACAACTGTGTGAGATGTTTCGTGCTGTAGCCTTTGATTATAAAATTCAAACTGAATTCTCTGCATCTGTAGTGGCCAGTCACTCCCATCTATTTCTCCTTCATGCAGAATATTTACATTTCCAGCTTTTTCCTAGGTTTGTAGGGCTGAACTACAGCCTTTCAAGCTTTCAAATACCAGAAGTCAAAGCTTGTTTTTCAGCACACTGATGAACTTATTTCAAGGAACAAGGTTATTGAATGTAAGCAAATAAATGTCAGAAAAATCAATTTCCTTTTGTTGGTCAACTATTAGTCGTCATTTAGAAGTGCTTGATCAACAGAGAAGAGGAAACACTGCTGATGTTAATTTGGACAGATCAGTGTGTCTTTCTGTGCTTTTCACAAGTATTAATGAAAGTAGAAAAGAGCTGTGTTATGTTCTGGGGCACCCCACTTCAAACAAATGAGTAAAGCTCACTGTTAACGGTTGTGTTCAGAGATCGTAACCTCGATTGGTTTCTTTTAGAGCTGCAAACTAACTATTGCCTTACGGATAAGCATGTTGTATAATGTACCATTATAGACAGACCTCGCTCTCTTTGCCACAGGCACGTGATCCCTCTTGTGTGAGCAATGCCATGGACAGCCAGCCAGGTTATTTTTGTATTGGCTCAGCGATCAGTCAGGGTCTGGCAGGTGCAGCACCAGGCAAACACGGCTAAGTGGTTTTCAGATCCAACTGAGGCCCAGGAGCAGGCTCCGTGTTTCCCCACCCGAACCTGGCATCGTGCGCAGGTGGGTCCGGGCTGGGTTCCCAGCACCAGGCAAGAGCAGGAGCATGGTGGGTGATGGAGAGCTGGCCTCTCCGCAGCGCTTGCCTGAGTTCAGCAGCGCTTGTTGGCCTAGATTCGGTGCCAGCCTCGCTGGATGTGCACCAAGTCATGCTTTCATGCCTCCCAGAGCTGTGAGCAGAGGGTAGAGACTCCTGGACTGCCTGCATTTCGCCATTACTCAGAGTCCCAGATATCAGATCTGCCCATCCTTCAAAGGTCGCACAAGATTTACAGGACAGTAATACTGGCAATCCTTCTGTGAGGATGTGAAATGTTAATGACATACAGGAGGCAAACCCAGGCATGAGAGAATTAGTGTTAGAAATTCCCAGTGCTTGTGGGGATAGTGAATTTTTGTGGTGCATCATTCATGTGTGCTTTTGCCAAAAGGTTAGACTAGATGGCTTCTGAGGGGTTTCTTCAATCCCACATGTTTTTATAGCTGAAACTCAAGGACTGTTAGCAGCACCTCTGTTCAGATACAACGTTTATTCTTGCATGTTTCATATCCAACATATGCTGCTGCTTATTTGTACAGATCATTGTTCTCATCTCTCAGAATAGGTAGCCATGAGTTATTGCAGTGGGTATTACCGGCACTCTGGTTTTATCAAATTCTTCGGTCTTTTACTCAGGTGCATTGATACTCTTGGTGTGTAGCTCTCATTGCAGGATTTTTTGTCATCAGCTCATGCAACTTCTCTGATTTCCACCAGTTAGCGTTGGCAAACCATACTCTGTAGTTCAGATTCAAGTTGTAGAAGGCATGTGAACACCCAGGTAACTGTAATGTGACGGCTTACAGCTTGGCAAGAGCTGAAGTTTCCCCCTCAGGAGGTGACTGAAGGATGTTTTAAGTGCTACCTAGCAGAAAGCAAAATACTGATTGGTCACAAGTTCTCTGACAGCTGACAGGCAAAAAATAGCATGCCAGGGTAGAAGTGATGTATTTTGAACAGTGATGACATGTTGAGTTAGAACATAAGGCAAACAGAATAACAACAGATTGATTGAGAGGATGAGTGGAAATGTGAAATTTGTGTGAGGATGAGTGTTGTAAAGTGGCCTTGATCGCATGCCCGATATGTTTGATTGCTATCTCTGCAGGCCTGCTGCCATTATCTTCAGGTAGGAAAAAATATGCATGAAAGATATTCAGTTTTCACTTTTAGCAGTCATACTGCAGCAGCATCACTAAAAGTAAAAAACCCAGAATGTCTGAAAATGTGAAACTTCCTGGAAGAACCGGGCGGGGGAGGGAATCTCTTCCTTCATCGGAGATTGAAAATTAAATTAATCCAAAGTCAAGGATCTGCTATTTGCTTGCAAGCAAGCCCATCTGGGTCAAAGAAATGCAACACATCCATGTTTTATATCTCTATGAGACAGAGCTTCCGACTGGAGCAGACTTTCTCTCTGTGTCTGACAGTTTGCGTGATATCTGTTGAGCTAGGCCACAGTTCCACCAAAAAATGATCATCAAGATAGAACAGTAGGAGCAGAAGGCTCATGGCCTCCTGGGATTAGGATGAGTTTGATAACCTAGGATGAATATTATCAGATCTAGCCAGGCTTTTCCCAAGAACAGTTCCTAAAGTGCTATTTCAGTAGCAAACTTACTGATACATACGTTTCTAGGTTTAACTTACACTTCAAAGGTCTATTCTTTATGTTCAAAGCCAGGTCAAAACTTTGAAGATCCAGAGGAGGTTGGCGTTGATGGCACCTTTCATTTAAATGGAAAGTTGTGTGGATGATCCCTACGGTTCCAAAATCCTACTGACTGTGTAGTGCAGGAGCTATGTCAGTAGCTATTTACAGTATGCACATGGTTCAAAATTAAGCAATGGTATTTTATCAGAGAGATTAACCTACGAACTTACGTTTTTAAATGAAAGGTTTATATAGAAATTTCCCCTGCTGTTTCATTGTTAGTGCTTTTTTCCTCTCTTTGTGTGTGTAGGTCTCCAGGCAAATCAATAGTGCTCCTTTAGTATGGCCTTCTACTGATTTTATTAGGCTGTTTCGCTACTGGCTTCCAATCTCTTGGCTCTTCCCTTTTGGCAGGCCGTGTCATAAGCTGTCATTGCAGAATCCTTTTCTCAGTATCATGCAATTAACACTAGTCTTTGCAAGGAGTGAATGAGGTCAGGTTTATCTGTCAAAACAGCGCCTTGCTTTCCAGGCCAGCTGGTAGACATGAGCAGCCCATGGCTCTGCAGCCCACCTGTCTGCCATCAAAGACCATGTGCTTGATCATCCTGCTGCTGTCACCCTGCCACGCCGCAGACTTCAGTGCAGAGATAGCCCAGCCACGCACAGCACTGCAGGTCTTATGTCCACACATGGCATCTTTATAAAACAAAAACCCAGTAAGGCTGGAATTGTATTCAACCTGTGGAAAAGGTCAAACCACAGGAAGAAACTATCCCTAATCTTGTTTACCTGTGGACAAGCCAGGGCGCAGACAATCGCCCTTTCTTTGCCATCTAAAAGGCAAACCACAGTATAGAAGCAGGAGTCCAGTTTGGTATTCTGTCTTTACAGGGAATACCAGCACAAAGATCTCATGTCTTTGTGTATCTGGGAGATGCATACATATACACCTCTCTATATATACAAATTAGTTTTCCCAGGAAGAAATCCCTATTGAAATGACCTGGCTCTGGGTCAGGTTCTAAACAAGCCAGCAGAGAAGTAGGGATGTTGACTATGGAAAGTGTTTTGTACTTAACAACTATTGAACACTGAACTTAATATTAATCGTGTTATAGCAAAACACACCATGTGCTGTAGTGTACTGGATAGATCTCATGAAAAATTCATCTGCAAACATTCCTGGACTCTGCAGAAAAAAATAGCCCAGGAGAATATTTCTCATGAGAAAATTATCTAGTTTAAGAATTTAAAAAAAAATATATATATATATATATATACACACACACATTACTGTTACCCACTTCCATGATAACAGTGGGGGTTGGGGAAAAAAAAAAAAAGCTATACAGAGAAAAAAAAAAAAAAAAGACATACTTGAAATCCATTTTTCCATGAAAAATATAGGAGAGCAACTAGGACAAAGGTACTTTCTATGATGCTACCACAAATAATGCTTCCAGTGTGCTTAAGATGCAAATGTGTTACACTGGGTGCTATGTGCTTCAGAATAATTTCTTATTTATCACATTTTGCATAGTGACTTTAATTATGTCTTACTGAAAACATCAATTTGCTGTAAACTGCAGTATACTTCTTATTACTATTTTGCTGTTTTCATAACTCCAGAGTATAAATACAGTGAAATGTTTGTTAGGAGATATTGAACACTGTAAGAATGTCTTGGTTCTGCTTTTGAAAACTGTCAATTAACAAACGTTCTAATTAAGAAAAAGGGAAAAGAAAAAATGCAATTAAAATTGAGGCACTCCATAAATTGTCTTTTTTGCTTTTCAAGTATGTCTAGTTTTTGCAATATAGTAAAAGAATGAAGTTCTAAAAATACAACATGCCAGGAAGAGATTCTAAATCCTATCTAGAAAGTTATAAACAAGTAATTAAAAAGAAAGTGATAAAATAACTAACTGTGGATTTAGTCATAAAATAACTACATACAACTTAAAAAAATCTGTAGTGTTCTCCCTATTCTATGGAATTTATTTTTTTACTAATTCAGTTAGCTGACCCCATTCCCTGTCCCCTAAGATCAAATTCAGTGAAGATAAGCTATGTATACAACTTGGCCAAACCAAGTCAGAACAGTTTTTGACATAACGTTTTTAACTTTTTATGGGATCTTTGAGCATTGCAAACTGACCTAGCTCAAGTTAGTGGTGCTGGGATTTAGCAGTGAAGAATCTGGAGAGGAAATGTTCACAGACTTTCAGACTGACTTTTTTTTTTTTTTTTTTTTTTTTTTGAGAATCAAAAAGACCAAAAATATTCCTATGAGCTCTTCAGCAGTCCCAGGATTTCTATCAAAAAGTACGTACATTTGAATAAAGCCATCCAACTCTACAATAAGAGACTGAGTTTATGTGCTTCTTGAACTGCTTTCTGGAACTTAGATACTGCACCTCTGAAACATGCTAATCATCACTTGTTGTTTGTTTAAGGGTCAGTTTCCCCCAGGTTCTTTCCTTATGGATACCCCCTTTTCAATAGACAGCATTGCATTGGGAAGGCTGGTATTAGTGGGACTTACTCGGTTAGTAAGGTGCCCTAAGTAACAACCACCTGTAACTCATTCTTGTTGTCATTCAAATGTTAACAGGGCAACAAAAATTAACTTCTACTGGAGAGGGGTGATTTCCCCAGAGTATGAGATGAGTAATTACACTGGTGAAGAGCTGTTTAATTCTTTCTTCATTAAATAAGAGCAACTCCTTAAAATAAAAAATAAAAAATAAAAAAAATTAAAAAAAAAAAAAAAAGAATTTTGAAATTTCCCCAGTATGGATCAGAACAGATTCTTTTCTTTACATACTGAAACTTTTATAACTCAAGAAAGCCATTTGCTGACCAGGTCCAGTCTGAATCAGTATTTTCTCCAGCTGTTCACTCTACGCTCCATTTTCACCACGCACAATTTAACTCATATTGAGCTCCATTAGTCTCTCCCTACATGGCTAGTAACATGCCCATTTTCAGTTCATTGATACCTACGTCTGTGGCTGTCCAAGCTTGGTGTGTTATGTATATGTAATACTGCACCCTTTGCAAAGCTGAATAACTGCTTGGTAGGAGGGACGTAAATAAAGTGAGCTCTAAAGTTGAATTGGGAGCAGGAATCTTGCCTCTGTGTCTCCAGATGGTGTTTTGAAGTTTGTACCTGTATGGAAGTAAAGCAAGTCTGTAGTCACAGAAGAAAGTAAATAAAGGGGAGGGATGCAGTGTAATTATCTAGATTTTAAAAAGAAAAAAGAAAAAAAAAAAAAAAAAAGGCAAGACCAAATCATTGTTTTCTAATGGAAATATAGATACAAACAACCGGATCAGCCAAGGGTGTGGAAGAGGACAGCAACTAATAAGAGATTAATAAGGGAGCAGATTAAGGATTTGGCAGACAGGAGAATGACAGACACTTCTTGAACTGAAGGTGGAAGCAAAGGTGTGTTGCTGGCTGGGGATTTCACGAACTACATTGGTACAGATTAAAGGTCACTCCATACCAGAAAGAGAGAGCATCCTCAGCTTACCCTGTCAAAGCATTGCAACAAGCAATTGGACAAATTCCCTTGGTTTACAACTTAAACTCATTGCTTCCAGAGTGGGGAAGGTGAAGTAGAAGAGATGGAGCAAAGGGTACGTTAATGAATCTGGGATGGGATCCAGTGAAGTGGTGAGGATCTACAGTAAGGTATGAAAATGTCAAGAGGGAAAATCAAAAGGAAAGAGGAACGATCAAGAAGTAGAAGAATATTTCAGAAACATAATGGATCCTGGTAAAAAGATGGCACAGCACAGACTTGAAGCCATGTGTAGTTGTTTTAGGGGAGGGAAATGAAAGCAAAACAAGATGGTAATAAGCAATTACTGAGAATTTAATTCCATTCTGTGTTTCTTCTACACTTCAAAATGATGATAAAACACACAAGGCAAATCAGTGGAGGAGAAAGTCAATTACAGTAGCAAATCAATTAGGGTAAAGAGTCAAACCAATCAAAATTGCAAGGTAGCTAATGAAGGACAATTAACAACAATGAGCGGATCCAGTGCTGCTCAGATTCAAAAATGAAAGGAAGACACAGAAGTGACATCAAGTTTTAGAGGCTACAGAAGGTGCCCTATTCCAAGGGAAAATATGCTGTGGGGCTGAATGATTTGTATTCGGTAGGCTTTAATAGCCAATTTCAGGATGTACTAGGGTGAAGGAAAAACGACTTTATAAGCTCTTATTTCTCTACTGATATTTGCTGTTAGAGTAATAGTGAGAGTCTAGCATCCCATTTTATCTGTTACCAATCTGATGGCTGGCTCAAAGCCCTCCCAGTATGCCCCACTGACATCTGTGGAGTTTACTTAGACCCCAAACTTTTTGAACCAGCTGTATTTAAACTGTTTAAGCCTGCTTGCCCACAGTGGAAGTTCCTTTACTTCTGAGGATTGAGAACATCCAAGATACCATAACAAGGCAGCTGTGTGCCTAAAATTATGTATTGCAAACACTCTTCAGGAAGGGGAAAGGCTCCATGCACTACTGTCAGTTTTAAAAGTCATCTGACCATTCTAATATCTGAATGTGAGGAAAGAACAGCTTAGTTTAAATCTGCCTGTGTTGATTCTTGTATAAACATTTTTACATTACAGATCCTTCTTCACACATGTGAAGGACCAGTGACCTCCTTGGTAGAGGCCAGAAAAATGTTTGCTGTGGAGAAGCAGAGATTAGTAATCCAAACTGTGCTGCTAATGGTGTTGTCATCTTTTATAGATTTCCATTCAATCTTAGCTAATACTTGACATTCTTTCTTATACCATAGCACACTTTATTCTAAATTGTCCCTACAGAGAACAGCGCTGCTTGATATACTCAGAATTAGATTGGCTAGATGATCTTAATTCAAGAAAGTACTGAATTTGTCTGTGGTTCATCTATAATGCACTAAAAGGAAAAATCCCCAGCTAGACAAGTAAATTATTAACTCATAAGTCTACGTGTTGTAATTTGTGTATAGTAATAACTTATCTTAAAGGAGGATTGAAAATGTGAATGGAAAATGTGAATTGAGTCAGAAATAATTGCTTATGTTGAAACCCAGGGACAAATTCTAAAGCTGAACCTAAAAGTTTTGGTCAAATTTTTGCCTACCTGAAGGGCTGTCTGCCAGTCATGGCCACACTGAAGCTGTTACCCGTGGCACAGCAGCTGCTAGGAAGCAAGTTTTTCCTATAATTATTTATTATTTTTTTTTAACTCTGAGTTTCCAGTCATACCATTAGCTGTATTATAGCTTCCTAAGGTTTTGCATTCTGACAGCTATTTCTTTAGTTGTTCTGTCCATATGCTTGATGTGGAAGTAGTCAGCAGCTTAAGAGTTAATTTTAATGCATTTTACTTCTCAGAAACCCTAGCCTTTTTTAACTGAAGAATACCTATTTTATACATAAGCCCCAAAACAACTCAGCTAAAGCTGTAATCAATAATTTTACTCCATCATTAGGGTTACAGATCTGTACATAACACATTGCTGGCATGTTGAACTGTAGTTATAAGCTTGATAGCTCTGGTCTTTGCAGTTCTTTTTATATTTATTATTTTGGACTCTTAAAAAAGCTTGCTCTTGTGAAATAGATATTATTTATTTGAAGTGTGTTACCTGTCTAAAGGATCCAGCAAAACCCTTTTTTAGTAGGGACGTCATGATGTGTTGGTGTTGAGGTTCTTTTCCCTCATGGCCCTGCTGAACCGAGGCTGCTGTTGTGGATCAGGACTGTTGTTGATTTTCCTGTCTGCTCACTTAGCTAATTAAAATAACAAATCTTCACAGCTGTCTGCTTCGGATTCATCCTTATCACCATAAACTAATTAAAATAATGCAACTAGTTGCAACTCATTAAATATCAACTATAGTTTTCATATAATTATAAAACTTAAAATCTTCATTCCTCTTTGCTCTTTCTTCCTTAGCTAATTGTAAGTTTTCTTAAGATGCCTACATGTTAACTTACGTTTTCCTTTGTGGGCTTTTTTTTTTTCCTGTTATGTTCTTGTGATTATATTTTGGTAGCCTCCCACTTGGTCTTTTCCCCTGTCACGCTTAAGTTTTCTGAAGAGTGAACATCAAAAATACTCAGGGTTCCTATTCAATGTAGATGGGCACCCTGTAGAGTGCATGCTTGCCCAAAGCTTTTAAGTCTTCTTAGAGGACTGGGGAAATCACAATAGGGACTATAATTCAAGAAAGCATATAAGTGCTGGCTTAATTTTATTTCCCACTGGTAGGTTTATTCATGTGCTTTAATGTGATACTGAATCAACATTGTGGTCTGTATGTAAAACTCTTTCTAAAATGAAAGAGTTGGGGTTTCCTAACTATACATAGATGAGAGATCCCCAAAAGGGAAATAATGAACTTTTATTGGATTTTTTTTTATCCAAGGAAATACATATTGCCTAAAAGCTATAGGAATCCTAAAGTAATTGGTTAGGCAAGCATATCTGTACTTTGATGCTGTGTTTATAAAACAGTAGCAATCTAGTGCTACTCTCTTATAAAAAGAAATAAATAAATTCTCCCACCAATTTTATCATGGATTTTTCCTGCACTTTAACTTGGTATTCTTCTCAGGGAGTAATGTTTCTACACACTTTTGAAGCAAGTTTAATCATTTATTTACTGCAAGACCTTCACTTTTAATTAGGTCTTTTCTGTCTTTCTTTTCTTACTTGTTTCCCAAGAGAAATTTTCCTTACACTGTTCTGTGCTGAACTCTACTTCTGTTTTGGCAGACCTACTTTCAGAGGGCTCCCTTTCCTCTTCAACAACTGACAGACATTTTCCCAGTACCAACAATTAATACCTTTCTGTTTTCTGTGTTCTATTTTTGCCCATTCACTGTTTCCCAGTTCTAAACCAGGGTCTGGCCAAAAACGGATAACAAAACTAGAAGAAAATCCAAGTTCCAATTTGTTCATCCCTGGTGTTTTTCTTCAGATCTGAAATTGCTTTAAAAGCCTGAGGAAGAAGACCTACCACACCTCTGCACAGGAAAAGCAGTAAGAAGGGATCATTTTGCTTACCTCTGCAACATCCCTTCCTGCGTCTTACAGCTGCAGCTGCAAGCACACAATAATTGTATGTGGTGTTACTCCATGAAACTTTAAAACATTTGCTCGAGGAAAATGCCTTGACACGTACACTGATTGTCCTTCTGAACAAAGATCGCTGTGTGAATTGAGTTCTGTGTCTTGCAGTTGCAGTTTCTTGCTCTGTAGCCAGGCTGGGCAGGTACTTCTTCAATAACGTGCAAACAGGTGGGATGGGAGCTGCACTTCCAAATGGCCTGCTACTGACAGCTACCTGCCAATTCTCTTACACAAATACCTGCTTTGTGTCCTTAGCTTAGGTAATTTGACAGGTTTCCTCTTTACAAGTGTAATTGAGCATTCCTGATCATGTAAACATCCTGCTATTTTGATAACCCATGGGCATGTACATTACTAGAATCCACCAGTTTTAGCCAAATGCACAGTGTGAAATATAAAATTCCAGAAGGAAAAAAAGCAGAATACTATTTAATTCACAATAAAAGAACTGAAGTGAGTCATAAAGAATGAGGAATATATTCTAAAGGGGCAGTTCCAAACTTTCTTGCTTTATATTCTTTATTCTTAAGAACAGTCTCTCATTTTATTCTACTTCTGTCTTTAGCAGACTTGTTTCTGTACTCTCCACTAAAATAAATGCCTGAGAAAGCTTAAACTGTTCAATTTATAACATTATTTTTAAACACTGCAGGTACAAAGACAATATATCAGAAAAACACAATGAAGCAAGCATTATTATTAATGTTTTCCATGTTGCTTAAATTATAAGAAACAATCAAATCCGACAAACAACTTGCTCTCTTGCATTATGCTGTTGAGCTGCAGCAATGGTTTGCCTTTCAAAGTTATTTAATTTGTTTGAGCTTCCTGCCCATTTTTCAGTACGGTATTGTTGAGAGGACATCAAAGTTCACCTTGCTCACTCTTAACAAAATTCAAATGAAGAGAAAAACAATGATTTAAAGTAGCACCTGGGGAAATCAAAGCCTGATGCTAGCAGGAAGCACGCACTTGCTCCACAGTTGCTTTTTGTCACTTGAGATATCAGTAAGCTTCAGTTAAAAGTCTGGTTTACTTATTTTCAGCGGTGAACAGGGCAGAGAAAGCTGGTCTTGAAGAGAAATGTGGAGCTTAAGGGCTCATCCAGACACCAGGCTACACTCATTCCTTCACCACAAAAAGTTGCTAAGCTATGCTTTGTTGAATGTGAACTTGAGTTCACCATCACATGACAGTTCGATCAAACACTTTTTTCCCTTTGTTGTGAAGCCAGGTGGCAAAATGTCTTCTGTGAAAGCAGGACCCCTGACAACTCTGATTTTTCACTGTCAGTACAGCATTCATTAAATTCTGTGCCCAAATTAAGGCAGTGCTGTTAGTTGTTGGCACATGCATGTATATATCTGATACATCAGTATAAACATTTATAAATATTTGTATACTATCAACAGTTATATTGGGATGAACTTTCAATGCATATTGAAAGAGAAAATTAGTATTTGACATTTTCCCTATTGCCTTTGTGTTTTATAAACTACGCTGTCTTTAAGTCTGCCCTTGTTTTGTCACATATTAAAAGGTGTAGCTTTTGGTTCTTTTTTTTTCTGGCATACACTGACCATTGAGATGTGCAAACAAGTTAATGGGCTCATCTTCATGGCCACAAGTCATTCGCAAAGCAGTGTGTGCATTCAAAACTGAAATCACCACGGAAAGCTTTACCTTGGAAAAAGATAAAGCACACCTGTCAGAGACAAGTCAACACCTTTCCACATGAGAGCTATCTAACTCAGGCTTGGAGAAGATCGTGATTGCTTCCCATTTCACTGAACAAAACTGAAAACAAAAGTGTGTGCATCACTTGTGGTTTAATTACATTTTCCACCTTTTCACCTTGATCTCAAATGACTTTCAGATTGATGGGCAATCTGGGGCAACTTGGAGTTTCTGAAGGATGGTATAGTGTAAACTTAGCACAGCTATTTGAGAGGTTTTGTTTGTTTTGGTCCTCTTTGTTGTTTTGTGTTTTTTTTTTTCACTCTTGTGTATCTTGATACACCTTCAAAATCAGCTGAAACATTACATATGCAAGAGGCAGAAAATTAGTGATATAAGTACATGTACATCGTGAGTAGATTTTTTTTTTGTATGTTCCATGCATCTTCATTTAAGAAGCTACATTTTGATATCTCCTTGATGAACAGTTTAGGGAATAACAGCTGTGCATCAAGAGCTGACAACATGGTGTCCTTTTCTGCAGCTCTTCAAATGTGTGAGATTTGGCAATTTCAGCTTTATTAAGCTTGCGTTACAGGTTGTTTCAGAAGGCTCTTTTGCAAATGCAAGCAAGAACACAAGAACTTTTTTTTTCATTTAATTTTTGTTCTCTGAAAGATATTTCTCTCAATTTGCTTGTATTTTTTTAGACCTTTACTGATAAATGATACAAGGCACTGGTTTGCTTTTGTTGCCACTGTTAGTAAAATCCATACGATAGACAGCTAGGGACATATTTTTTTACTATCTTCTGCTGTCTCTTACCTGTAGCAAGAAGCTACAGACAACGCCACATCTCTTCAGTTTTCTCATGAAGGCTGTTATTCATGCAATCACCTTTTTCATCAACAGTCCTTTGTGTTTTCTTTGTGTTTTTCTATTGAAGGTGTTGCTAGAAGCTGAAAATTGCAATTATCTATTCAAACATGAAATAACTTTCATTCAGACCATATATAAACCAACACAAGTCATTTGAATACAAGGCTTGAAGATTAAAAAGATATTTTAAATGCATATGAATTCCCTAGCTCTAGCTGAGGCTTCAGAATGAATCCAGGGCTGACCTCAGGGAGCTAAGTACTCTCCTCACCTTTTCTTTTAGTCTGAATGATCAACAATTCATTGAATAACTGCCCCGGAGAAGACACAGAATGCTCAAGTTAACTGGAATATTTTTGGTATTTTGTGACTTCTGAAATATGAGTTTAAAATAATAAATTGTAACTCTTATGACAATCTTATGACGAATAACTCACATGGGTTTATATTTGTGCTCTGTAGTACACAATTTTGCCACTTCAAAAGGAAGATCATAGCTAGAAATAGATATTTGTCATTAACATGCTTTATTTCAATACACAGTGTAGGGAAACGAATTCTTTGGGAATCTGGGGGATAATCAGACACTGTGGCTTCGAAGGTTCTCTATCCAACTGTCCCAGAGTCCTTCCTGGAACCAACCCTTGGATGTCCCATCTGTTATGACAGCCGTGGACTGGCAGTGCTTCCGATCAACCTGTGATTTCCCAAACAAAATGTTTGCTGAAGACATGATAGTAGCAGAACTACCCACAGCACCGTCTTTTTGAATCATGCTACTGTGTGAACACATTGCTGACACCAGGGAGCAATCAGGAGTATGTTTTCACAAGTCCTTGAGTTTATCCAAAAAAGGGGCTCGGCACCTTCTTCTGGTTCTACTGAAAGCTCATTCTGGTAGATGGCAAGTCTAAAGTCTTCTGCGTCTCCCCAGAGGGTGAGTCAGTAGGCTGCTGAGACGTATTTGCTCAACTACTGTACCTAAATTGTCAACAAATCATGCAATTGCTTGTTTCCATCAGATGTACAACAACAAAAGAATAGAAACCTTGCTGATTGATACCAGTAACTCATATTATAATGCTCAGTTATGATTTCTGATTGCAGAAAATTTCATAGCAAAACAGTTTTTCATAGTTCCAAAGCCTTGATGCTCAGTGCTTTTTATAAAAACATTGAATACTCCTGCTTGCTAAGGTTATTTCCATTTTCCTGCTCAATGTATATAAATATTTCATATCTACTGTTGCAAATGTATTCTTGGTTTTCTTTCACAATTCCAGTGATGTATTTGACGGGTAGAAGCATTTTCGGTATGAAAAAATTATAGCTCTAATACTGCTCTCCTAATGCACAGAATTTCACGTGAAATTCTTTTAGTGTGCACGCAATTCACTAGGGTGGCTTGGGCCACTTAGGTTTTACCCCTGCAGAGTCTGCCACCGTATCCTCTTTCAATTGTGGGCTGATTGTAAAACTAATTCAGTAGCAGATCTTTGCGTAGTATGAAATCTTTATACTTGTAAACGGGGAGGGGGGACAGGGGCAAGAGAAATATTTTGTGGCTCTGTACCACAAACTGCAGCTTGCCAGAGTCCTGAGTTGGTTATCCCACCTCCCTTTTATTGAAGGGAATAAAAAAAAAGAAATCTAATGCCTCCAATTAATAAAGCTAAGTTGTATTAGACTAAAAATACAAAATTTTTAGATTTAAAATATAAAATTGAACAAGGTAACTAAAGGAGAATTGTTAAATAGAGAAAATCCACAATCTGCTCTGCAGATTAAAATAAGTCTTACAAAGGAGCATGTTCTCTCCTGGTTGTCTCATACTTGCTCAGGGCCTTTCCTCTAGCCCTGTTTCCCAACCAAGCAACTTTCTATGGATTTGAATCTCTTTGGGCAACTTCTACCACGAACAAAGGGACTCTGTAAGCAATGCAGGAGTTAAAAGTACAAAGCAAGCATTTACTGGTTAATGTACGCAATGGGCCTTAGTTTGCTCACTGTCCCCATCTCAACAATGTAATCTCTCATGGCTCTTGCCCACATGCTTCCTAGCTGCCCATTCCTCAGAAGTTTGAGCCAAAGTGTCTCTGGAAGTCACTACCTGCCCTGAAGCACCCTAGGTAAGCAGGTAGCCTTCCCCTCTGCTGCAAAGCTGTACCTTTTTCTATATTAAAGCAGTACATGCGGTATTTGCAGTAAATTCTGAACAAATGAACCAAACAGTTCTGCAATCTGCCAGAGGTAATAAGATTTTTGACTGAGATGTCTGCAAATGGATCTTCAAGTTAGATATTCGCTTTGGCTCTGTGGTGTTACGCTGCTGGGCATCCTGGCAGCCATCCAGTAGGAGGCTGTATACCACTTACATTCAAAATAACTGCATCGTCAGGGATTTTTTTCATGGCTGTTGAGATCTTTGAGCAAATCAGTAGGGAGCAGAGGCCCTGTTGGCAATTCTGATTCACCGGCTGTACAGCTGGAGGAAGAGGAATGTTGAAATCTCCACTGGCAAGGCAAGATGTAGTATGTTAAAAGAAGATATCTCAGTGGCCCTGCATAGCAAAGAACACATTTGACTTGCTAGTGTCACGAACAGGGGCACTCGAAAACAAGGTTCTCCTCCAGAGCGGAAAATCACAGGCAGGGATGTTCTGGCAAAGAAAACTTCAACCCTTTGCCGGCAGGTTTGGATGCTAAAATGTTGTCTTTTGTTAACGGTAATAAGATTCAGACAAAGACGCTGGAGCCAAGCGGTGGTTTGTTAGCAAGCAAGTTCTGTGCCACCAGGAGCATCCTGCTGGGAAGGAGCCCCAGATGGCCACGCACTGGCTGGCTCTGAAAGGCTTATTTGAGGAAAGGCACTGAGGTGCTCAGAGTTCAGCAAAGGAATTTCGGGGCTTGGACCTTCAGGTTTGGTGAAGCAGATCAGGGGACAATAGGCGGTACATTTACCTGTCCTGTAAGGCAGATTAGTTAATAACACTTTCTGTTTGTTTATTTGTTTTGAAGAACCCAGAGGTTCATCTTTGAGGTGAGTTTTCTAAGAGTTGATACCAAGGAAGAAGGTTCTCATAGCTTTCTACTTAGCATATTCAGAAAAAAATAAAAAATAAAATAAAAAATAAGAATCAACAAGAGTACTGCATTTAGTCAGGGAAATAGTAGTGATTTGGTTAATAACTAAGCCACTTGTGTTCATTCTAACCTCTTTTGTTTGTCCGGAGTGGGGAAGCAACTTTGAGCTGCTTTTGCTTTCTAAGAAAGTAGATCCATGATGCCCATCATGGGCAGTAGCGCTGCCTGATGGGCATCATTCATGTGTGTTGAAATTTCCTGGAGAGAAGTTTAAGCATTCAAAAACTGTGCTTTCCCTGCCTCCAGGTTTGTCTGGACTTTCTCTGTATTAAAGACTTTCTCTTTATTATCAAAAGCCTTTACATCTAGGGCCAGCTAAATGCTTTCAGACAAAAAGAACAAATTTTCATATAAAAACGCCTTTTTTTTGAGCCTCAAGTGTTCCATTTGTCATGTCCCTGGTTCAAGGGCTTGCCAAGCGAGAGTGCCTGGGTGTGTGACGGGTTGTCCTGGGGGGCACGGATGCAAAGAGCTGCCAGGACTTCAGCCTCTGGTCAGTCTTCTGCTGCCGGAGCCCCAGAGCCAGCCTTTGTGTTGCTCTTCGGTGAAATTGTCATTCTTGCTCTGGTCATGAAAGCTGACAGGAACATCAATATCACTAAGTGGTTGCGGGGCCTGGGGAATTTAGCACATGCTAGTTTTTGGTCTGATTTGGACTGTGACTTAAAAGAGTGAAACAAAATCAGCCATGAAGGGAAAGCCTGCTTTCTAGGCAGCTCTTCTGTGTAGCCCTCAGCTGGTGCTAAGGAGGGAAGGAAAACTGCAGCCTCTTGTACTGGAGGCACAAGGTGCAGGTAGGAAATAGTCATTACTCTTTGTGACTGGTACCACCAAAAAAAAAAAAAAAAAAAAAAAAAAAAAAAAAAGTAACCAGAAGATTCAAAGAAATCATGTTAAAGATCAGGAATGTAGTAAAAATAATGCATTTCCTCTGTTTTAGTTAAAACCAGGCTTTCAGGCTTTTCACACTGCCTGAACTCTGCTGTCCAGCTCGGTGACCAGTATAAAAACCAGCATGGGTATGGCAGTGTCAGTGGGCTTTGCAGCTGATACAGCAGGCATTAGAGATTCTGCCTTTTCCAAGCAGTGTAAGATGGAGTTCCCTCCCCAAATAGGAGGAAAAAAATATATATATCTGTTTCAATGCTGAATGGCTCGTGTTCCTCCTGTCCCAAGCAGGCGTGAGTTTTTCTCTTGCATTAATATTCTTAATTTGCCCATAATTGCTTTCAGGCATCACATCTGAGGCCAGCCTTCATTAATATGTTAATTGTGCAGGCCCTCCCAGTGGATTTTCCAAAGCTAAGAGTAGACAGAAAGGTTTATTTCCCCCACCCTTCCCCCAAGCCCTCTAACAGAAAAAAATACATATATATATTTAGACATGACACTTGACGAAGCTTGGACCTCTGTTATGATAGAGCGCATTTATTTCACATTTTTGGCTCTGCCCAGAACAGATGATCAGGATCCTTCTGAACAGATCAGTCTCATAAGGTCAGAACAAAGCTACATTTTTTAAGGTGCAATTTAGAACCACTATACACATTTCACCACTATACACATTTCACTCATCCTATTCCACACGGATATGCTAAATGGATAGGTTAAAAAAAAAAAAAAAAAAAAAAAGGAAAGAAAAAAAAAGAAAAAGCTGACATTATCAAAGTACTACAGGGAATTGCCCACACACTTGCTGTTAATTAATGTGAGATGTGCAGAGGATTTGGCCACTCTGCACTGAAAATCTCTACTAAAACATGCTAATGGTGGGTATTGTCAGGGTATGAAAAAATATAAGGTGCCCTTTAAAACAGGTTCCCTAACTGTTTACTATTGCCTCCCTCGGCCCTTAGAATTGGATTTATGGAAGGGTCACGTGCAGAAGGACCTTACAGGGTTCATTTTAGGCTTGTCCTGAAAATAGCCCTCATAGCTTTTGAGTTAGAAAGGATGGATAAATTTTTATTTATGAATAAAAATTATTGGAATTTGGATTCTTCCAGCAACCTATCTCCATTAGGACTGATGATAAACCTACTATAGTGCAAGAAAAAGCTTGCAACAACAAGGTGTAAAAATATTTCTCTGCCTGTTCCCTTATTTCTCTGTTCCATATGTCCTGCCTCAGGTGGAGGCAGCTTGGGAAATTGCTGTAGGTTGGCTGGCTGAGTAGGGGTGTTCATTGTCAGCTACAATTGATGTGCTAAACAATTCCCAAAAAAAAGGTTGTCCTCCTGTATTTGTTGATACCCTTCTTGTCTTCTCTATAAAGTTTTACCATCTTTGTCCACCCTCCCCTGTACTCTGTAACTGTCCTCTCCACCTAGCAGTGCTCCTGGCTTTTGCCAGGGCCTCAGTGCTTCTCTGACATACCGTGCACTATTCACTTTGTAGGAACAGAAAGCAGAAGCAGGGTAAGAGGGATACTGGCTGTTTTAGGACCCATTCCAGCAAAGCCTAAGGTGCACATAAGAGCAGAAAAAAAAAAAAAAAAAAAAAAGTGTGCAGATACTTTCAACAGATGTAGAAAACTCATACCTGGCTGTTTTTTCTTCTGTTTAAATACAACTTGAAATGTATCCGCATTCCTTAGATATTTCTCTTCGTGTTGCTCATCCTTGCAGGTTACATGGATGTGGAATGGTCACAACAGGTTTATAAGAAAACTGCTTTGGCAGCCAGAAAACAAAACATACCTCTGCTCATTCCCTAAGCTCTTGCAAATTCACTGAGTCCATCGTATTCTTTATTACAAGTCAGGATTCATTCAGCAGCTAAAATTGTGAGTCATCTTTCCTCTGAAACCTGCTGACTTGTATCCTCTGTCAATTCAACCTTTTGGATCCATTTACTTTTTACCCTCTGTGTAATGAGTATCCATTTCTTATACATCCTGGCATCTGCATTCACTGTGACAGCACTGCCTGCCTCTGTGTTTCAGGCACTGTCGATGAGATGTGATGCCTTTATTTTTCATCTAAATATTTCTCCTACTTCTGGTAACCTGGATCTGTCGGGTATCTGTATTATCACCTCTCCAGTCCATGTGCCCATTTGCAGAGTATTGATAAAAATTGATTTTGTCCTGTGAGTAAATTGTACTCAGATGAAAGGAATTGCTCCCCCAGGATGAATGAAGGATTTTTGCGGAAAGCACCAGAGCACCATTGAGAGAGGTATTTTTCATAGCTCTGAAGACTTCCAGGTAGGCTTGCTAAAGATGAGCCAGATGGGAAGGCACTGTAGTGTCCATTAATGGGGTCTCAGGGACTTTACATCAGTGTGGTATTCCTTCTCTAAGCTGGAATGGCACTTACAGAGAAGGTGTGCTTAGTCTGTAGCTAAATCCTTGTTTAAAGTAGTATTTAATTGTCAGGCCATTCCCCATCCCTAGCCATCCCCCATAAATTACCTACAGGGACTTTGAGTGATTCTTTCCTCAGAGCTTTATGGAACAGATGTATTTCAGTTTCAATCCACTCATTGCATAGAGTAATAATTTTGCTTTTAGCAGCAGGACAATGGCTGTAACTCTTCATATTGTTAGGAATGCGTGTGTTGCTGAATCTGGTTTTAGGGATTTTCCTGGTAAGCTGAACTTTGCTATACTTTTCCTGTTTTCATCTTCAAGCATCCTGAGACATACACTAGTAACTCTTATAGTAAATAGGGGTCACGTCGCAGGGCGAATCTCAAAGGCAGTGTCTGTGCAACCTGTCAGGTAGTTTTTTCCACCTGGGTCCATTTAATTCCCTGCTTTCCCATACGTAAGGATATATGCCACACAACTGGCCCAATTTAACAGTTTGTGCTACTGTAATCAGCAAAAGTGTCTCTCTCTGTCATTTCCAGAATTGCCCATCTATCTCATATTTAGGGGGTTCATCTACAAAATAGCTACTAAAGTAGAAAAATTATGAATATTTGTTAGAGCTGAGACTGAGGAAGTTCTGTAGCTAGTGCTACTTTGTCCTACTTTGGCTAAATCCCGTGGTCACGGCACACACGCCCTGTGCTTTGTAGCGCACTGGTCAGTCCCTCAAAGAAGGGGCTGTCGCACTCTGATACGGACATGGCTATAACTGCTTCAAAGAAATCTTAATTTCTTAACTCCTATTCGCTGCATTAATCTTTTTCAGTTATAATGAAAGCAATTTAAAACAATATGGAATGCATGGGAAAAAAAGTATTTTAAATTACTGATATTTATAGCTGCTTTGTTGTTTTTTTTTTAAGTCCCTATTCTTAATAACCAATAACAGTAATTCAGTAGCAATACAGTTCCTGTCAGTAACCTTCTCCTAGGAAAAAGGATTTCAGTAAGCTTTATCACTCAGCGTAGCCAACAGAAATATTTGATACTAAGAGCAGTGAAACCAGAAATCCACTTCAGATGTCCTTCAAACAGCTAGATGAGGAATTCAAGGGGATATGGAATAGGAAACTCAGAAAATGGAGCTTGACTTTGATACTTACTTGGTGTGATAGAGTAATTTACTCTCCATATAGATCTTACTGTATAAGAAAAAGGAGGGAAAAGGAAGCAGTAATGTGTCACCTTATCTAAATAAGGTACCTGTCATTCCTGAAATTCTGTTTAAACTATGATGGATGTTCTTATTCAACAAGAGAGATTTTTCCCCCAGTGAAAGCAGATCCTTTCAGACAGAGAAGGACTATGATGAGACCAAATTTTCTGCCTGTGGATGAGACTGAACGGTGCAGAAATAGCTGCAGAGCAGGTTCCCTGGGATTCCCTTCTGACCACTTGCAATGTGTACAGCAGTAGAGAAGGACAGTGATTTGGATAGGAATATTTATGAAAAGCAGCTGTGCTAATTGTCTTGCCAGAAACATCTGTATTCTTTGACATGGTACCATATTCTCACAACAAGATGTGTTTGTTTCCTGAGAAAATTTTATTTTCTTTTCATTTAATTTTGATCGACTAGACTGTCATTCCAGAACTTAATCTTTTTGCTGCTTATCCATGGCTCTGCTGTTAATGTTTTGCTAATTTAACTAAAGACATTAGCTGGAAATAGATCTGTGGTATTTACTCTTTTTTCTTTTTTTTTCCCCAAAGCAAATGAATTTTTCTATAGCTTCTGTTTGAACACTGTTTTTAGACAATTAATCTGACCAGTGCATTGACCTATTCTTCAATAATCTAGAGGACAGTTCTCCAAGCTGTGTGACAAACCACTCCAGCATTAAAACAATGTGCTATGCTATACATACTAGGCAGTAAATTCACTGGTGTTTACCCTAGACTAGTATAAGTAGGTAGAGTAGCAAACAAACAAAAACAATTCATTTGCTACTGTTATCATAGCGTCAATTAAAACCTACTTCAGCAGAATAAACAATGTAAATTAGGCCACTTCATGCAAACATGGCTATCTGAGCATGATGTTCTCATTCAACAAGAGATTTTGTGATGCGTGTGAGTGTGTTTTGGGAAGATTAGGTGAAATAGGAATGAATGCTGACTACCTGTATCACAAACTGCTATTATTTTCTGTGTTAATTGTAACCTCAGCTGGGAAGCCAGGGACTACTCTGGCCAATGGGAAGCTGCAAGATAATTGGAGATCCAAAACTCGTTAGACACCAAAGCTAGCAGAGTTGCTTTCATGCATGCCACTAGTGGATCAACCTGTATTCATTCTTGAATATACTAATCTTTTTAATAGCAGTGGGGTTCCCTTATTTAATACTTCTGAGCACTTGTGCTACAGATAGCCTTTAGACTGGTGATTTTTAGAGATGATGATTTGGAGGATGATTATATATCCATACACAAAAGAATATTTGATGATCTTCATGTATTCTTTCGGTGGAAGTAGTTTAGTCCTGTACCTACAGTTGAGATGGTGTTACTTATAGGTCATACAAACAAGCAAGGATTTAGGCAACTCTTTCTTACAGTCCGTCCATTGGAACCACAGACTTCATATAAAAAATGAATGTTTTGTATTTGTGAAAAACTTAATGAAAGACCTTAAACTGCTTTACCATGCCCCAGATACATTGATGGTATCAGGAGACAGTTATTTTCTAGGGACGAAGTAGGGTTTTGCAGGGCTGCCTTAAAAATTCTGAACTCTGTTCTGACTGAAGATACTGCAGAAGAAAGTTCATTTACACCTCTTCAATGTGCTACTTCATTGTTTACACAGTATTTTCATCAAAGAGCACGCTGTTCATTAAGCATGGGAGAACCTGACAGACGGGACCCGGAACACTTGCCATCACATTTAGCCCAAGCCTATCTGACATCTCAGCAGGGGAAATGGAGAGCTGTGATTCTGAAATAGACACTTTGTGCTCTCTAACCTCTAGTATGCAACACTGAAAAGAACTACTCCTGCAGAATGCAATTCCTGCCATCATATATCGTACATTTTACATCACAGATCTGGACTTCCTGAACCTCATTTTTTAAAGTCATTTTCTTAACTCGTTGACATTTTAAGTGTTTTGTGTTTGGTGCCACTAGATTATGACATTTTAATGTTCAGTTAGAAATCCAAAATAGCAATTAGGGAATTACAAATTGTAGAAATCATGCTATTTAACTATTAATTATATTCCTTATTCTCTCAGCTAGTAAATGATTATATAAAGAAGTCTCTTAAATATAATATGCAAAGCCTTGTTGTTATTAGGATCTTCTTGAGATATCAGTTCACACTTGATGGGACTGACTGGCCTCTAGACCTTGCTGAAGGTGTCGATGTTTCCATGCAAAGAACAGTGCTCAAGAGAAATAGGAGTATGTACGTGTGAATATAACCTGCAGCCTCAGATATTCACTTGAGTTCTGGGAGATGTTGAAATTCCTGCTTAATCCAGAGCAGAATGTGTCATCCCAAGTTGCTAAAAGTCAAGGAACACTTATTCATATGTCCTTTTACAAAGAGATTTATGAAAGTGAAAACATTTTGGCTTTGGGGGAATAGGATATTTCAGCAAAACCATTCCAAACCCATCACAGAGCGGTAACCTGGGAGTACTCCTTGCTTTGTAGCCACAGCACTTCAGCAGAAATAGTGCTACATGACATCCATAGGTAAATAAAATCTCTACTTTCATTGCTGCTTTCTAGGCTGAAATTGATCTAATGCTATTCTGCACCTAACCTACCTGGATGCTTATGTTGTGTTAAGCAACACTGCAAAAGTGCAAAGATGCAAGTAAAATTCCCACATAAAGTTAATTATGAAGGTCAAGTCCCTTGGGGAGCAGCTACATGCTGACCTGCTCTCAGAAGGTTAGCTCATTTTCTAAAGGCAAAGCAAAGGTAAAGACAGCTCAGGAAATTACTAGGAAACTCAACCTGCTTTGGATTTCCAACCAAACATGGTGCTTGTGCAGGTTCTGTGGATAACTCCTAGGTTAGATGAGGTAACCTTTTCCAGAATAAAAATCTTAGAAATGTACATTGTACAGGTCCTCAGTCTCAAAGTTTCATTCTACAGATCCTCTATTGTTTGACACTACTTGCTGCCGGCACAAATCTAGCATGGTCTCTTGTACTGAATACACAGCAGGGACTGAAGAACATCTTCTAGTTTGGCTTCTTCCCAGAGGAATCCCCTTCAGGTGTTCTGAGACTATCCATGGTGCGAACCAAGGCACAGAAAGTGAAATTGGCATTAAAACATGATCAAGAGGCATGGTAGGAAAACTAAGTTGAATAGGGCTCCCTCTTCAGAAAAGGTGGGAAGAAGAAAAAAAGGAAATTATTTTCCTGTGCTGACAGTTGAATAAGACAGGAAAAGTTAGGATGGGGGAAGAAGTAATATTTTGCTGCTGTTGTAAATTAACCTTTCTTCAGCACTCAAGAATACGCTGGGGAAGAACTGCAATTTACTTGTGCTTGAGTCATAATGTATGTTATTTGTGACAATACCTTTATGTTTCATTTGTCTGTATTTAGAGACAACCTCCTATTGACGGACTCTTCTGATATTTAAAAAAAAAAAAAAAAAAAAAAGCAAAACTTGCTTTTTTAATTGCAGCTCTCTGTTAAACAGCCAGATTTCATGTTTATAAGTGCAGCTCTATATTTGATCAAGATCTCTGAGAGTGACATGATGGACACAGAACTACTCTGACATAGGAAAAAAAAAAAAAAAAGTGATTTTACAATAAGATTTCCTAACCACTTTTTTTTTTTTTCTTTAAGCAAAACTAGCTGGGAAATAGAAAAAAAAGAAACAGCCTGAAAGATACATTTTCAGTCGTCTTGAAATGCCCTTTTACCCTTGTAATTTACTTCCAGACAGTGCACACATTTTAGATGAATACTTTGCTAAAAACTGAAAAGATGTTAAAAAAGTGAAATGAATACATCGTGTTCTGAAGACTTGGAGATAGAGGTCATGCAGATTATTTTGAAAAGGGCTGTATCTCGCAGCAGCGATGACAATAATGGCAATCAAATAATGGAAGAGAAGCTGGGAAACAGTCACTGGAAGGCTCTGAAATGCAGCTCTTATAGGGAATGTGTTTTTCCCAGTGCTTGGTTATCACAGATACTAGGAATATTTTCTGAATTGTGTTGTGATATAGACCAAGTAGGAATGTCAGTAAGGAACTATTGGAAGTAGCATATCCTGAAGTGCTGGCTGACTCCATATGTGACCAGCTCTTATTAGAGACCTGTACTAGAGGCTGCTAATGTTTGGCTTACTAAAGTATTCTTAATGTGACATAAGTGTTTTAAAGCATAAAGAAAAAAAAAAAAAAAAAAAAGAGAGAGAGAGAGAGAAAGAGAAGAAAGAGAAGAGAGAAGATTTGTATTTCAAATTTTTTCCCTAAGGAAAAATATTGTTGATGGCTGCCTTCTCCGGAATTTACATATTGCAAAAGTAACATACAAGAACATGGCAGAAATTACTCTTAATTTACTTTAAGAAAATGCTCCTAACTTATGTATCATTTGGGAGTCATTTCCTTGAATCAAGAAGTTCAAGTGATAAGAATTTCAGACGTATAATTAGACTAACATTCCTTGAGACATTTGAATTACTCGATTAAAGAAATTAAACTTATTATAAACATTTCAAAAGGTTACATTAGGAGCCTAATGGAAAACTAACACTGAACGAGTAGAGCTAATTACTGGAGGAAACCATTCAGAAACAATTTGGCCTTCAGACAGGTCTGGTTTTATTAGCACTGTCCTGCACAAAGGTATGTTTACTTCCCTGGCTGTGTTGTGTGCTGCTTTCTCTATTTTTCAAAATGCACTGTAAATATATGGCTATTACTGAGAGATTAGAGTGCAGAGCTCAGAGTCTTTCATATAACAAGTGGGATAAAAAGAAAAATGTGTAAGCAAAGGGACTTCTCTCTCCCTTTATGGTACCACCAATCTATAGCAACTGGTTTGAACTAGACCACGCAGTCCAGTTTAAAGAGGTCTTTAAATTTTTTTACAGGCATGTCTTTGGTAAATAATCATTTCATAGAAACTGCTTTGATAAAAAGGGGTGAAACAGCTGTGCTCTGCAGTTGCTTGTGTATGAATTGTCACGTGGTTTCAAAGTTGGTGCATCAAAATGAATATTTAAAAAAAAATCTTGAAGCATTTGTAGAATTTGCAAGACTGCTGTGTTTGCCATGGTGGCTATGCAGTTGAGCAGGACATTCAATTCTTGTGTAGAAAATGCTAAACTTTCTATTAAACCTGTTTTGTGTCTCATAGATCAGGTTCTGAGGGCAATACCTTCATTTATGATAATGCCAAACAGAAATCTGTCATTGATTCTTCAAATAATTTAAAAGCATTTTCCATCAGTTTTTAGCCATTATTTTCCACAGGCCAAGCACCTTGGATACCCTGGGCTTAAGAAAACCTTTAAAATCATGCTTTCTTGCTAATCCTTTATATTCTTACCAATCAAATTATGATCTGTTATCTGCCTTTATCTCCACTGGTATGTCATATCTTGCAAATAGAAATTTTATATCTGAAATTAAATGTTCAGTGATTTTATTCCCTACTGAAGTTCTAATAATAGACTTTGGAAGTGATAACTCAGAACCAAAACTAACCATTTTTCTGGTATATAAAAACAAATCTGCACCATATTGAGGGCCTTGAAACTGATGTTTCTTTAACCATATTTTAAAGCACAGTATGGGACACTGACACAGTCATAATTATTGCTTTCTGTTTGTTCTGGTTTTGTATGCATGTCAGAAGTCAATAATATCATTATCTTCGCAACATACATTAACTCATTGGGAATTTTGTTCTTCTTTTACACAATTCCACAGAGATTGCACATCCTATTTGTTCACTATCTGCTGTGTGTTGCAGTCTGTTACAGTTCTTAAAATATGTGTCTGCACAGCAAAGCAGGAAGCCAACAGTTTGCCTGGTGCTGGCTGTTGCACTGGGTCACGCAGACCTTCTGGAGGGCTGGCTTGGTTGCTTTCAGCAAAGGAAAAGCTCAGCCAGGAGAAGCTTTCGGAGTACAGGCTGGAAAAAGAGTGAAAGGCGTGCATCTGCAGCATAACTGATGGTTTGGAAACTGTGAAGAACAGGCAGCAGAAATATCACAGCAGGCTTCAGAGATGATGGAGAAAAGTCCTCTTTGCTGTGCACAACAGGCATATATGTCTTTCCTTTTAAACACGTCTGGTTGTATTGTAGGCTTTTGTAAAATTAACTTGCTGCTTGCAGCTACAGAGGGTGTCCAAAGTCAGGGCATGGTTTAGGTCTTCCTTTACGACTGTTTTTCTTGCCTCAAACTCAGTCTGGTTTGATTATGCAAATTTCTCTATAATATTTTTACTTCATTTTTTCCTCTGTAGCCCTGTGTTTCTGTTCATCGCTAACCCAGTCTAATGTTACATTCTGTTGTTCAGTTTTCAAAACTTACAATCTGGTCCTGTTTCATTCTCAGGTTTTTTTTTCACATTCTAATAGCTTTCTATAAGTTTAATCTGTCTAGTGATCTTTTTCAGTTATGAGTCTTTGATCCCCATTACCATCTGGCCTTGGATGAGTAGTTCCACAAACAGTTTAAAATGACGTTTTTGGCTCAGCATAAGTGAATCTATCAAATCTCCTTGTTCTTGGTTCTTCATATGAAGAAATAATTTCCAGAGATTGTATTATTTTAAGGACTTTAGCACTCTATAAATTTTGTAACTGATAATTCAATCTTTATCTGATAACTAGCTTGGTCCTCGCTTATCTTTTTAAGTATAGATTGCTCAAAGTAAAATCAGTGCCCCTGAACTGCAATATTGAAATAAACTGGTATCTTTTTCTTGTCTTCCATTTTAGGACCTCAGTTTGTCTTTACATAAAATTCTTGTTTATACCTTCAGTGTCTTGCTATATTTCTGGAGACTTCCTATTTCTTGGAGTCCTCCATTCCTTCTTTTTTCTAACTTTTTTTGTGTCTCCCCCGGTTCTCACAGCAGATGTAGTTCCTGCACTCAGTTAATGAGAAGGATGAGTTTGAGCACTATAGTTCTGATTAGTCTTTACTATAACTGAGATTAATCAGTAGGGAAAATATAGAGGTAGAAGGTTCACACCTCCTCTGTCTTGCTAAGACTGAGCTCTAATGCACAAGTGTCTTGATCCAAGACTCACATTGCCTTTCCAAAACTGTGTTTCTGTCCTGCTCCTGTTAAAGTCAGTGGCAAAGCTCCTACTGTTGTATGAGATGAGTAATCCACCTGTGCTCAGCCATTCTATTTCTTCTCTAACAATGTACCAGTAAGTACAATGCAGTTGAGCACTTCTGGTCATGTTTTCATTTAAACATCGAACCAGCTTCCCCTCCCAAAACTATTCACTGAGAAGGGATATCAGTCTTTACCATGATGTACCTCTGGACTTTAAAAAAGCACTGGATGGCATAATCCCATCAATGTTACAGTCCTTTGTGTTGGGTTAGGTTATCTCACTCAAGCTATTCTCAGATGTTACTGTTTGGGATATCCAGCTTTTGGGATTAATTCCAAGAATATTCTGTTATAAGGAGGCTGTAAACATGTAGAACTAAAATCTTCTATAACCTGAACTAAGGGTCAATCATACAAAGAAAACCAAATAATAATAATAATAATAATAATAATAATAATAATAATAATAATAATAATAATAATAATAATAACGGCTCCAGAAAAGCTTTCAGAGTACCTGACAACTATATTGCATAAGAGTGAGTATAATACTGGGATAGTATTTGCCTTTTACCCAGTGTTTTAAAACAAACTTTCATATGAATTTGTGGGACCAAAAGATAAATGTCATGATTTAGTTTCCTGTGAGATCACATCTGTCTGTGTAGGAAGCAAATGGCTGGCATGCAATTTAAAAAGTTCCTTACTTGCTTTCAGCCTGTAGTGGGTTTATGTGGCAAGGTTTTGGTAGCAGGAGGCCACAGGGGTGGCTTCTATGAGAAGGATCTAGAAGCTGCCTCATGTTAAGTAAGGGCCCAGCAGCTGATCAGAGCTGAGCCAATAAGTGATGTTGTTTGCGCCTCTGAGAGAGCATATTTAAGAAAGGGAAAAGAAAAAACAATAATAATAATAATAATAATAATAAACCTGCTACACAGCAGCTGTGAGAGTGAGAGCAGTGAGGAACAGCCTTGCAGGCGCCAAGGTCAGTGAAGAAGGAGGGGGAGAGGTGCTCCAGGCACAGGAGCTGAAGTTCCCCTGCGGCCTGTGGTGAGGACCATGGTGAAGCAGGATGTCCCCCTGCAGCCCATGGAGTACCACGGTGGAGCAGGGTTCCACGCTGCAGCCCATGGAGGAGACCACGGTGGAGCAGGTGGCCCTTCACCAATGGAGGCTGCTGCCTGTGGAAGACCCCTGCCGGAGCAGATTCCAGGCCGGACCTGTGGCCCGTGGAGAGGAGCCCACGCAGGAGCAGGTGACCTGGCAGGAGCTGCTGCCTGTGGGGGACCCAGGTTGGAGCAGTGTGCTCCTGAGGGATGGACCCCGTGGTACGGACCCATATCTGGAGCAGTTCTGGAAGAGCTACTGCCTGTGGGAAGCCCACACCAGATCAGTTCGGCAAGGACTGCATCCCGTGGGAGGGACCCCACAGCACAGGGGACAAGAGTGACCGTGAAGGAGAGGCTGAGAAGAAGCGCTACAGACTGACCACAAACCCCATTCCTCTGCTTCAGAATCTGTTGCTCTGCTGGGTCCTAGGCTATGGCAAACACAGGTTAGATACAGAATGGATGCTGGAAGGAAGGAGATTTAAATTGCACTATTGTATGAGAGTGTGTACATATTGAAACACAGCAACAATCCCCAATTCAAGGACTATATGTACTTTAAAAGTTTATTTTCAAGTGTGTCTGCAAACTGCTAAAAGAGAAAGAGGGAAGAGAAATCAGAGAGGGTAATGGTCTGAGCAAAAAGTATCAGTTTTCACAAAGCAAACAGTACAGCCATCCTACTTCTTCCCAGCACAGTTTGTTTTCACCACCTGCCTCTCTTCTGTCATCTTCTTCTGGATGATCAGTAGAGCTCTTCATTATTTGCCTCTGCCTGCCATCCCCTATCCCATTGTCTTAGTAATGCCTTCACAATCCTTAATCCTTTGAGTATCATTTGTGCTTTCTTTTTCTTATATTTTTTCCCCCAGTTTCTCATACAAACTTATGGTACCTCTTTGACACTGGTATTTCTTCACTTTCTTCACTCTCTCTTTCCACATCCCACTGAACCCTCTGAACCTCACTTTTTTACTTTATCTCTGATCTCTCAGCAGTGTGCAACAGCCCACGATTTTGTTTTTCTCTTTCATTCCCCTGCTCAGTTCCCTGTGGAGTTTAGGTTTCCTCATTTCCGCATCTTTCTCTTCTAGTGTTTTTTTTTTCAGCAGACTCCTCTTATGTTGCTATGTGTCCCAGAGGACTGTCCCTGTGTTGGAAGATTTCAGTAAGCTCAGTATCATTTCCTTTGACCCATGTAGACGATGGGCTCTGTGCTGCAGTATTTTATTTTTTTTTTCCTTTTTAAACAACCCCCACAATATTGTTGATAGTCTCAGATGGAGATATATCTGCAAAGTAACCTGGCTTTCTTTTCTGTTTTCTTACAGTTCTGGTCTGCGGGAGATGAACAGAATAATGGGGTACTGTGCTCTCCTCCTGGCTCCTGCTTGGGCAGTGCACATTTGGACAGGCAATCACACCAGGTTGGTAGCCACAACGGGTTTTGAAGTGCAAAGTAAATAAGTGATGTCTGACTGTGATGGTTCGAAATCAGCACTAAAAGTTCTCCAGACATTGGTATTCTACAGGCCATACCTATTCACAAAGAAAAGATCAAGTAGATTAACACCTTACCTTTCCAGTTGCATATAATTATTATAACAGAAGTAGCCTTTTTGTAAAGCTGAAGATAAAACAATAAACTTTGACTGTCTTGATTTAGTGCTTGTGCCTGGCACATCTGGGAACATCAGTACTCACTGGGTAGTCATAAAAAGCATCTTGAAGTTTTGTTGATCTCAGCATCTTTCTAAACTATCGGTGGAAGTCAGTGTACCACAGATATATTTTTCAGTACAAACTCTTCCCAGATCTTCAGGAAATACACAGATTGTTTCTCTGAAAATGCCCGTTCACTGCATCAAATCGTTAAATCCATCATTTTAAAAGATACACTATATTGAATGTTCATATTTTAATGATTAATGCACCTACATTGTTATGCCTTGATTTTCTCTGCATATTACAAATGTTTCAGCAGCAGATTCCCAAAAGGATCAGTGGTGAAAGCAGGACTTCAAATAAATTCATGTGCAATCAAGGTCAAAGCTAAAGTTTGGTGACACAAGCTTCTTTTGGTCCCTTTGTAGCCTGGCTATCGGTTACGGGAGACATTACGAGTATGCAGCTTTGCATCTCTCTGTGAATATTGCTAATCGTTTACTAGTATCTGAGGCATGTACTGGTACAAAAAAGGTGTACCCTAGCTCCTGTGCTCTTCTCCTCAGTTAATTACCATACAAACAGGGAGCTGGCATACTTGGAAGGACTATTGACTATTCAAGTAATTAGCTGCAGTAAATATAGGAGAGAAGGCAGCTAGCGGGTTTTTAGATGTTACTTGCTGCTAAGGAAAACTGTTTTCTTTCTTATTGTCTTTTGTGTGAAGGCCAGGAGCTTACCGACTCAGGTTCAAACTCCTCAGAGGCTGCAGGGCAATGGAGTGTGCATGTAATTATTTGACCGCCTGCAAAGGGGCAGATGTATGCAGGCAAAAGTCGAAAGCCAAAGGGTGGTTTGAAGGCTAGCTTTATGGTTTGTTTGTTTGCTTTAACTTGTATCCTTTTGCACCTGGTATTTACAGTGAAGCCCACAGATAGTTGTATTATCACAGATTATCTCAGATTTTCTATACAGCCTGAAAATACGGAGCTTGGCATGGCAGAAGACTCTCCTTTTAATTCCATTTCTGTCAATCATATGACAAAGTGACACACTGCATCCTAACTGTACAGAGCTGAGAGCATTGGTGCCTTTTGACCTCCCAGGGCTAGGGGAGCCTAGATATGACTCTCAACCATGTAAAGGCATTCCAGGAGCTGGCATTTTCTTAACTGTAATTTTACAAACCAGGTAGCGTGACTGAAATCCTGTGGTCTTAATCTGTGATCCCTGTCCATCCTTTTTATGTGGGAGCAACAGCTAGCGGCTGTTTGAGAGTAGTGCTGGCATGGGAGCTGCACAGGGTTGTTCACTTCTTTCTCTGAAGCCCCCCTGTAAGCCCTTCTGCAGAAGTGGTCCTAGCCCGATCTCATTGCAGTACATCAACATTCAGGTGTGGTCAGAGACACAAATTTTGAGTGTTAGCTGTGAGGGTCTTTTAAATGAGTGCTAATACCTGGAGTGTAGCATTTGCCCAAATTCTATATTGTAGATAATGTTAGCCGTACACCCAGACTGTATAAAACATAAATCATTTAGCTTATCTATTTTAAAGGCTTTTACACCGCAGTCAGCTACCATACTTGGTTAAATAGGTGCCTGCTGCACCTATTTAATGAATTAAATGTGAAAGCCATTTCTTCTTACTTTTGGCTGTAACAGGGCTGGCACAGGTTCTGTTCTGCTGAAGTAATGGAATGGTAGGATCCATGTAATATAATTTTATAAGTGCAATACTCATCAGTACATCAGCTAATAGGAAAAGCAGGGGAAAAAAAAAAAAAAAAAAAAAGAGAAATTAAGACCACAAGCCAAATATAATAATTCTAATTCCTCAGGGAAAGTTACGATTTTAATTGAAAGATATGACAATGAAAATGAAAAATATTAAATCATTCCATCAAAAAGATGTAATTTATGTGTTCTATATTTCATATCCTATTCTTTACTAGAACAGAGTAACACAGATTGATTAGTGAGCTGTCTAATTTTTTAGAATAATGTGGTATGTAACACCCACTGTAAGCTCTTAGAGATGTTGTGTCCTTGTGAAGATAAAGAAGGAAGCATTACTATTGGGAGAAAAATCTGACAATTCAGAATCATTTTTTGGTGAAAATTTTTGCCCTTGATATTCTGAATATGTGAATCCTTTTATTAGGAAAAGACTAACAAAGTATTCCCACTGCAGCAAGCTTAGATTTTAGATGCACTGTCTTCACACACTGCAAAATGTTCCCATTGCAATGGTGGTGTCTGGCGATTGTGAATTATTAACTAGGATTGCCTTATTCTCCTTCTGACTCTGGCACTGACTTACATTATCTCTTCACGCAAATCTTTCAGTTTAGGTATTATAAAGTAACTCAAAAAGCAGCTGTTAAGTAATATAGTGTATTATGGCAAGATGTAATTGTTCGGTTACACTTTTTTTGAATTTCTGTGTGTAGCTGATGCATGCAGTATTTTGGAGTAAATAGTATCTTTTTCACATACTGCGGCAAAGGAGAAGTAAAATAGAGTCAGCCAGTCCTTACTATGTCCCTTCCTATAGTCTTGGCTTTATCCTGCTGAGCCAAATCATCTGCAAAACACGAGTCATATGCTGATACCATCATGAAAATGCCCCATACAGGTGCACAAGCATGTAAGAGTGCAGATGATAATCAGTCAAGAAGCAGACAGATCTGACATTTCCTGAGAGCAGTTCCTATATTTTATTGAGTTGTCATGCCTTCTTGCATACTTAATGAGGATGAGCCCCTTTATATGCGGATTTCACATTACAAATGTTGTTTTGCTGCTAATAACTTGTGGCAATACATCTTCCACACCGCAAGTAAACATACACAACATTATAGCACACCCATGTTATTGTCACAACTGTAAACAACTAATAAAAGAATGTATTTACTGTGCCTTGGAGTCATTCACTTCCAGTAATATTTTCTCCATTTTCAAACCTATTGACTTTATGGAACATTTGGCATTATTTCATTGTATCATTATTGCTTATTGCATCATCATTTAAACAAAAAGCACGCTGTGTGTCTGCATATGTAGTAGATCTGCATATGTAAGCGGATATTTCTGTAACCGGCAGGTGTATTATGCATCATCCCAAAGACCAGGGAAGTATTTTGTGTACTATAGTTGTCACTGACCTCAAGACAAGTGATTGAAAAATAGAGAGTGGAGTGCCAATGTCATCAAGTTTCTTCTGGTAGCTTCTGGGTATGGAGGGAACCAATGTTTTCCTCTGCAAAGGCAAGCAACTTTTCTGGATCTGCATGGAAATATGCGTCCCTGTTGATGATGTAAGTGAGACCGAGTGCTTGAAGACACCAAAAGGTTGTCTTGGTGTTGCTTTTAGTGGTGTTTTACTAATCTGGAAGACAGAAAAGCATGCAGTTATTGAAATGTGTTATCTGGTTGATGTTACTGGACTGTTGGCAATTGAGAAAAACAAATCATGCTTTCTAGAAATTGCTCAGAAATTCAGCTTAGTTGTTTTCCCCTTCAAAGGTGATTTCTAAGAACGTAACCCAGAAAGGATCACCTGTGTCAGTGAACCCTAGCCACTGCAACTTTGCTGTGCTCTTTCAAAACCTTGCTTTATTGCTGGTCCTTTAACACTTATTTCTACCTTATGATTTTTTTTCTGGCCTGTTTTAACAATTTGTTCTCTGACTACCATTGTCTTTTTAGACTGAGTAACTTCTCCTGTACATACCCAGTATTATTCATTGAGATCAACTGTTGCCTTCACAGCTTTCTGCTTGGCTAAACTAGGTGCTCTCAGTTTAGTTGGCTAAACTAGGTGCTTTCAGTCTGCTCTCATAAAATAGACTTGTCATTCCCTCATTGTCTTGGAAGCTGTTCTGAATATTTTCCAATTTGAATTAATCCATTCTAGGTTAACAAAAACTGTACAGGGTATTCTAGAGAAAACTTGTATCTAGTATGGTAGAATGAATAACCTTTTATATCCATCACAACAAATCTTGATAACGTAATCTCGGGAGTGCATTTGCCTGTTTTGAGAGCCATCATATTTATGTATAATTTACCAAAGAGAAACACATATCTTCTAACTGATAAACCACACATTACATAAGAGATCTCCTTTCTGAGTTTTTAAATGCTTAGCTTCATTCCCCCTTATTCCACAGTACTGCAAACCTGTGCAACACCTGGAAAATCTCTTCCTTTGCCTTGACCTTTCTTTTATCCCATACGTCTCTGGCTTACTGTCTTCATCTGGAGGTCTGCTGTGTTCTCTGTTTTGTATGCATTGGCAGTCTTGAGTCTCTTGGACAGTTTCTCAAAGTAGACCTTTGAACCTCTGTCTGATTTTTGTTCTCAGGAATTTTATTTGATGTTGCATAAGTAAATAGTTTCTGTAATATATCCAGCCAACGGTAGTGAACATTCCTCAGCTTCTGAATCTTCATGTTCTTGCCTCAACCACAGTCTTAGTAGCCATCCTCATCTTCTCCTTCTTGATTACTGCCAAAGGAAAAATATCCTTCATTGTACCATAAATTCATCTCCTTGCTGGCTTCCACTCTGCTCCCTGGGACAACTTAAATATACTGACCAAAATGCTTTCCTTGTTTTTTTCAGTTTGATGGCTGGGTTGCCAGTAAATGCATTGGTCTTTCTATTGCCTTTCATGAGTGATACATTCTGCAAGCTGGATGAAACCTGATGAAGCTCGGTTTGCATCATGATTTTTCTTCATACATCACTTACATTACAACACAGTTTTATAATGCAGAAGGAATACCTGCTGCCGAGGAATTTTAACTACATCTCCTAACTAAGCTAGTGGCAAATTGAAAACTAATAAGATATGTTTTGTATATCAAATACTGGGTACAAGCTAACCTGGCATCCTGTAGATTGCAACTTACTGCTCAGTTAGGGAAAAAAACAAACAAAAAAAAAAAAAGCAATAAAGAAAATTGTGACAGCTTATTACATGAAAGAAGGAAATCATCACCCAAAGCAGAAGAAATGCTATTTTATTATACAATAATTGCACAGGGTTCTTAACAGTTTTGTATGTGAAAATGTTAAATGTTTTTCAATGTTATCTGTAATAAATATTAGTCTGAAGGCAGAAAATAATGTAAGATGTTTTAGCAGTCAACAGTATCTACAAAACTGAAGCTATTAGTATAGTAAGTTGAGCCATCTACCTGTGCAGGGCAAAAGCCAGACAGCACCTTTTGCTATTAAATGAAAACTAACATTCACAGGCATCTCATGGTGTCTCTTTGAAAAGATAAATCTTTACCCTCTTCATATTAAAAACATCATGGGTGTTATCATTGAGTATGGTGGTGGGGAATGCCTGTCCTTCAGGACAGATATACTTCAGAGCACAGGAAGAAGAACATTTTCCTATTTCCATGTTACAGACATTTTCTGATCTTCATTAATCACAAAATACTGCACTTCGATCTTATCATTGACGGAAAAAATATAGGCATCTTGAACTTCAACCCAGGAAAGGAGAGTAAACAGGGAGAATTATGGGGATAAAGTTCAGTATTTAAAATGATTAAGTTATATTTTACTTATAATTATCCTGAAAACTAACCAATTTCATTGTAATTTAAGTAGCATTTATATAAATTAGGCACATGTGACATTTCTAATTAGGAATAATTTAATGGTTAAATCATGAGTTTTTAAAATGATAATTGGGATAGTTGTAAAATTTCAAGGTCTGTGATTTTAGAATTGGATTGCTCTTTGACTTATGTGAAAGAATAGATTGTTAAGTGAGTGCCTCACAGGAAAGAAGCAGTCTAGGATATTATGATTTGAATTAGTTTTTCAAAGGAATTTAGAGTAGGCAATCTGTCCTCTGATCTTTCTTTGCACACTAAAAGTATGAGTCAGTTATGTTAAGATAGTTAAATCACCGTATTCTCAATTTAAGCTAACAGCTGGAATTGCTGAATTCAATGTGTGAGGAAAGTGATGCATTAAGAGCACCCCATACAGATACTCTAATGAATCTAATGTATTCTCTAGGGGAAGCTATTTTTTTAATATATAGCTGCTTGTTGCAGATGCTGTATAGCTTCTTTGAGTTCAGAACAAGAAATCAGGAACTTGGAATATTTATAATCACCTAGAATATTTATAGTCAATATATAAACTTGTTCCAAAGGCCCCATATATCGGTTCACAAGACTGGGAGGTAGCCAAAGACAGAGCATGTGTACCTTCTAGCAGCAGTTTTGAGTGAGAACCCCTGGGTCCAGTTTAATTAATTCCCCCTCCATGTCCATGATCATATATGCTAGCCCCAACAGTGGAGCAAAGCATAGCTCCACTGCCCCAGCCTCCAATGGGCATGGGCAGAAGCAAATGTGAGGAGCACGCGTGTTTGGAAGAGCATGAGCCACAAAGCTGTAACGTGCTGATGGTGGTATGCCATTGACTGAAGATCTTTATGCGGAAACATTTGGCTCCATGGAATACAGAAATACGCTCTGCAATGCAGTAGCAAATGTATTTATCACAGCTTGGTAATACAGCAAACAAGAATAGTTTGCAAATCACTTCTGCCACTACAAACTATTTATTCATGGTTTCAAGAGTTACACTCGAAGTGGCTCTCTAAGTGGTTTTTGGTAGGGTAATTTAGCCCAAGTATTAGGACCGTGTGCTTTGATTCATGTAGAATTAGACAGGTGAGTGCCTCACAGGAGGCAAGTAGCGTAGGGTGTGATGACTCAAAGTAGTTCTTCTGAGGAATTTAGAAGAAGCAATCTGTCCTCTGATCTTCCTTTGCACATCATAAGTATGAGTCAGGTGTGCTGGGACAGCATGTCCGCCTCCTAAAGGACCGATCGGACACTTTTTTTTTTCAGTCTGGGAAAGAAGCAACTGGAGTTTATAAAGCCATGGGCAGTCTGGTGAAGCAGGACAGCCTCTCCTGCTTCCAGTACAGAAATAGAGCCTTCCAGTGAAGCTGGGAGGAGGTAGGTCCACAGCAAATGAAAGCAATCCATGTAGAAAGTGGCTGACTTTAGGAAGTCATTTCTAAAGGATACCTAGGAGTGCTAGAGGTTTGCATAGTTTTAAGAGAAAATTCAGGGAAGAGAAACCCCTTGAAGATTACCTAATACCTAGAAACTATACTTGGCCAAGGAAGTCCCTGAACAGATAATGTTTGGATGCTGGAGGAACATCATAGGGAAGGTGTTACTGTGCTCTTTTTATTTTTCCCTTGACGTCCACTTTTAGCTACTGTCAAAGATGGAGTTAATGGGACTATTTGTACCTTCGATCTGATCCACTTTAAGGGTTCCTGGGGTTTTCCTTATTTTAGAGCACACTTGGCTCACAGTTTCCAGTTTTTACCTCCTTCTCTGATGGTCAGTCAAATCGATGAAAAGATACCAGTGTCTTCACTGAGGAAGCAAAATGGGAAGCCCTACTGGTGATTATATGAAGCAAATACCCATTTCTTTCTTCTTTCCCTATAGTTTCATTATCATTCAAAGTCTGAGCTCTCTTTTAATTAATTTCATTTTAATTGCCACACCAGAAAAAAAAAAAAAAAAAAGAATCTCACAGTCTCAATTAGAAATCTGCAGGACCTTCAGCACAGGTTCAGCAAAAGATTTAACCTGGGAAATATAGCTCAGTTAAACTAACCCCAGATTCATCATCTCAAGTGGTTGCATCCCATTCTCCTGGACTACCGCTGTAGATGGCAGCAGTTTTAGTTTTTGTAACTGTACAAACTTGGGTACATGTGATATTCCTTTAAAAAAAAAAAAAAAAAAAGTGCTCAGTGCAGGTCAATTTGGCATTCCTGTTTAAATTATGCGTTGTATTTGATTATGCTGGATGGACCTCAGATTAATTTCATTTGTATTTACTGTCTTTTCTTTCAGAGTTGGCTCTGACAGAGTAAGTATGTTGATTTTTTGTATGCTGCTGATCCCTCTCAGGACTCACCAAATAATTAATACCAACATCTGTTTAGTATGCAAATACTAAGACTGTGCTGTCCTCAGATTGCCATTTTGTTATGGGAAAAATGAATCAGCATGAATATCTGATTCCCCTCCAATCAGATATTCAGTCCCAGCCTGTTTTGACATGGTTTTTCTGCTCGGTACCTCAGAAAAGGGAGGTGGCAGCCTTCTTGGTGCAATCAAGCACTAGCTTCTAGTCTTAAAAGATGGAGCATGTCCTCTAGCTTCCCTTTTAGGGAAGGAAAAGCTATTTTAGATTATTATAAGATAGGTCATGTTGTTTTCTCCCATATAATGCACAAAGAGAATATAACAGAGTGCCTGTTCATATTGCAGCCATCAGACACTCACAGAGTTGAGTACTTTATGTACAACACCGTCACATATATAAGCATGAGAATGTGTGGTCTGCATAACAAATACCTGTTCAAAGTATTCTGCAGAAATTGTTGGAAATTCACAATTACAGTTATACAGCAGAATTGCCAGAGGTCACACTGCAGCAGTCAAACAGGGGAGAAGAGTGACACCGGCATTTTATAAATTGGAGGTAACTATTGCAGTGCTGTGGCAAACCGTGGCTCTTTAATATCTCCTGCTGTGCCGCCCCGTGTTCATGTTCTGTTGGTACCACTTTACTCCTAAGGATGGGAAGCAGTACAGCAAAGGTAAATAAAGTAGAACAACCCTATCATGTTACACGTTGTGAAAAGCACGCTGTTATCACTTGAGGAGAATTTGTTGTGATACAACCGCAGTATCATAACGTGCTTACATTTGCGGAATCGTTGCCAAAGGATCCAAAGTTCCCCTATACTCATGAAACCTAACTTATGCTTTCTTTATCAGTGGATGAAAAAGATACTATGAGCCTTTGCTTGTTTCCCAGCAGTGTGAAAAACACTGATGAAACTGCAACATTTGCTAAAACTGTATGCGGGATCCTGCAGCACCAAGTAGTTTCTTATGTTTTGTTTTGAGAACTTAGACTGAGGAACTGCAGCGTGTCAAAGGGACTGTCAAAATGCTGTCAGGTTTTCTTCAAAACAAATATTAACTCCAGAATCAGCGTGGCTTCTATCGCAAGAATCAGATAGCTTTGTTCAAGAACATAGTCCGCTTTTGCTTGAAAAGTTTGGGCAATATGCTTCTAGCAAGCTTATTATGATTTAGGACTTGTAAGATGTCAAAAAAGAAAGACTTGCATAGTCAGGATTTTTTTTATTAGAGCTGATTAGCAGTGCTTTAATAGGGCAGTTTCCATTTAAAAAATCAGATTCATCATAATAGTAATTGAGACAACTCAATAGTAATGAAGGTCCAGGGAAGCCCATTAAATAACCTTATTTTTTTGCACTGTGCCTGCATGCTTCTTCTAAAACATAAAGATCTAACCCAAACTTACAATTGATTTTCTAATGCAGTCAATAAAAAGAAATAAATAAATAAATAACAGTTATAGTTAGAATTGTGGGGCTGTTCAGATATATTTAGGAGCAATTTGCATCTTTAAGCACTGGAGTATGAATTCAGAAAAAAAAAAGAAAGAAAAAGAAAAAAAAAAAACATTCCCTCTTCAGGCCATTCTCTTAGTTCATATTAATTTTTATAAAAAATTAATAACTACCTCAAATATAGTGAAATGGGTTTGAAATTGAAAAGAATTAGAATGTTTTGAATTTGTAATAAGGCCATATCATTGATTTCTTACAGGTCAAAGTAGAACCTTGCCTGCACTTGTGCAGTCTTGACTCCTCAGTCTTGACACCTATAGCCAGGCTGTTCACTTAAGGACAGTAATAGGTAGGAGTTTGGGAGGTCTGCTCTCACTGGATAAAAAAGGTTCATTAATACTACTTGCGTCTGCAGAAAAAACACGTCTGGAAGAGTGAAGGCTCATTCTGACATAAAGTTTGTATAAATATTTGAGGAGGATGAGATTCTGGAAATTATTCTTCTGTCTTTGTGTTTCTCTGTACCAGGAAAGAGCATCATTTTAGGTGATACTAATTGATATATAAGGGTTAAATGTGATTTTGTATTTTGTATATGTTAGGAAAGTAACAATACGCATTAATGGAATGAAGTTAACCATGTTATCATGATATCATAAGTCCCAACACTGAAATAAGTTTAACAGCATTTATTTAATGCATTTTATTATATTTGGCCTGTCCAGTTAACAAGCTTGCTGGAAGATTATGATTATATTTTTTTGTTATGAATCCAAGGCAGCATTTATCATTATTTTTGCTAGGAATAAGAATTATTTTTATTTTTTATTTTTTCTACCGTACTAAGAACTATATGTCATCTTTTAAGATGATCCAGGTAAAGGTACTTTCCTATTTTATATAAGAAGTATAAGAAATAATGTACAGAGCCGTATACACTTAAAAAAAAAAAATCCTGGGCAATTTTACTAATAGTTACTGTAAACCAAGACTCTGTGGCAAATATTTCTCTAAGGCTGTCAGGTGGGAAGAGTTCAGGCAAATGATAAGACATAGTGCAGTATTTTTGCTCTAATTGGATAATCTCCATGGAAGAAACTATCCATCAGCAATTATTAGATAAAATGCTTTTATAACAAAGCAGAAACAGATCTTTTCCCTATCTACTGGACTGCTGCTTCAGGTTCTCATCACTTGCTTCTTTCCAGGTGTGTTTCGACATATTTGCCATTTCCTCTTTTTCTTAAAAGTATTATTGAACATCTTTTTTTTTTTTTTCTGCTTAAGTACTGAAAAGAGTCTCTAGTCAACGCTGTTGAAAGTGTGCTGCACTTATAATGAGAAGAAATATATATATACAGGCTTTCCTAAAATATAGGAGAGCTTCTCTGCTTCTGCAAAATCCGAGCTGCAATCAGAGTCACCTGACACATTGCAATTGAAGGAATATTGTTCTACTATGGAATTGGCATTCAGTACAGAAAGTATTGGAAGTAAGGGATATATATATATATTTATATACACACACACACATATATTTACACTTTAAGTGCAGATGTTTTAACATATTGGGCTGTTTTCTCATCCCTAGTATTTGAAAGGGACGGCTGCATACCTCAGCATTTGATTAAGATATTACTCCAAGTAGATCACTCTATCACTCTGCTGATACCAAATGATCTATACATGGAAAATAGAACTTTCCTAATAACCTTTTGGTATTTTAGCATCAGCTAATTTTCTGCTGAGGAGAGCAGAATGTGATTAAGGCAATGGAAAACATTTTATGGAGTGACAGGTGGTCATGAAATTATATTAGCATTTAAATGACTAAAATGGAACCTTTCCTTTCCTGGTCTGAGAATGTCAGAAAGCAAAGAGTCAGAATTTGTCCTCTCCTCCCATTCCCCATGGGTTGTATTTTACTTTAAAAACAGCTGCTAATTCTGTGTCACAAATTATGAAGGATTTAAAAGAGAGTGTCATGAATTGCTGTAGATACTACGAGAAAACATTTTCCATCTGTGTGACATATTTAAGAAAAGCCCTCAGTCACTCAGAGAGCCAGCTCTATGAACTTAATCAGATGTTTTTCTTCTCTTGTTAACTAAGAATCAGCTCTGGGGAGTGTTAAGATCACCGTGGCATTTATTTTAAGTGAGTGATTGAATGATTCCTGAGCTGCTCTTCTGGAAAATGAAGCAAAGCCCTGCTTTGGAGGTCACCTTTAATTAGAGATCAAAAACTAACTTCAGATAACTTCATCAAAAATATAAATAACTAATCAGTACCAGTCCGGTGGCTTTGTTTTATAATTAGTCCCACACAAAGGCTCCTTGAAGTCAGATGACGGTTGGGGGGGCTCCTGCCTCAAACTTCACAAATGAACCAATAGTTTCAAGCTGATGCTCCCTTTGAACTGCTCTCCCCAGATAAATTACTGATGGCCTAAATGTTACATTTACATTTATTATTCTCCATTACCAAGAACATGTGAAGCTGCAAAAGATTAAAGCGGCAATTACTGAAGTTAGAACATTGGAAATGAAGTTCAAACATTAGAAATGAATGTTTAGGAAAACAGAAAAGACAATTACTCGAGGCCAGTTTTAACTAAATAAAAGCAGTGGCTTCCACATCAGAGAGGACACTTACTGATGATTGTTTCTGTGTTCGTGAATCTTTGTTTGCCCCCTAAACATTTTAAAACTAAAATAGGAAAAGTACGAAGTGCTGCCTGAGAAATTCTCTGCATCATGCGGTGAAGGGAGCTTTGTCACAGACTGAAAACACGGAAGAGCAGGAGTTACTTACCGACAGCTCATCCAGTGGGGTGGTCCAAAAGTCGATGATGCGCCCTGGGCCTTGCCAAACCCAGACTTCAAGGCAGGTGGCAGTGCAGGAGGGAATGAACTAGCTGTGCCAAGAGTGGACAACTTTGCAGTTGCCCTTTCAAAAAGGATGTTGTGTATTGCTGAAGTTGTTGGTTATCTTGGTTATCTTTCTGTTTTGTTTGGCTTTTGTGTATTTCATAAAGTGCTGGTTCGTTCAGTCCCTTGATTGATTGCCCATGATAGAGGAAAAAGAGCTCACTGAGCCCCATTCAGTTTAAGTCAGTTAAATTCTCGAATTTGGTGGGAGAAGCACTTAAAGCAGCACAAGGCAGCTGCTCTGGCACGGGGGGGCACAGCGTCCCTCCCGTGCCACAGCCCCCAAGTACAGGGTGGGCTCATGGGGTGCCCGCGCATTGCTGCCCACCTGCGGCATCCGCACAGGGACGAGGGCTCACGTGGCAAGACCTAATGAGATTGGTTTTCAAACACTTCTCCTCACCTTTAAAACGATGAAATTAAGCTCCTGTAGTTATTAAGAGCTAAAAATAATCATTTGATTGCACTCCTCATTGTAGTAGCAGACAGCAGTATATTGATCTGCACTGTGTCGTGTCATATTTACAATACGACCTGATCAATATGCTATTTCTGAACCCATTGGTCTTGCATGTATGAAATTGGAATATTTTATTGTAAGACTAATGCACATGACTGAATCACAATAGTGTAGGTCTAGAGTACTGTACACAAACTAGATGAGGCAAAGAAAAGGTCAGCTCTGTCCTATTTCTATTTAACAGTCCTACTATTTTTTTTTACAGCCGGTAAAAGAGAGACACCGGTGTGATAGGCACTGTGTAACTGCATAGTAAGGGACATGCCCTGTCACAAAGACCTTACAGTAAGTGCTGACAGACAGACAAAAAGCAGGAGGAAGAAAGAGATGACAGCAGTGAAGTGACCTTGCTCAGGTCCCTAGAAAGGCCGGCTGCAGCACTGAGGGCAGAACACCTTCATCATCCAGGATCCACCTTAGCATTTAATCACCCATTGATATGAATGGAGGGCATTGTTTTCTGCTAGTACACACCAGTATAAATCCAGAATATCGGTGGAGTTAGAATAACATTATGCTGAAATAGAAAAAAAAAAATCAGCAATCATATACAGCAGGTATGTGGTTTCTCTTAGACCTCTTAAAGGGTATTTTCTCTTTAAGGGAATAAGGAGCTACCACTCCACCTCTTGTACTGACAATAACAGCTGCTGGAGATGCATGGGCTCCAAAGGACTGCCAGTGAAGGCCAAAAATAAGAATTTAACAAAGAGAGTATATTGCTCTTGAGGGTCGTGGTTGCAACCAGCATCATGTGTAGATCTGAATGCTCCCCCGAAGAGATAACAGAGTGATTGAATAGAGTATTTCATTTGGTCTTCACTCCCATTCTAATAGGTAGAAAAGGAGATTGAGGCTAACAGTGATGCACTGAAGAAAAGGCTTTTGGGGACTCTTTTAAAAATTGATTTTGAAAGTAAATCCCCGTGAGTGTATAAATATGCCTCTTGCAGGCTTGTCTGTCTTCTATTAGTTTCGTTTGTATATGAGTTTCACTCAGTCAGTTTTATTGTTATGTTGAGCAAATAATAGTAGTATTGAGGTGTCAATTTGGATTTATTAACTTGCTCTACCTTTTGCAACAATTCTTAATTTTTGGAACAGTTGAAGGCATTTCTCTGGCTGTAAGCATATTTTCTTATTAAAAATCTCCACCTACTCCTAATGTACTCACTTAAAATTTCAATTCCAGGAGGTAATCAAGACATTAACATGATAAAATATAATGTGCTTAAAACATTTTCCATCAGCTCCAGCAGTCAATTCAGGCCCTCCCACTTTATAATAGAGTAATCATTTTCTATCGTTCGCTACATAAAGTGAGAGTTGGGCTTTGTACGTTGAAAAAATGTGGAAAACAGCATTAAGAAAATCTAGCTACAATCTAGCTGGAAGTTATTGTGCACAACTTATTTCTGGGGGTTTAAGAACTGTGCTGCTTTTTAATTACCTGCAATTTTGCATGCTTTCATTGCAACAGTATATTAAAAAAAAAAAAAAAAAATCAAGTTCCTATGGATGTCAAAGCTTGATCTCTTCATTGCATCATGCCTTAGAGGAAAGGTGCTGGAAGTGCAGAGCCTCAGAAGCACTGCCAGGTCTTCCTGTTGAAGATAGGTGTCTGAATTTCAGAGAAGCAAATGGGTTTGTGATCTTGAGTAGCTTTCCTATGACTCTCAAAAATGGACATGACAAAACTGATCCAAATTGTTTGATTTTGGGGGGTTTATTGGTTTAGAAGATAACTGCCAAATTTTTGAAGAATTCTGGATGTTTGGGTGGGAGCAGTGGGGTTGGGAAAGTGTTTATGGTCTCTTTGGTGGAGATGCATAAGCCACATCTACTTGTGTTCAGACAAGAGAGAAGATATTCTGCTCTCTATGTTGCTTAAAGCTGGTAACTAAATTCTGATTTCTTATAAAATATATCAAAAGCAAGTCTGAAGAAAAGTGAGAAGCATCCACTACATGTTCCTATTTTGTTTCCTGCACAGTTCAAGGTTAACATCCCCAAAATAAAAATGCATAACACAATTCAAAGTTGAAAGGAGCTGAGAGACAAAAGTGGTGTGTATTTAAAAGATGATTTAAGCTATCACCCTGTAACTGCGGATGCTGCTGTGAAACAGTCTGTCTCTGAGTAGTAAGTTTTTATTTCAGTGTGGCTAATGAGCCTTTTTCTGAAATATGAATGTCAAGCTTCAGAAGCAACATAGCTGTAAAAACTCAGTGCTCCTAAAGAGACGGGCATAAGCTACACAGATTTAGAAAAAGAAGTATAAATTGTTTTGGAAGATAACATTTAGGAATGAAGAGAAGGTGTGGATGTTTGTGTTTTTAAATAGTCTCTTTCCTAAATGACCCTAATTCCTCTCTTAGATGTTAACAGAAGTTTGTGTTAACAGAAGTGCTATCATATAAACTACAATCTACCAGGTTTCAAAGTTAAACAAACACAAGTTTTTGCTCCTATTGATAAATGTTTATTCTATTATTTGATATATTTGCAGAGCAATATCATTGTGTGTAAGTCATACAAGAAGAAGACCGGCTGAACTCTGCTCATTTTAAAGAATTCTTTCAAGTAAAATTATCAGGACTGCTTGAGCAAGTAACATAGACCATGTTTGGCACTCAAAGTCTTTACATACAGCACCAAATAGTATGGGGTAGGACCACAGCTGGTATAAATTGCTCTTTCCATTAGCACCATCTTCAATAGAGTTATGCTGATTTATGCTTAGAGAGTCCAACTCTGCATGTACACAGTGCAGTAAAATTAAATTAATTATTTTTTTACTACTGTTTCAAAAAAAAAAAAAGAATTTAACAAATGTATCTGAATATAGACAAATCTGTGGAACCAGTAGTATTCCAAGATCTTTTATTCCCAAGCAAATATAAGGAGATTAAGAACTACAGTACTTAGGGTATAGATATATAAATATATGCGTATATATATGTATGCAGAGATACGTGTTTAAATTTACCATTTTCACGGCTGTAATGAGGTCAGAATCATGCTTCTGAGGTATAGCCAAAAATTTTAATTAAAATTCTATATTTATAACAGTCTTCTATCATTAATCAAATGTAGACTTAAATCACCCTGTAAAAATGATGTAGTGTTCTGAATTATTGAAACTGCCGAATATGTAATATTCTGAGTGCAGGGTATCTTGTAGCATCAAAATTACAATGCAGTGTGTGTTGGGAGGGGTTCTGCCTTGCCCTGCCTCAATCTCAGCAGAACTGGAGTTGTCAGTGCTTCAAAAATCTGTTAATCTGTACTGAAATCCTCAGTGCAACACAGTCCTCTTTATATCCTCAAAAAAAGGTTTGCAGGTGCGAAACCTTAATTCTGTTCTGGGTTTTCTTGCTGGTGTTGAGACCTGCATCTTGTGCCTATTCCTTTCTCTGAAGATCCAAAGAGTTGATTTTAAAGTGCTTAGAGAGTACATGTGTTAACTTTTCTGCTCGTACACAGATACTGAACGGGCCTCTGAATTTGAGTGCTTTGTTGCAGGAAAGGTCAAAAGCCAAGTAAAACCAATTTAGATTTGACAGCTTTCAAGGACTGTCTTCTAAAATAGCAAGTAATTTATATTTTTTCCACATTGATTAAATCTTTCCCTGATAGACTGTATTTTGCAGCATCTTCTTTAAGTGAAAATCCTGTCCAAGGGAGAAGAGAGGCCCTTAAGTTTATTTAGGTTAAGCATACCTAGTTCTCCTCTGATGTTTCTAACTCTGGGAGAGGTCAGGTACACACGGGTGGCTGGCAACAGGCTAGGCTCTGAAGGACATTCCTTCCCTTCCTCACCAAAGGACGGTAGTGTAGGGAGAAATGTTTCAAGATGCTTGAGCTGTTCCAGAGAGCAAGAGTGAATGTAAGGTTTCTGATGAAAATAGACAAGTTGGTGCAGCGTCCTTGCACAATCCTTCTCAGGAGATCAAGAGCAGTGTAGCTAGAAGACTTAACTGGGTTCACTTGGTCTGGGGAGAGTTGGGCAAGAAGGACTTTTGATGAAGGTGACTTCCACTGGGCTGTCGGTGCTGAGGCCAGCAGGAGAGCCCTAGAGCACAAAAAGCCTTGCTAATTCTGCAGAACTAAAAAATGTGCTGTGTAATTAGTGCTACAGCATTTATCAGCCAAACAGAATGGTTAATGAAAGGAAAAACAATAACCATTTGTAGGTCTTCGGCTACATCCCGAGTGTCTTAGAACCACTGGGTCAGAGGGGAAACTCTCCACCATTCCTTCATCCCTAGAAGGATGTGGGGTGGGTAGCAAGAGCCCACTGGCAGAGCCCTGCCTTTTGCTGCTTCAAGTCTTTGTTGAACTGTGTTGTCATGTGAGAAGTGTGTCCAAAAAGGAAAATGGCCTCCCCATATGCATCAGTATCTACAGTGACTGATAAATGTTTTGTGAGTGGCCTGAACATCCACATTTCTTAATTCTCAGAGCATTTGCTATGTTCCTCTAGCACAACTAATAATGACATTCTCACATCAGATGGTGTTGTTGTAGATAGATGTTATTCCCATGTTGAGTATGAATTTGTATGATCCCTATCAAGCAAACACAATGCTGTGCTGCTGAAATATGGAAGATCAAACGTGAAAAGGGAAAGAGGGATGTGTTCCAACTGTCCTGTGGGGAGTTTTGTCTTGGGCTTGATGTTAAAACACTGCAAAATGCTAGTTTAGGCCCAGGTGACTAACATGAGTTGAGAGATTGTAAACCACACAGAGGTTGTCCATAGATTTTCTTGGAAAAAAATGTGGCTCTTCACATACGGTACAGATGCAGAGAATGTTCTCTCTCAGACAGAAAGGGATGGACTTGACAGTCCCTGTGGCAAAAAGAAATCAAGTGGCCTCTAATTGCTGCAATTACTTCCCTAAAATTTGCTTATTTAGTTTTTTAAAAACAGACTGGAGGTGAGTGTCTACACCATACCCTACACAGAAAATATAACACTAGCTTTTTTAGGTTACAGCTGGAGATGTAATCAGAAGTAACAGATAATGTGTGTGCTTGACTATTTGAGCTGTAATAGGCAAAGGAAGGTGTGCAAGTAGGGGAAGACCTTTTATTAATTTACATAGTTAATTTATTAGTATGCACTGGATACTATCTGTAAGTAAAGACACATTAGCTTTGACTTACGGTCTTATCTGCGAGTTACCTGCAATTATTTTTCATTTTTTTTAGTTCAGTCACCATTAGTGAAACTGAAATGGAGCTGTGCAGTTAACTTGGTGGTGGCATCCTGCCATTGCCTCAAAAAAGAGAAGGGGATGGGAAACGGTTCACCCAAACCAACCGCAGGAGAATTTTAAGAATTCAATATTCCTTTTTAGCTTGAGGTTCAAGGTAATATTCAAAAGCAGAGACAGTGTGGTGTTGCAGCCGTGGGACTTACTAGTTTAATGGAGGAGTGGGTTCAGTCTTTGGGCCACCCTGGGAAAAAGAGGAATTTAAACCTATGACTTGTCATTTGATTGACTGTTGGTGTTTTGGGGGTGCTTTTTTCACATCAGAGAAGTCCTTTTATCCATTAGTGCAGCTAAGCAGGTGAAAATTTTGCTGATTCAGATTCTATTATTTGTTCTCAGTATGACATAATTTGATGTAATGGCATAATTGCTGTACTGCAAATACATATATCTATAGACAAAGGCATCAGAATAGTGCCAATATTGCCATTTGGGACACAAAGTCACTTGAATCTATATACATTATTAATGTTAATTTAGTGGTCTATAAGAAAGTAGAAATTATCAGAACTTCTTCAGTACATAGTAATTCACAATCTAAATTTTGGTGCATTTCATAGTGAAGTGTTACTGCAAACCTGAAATGCACTTCTTGAGCAAAAAATCTCTCACCTTCCTGCACTCTCCCAGGGTTTGAGCAGTGATTTCTGTCCACACAGCAAATTCAGGACTTGAATGTCAGGTGGCAGTGGGTCTATCTAGTCCTACTAGTCCTCCTGAAGCAGCTTGATGTCTGGGTATTTCTGGCCCATTGGTAATCCCAGGCACAGCTGATGCTGGAAGCTTCTCTTCTAATACCGCATTGAGATGTTTTCTGACTACTTATTGATTAGATCACTTTATTTCATTGGCCCATCTCCAGAGCATTGAGTGTTTCCCAGAATCTGAAGAGTATCTTTAGAATATCTAAAATTTGTCAAAACATCAACGATGTGATCATGTATTTTTTAACTAATAGATTATCTGATAACGCTTTAAAACACTTTTCCTCCAGCCTGCGATCCCACCTAAAAACATAATTCAGCTTTACGTAATAAGAACCCAATAAAAATTACTACTTTTTTACAGCAACAGTTTTTAACATTCACATTTTTTCAACAGTTGATTTCTGATGTCAGTAGACAAAGAAGACTCATTCCAGACTCAAGCAAATCTTTTTTCTTTTGTAGCTAAACCTCCTACTTCAGTGGGAAGTTAATTCACTACACCTGCTGCTCCCAGATGTAGAAGGGTGCACAGGACTTCTGACAGTCTCTTACTACACCCCAGTTAGGCTGCGTGGTATTGAGAGCAACCTCTAGGACCCAAATTCAGCTGTTGAAATGCAAGTTATACATGCTTTTTCTTGAAGGCACAATGCAACAATGTGCCTGCTGGTGTGTGGTCTTGAAGATCAGGGTAATGTGGAGCCCCATTGAAAGAATTATTACATTGAAACCTTCGTCAGTGACAGTAACGCTCAGAAGCTGAATTAATGAAACCTCAAGCAGAACAGAAAGAATACGATCTACCGTGCAAATCTTAAGAGGCTGCTATTTTATAGTGCTTCCAATGTACGTCTAAATTAAGTCAGATACTATGTCCTTCTTTCCCATACTGAACTAGATAAGGTACTCCAGCTACAAAGAAGCCACCTGAAATAAAACTGCCACAGAACAAGTAAGGTAACATTGCCTTGGTTGAAAGTGATTGAGGAAGAACAATAGGAGGATTTCTTTGAGCATTAATGTTGTTTTTCATCCTGCTGTCTATGCCAGCTTCTACAGCTAATTAAGCACAGGAAAAGACAATATTCACCAGATGCCGAGAGAGCCAGTTAGCAGATGGGATATTTTCTCCCTACCCCATGTGTGTATAAGGGGAATTTTTCTTGGAAAAAATGGTCAAAAGCTGCCAATTATGCATGATTTGAACATGAACAGATATGTTCCTGCTGCAGTGGAAACTGGTTATGGCACAAATATTCTTCTAAATATGCATATTCCTTTTCTTTAAAATGTTTAAATTATGATGAAAGATTCAGTTAAGTTTCCATAATGCACTTTCTCTGTTCTTACGCTTATTCTGCTGCCATCTTTTCCCTAGTCTGAACATCATCTTTGCCCCTCACTATCTGAACCATGTTACCACTTGCTTTTTGCAGTCTTATTGAGGGGGAATGTCTGGCCATTAGAGCAACGTCTGAGTAGGAAATTGAACTGCCTTTATTTTTTTCAAGGTTTTGGTTTTATAAATGTTAGTCCTTCCCCTTTCCTCTTTTGTTCTCCTGTAATAAAATAAAAGTAGATTTTTGGAGTCTCTTGCACTGCCTAACAGTTCCCAAAGCTTGAGTTTTGCTCATTCCCATTCAAACCCTATCAGGTCCCTAAGGTGTAACTCTGGTTCTAATTATTATTCGTTTTACATCAGATCCCACTGGACTTGTGGCAGGTGGAAGGTCTGATCCTGTACATATCCAGCTCAGTAAGCAGGACTAGGCTTACAGTCACGTCTTACAAAACCCAGCCACGCAGTTAGATTACAAAAGTGTTACAGTTTCTTGAGAAATAATAAATTCTGTCTATGTATATTTATTGTGCAATGTTGCATACTAGAAAGACTATTTAATGGGGTATTTATAATCTGTTTAACTCCTATATGAATTTATGACAAAGTTGTTTTGTTTAGGAAAGAATTAGAAATTTTCCAATTAGCCTTTGATAAAGAAATCTGATTACACTCTAGTTACCAGATTCAGTTAAGGCAGGCATTAGAAGTTCATTGGTATGCAATTTAAGCTGTGATTATTATGGTGTCAATGGTGATGAATCTTCCCTGATAAAATAAGTGTTGTATTATATAATAGAGAGACAGGTGTATAACAGATTAGTACACCCACTCCCTTCCCTCTGGAGCCATGGAAGGAGACTCCAGGCTATTAATCAGAATGGCCTGTGGCAGGAAGTGTTTTTAGAAACTGAGAGCATGTATGGTAACTCGAAGCACTTGGAGTTTGAGTACAGATGTTTATTTCATACTTTATTGCTGCATTTAATCCTTTTAATAAACACTTCTTCAGCATTGTCAGGTAAATTATTCAAGGTTTTTGAGATCCAAGACTTGTAGGTGCAGTTCCAGGAGCTTGCCTTTGGCTCTGTTTTTTATATAGAAAGTTGAATTCAGCAGTGGCTCAATCTGAGAGTTATGAAAGCACCACTACATGTTCAGATAACACAAAAAAGCCATGTTATGTCTTGATGTATTGCTAGATGTAATGTGCATAGATCAGGGAGGAATGGTTTAGTGATTTACTTTAAAAAAAAAACATCAAGGCTTAAAAGAGAGTAAATCACTGCTGGAGGAGAACAGAGATACATGTGTTAGTAATTAGAGCAGAGGACTGGGATCCAGAGGACTCTGCTTGCTGTATTCTCATCTTCTTCTGACTTGAATAAATCATGTGGGGCTGGACACGGGACTTTTCAAAAGCACCTGGGAAGGTTAAACTCTACTTTGGATTTTATTCTGTCTTCACTGATGCCACATTGTTTGGTGTTACCTTGTGTATACTGAAGCTGTTAATACATGTCTGCCTCAAAACTTAATGCAGGCCTTTCCAGTCTTGTGTTTCTGTGGTTAATGAGTGCTCGGAGGTCTTTGAGAACGACAATATCAATATAAACCAGTTGACTGAGATCTTAACAAATACCTAGGGGTGCAATATTCAGTCACCTCTCTTTAATTTCATTGCCCTCCTTCAAATGAGATACTCCATTTGGTACAAATTTTTATTGGATTTCTCTTTTTCAGGGAAATTTTCATTGCCTTACAGTATTTTAAGTACCATGGATGTTTGTGACATAAAGTAAAACACTTTCTTTGGGAATTGGATATACTATTAGGTTATACACAGTGTGTCTGCAGGCTTATGGATTGGATCATCCGATTTTGATTGTCCTGGCTGTTAGGGAGACAAGAAGTTCAGGATACCATGAGCACTCAGATTGGTGTGCTGGGTACTCAAGTTTGGTAACTTCAGGCTAGCCTGCTGCTAATTAGAGAAATTAGAGAGTAGTAGAGTGTGAGTAATTCCCCTTTTTAACTTAAAAAGCAATCTGCAGTGCATGGCCGTGACTTCAAATGATTAGGATTCATCTGTGGTAGCAGACGGCTCACTTTATAACTACCTGCCTATGCCTCTTGCTTTTTAAGCAGCCCTCCCATAGATCCACTTTGTAGCAGCTCTTACCAAACATTACACCATACTCTTTACTTATTTCGGGGCTTTGTTATTATTATCATACTCTTGTGTTTATGACAGCAAAGTCATCCAAGCAGATCGTAAAATGCAAAATCTGGACACAGGGTGGAAGGCAATGTGCAGCAATTGAATACAGCTGCTCCACAAATGAAACACCTTTTTTTGTTATGGGGAGTCGGAAGAAATTGGCAACATGACTCTTAGTCATTCTTTTCTTCCATGTGGCTTTGTGAGCTTGAGGCACTCGTGGAGTTTCTTTTGGCAATCAAGAGTGCTTATAAATATGCTGTTGCTTATTGGGGCTGTATGGAAACAATGCAGATGCCTTTTGTCCAAAAAGCTGAAATAGAAGCATTAGAAAATGGTCTCTGGGAAATTCCAGAAATTTCTGTCTCTAATGAAAGCAGAAATGCAGGCAGTGTGTCCTGTATCTAGTATCTGTTCTCTTTGTTTCCATTCCCCACCTGGACTGGAATACAGAAGGAAGACATAATTAAAAATTTGCAGAACAGAAGTGATTTCAGCTATTAGTCATTAAAAGAATTGTTCTGTTTAGTTTGGGGAAAATGTCAGCATCAGCCTTCACTTAATTTGTCTCCTGGATCTCCTGCTTGCGACTGGGCAAAGTACTGTCATCTGCAAGCTGGAGGAATAGCATGGCACTGTATCGTCTGTAACGTTGCCACAGCAGTCAGACATTATCAGACAATTATTCTGGAATATTTGCTTTGACGTAAGTTCAGTACAATAAACTATCACAAGGTTAAAGACATCAAAGGTGTAATGGACTTGTCAAACCCTATCAGGAATTTGTATAATACTGTACCTAACCTATCTCATGAAGTTGTAACAAACCTGCCAGCTCCACAGCAGGGAGGTTAGTGGGCTGGAGTCTACCCTGTAATAAATATTAAATTCTTGCTCTATTTTTTTATCTGCTTCTCCTATTTTGAATGGCCTTGACCAGCCAAGGCTAATGTTAAATGCTGTTGTGTATGTTAGCTTAGACACCAAATCCTGACTCCATTCATGTTTTGAGTTTTCAGAAACCGTGCCCATTCTGAGTTGGGATAAAAATTCAGTGCCGCCACTTTCTTTACAAAATGCAGATATTCGTAGGTAAAATGCAAGTCAAAATTGGGGCTACTGGAGGTGGTTGAAATCGCCTCACAAAGCAAAGGGATATGCAGGTCATATGCAAGAGTGGGAGGATTTCAGTGGGTACTTTTTAATTAGGATTAAAAAGAAGTTAGATAACTAGCTACAAAGGCAGATTTCCAATGCAGATAGGTATTGCAGTGAAGCAGATACAGAGCAGCTGTAGGCATTTTCGGTGGCTAACTTTCAAAAAGCTGGAATTAAACATCAAGTGCAATAGCAGGAAACAAAGTGATGACCCACTACTGATGGGAAAATGTCACTGTGCCTTTCTGCGTGATATAAAGGCTAGAGGGGGGTGGTTGTGGTTCCCCACCCCATACTGTCAGAGATTCCTCACTGTATTTACATCTGACTGCCTTCACTCTTGTAGCTTTCATTTGAGGAAGAACGGTGATTTTTCTGCTAGGTTTACTTTTTTTTTTTTTCTTTTTTTTTTTTTTTTATGAAACTATTAACATGGCCTAGATGGTAATTCACAGTTTCCGATGGCTAACATCCAGAGATGCTCAGAAGACTTGCACAGTCTCCAAAGCTGAAGGGGATCATGATGGAGACATAAAGTCTCCATTCTCTATTGTGCTGTGTAAAACAGCCCATGTAAATGAGAACAGATATTACCAAATGCAACGGTACTACAGATGCTGGCAGCTGAAATAGAGAAGCTGCCCAAGGAATAGGGTTGAGCTGTATTTTTCCTGACATTGTACGATCTCTCCAGGCGGGTGAATGCTGGAATGAGACAACTGCAGTTCTTGGGGCTGTCGGTCAAGGACCTTGGTCAGTTGTCTCCTTTGGGGGAGTAGAGAAGGACATGAAAGAGCAAATCACTTCCTACATTGCTGAGCTGTCATAACTGCAACAATTGCTGCCCAGGCAAGCTGAGAAGCAGATGTTTCCAAAATATAAGGTCGTTTTCCTAGTTTGAAAGTTTTTTGACAGTCTCTACAAACAGCAATGCTTTTCACTACCTGAAGTTTCCTGAGTTGCGAGCTGTTTTTACAGCTGTATGTTGCAATGTTTGTTATTATATATAAAAAAAAAAAAAAATCAAGTTCAAACCCAGTGAAATTATATGTAATTTGGGATAGAATTTGGTTCAAACATCAAAATGCCCTGGGCTAATAAAAGCTCCTCTTTCAAGTATCAGTGTCACCCAGCCTGTTGTGATGAAATGGAAAGGGAAGGGCAGCAATACCAAATGTGGAAGGCTGTAAACTCTGCGGAGGTGGTGGTGAATAGCTAGAGGTAGTCATCTGGATGTCACTCAGCTGAAATTAAGCCTTGGGACCATAGTTTGAGGCACCTTGTGTGACGTTTTCAATCATGTTTTCTCAGGTTTTCCCCGAATGATAGGGCTGGACCAGTTTCCCATAGAGTTAAGAGGAATTTTGACCTTTACAATAAGGATTGCCTTGGATGCTTTGCACATCAGTGAGTTGCTGTACATGCATATCAGGAAGACTGTTACAATTGCATTGTAAATACAAATGCGTCTCAGATCCTGTACATCTTCAAAGCTAAAGACAAAAATATGGCCCAGAGGATTCTGTCTTCTTCCTCACTTACAGATGTAAATTTTTCTTTGACTATGTTAAAGTCTTAAACCATTCCAGCTGGCTTCAGTGCCTCAGTTTTTGCTACCTGCCCTACTGTAAGCAAGGAGGCAGCAAGCTTGTGAAGAACAGAAAGTGAAACCTGTCTGCTTTGTCCTCTGACGGAGCCTTCTCTTTGTCAAAATTGGAAGAGGTTCCATTTAATTACTAATTGTGGCTGTGCAATTGTATATATTTAAATATATATGCATGTATACATGCATGCATACTCTCATGTGTGTATATATATATATATATATACATGTATACATACATATATTTATATGAGACAGTTCTCCCATGGACTTTGCATTGTATGTTCTTGTCCATAACAGTGTAACTCCCTCATCTTCCATCACAGCACAACAGGAGAGAACAGCCATGGTTAGAAGCAGCAACATTATAGAGGCAATACAATAGGAAGACCTGTAACACAAAGATCTTTGAGCTTCGTGTTGAAAGTTGGTTGAGAAAAGTCCTTGCTGACTTCTCGAAATTCTGATTGGACCCACTTGGGGGGTGTTGAATCTCTGCCCCCTTTCCTCCTGGCCTATGTATTCATTTCTTTTTTCTTTCTTCTTCTTCTGCGCTTATGTTTTCGAAGCAAATCTGCTTGTCAGTGCTTTTAAATCAATACCATTAAAGCTCTATTTGAAGGTAAACTCTTTCAAGAGGCTGGCCTGCTCTACCCTGCAATTATGTCATGTGCTAAGTGAGTGAAACTTTCAAAGGTATTGAAGGCTTCTGGGTTTGTTTTTTTTTCTTTTCCATTTTGCTAGATGACATCCAATGATAATGGCCTTAACATGATGGGAAATTAATTGAGAGAGCATTTCTACACTGCCGTAATTTTATCATCCATCCTATCGCTACTATTAGCAGGAATCCATAACCCCATGGGTGTTTTGAGAGAACCTCTGTTAGCAGGACTTATGGTGGAGAGGTTACATGGTTAGCTCCTTCCATCAGCTGGGTGTCAAATCACTGTCAAGAAGAAATTACTGGTGTATTCATTTTTTTAGCTTCTAGCCTCGCGCTGCGGTGTACGAGATGATTTGTAGTGAGCCACTGGGGAGAGAAGAGTGCTCGTGGCCATCCAGGGCTCCTCTCGCAAAGGTACTTAGCAGGATCATTGCATGTTAACACAGATGCGTGCAGCAGCACTTTCGATCTAATGTCCATTATAAGGTGGTGCAAGGGAATTACGCCTTCTGACTCACCGTGTTGTAGTAGGATAGCAAAATAATCATGTTCCGCCAGATTTGTTTATTAAATTGTTGCTGAATCTCTCTGTGCTGATGACTACAAAGGAGGTTTTCTTAAATACCTAGCAACAAAGTAGCCTTTTAAAGTCCATAACACTGACAGCTTAAAATAATTTAATTTTCTTCAAAGACAATTGTTTCTTTCACACTCTTGAATGACTTTAATACATGTTAAGCTGATTTATAAAACATCACATAACTTAAAAGAATGGTTTTGGAAACGGTTGTTGCAGGCTGTGTAACTTCTCTACCTACCTTATGACTCTCACCCTCATTCTGCTTGTTTTCTGAATTAAGTGCCTCTTTTCCTTTTCTCCTTCTCCACAGTAGTCCAGTAAATTGGGATAAAATAGACTTTTGCTCTTTTTTTCCTGTATGCCACCTGTAGGAAAGCAATAACAGCTCTGCAACAGATCATAGCCGTGGTTGTGGAATGTGCCTCAGCACTTAAATTTACACTTGCTGAAATGTTAGAGCTAAAATAACATGTTTAGATGAAAAATGATTTTTTGTGAAAATTCTTTTTTTTTTTTTTCACTTGAAACTTGCTGCTTTAAAGTGCATACTAAAGCATCCCAAACTTCAAATTCTCTTTCTTTTTTCTATTATTTTTCTCCCCCTTCTGCATTGCCATTAATTAGGAAAAGGAAAAAAGGTGATAAAATTGCAGAAAATCGGTAGATATTTTAACTATCTAAAACGTATTCTTTTCTTTTACTTTCTTTTTTTTTTTTTTGCCCCACTTAAAACCACTCATAATCCTTTAATTTAGTCTCCACCAGCAATGTTGATGCATCAGATGGGCTTATTGCTGATCTCTGGCTGCACAGATCTCTTGCTAGTTAAGCAATAAGCATTCTTAATTCTTCCAGTGCAGCCAGCTGATGTGACACGGGATGCAAATTACTTGTGTGGAAGTGAGGTTTTTCCGGGCCTGATCTTCCAGGCAGAATCACCTAAAGTACAACACTGAAGACATTGCTTCATCCTCTTCCCCTTCCTTCTGCGTAATATTTTCTCTCCAGCACACCCTTCACTTTCCTCTGTTTAGATTCCCTTGTGGGATTCCTTTTGATTACTGGTATCACAGCAGGAGTTAGCAGGATGGTTCAGACACTTTGAATGTGCCTCCCCAAACAACCCCACCATGACGATATGCTGTGGCTTCTTGTGCCGTATTCCTGTGCCAAAGTCCTTTCCTGAGGCTGGCCAAAATTCAAAGAGTACTTGTAGGGCAAGGATGAAGGGAAGTAAAAGAGAAGAACCAGTGAAAATCTTTGCAAAATATTTTGTGGTAATGCTCTTATCAAATGAAAAATACTCTTGCAAAATGTTGGAGTGCATCTTTTGGAGGAATAAAGCAATAACCACAACAAAAACACAACAGGGATGAATCCTCCCTACCATGCTTTTCTGCGGAATTGTACCAGATCTTCTCAGATTTTGATAATTTTTTTAAGGGAAATTCTAGGAAACGTTTTCATTTGTCACCTCTGCTAAATGTGGTATACAAGAGGAGCAACATCTTCTTGATGAAAACACACAGAAAGCCCCCTCTCTTTATACTTTTTCCTTAGGTGATGGAAATGAACACTTGTAGGAGCTGGGGGAGCGTTTGCCTGTTGGGGTGTGCTTGCTTCCCCATGGTTTCACTTACAAGAAGGTAGTGTAACCATTACGTGGGTTTGGTTAAGAGAGCTCCTTGCCTATTGTAGCTACCAAAGACATTCCAATTACTCAACATTTCATAAAATGCTGCTTTCAGAGCTGTTACTGGGCTCAGGCCCATAAACATTTCACCACCTGAGTAGATTTAGGTGACAAATTGTTTGTGGGACTAGCAGGGGAGGACTGGCACCTTCCCAGACATGAACCTTGGCAAGGAGTCAGCATGGCAGTGCACTCTTCATTGCTTAAATAACACCTTTCCACTACGATATCTTTGAAAGGAAAGCAAACTTGTGTTTTGTTTTAGGCATGAAAATGCCTAAATTCCCAGGTTCTTAATTTGCATCACATTTATTAGATTTTTAATTTGTTACTTCCAAAGTTGTGCGTTGCTCTGTCAACTGTTTGTTGCAAGATTTCCCTTAGGGGAAAACCGAGCTTCATATCCATGCTCGCATATCACAGTGTGAATAAGACTTGCCACACTCCAGTTGGCAGGTAGGGAATATTAGCAAATAACACTGGAATTTAATTGGCTTTAGCTTCTCATGTTGTGTCACTAGACACAGCTTCATCCTTATAGAACCTGACCTGAGAAACAAGAAAGTATTTCAAATTCCAGCAGACTTAAGTCACTGCATTTGAGGGCTTTTGATAGAGTTCAAATGTAGCTATTAAAGTAAAACTGCTTATTTTTCAAAGTAATCAGATGTTTCAATGGTGATGTTGATTTTTGTTGCTGTTTATCTGAAGACATCAAAATGCTGACAATTTTGATAGGGACATCTGGCTTATAAGTAATATCTGTTAAGTTTTATGCCAAACTCCATATGAACTGCAAGGGATAGTTACTCTAGCTCTTGGGAAAAAAAAAAAAAAGAAAAAAAAAAAAAAGGAAATGCCTTTTCAGTCCTTCTTTCATAGTAGGCTCTATTATTGCCTTTATTGTTGCTGCATTAAACATATGTTTGAATGTGATCCTTAAACTTTTGTAGCTGCTGGCTTGAGAACACAAAGAGCATGCCCCCATCCTGATTAGTTGCTCTTGTATAGCAGTACAAAAAAAAAAAAGCACCAATGGTAATTTCTCAGCTCATTAGGTGCATATTCATCTTAATGGGGCATCAAAGTTAAAAACTATAATGCCTTCCTCTCATTTAATACTCCAGAGAACATTCATGGTTACCACATGAAAGCAAAACAGATTTCAACACTGGAGCTGCAAAAGTAGGTGTCTTCATTCCCTCCAGGCAGACAGAGACGAGAGAGAACTGCTTTTTTATCCTTAACCCATCTGAATTGCTTTGCTGTGCTAGTCACTGGTCACTACAGCCATATGAACAGAAATGTTGACCTCTGCTAGCTTTTCTGGTTAAATCCATAGTTTATAAATGCTTGGCATCATCTGAGGAGCTCAGTGTAATAAAATAACCCGGGTTATTTTATTGTTTATGGGTATGTAGACCCATATACCAAGACCTTTCACTGCAAAGGAAAACTCAGGCTGCCTTGTGAAACATTTGGGTAAACAAACCCCGTCTTTAACAGTTCTGTCTTTGTGTAAAGTAGTTGTGCCAGCTTAAGCTCCAGCATTTAAAACGGCACAATTCCCCGTGTTTCAGTTAATAGGGGTGCCCAATTCATGCAATTTACCGAAACAGCACTATTGCCAGAAACTGCTTCTGAAAGTATTTCTGAGCCAGTGCCCAGCAAGAGTTTCTGGGGCATGTTTGCAGATGTAAAACTAAGCTGTGTATGCAACTGAATTTACTCGTGGTTGTAAAAGTGTTCTGCAATTTACTGATTTGACATGTCGGTGTTCTAGCTGTGACAGGGCTGTCGAAGAGACTGTAATCTGTATTAGAAGGTCAGTTCTCTAAAATGCAGCATATTGAAACATAGTACGAAGCCACTGACTCCCAAAACCTAATTTCTCAGTAGATTTTGTTAGTCTCTGATAGCCGTAAAATGATGGGATAGGTAAAAACAACCATTGATAGCATGTGCATTTACTCGGGATTGCAAATAATTTTTTTTCCAAATTGGTGAAGTTTTCATTTTCTATTAGTTGTATTGCCCACATTAAGGATGGGGAAGGGGTGGATCTTTCCCTGATATATCTCCTTCACTGGGAGCCTAAAAGGAAAAATTCTGTATGGGCTTATATTCCATTACTGTGTTCTGTTTAAAAGGCAGCTTTCCTGTACATAATTCTTACAAGCCATTTAGGTAATGATATAAATTCAGTGAAATAAAACAAATAGAGAATTTTATGACAGAATTCAGTTGGTGAGTTATTAGTAGAATGGCAGAGGATGTAACAAAATGAAAAGACTTAGTAGAGGAGATTTTGAAGTAGGTAAAAACTACCAGTGAAATGGAAATACTAGGAAGCTCCTTCAGGAAAAAGGATGAGAGAAGAAAGGAAGAGGCAGCAATACAGAAAGCATTTGTTCCTCACCTGATTAAACTGATTAAGATCCTCCAATTTTGGTAAAGTTTATGGATTTACATCAGATGTGAGGATTTGTCCGTAAAACAAGGAGGGTCAGAGATGAGTCATGATCTTAAAGAGAATGGAGCAAAACATTAAGAAGGTAAAAAAGTGTGAAATGAGCATAGGCATGATGGGAGGGAGGGAAAGGAGGAATATTTCTTAGTGAGTAGCTGTAAGGCAGCCTCCTGCTCCTACACGTGGAGCTTGGACCTCAGGGAATGAGGATCCATTTTGCAGTCTTTGACGTTTTAATTTTCTCCATAGTATTTGATTATGGTAGCTTTTGAATAAAATATTTTGGGAAAGAAAGCTCTTAGCTCTAAATTACAGTGTTCAGGTAGTGGGAGTCCATTTGCTGTGAGCCACTGCAGCAAGGTACATGCAGCCAGTTACTCAGTACGTCCTGCGTTTTCCTTTTGGCAGCTTGGTTTATTGTCTAGTTTAAAAGTTTTCTGTATTGCTTGTGAGCTAAATATTTTATTAGGAAAAGTGCAAAATAACCTATTGATGTGTTTCATCAATATGTATTAGAGAAATCCAATGATCCAGCAGCTACATGCTGCCTTCAGTCATTGTGCATGCTTAGTTAGTGCAGCAAATGCTGCCACTTTTCAAGGTTCTGTGCTGGCCTTCAGAACAAGACTGGTCTGTGTGAAAGCACTGGGCATTGGGGCAGGGTTTGATTTGATCAGGGTTGCTCACTAGGCTCGGGATGGTTTATTTTTCATGGAGTCATTTTTCAAACAAATTTTGCTGGATTCTTTTCATTCCCAGTGAAGCGATTCTCAGGGGAAAATTCAGCCGTCTGTGTTACAGAAGAGGTAAGAGTAGACCTACATGTAAGTTCCTTCTGGCCTCAAAATGTCAAAAATTATAATTTGTGGCAACACAGGTTGTTCTGCTCGATTCATTAGTGCTATCCTGATTTTAACACTAATAAGGAATTAGTCTGTTTACTCGAGGTTGTAGTTGAATTTTGAGGTCGAATTAAAAGACCTCGGTGTGGATATGTAGACCTGCTGTTTGTAATAGCTTCTGGTAGGGGCTGTGTGACATGGGGAGGGCCAGCAGCATGGTGCGAGAACAGGCAAATCAGATCTGTACTCTGGGGAGTCACAAACCTTTACTTTTAAGACTTCTCTTGTGGAATACAGAAACTTGAAAGAATCATTTCATGTCTAGAACCCAACCGCAGGTTCTTCTGTACCACCTCCTAAAGCGAAGAAGAGATTCAAGTCCTTCTTATAGTAATAAGGGATAGTCCATAAATTGCATTTCAAAATTCTGAAAATGGGAGCCTATAAACAAGCAGCCACTCTCTCTGTGTGACCTTGTAGAGGCTCCCTTCTTCCCCAGCTCTTGCAGTAGTTGAAACCTTTCTTTTCTCCTTAGTGATTAATGGAAGGTGAGCTCTGCTGGTGTGGCACAGTGCTCTGGTACCCCTGAGGGGTAACTCTCTGCTTCACACCAGCAAAGCCCCATGCAGGGTGTGTGAGTTTGTGCTACTGCTTCTTGCTGAACGTTTGACCAAGAAGTCAAATTGAGAGAGGCCCATTAGAAGAGATAGAAAAATAATCTTCAGATGTCTTTTATTGAATCTAATGGTGAATATCCCATTCTTTTTGAACCCCAAGAGAGCCCAATTTGGGTGCGCTGGTAGGTAGGATGGTGACTGATATTCAGCAAGCCAAAGGCTTTATGTGCTTACTTGAAGAGGCATCCTAATGCTGCTGGTTATATTCACTGCATCACCACCAGCGAAAAAATATTCCCTTCCTTCTGAGTCACATTTATTATTTTCACAAATTAGCACATTTGTGTGTTTCATTAATATTTGTCACGTATACTGAGAATGATGTGATGACATGCCACTGGAAAAAAATAATCATCAGGATCGTGCAAATTAAAACAGACTGACTTGGATTGGAGAGAAGGAAAAGCAGAAACCCATTTGCACATTGCAGCTTGGGAAACAATGAAATACTGAGGGCAGAAACGCCCATACTGGTACCGCAGACAGAAGCTGCTAGCTGAGCTCCTTGCACCAGCAGCTTGGCAGGCCAGGCTGTGCAGGATGCTGTGCTAAGGATGTGTCATTCCTGCTAGAAGGTGTCATTTTTTTTCTGTGTGGCTACCCTTCATTTTGCTGTTTTTTTCTTTTATCTTTTTCTTTTTTTCTGGCCTGTTTTTGTGTTTGGCAGAAATCATCCATGCAAGAACGTTACAACCGACAGCAACTGCTGTTTTCAGAGCAGCCGTGCTCTTTTTATGAAGTCTTTACATTTTAGCAGAAAGACAGCTAAAGGGCAAATATAATCCTGTCAATATGGCAATAAAAAAGCAGATCATAGGACTGGACCCTCAGAAAAAAAATATATATATATATTACTCATCAATAGGCATTCATGGTAAAATATAGAAGTCAGCAAATCCACAGGTATGGAGCCTCCATCTATGCAAACAGGACAAAAGGGACTTTTAGCTCTGGGTTTTACCCTCCTTCCCCCCAAAAAAACAAATCAAAACAAATAAGAAAATGTAACTCACAATGTATTTTTAGTTGCTGGTTATAGAGTTTAAATGTGACTTTCGCTTCCATTTGATTTTCTGATTTAGTTTTGAAGCACCGAAGGTAAATGGTCCTTACTCCAAGGACCCTTCTCTAAAACAATCTAAATCCATTATTTCTAAGTTAATGCATATTTCTGAACACTGTCAGGTACCCAGATGAGGAAGGGGTTTACTTCAGATTCATATATAATCCCTGTAAAACTTTAAGGCTTCCATAAATGCTTACAGATTTTTTTTTTTTTCTACTTTGATGTCGCTGAAGTACAACTTGTGAGGGTCTTCAGTTTGCCTTTGTGGCATGAGACAAAAGATGCAAGTGCTTTTTGAGACTGTATTTAATCTGAATCAGCACTAATTATGTGTTGTCTGAATCAATAAAGTCTGGAGAGAGCGCTGTGAGAGAGGGATGGGCGTGCTGTTTAATGAAACAGGAGCCGTGCCCTGGTCCTGCAAATCTGTGTAAGATGCCATGATGGAGAGGCAAGTATTTAGGCTTAGAGCCTGGCTAATTACCAGTATAACTACCTGTATGCTGAAGATGCTGCTCTTAGTATCTCTTTGGAGAGGTATTTATTCCTCTGATTTCCTTATCTCCCTCACAAAGCGTATGAAGTTTATCAGATGGGAGAGAAGCACAGAACTGGGAAAGGGTGAGTGAGCGGTCTGCCCCTCCGCCTGGTAGGCACAAGGAGATGGCCTGCCTGCCTTCCTTCTCTCCTTATGCCTGCCTTGTTAAAGCCTTTATGAACTAAGACATCAGAGAACCTGCTTTTGTGGCTGATGAATGAGTCTCCAAACTGAGGAAGTCTGATGGCCAGCTGGAGAATAACTGCGGTCCACAATTTTTGTGCTGGTAGGGGAAGAGATAACACTGAGGTGGAGGAAATACATCTCAGAAGACGACTTGTCCATTTTCTAACAAGAAATCTGTTCCCTGTTCTTTTTTTCCTTCCCTGTCTCTGCTGATGCTCTCCTTATCAGCCCGTGCTCTTGGTCTGGCACTGCCACCGCACGTAATGGGTCCCATCCCTGAAGGTGTTCAGGGCCAGATAGGGCAACTTGACCTAGTGGGTGGTTTCCCTGCCCATGGCAGGGGGTGGGGACCAGATGGTCTTTAAGGTCCCTTCCAACCCGAGCCACTCTATCATTCTGTGCACGGGCAGCTTCCCAGGGGATAAATGGAAACTGACACAACATCTCCAGCTGACTCCGAAAGCACTTCTTCAGCTGAATGTTGCTTCTGTAATTGTCACTCCTGCATAATAACTGCAGACTCCTTAATTCAATTTATCCAAATTTAAAAAAAGAAAAAAAAAAAAGGAAACTTTTTTTTAAGGAACACTCTTTAGCAAGTCTTTGTTAAGGCATTGTTCCTTCTTCCTCCTTTACCTTTAATTTTTTTCATACCTCTCTTGCCTAATTAAAATTCAGTTTATTTTCCCCCAGTTGTTAAAAACAAAACATAACTTCTCCCATTCTCCAGACTAAATTGGATTTTAAAAACAGAACACCCTGATTTTTTTTGTCTAAAAGGATTTATTTCACTATTCTGTACAATCATGCTAATTCAGAACTGTGTGCTGCTATTTTAACAGAGCTCCCCATCAGAAACACTGAAAATCTTACGATTCTTATTCATTATGAAAGGAACTGACTCTGAGCTGCAGTCTTTACTTAGGCATAGCAAATTGTTCATGCTGCCTTGCTTTTTCACTTGCACTGCAAGCAGTTTATTGGGCATCCCCTCCTGAAAGTAGATCTTATCACCTTATGCTAAGATCCAAACCAACGCCAGTTTTGCCTAATGCAATAAGTAAAAGCAGGACACTGACTGCTGGTCAGCTGCGACTTGTAAACCTGTTTGCTGCTCCTGCAGAGGGCTGGGCAGCCCTCAGTGTTTGGCACGTGCAGTAATTACAGCACAAACACCCCACAGGGAAGCTGACATGTCCCACCATGTGCATCTCCACATCTCCCAAGCCTGGGACCCCGGGGACGGCAGAGCAGTTCTCCTTCTCCATAGAAGCTGGCCCTGGGATACAGGTTTCAATTTATTTCACTTGTGCCCCCGTGAGCCCGCAAATTTCAGAAACTCACCAAAGGCAGTTTTTAAATCATGAACAAAGTACATTCAAAGTTATATTCAGGTATACCTATATTTCTACATTCAGTTTTTCCCCTGTGCCTCATGTGGATTGCTAAAATATATGTAACCTGTGTGTGCATTTCAGCGTCACTACTAATATTAAATACATAAACACACAGTTCTTTGTGATTATTCCTATTTTTTCAGTGCATAATGTCTGCACCCATAAAATTCACATTATAAAAACCCCCAAATTGGCTTTACTTATACATTTTTAGAATCCGTGCTGCTTTTCAGCAAGGAATTCCTGCGATCTCCCATATCTCTCTGTTGTCAGACCGACCTCTGTTTGTGCCAAGCAAACTTGCTGGTAGGCATGCTTTGGTTCAAAGTGGTTTGAATAATAACAAGATATCAGGGGAGAAAAAAGAAAAAAGGGAAAAAATATTTTTTTAAAAAAAAAGCTTGAATGGAAAATGCTAGTCTTGATCTAGTTCTACTCAGGGGGAGTTGCAGTAAGTTTGGCCTTTTAGTACCTGTGGTTGTGTAAAGCAGTTTCCACCCCTGGGTAGGCAGCAGAATTAGTTCTGTATTTTGCTCCTAATTGATATTTAGAAAATGAAATTTGTGATCTCAAAACAAACAAACAAACAAACAAAAACCTTACACATTTTTCCAGTGAAAATCTATCTAGATTTTCATGAATCTCTGATTTAATTAATGAATTGATTAATTCAATGAATGAATGTAGGAAATAGAGATAAGTAGATATTTTTAGAACAAGAGACCCAGCAGTAATGAGACAGGTAACTTCAATGTTGCTTGTTAAGTACATTTATGAAAAACATGACCATCATCTTCAGATAGTTTAAAACGTGAAAAGACAAGGATCTCTAAAAATTGAAAATAATCCCCTTCATTTATGTATAACAGTTGCCTTTTAAACAGATTTTTCAGGATTTGCAAAACCAGTACGACTGTCTTTTAATTCCAAGACACCATGTGCAGGTAAACAAACATATGTTTTACTGAGATACTTATGGCATTGTCTAATGGTAAATATTGCCTAGTAAACTAAAGGCCACACAGGCTTTAAGGCCATGCACTTTTCTCTCCTCGGAGGTGTGTGGTTGCTATGTATGAGTGGTACGTATGACTCGGGGTATCGGGTTGATGTACAAATAATGTGAGGATGTCCAAGACTCTCAGAGCAGGAGGTGAGGAGGCACAGACTCTGTACTTCAGATGACGAGAACCCACACTTTTTGATCATTTTGATCACTTAACCCATAGTCACATCAAATTTCCAGAATGACCCATAACGTCAGTCACAAGCACAATTAATGCTACCCTGAATATTCAGGGTGTGAACTCCAAAGCTGACAAGAAAATGCCTCTTGATTCTTAAGGTAACCATATATATGATTGAACGTGGTGAGTTCCTCCCTAAAAATACCACATATGAAGCTTTTATTGAATAGAGAATTAAATGTCTTGTAAGTAGTATACCAGATAGTAAGCTGTTATATGATGACAAGCTGTCCCTAGCTAGGAAAAAAAACGTACGGCAGATATATGCTTTGGTGTTTTTTCTTTTTTATTTTTTCTTTTTTTTTTTCTAATTAAAAAAAAATAAATTAAATTAAAATTAAAAAAAAGCTCAGTTTTCCTTTTTTTCCCCACAAAACTGATTGCAGACTGCATGCATAAAATAGATCTATGAACTCACTGATCTCCAGAACTTCCATAAATGAAAGGAGAGTCTAAACACCCTGCTACTGTCTAGAAAGATTCATGCAGGCCAAATTGATTTGAAGTGTCCACTTCTCCTCTCAAAGGCATTGTTTCTGGAGGGATGGTAGGAGTTATTTTTGCATGCTGTGTCACATTTGACTTTGATTCACTGTTGGATAGATAGTTTGGGGTTTGTTGCTGCAAGCCTCCTGTTCAGCACTAGGAGCAGCAGTCTAGAGGTCACCACAGAATCCTCATCTCCATTACCAACAAGGACTGATGCTTTTGTTTAAATTCCAGCTTCCACTAGCAGGAGCACATGCGTAAGGAGAAGGTGAAACTTTTCTAAAACCTGATTTCGGAGTGATTGCAACTAGGGGGTTATCTTAAGTCTTCAGCAGGCAGATTTTTTAACTAGTATCTTTATAGACAATCCTCGATTTCCATGTATAGTTTGTGGGAACTGTGCGTTAGAGGTCAGTGAATAATCCATGCTATTGAAGATAAATGTGTACTGTAATTTCAGCATTTTAACACTGCACTCAGAAAAACATATCAGGTAATGACATACATGGAGCTTGGTACCAGGATGAAAATGAATGGTGCACTATTTATGTTATGCATGCTGCTTGAGACAGGTTTACAAACAGTGAAGTCTGCTAGGGACTTCCTCCTTTTGAAGATCTAATGCTGTATCTTTGTAAGTTATATCTTATGAATGCTGGACACTTTTGAGATTCTCTCTCCTGCCAAGGGACGGGGTTGGGAAAGAATGTCTGGATGCGGGAAGTCACAATTTCAGAGCTCTAAACTCCCATAAAAGACAAATGTAAAAGTTCTTGCTTCAGCTCTCTCTCTCTTACTCACTTTCTTGGAGAGAAGAGATTCCTGTTCATCTGATTTGTGTAGTTTTAGAGGAAGAAATATATCAATAAGAGATGTTTCAAAGTCATGCTGTTTGTCATATCGGCCTGATTTTTGCCTAAAGGCAAGAAGCTTTCTAATTGGGTTTGAAGTTTCTGTCATTTCATTAAGCAATAATATAATGTTAAATCATCTCCCTTTAAAATTTTAATTTTTCAGGGGTTTGGCATTGCATATCAATGCATACAGTAACTCGAGAACTCTTAAAAAATCATAAGGCGGTGAGTCATAGGACTAAAGACCTGCTCCACCTCTCACTCATTATTTTAAGCCAACCCTTCAAGCACTGCCTGCCTTGCAAACCAAACAGTCAAATGTCATTAGAAAACAGAATTTGGGGATAAGGGTTGTGATTGTCCCACATAGGTAAGAAGTTTCTTCAGCTCTTATGAAAATGGAAGTGTATGTATACAGAGGTGTGTTTATCCTCTTGATCCTAATTCTAATGCCAAAATGGACATCTGAAGTTGGAGAACAGAATCCACTGATGGATTAGAGGCACAGAGCAAAAGGTGACAGAAGACCAAGTTTTCCATTCACGTAAGCTATGCTGTGGAAATGACTGTGTTTGACTTTGTTCAAGGCTGAATGAAATTCAGCCTTGGTTAACAAATATGATAGGAGGGAGAGCTGGGGAATGTTTCATCACTACACTTTGTGCCTTTCGTAAGCAAAAAGTTTATCATTCTTCTTATTCTCACACCAAAGTCTCTTAACTCTCCTTCGCCACTTATGAGGGCACCTGGGTTGTGCTTCTGACAGCCCTGTGCTCTCCTCCTTGTCATCATGGTTTGCCTGATGGAACAGGAGGAGGAGTTGGCACGGGCTACACTGATACCAGCAGCGACTGCTGGGAGACCTGCTCCAACTGCATGCGGGAATGTTCCTGTAATGAAGCAGATAACTGTGCAAAATTAAATAGCTCCAACTTTTTTTAATAAAGTGGTTGGATATGAGAGTGATGACCACAATTCATTTGGTTCTGGGAAGGCATTCACCAGAAAGCTGGTAATAAAAAAAAAATGGAGACGTCTCAAGAGAAAAAAATAAAAAAATAATAAAAAAAATGGAAGAGTATAAGGAAAAAAAGGTACATTTTGAAATAGGCATTTATATATATATATATCACCTAGGGAGTGACAATTTTGGTTCTGATTCAAGAAGGCACTTAAACATTTACTTAAGAGCTGCTTTGAATAAGAATTCTTTCCTGAGCTGAAAAGCAGGGGAACTGGTAGCAGTCTTAAGTACCTAGCATCATGCCCCTGCTGTAGGAAAGGAATTACTTGGGAAGATATAAATATTAAAAAAGCTACATTTAATCTGTTTGGAATAGGATTTTTGCCATTTCAAGCAAAGCATTTCTTGGAACATTTTAAGGTAACAAAATGGAATAGTAGTAAACATTTTCCTGGGGGTAATTCCAGGCTGGCAGGGAAATCATTTTGTTGACCCTGGAGATGTTTTTTTTTCCATTGTTTGCTCCTTTGGTACCTTTAAAAATGTTTTAAAATTGTGAAGACAAACTGGAAGTTATAGAAATGTGAACCCACTGCTATTTCAGTGTTAACTTTCCACAAATGATCTTTGAAGATGGCTGAGTGAAACCCTCCCTGTTCCCTTCCCCCTTCCTATTACCCTTAATATATTATTATCCTATTTAGCTCCCCTGCCAAGGGAATCTTTCCCACTCTGATCTCTGCTGTAAAATGAATGAAAAAGCACAAGTAAGCTGACAAAGTCTGAAGGAGCAAACTACACCAGGTTCATGCATAATGTAGCCATCACATCTTCTGTTCTTTTAATATTACTGAATTCATGTGGTATTCAATGCTCGCACTCAGAAGAGATAGAGATGTATCTATTCTTTACTTATGGCTATTATTTCTATGTTAATGAATTATTTTTCTATCAACAGACAAAAATTCAGGAGATGAGGGATTCCTCCAAGTTCTCTTGATTATAAAACATTATACATAATTACCAATAAATTATAGTAATTTTATTTTCTCAGAAAATAAATTTTAACATGGATCTCACATACTATATTATGTCCTTCAATACTTCAGCTTACAAATGCAAATGTAAGCTATTTAGCATTCTGAATTAAAAATAAAAATTAAAAAAAAAAAGACAATGGGAAATAAATTTAATTACAAAGCCAATTCGCTTCAATGGCATAAAAAATTAATCTTATGTAACTTTAAAATGTATGTCTACTGCACTAAGTCCCAAGGCAATACTGCATTGAAAAGTATGAAGTAGGCTTATTTCAACCATGAGGGAACAGCTCATGCAAACTTCCTAGAGCACTTACTGCTCTATAAGCAATATGAAATGTTTGCTGGGATTTCATTGTGAGTGTTTGCTTCAGATAGATGCATTACAAACAATTAACAGCAGAGAGTCTGCAAGGGGATTCCTTCTGTGTCTTTAAAAGTGAACAGGCTATGCAGGAAGGGCACAGAGAAGCCTATTATACCGAGAGAAACTGAACACCCGAGGCAAAGAAATGAAGGGGAAAAATGCTTCTGTGCCTCGCTTCTGCTAAAGCCCATGTTCAGAAGGACGTAGCTGCTCTTGGTTTGCCATTGCCAAGCGGCATGGTGTCACATTCTGGTTTCTTTTAAACCAGCATAATTTGTAAGGAAAGAATCACCATCAATGAGCTAACTCAGTTTGCTGAGAGAGCCAGAATGACCGAAGGAAAACAAAACTTCATTCTAAGTGACAACCGAGGCTAGAACTCTGGTAGCAAAATGCAGCCAGGACATTGGCTGCTGCACTGCGAAGCGAGGAGACCGAAAACATTTAGAAGCAATTTGTGTTTTCCAGAAAGATCATCTGGAAGTGGCTACAGCCTTGTTCTTAAATGGGTGTTCCCCTGTGGATGGGATGTGTGGATACTAATGCAACGTGAAGAGGCTGGAAAAGGCACGGAAGGGAGGAATAACCTGCACAGTGAATCTGGTAGATAAAATGTGTAAAAGATGATACCTAATGAGTAACTCTTGGCTAATAACTCTGGAAAGTACAGATTAGTGCTTTTGAAAATAATTTATTTCTTCTAGCTTTTCCAGTTTGAGGTATTCAAATAGACACAGAGATTACGAGGAAACTTAGAAAGGGGTGAAGTCCTGCCACAGGATGCAATGTACTCCCGGCTCAGCAGCGAGTCTCTTGTGAGCCAGAAAAAGTCTTTGGAGGACTTGTGAGTGCGGGAGGATTTGCTCTGGAGGGGGATTCTCCTCCAGTGCTGTTTTGTGAGAAGCAGCAGCCAGCCTTGCCATGCTCTCAGCACTGCTTCCCGGTCTGTGGGAGCACAGCAGGAGCTGCCTGCTGAAAGGAGCTGCAGGTGGCTGTTTCCACATCCTGGGGGTTGTCTCTCTTAAATATCCCGGAGGGATAGATCACAGGCATTTTATCTCTGATGGCTTTCGAGAACAGGTTGGACAAATGTGCCACAGATGGCCCTTCTGAGATGGGGTATATTAGTCGGGCTCTCAAATTTCTTTTCACCCTGTTTCCTGCAGCTCTGTGATCTGTCTTTTGAGGAATAGTGGTGTCAATTTGAGATCCTCCACCATAGCCTACTATGAATGAATCTTCCTGATGAAATGCTATTTCTCAGTCCTGCCCCATGTCTTACAGCCTTTCCGTATTACCAGCTTGGCAGACAAAGCAGGGGGCCGAGCACGACAACTGGTAAAGACAACTATTTGTGGTCACAGCTTCTCTTAGGATGTGCCATGGGGCAAAAGAGCGGATTTGGCCAGAGCCATTACAGGGTGAGGGGTTGAGCTGTTCCATTCTCACCAGCTGCACTGAGCACGCAGAAGGAGATTGGCAGCTGGACAACAAGGGGGGACAGAAATTAGGTTGCTCTTTTCTGGCATCCCCTCAACAGTGCAATATCTGTACCTATCAGGGAAAAAATATTAGTCACCTGTGATATCAGAGTCCCATTAAAATGACAGCATATACAGCAGTTCTTACGATCTTTCTCTGCAATCTCTTGGCAGCCCCTGAGATGTTCTCCAGGGCTTGCTGGCAGGCACTTTTTAGGCCTGGGACACACGTAAATCCGTGCGCGTTTTTGGAACATATTGCTTACAGGTTTGTCTCTCCCTAGCACATAAGTCAGGCCAAGGTCCCAGCAGGGTCCGGGCAGAGGTACGGCAGCCAGATAAACACGCCAGATGTGCTCGGTGGGCGTGCTGGTTCGAGGGAGGTGGAAGTGAAAAGAGCCAGGGATGCGCTCTGCGGCGGCGGGGAGGTGACCCAAGCAGGGAGGCTCTGTGTCCAGCAAGGAGCACGGGCCCCAGGGGAGCAAAGCAGGGTGGGAGGGCAGCAGGAGAACCAGCAAGGAAGTCCTTATACAGACTGAGGGTAGCAGTGAGGCCTGGAAACTATGCCTCTTGCTGTGGTGGGCGCAGAAGCTGCCCAGAGATTTGCTGGTTACATGGCTGTGACAAGCTGCTTGTGGTGAATTCATATCACTCCGTACCAGCACCTGCTTTACACTGCCCATGTATTTTTAAGCATTAAAAAGCTATTTTCTCTTTCCTGATCTGCCAACAGAAACAGCTTCCTGTTGTGCCAGTAATGCTGCCTGAATCTGTATTTCTAACCTGGGTAGGACAGTTCCTATCTGCTCTCCCAGCACACCAGCCAGGGCACTCTCACCAGCCAGTACGTTAATGCTTGCTTCTTCTCTCAGTTCCCCAACACATCCCAAGAGGTGGAACTTGCTGTTTGTATGCCCCCTCTACGTATCTGAATTTTAGGTATCAAAACTGCTTATTTCTCACTACATTTAGTGGGAAGAGAGAGTCCCTTGCACAGCAAACCCCAGAACAGGTCCCTCACTGCCGTAGGTGTCCCAGGATGACCGCCCTGTCCCCTAGTGCCAGCCGTGATGGGCTGGCAGAGTGCCTTGGTCATGAGCACTTGGGGACAGATGTGCTCCTCCAGCTGGAAAACAACCTGCTTTGGGTGGTGGTTGGCGCTGGGCAGCAGAGAGACCGCAACTTTGGCGTGCCTGGAGAGGAGCAGGACCATGCAAACAGCCCAAGTAAAGCTAATGGGCATAAATAAAAGCCTGTTGTACTACGGTGTGCGCGCCCTTGCTTGGGGTAAAGGACTCTTAGGTTAATGTAGTTTGAAGGTTGCCTTACTCCCAGAAGTGAAGTACAGAGAAGCGTGTTCATGGGGCTTTAACAGGCTTTGATAGATGCTTGTTAGCTTTATGCTCTTTGTTGGTCCTTCATAAATTTCTGATGTATTTAATCTGTTGGGAGTTTTGTTGGCTTTATTTTAGTTCTTTGGTGTGGTTTTACCAGAAAACAACTGCTGTTATTTCCCCGTGAAAACCCAATGCTCCCCCTAACCCTTTTCCAAAATAAAACAGCCCCAAGATTGATGTTTTTCAAAACCTCCCTACACAAAAGAAGTCAGCAGTGCTGGCAGAGGCAGGTGGTCGCAGAGGACCTGGTGTAACTGTCAGGAAATGCTGACAGCACCAAAAAAGCGAGGTAGGGTCAGATACTAGAACGTGATTTGATGAAAATACATTATGTAGTTTAAAGGTCCGGTTTTAACAATTTTATTATTACTTTATGGGTTTTTGTATAAAATGTTGGACTTAGCCTGCATTGTGCTAGTAATATTTATGAAATGGTATTAGAAAATACGATAAAAGTTTATAGGAAAGTCATTACTGTAACTACAAAGCACATCCAAAATAGCACCAATGGAAAAGTAATCAATCTGCATCAGGCAAGTCAAGTGACTTCAGGGTACAGAGGCATGGCTGTGAAAACGGGGTTTTGTGAATCTGGGAGCAAGAAAATTATGTTTTTTTTTATCACAATTCCTTGCAAAGCATTATGTCCTTGCAGCGCGGCAGCCTGGTCCCGCAGCAGAGGGTGATGGCAAAGCAGCTCTCGGTGCAGTGGAGAGATGGATATGCAGAGCCCAGGCTTGGGGAGGGGGGCTCAGCCCACCCCTGGAGCGGGTGTCGGTAATTATTAACCGCTAATAGCGAGAAAAACCATTATGGTACACAATAGGCTTTCCTTTCACACCGCTAATTGTGTGATGAACTTACTTTGGCAGTAAATTGTCACATCTGCTGTGGAGAGAGATTACACTTAGGGAAATAAAATAAATACAGTTGCTGTTCCTTTATCCCTGGATGATTGAGTCGCTAAAAAAGAAAAAAAAAAGGAAAAAAAGAAAAAGGAAAAAAATAAAAGTTGGCAGATGGAACATATTATTTGTTAGACAAGGCTTCAGGGGGAGGTAATAACTTTTTTTTTTTTTTTTTTTTTTTTTTTTTTAGACAACTGATATTGTAGGAAAAACAGGCAAGCTTTCACAAGCACGCCTCAATTTGTTCTTTCTGCTCTGATTGCACTTTGGAGAGCAGCAACTCCAAAGGTCCCAGACGAGGGACGATTTTTGGTGGCAGTGCTGGCTTGAGCTTCCTTCTGCCCATCTCCTTCCACAGGTTCCTGCTTCATTGGCTTGCTCTTGCTTTGTGCTGCTCCTTCAGCTGCGACCAGGCAGCTGCCTGAGTTTCTTCTCCTTCCTTCAGCAGAATTTCAGCTGTTGGATATTTTGGCTGAGACGGAGACAACGCTGTTACCAGAACATTGTTCCTAACAGTCCTGAACAGTCTTCCTAAAACTACACCTGCACGGGACATATTTTCAGATGTGCCTAATGATAAGTGGATGTCTGTATTTTTGAAGGATGAGGCATTAGAGGAATTTGTTCCTCCTGATGCTGGGTGTGTTGCTCTGCACAATACATGCAGGGTGATTGTCAAAGAATCACAGGCACTTTGGAGTGTCTTAGCAATAATCTCAAGTTGCTTGAGAGAAGTGACAAATCTTTTATTTAAATGGCCTCTTGCAAGAATCCTACTTTCAAATGTGTCTGTGTCATATCAGTCCCTCTGCACAATACCAATTGCCTTTTTTATATGTCAGGTCTGTAATGCCGTGTTTGCGTCGCCCAAAGCCACATTTACACCATCCTTTTGTCAGTTTGATTGAGACAAATGCAGAAAGTGACAGATGGGTTAACGGCCCTACCACGGTGTCATCGCATCGCTGCAGGAAACGGCATCAACATGCAATCATGGCAAGATGTACTATTACACTTCAGTTGTCTCCAGAACAATTTTGGAGAATCAATGGGTGTCCCATGGTTCAAGATCAGCCATAAAACTGCATGTCCCACTCCTCCGAGTTGTTCATACGTTATTCCCTGCTTTGGCTCCTGCAACTGAGTCCTGAGCCTGTTTTGTTTGTTTCAGTTCAGAGAAGAAAAAAATAAAAGCAAAAGTATAGTCTTTTAAAAAAGAAGTAGCAGTTCACTCTAGGTCCCAACCCACTTTTGCCTAGGAACCAGGAGCATCTTTGCAATTACCATTGCAGGTGCTTGGTAGAATTCATGTTTTTGTAACTTTCTGTGCTCCCCCTGTCCTTGGGTTCAGTGAGCATTCAGCAGTTAGCAAAGGAAGATCCTACAGACTTTGATTTTCTCATGGGACTTTTTGTCTGTAAAGAAATCTTTTCTACTGGTACCGCACACGGGGGCACATAGCCACAGTCCTGTAAGATGCAGCCATTTATTCGCATTCTGAGTTCCTCTCAGAATAAAAACATCCTCCCAGTTTTCAAAACTGTTCCCATCCTCTACAGAGCTCTGCTTTCTCCCTGTGTCATTCTTCGCCTCCTAATTACAGCCTCCTGTTGGCCCAGTATCACCTCTTCTCCTGTACAAAATTCATCCCGTGGTTCTCAGCTGCTTGTAGGGCTTCCCCTTCTCACCCCACCAGTCTCAGACCTTCTCTGCCTCACTTCACGTCACTTTAACTGCCCTTTAGGAAAGTTCGTGCTGCTTGCCATAGGTTTCTGCCTGGAGACTGGTCCCCTCAGTGCTTTCTTAGCTCACTTTTCCATCTGCCTCCTTTTACACCGCTTCCCTCTCATTAACCCCCTCCACAATAGAATGCTGTGGCATTACACATCTTCTGTGAATAGCAAGGCATTTCTGTGAAAATGCATTCCAAAATAAATTGTAGTGCATTGTATAAAATAACATTCACTGGGGGAAGCAATTACTTGCTCAATAATGTCCACAACATTCAGCTCTTCAGCTTCTGGGGCTCAATAATGCCCACTACATTCAGCTCGTCACCTTGTAAGGGCAGAAGGGTATGTTTCTTAGTAAAATAATCGTATTTTAATTTGGAACATCCTCTGTCACTAAACATGAAAACTATACAAACCTGCATGAAAGCAGTCTCATCGTGCTCATAGGAAAAGTGTGGACTTTTCTCATTTAATTTATTTAGTGGAAATGTATTTCCTGGTTCTTTTCAAAACTGTGATTTCTGGACATGGATGCTCAAATAAATTAGAGTTTTTCCTGTCTGAATCACGGACACAGTATAGGATTAGGAGAACACAAATTGCACAAGTCGTTTTTTGTGGAAGTGTGGCTGTACTATCCCATTCTTTAAAGGTGTGGGTGTTGTTTTTTTTTATTTTTATTTTTTTTCAGGTCTTGTGGATTGACTTGTAAACAAAAAAAATTGAGTCCACTTGCATTTTATGTAGACAAATTTAACCATCCTTTCCTCAATGGACAAGTGTCAGCAAAATGAAAAGATTTAAATGGTTCCCAGTAAGAGTGCTGTGTCCTGACAAGTTTGGTTTGATGGCGACATTCAAAAAAAATTCAAAATATTAGAAGGTGTTCAGTAAGAGGCTTCTTATTTCTGGCCTTTTGGTTAATAACCTGGAATTTCCCCTTGACATTAATTTGGACCACAAGCAGTGTGCAGTCCCCTCGCTATCTAGCAGGGGCACAGTAGGCTTCGACCTTTGTGTGATGCAGCCTTAGTGATGGGCCAGGCCAGCCTACAAATGAAAGCAAATTGAAATTGGATTGTGGTTTTCTATCAAGATTGCCCCCTTAGCAATGTGTGAAGCATTAAATACTTCTGCAGCACAAATGATGTGCATGTTTTCTCAGTGTAAGTACTGAAAAAGCACAGACAGGAGGCAAGAAAATTTTTATGCCTCTATATGTTTTTTTTAATAAAAAATATTGTAAAATGTGTAAAGCACCACCAAGTTCCCAATCAAAAAAGCCCTTTGAGATTTTAGTATGGCGTGCACACATATACATAACATCTTCTGTGTAGAGCTGAGGTGTTTTTTTTTCCCCTTTCTCCCTTTTTTTTTAAGGCAGTTTGGTAATCCAACCGCCCTTGGTAAGGTAATGGCAATCTACCAGCATCCACGTGGAGCTTTCCTTTGGCAGGGTAAGAGTCTGTGAGATGAGCTCTGATTAACAGAGACAAAAAAAAAAAATCAATATTTATGTTAAGTAAATGATGGTTGGCAAGCAGATGGGGAAATGTCCAAAGTTAAATGTAATTGAGCCGTATAACGTGCAAATGGAAAAGCAAAACTCTGACAAGTATTTTGGGGGGGTCTTAAAGTCTGAGCAAGGAGCAGCTTGCTGTGAGCACCTCTAAAATGTCTGTCTGTCTTTGTCTCACCCTTCCCGATGAAGCATCCTACTGCTCTTTTGAATTTGTCAAATTCAAACCACGTGGGAGCCCCTCCTCGGCATGGAGCACTTTTCCCTTCCCCACTAATGTGTTGCCTGTCACATAACAATACCCCATTCAGATACTTTTTACTTGAAATCAGCTCAAGTACACTCAATGCAGAAATGCTCCTTTTCAATCCTCTCATGGAAAGAATTTTCATATAGGCTAATCTAGTCCTAAGCAGTAAATATATATGTAATCTATATGTAAATTATATAGAAATATTTGATCTAAATTTTCTTATCCACAATTGCCCTTCAGTGAAGTGACATGATTTACGAAGATGGGTTCTGTTAAAATTTTCTTTGTAGGATTTTCCAGTAAGAAAAAGGCTTATTGCTGCTTGCTAAACCTGGGAGAAGGGATAACGTCTTGGTTTAAACATGTTCGAAACAGCCACCCTCTAGCACAAGGAGCAGGAGAGCTACAGGAAGAATGATGTAAGGTTAAAAGGAGCAAATTTTTCCTGCAGGTGTTTCAGTAGGTGTGTGTAAGAGTGACTGCTGGAGAAAGCAAACACATCCCATTGCTGGAAGACTGGCAGCAAAATATGTAAAGTCAGACTATTCAAAGCTTACGATGGAAAATGGCGTGGTACTGACACTTCGCTGGCTGTGACCTTCTGCTAAGAGCACTCAAAATGCATATGCCACCAGATCTAAAAATAAAGGATAGAAAATGGGCAGGGTGCTCCCTGGCCATGTAACGCCATGTCATTTGTAACCGCACGGGTATTTGTCACCACAATCCTGCATGAAGGACAGACGCTGTGCAAACCCTTATCAATTTGTTGTGGTTGTGGAGGGCGAGTTCAGTCTGATGTCCCTGTTCTTCCCTGAATCTGCTGTGGGAACCTAGCTGATACTTCAAGGGGTGCATGATAGTGTCTGCCATGAAGTATGCAAGTACTTGATTACAGCACACGCCTGTACTTGACAGTTTCATTGACAAATTTGTTAATAAAGCTATTTTCTCTTTGTCCCCACCTCCAGGGTATAATGAGCTGCTCGTGCTGCAGGAGGTCAGCCAGGAAGGCCCGCACGCTGAAGGGGAGCACCTTGTTTGCCATCTCATTCATACCTCTCAAGTTTTTGAAGATGAATTATTTATCAAAGATGCTTCTTTGGACAGTAGATGTCATCTTTAATTATTCCTGACTTGTTTTTCCAGTGCAGCACATGGTGAGTTTCTTACAGAGAGTAGAGATGCTTTATCTTCACGATACCAAAGAACAGACTGAAGAAAAATATTTTTCTACTTAACTTGCATGCTAGCCACGATGAAAGACAACATTCTCCTCCTAGATCCATGCCACATTCCTACTCAAATGTTTGGCTACCCACATGTGGGAGACTCCCGCTAGCACCAGTGGGAGCTGAAATCAGCCAGACTGATACTTCTGGATGCTGAAAGTCTTTTTGTAACACAATACACACTGTAACAGACTCAACAAGACGATATGCAGTATAATCACCATCTTGGCAACGAGAAGGAAGAGGTGTGAGGGGACTTGGAAGTTAAAATACTCCCTTCCTTGGGCTCAGGCATGTGTGAGAGAGGAGGAGCCTGGTGGGAAGGCTTTACCTGCATTCAAGTGTGTGCATTGAGCTCACCTGTTTGAAAACCAGCCTAAGATTTTTCTGTTAATTAAGTACTCACAATGAAACTTCACTGATGCTTCAGCTGCATGGCACCTCTCTGCAGAGCAGGGAAACAGCCTGCATTTACAAAGCAACAGCATGCAAAAATACCAAAACACAAGATTGTTTTTTTAACTCAAATTTACATCATATACAACTTTATGGGAACATTTGCATGAGAAATATATTGTTTGCAGAGACATTTCTTTTAGAACCTTAACGTGTGTAAAAACTCAAATAAATGCATATCTAAAGAAGCCCAGTCATTCACAGGCTCCCACAAGCATCCATTGTGAGGAACCACCACCACGGAACATGCTCTGTAATTACCACGGAGAGCTTATTTGAGCACCAGACGATGCAAAGCTGGACCTGCAGCCATCAGTCACTGCAGAGCTATCGACCTGGAATTAGGCAGCTTCTAATGGGTAAGGATTGCAGCCTCTACGCAGGGAAAGGCAATTCCTAAGCGCTCATTCCCAGGCCTGTCCTCCAAAGCACCTAATAATGGAGTGAGGCTGAGATGGGGCTGGGTCAGACTTGTGCACCAACGCAGCAAAAACTGCTGTGAGCAAATGTTTTAGTGAGCGGTTTGTGAAAGACAGCTGCAAAAATATTCCCTGATAAAACACCAACAGTTCTTGGAGACAGGGATTCATTTATCAGGGTAAACTTCTTCTCCTAAAGCCCAAACCTACACAAGGGAGATGGGGAGCATTTTGTTTTTAGCACAGGAGAATCATTTCCCCCTTCCACCTGGAAGCAAGTGCTAAATTGCTGCCTGCAGAGTTTCACCTGGGAGCTGAATTACCCCCACTGGTTTTGTCCTGTCGCCAAGGCTACAAATGAGCCACAGGTGGGGTGGCTGGGGTCTCACAGCAGCTCTCAGGCAGCAGGTTCTGTCTCCCCTCCCTGCAAGAAGAGGACACAGATCAAGAGCAAGCCAGGGCTCCTTCTTCTCCCCCAGGAAACAGGTAAGAAGCTTTGTGCTTGATGAATTGATACAGGCAAAGCAAGTAGTGGGAATGTTTCCCATGTGTTGGGGAGTGTGTCCTCTCCTAGCGTGAGCTGAGGTGCTGCATCTCCTGTTCCTTTGCAGGAATGATCCGTGTTACAGTAAGAACAGGTACAAGCGGCTATCTTTGTGCTGCTTGTATGTTTTTGTTTTTTTTTTTTTTTTTTTTTTTTTTTGGTGAAAAAGATGATGCTTTTGGAGCAGAGGGTGGACTTTGAAGGAAAAATGATTATTCTTAATCATGTCAGAGTGATGTGCTTGGGCCTGTTCCCAGAGGTCCTCAGAGAAGTGGGCCTCTGTGTCTGTAGCTTGTGGTCTCAAGCAGCAGGCCAGTGTTTGTTGGGGTGTGCATCTTCAAACCTTCACTGCTTTGGGCATGTTAGGCAGTGGGGCTCCTCAAGCTGCTGATGAGTTTATCCTTTTCTTTGCCTGCTACAGCCAAGGGAAATGTGTTGGGTAGGCTGCAGAGCTTGGTCAGCTTTAGTTACGGTTTGGGACCGAGGCATGGGTGAAGAAGCTGTAATAAACACTGCAGCTGCCACGTTTTCCAGAATCCTGTTTCTTGTGCCCCAGGGCACCCCACGGGTGGGGGGGTTTCTTGGTCAGCTCCCAGGAAGCTCCCAGCTCCTGCTGGTGACCAGGAACCTTGCTGGTGGGCTGTGCTCTGCTTATCCCTCTTGGTCTGGCACGAGGAAACCAAAGCTGAATGCCCACAAAGCAATTACTCGTTGTGCTCTAGCTGGCTGCTGAGGATGTGTGTGCTGCTCAGGGTGGAAGTATTGAGTTCTCCTCAAAATACCAGCCTAACATTTCTTTAGGTGTCGAGTCTGAGGAACCCTGCTAGCTTTTTTTCTGTTTGCTTTGGCAAAACTTAGCCTTTCTTTTTTTACGATTATGAGCCACAGTAAAGGTTAGTTTTTTTTTTTTTCATTTTTAAGGCTTATTCTGTATTTCTACTCGCTTAATGATACAAGTAGACCTTTCTCTTTGATTTCTTCCTCCTTTTATGTTTCTCCGCTTGTGACTAACAGTCTTTTAATCTGCAGCTTTCCCTCCGTATAGGTTGTGCCTGTCACACCATACACATACGCTGTTCTCTGAACCTTCTTCAGTATTTTCCTTTGTCGCCTCTGACACCCTTATTTACTGCCTCCTGGTTTGGGACACTGTCACTAGCTTTTTCTTGGATTACTCAGAGAAAATGTGGAAGCCGTCAATACGGGAATGTTCAAAATCTCTCTCTGTGACCAAAAAACCATCTATTCTTTACAGAGGCTTGTTTGTTTGTTTTTAATTACTGATAGATGGAACTGTGCAGTACTTAGCTTTGGCTACAATCTGCTGCAATGTGAGATGGGAGAAAGCATGCACTTCAGTTATCTGTTTTAATAGCGTATATCTGACCCTTCTTTTTTCCTGTGGATTTTGTGCTGTTTCTGCACATCTGTGTTCTCTGCCTTTTTATGATCTTGTGTTTCATGTGCTGCTGCTTTTCATATTTTATTTCCCTATATGGAGCGCCTGAATTTGTTTTCAGGTCTCCTGGAACAGAAGTCTGTTATCCATACTAATGGAGACCCGCAACAAACCTTTCCTGCCAAACCATATTTACTGTACATAATGTATTTTTCAGCAGTGGAGTAGTTTTTTTTTCTTAAAAAAAAAAAAAATCATTTTCTTAATTAACTTTTTTTATTGAGGGTTTAATGCATGTTCATTACAGAAATTGCAGCTCTCCTCTGAAAATTGACTGTAAAAAATTTCTTTGTGGGGTTCCGTATTTATTGTGCCTTAGTGATTTTTTTTCAGATCAAATGCACTCAGTTTGGTAGTAAAAGGCTGGTTTTGTCTTTCTACCTGGCAGCCCTCTGTGTTCATTGTGGACTCTCAGGCTGGGTTTTCCCCTCGCCCTGCAGCAGCATCAGCAGGGCTGGCTGCACCTTCTGCTCACACCTGCCTCATCGGTGGGACAAATGCAGTGTGGCAAGCAGCTCCCCAGAATTGGTTTGCCCAGCACTGCCTTGGCTCTAGAAGGACTAGTGAAGAAGAGCATGTTGCTGTTCTCTTTTTTGCTGTAGTTACCCGCACACCTGTGCTTGGGGAATGGGCCTGCTGTTCAAACAAACAGCTGGCGTCTTCACATGGTCATATCCTGAAAAGCAGTCACGCTTCCAGCCAGGAAAATAGATCTGTTTGGGACCACCACAGCTCCCAAACACCAAGAAGTCCCTTACCAGAAGCTGCAGTGCATTCTGGTGCAAGATTCCTGTCCCTGCTTGAGGCAAACAAGCCTGGGGCACCAGCACTTAAATAGAAGGCTCAAGTACCTATCGTCTGGGCGAGGGATCCTCATCTGGGTGCTCTGTTCAAGGCTGCTGTAGAATCCCAGCATGTTTTACCCCTATGCTTTTTTTCCTGCAACCTGCCTTTTTGCTTGTTTTCCATCTTAAAACATTGTCATGCAGTTGCTCTAAATGAGCTTGCAGGTCTATGAAATGCCATTACAGTCCATCTTGTCACAATGCCAGCGTATTGCTCCTTTTGGTGTAAAGGTTAAGAATTTTATTTTAATTGCCTGTATTTGGCCCTCTGGAACTGTAAATCTGCAAGTAATTAATAACAAATGGGCTTCTCAAAACATAAGGAAATGGTGTCATTTTGACGTTGATATAATGAGGATATGAATAAAATGCACCAGGGAAAAAAGGAAGGCATTATCTTATGCACTTCATTTGAGGTGCGCTGGATATGAGGAGCAGCATTACACTCATCTCTTGAAGTATGAGATTATCTGCTCATGTCCCAAAACTCTAGTTCCATCAGTTGCTGGAAATGCTTCATGGCAGAGGGGGAAATGGTGTGTTTTAAAAATAAATAAATAAATAAAAGGCAAAATAGAGGAGTGTCTTCTCACATGGGGCCTTCCCTGTGTGCAGCAGTCTGTGAGCTCGGGATCTTCCCAGGCTTTAGAAGTCGTCCCATGTCTGTACATTGGAGAGCTGTGAAATATTTCCTTTAACTATGTGTCTAATTTGAAAATTGCTGTATGTATTTGGCCTTCCGACCGCATATACCTCTTTTATACTCTATTTTTGTTTTCTTCCTTTCTTGTTGTGAAACTACTGGGTTTGTGGGTTAATTATCTGCATGTAGCAAGGAACAAAAGTCAGGGATCTGTGCTGATATTCTGAATAAAAGTGAATTTTCCAAGTAATTACTGGGAAAAACTGGACTTTGAGCTTGGGCAGACCATGATCACTCCTTTCCTGCCTTGTGATGCAGATGAAATAAGCTGGTATTAAGAAGCACAGCCACCCTGATGCTTGGGGGGTCTGTATAGAGCCAGCTGAGTGCCTGACTGTGGTTTAATTGAGTGCCACCTCCCAGGGACTGCAGATATGTAAGCTGAACTTCCAAAGCACCATGGACAGCATTACTTCCCTGGTGATGCATTCCCTCTCCCGTGCTGCTTCCACACTTGGCTGCCCTGATCCTGTGCATGGGCTGGAATCGATGGGTGGTCCCCTGTGGAAGACTGCAGGATGCAGAGGACCTCATCTTTCCCTTCCTCCTGCTGGAGCTGCGGTTGTTGTGGCTGTGAGTGAGCAGATCCCTCAGAAAATAAGGGAGGGAGAACTTCATGGAAATGCGGTCCCAGAAACTGAGAACAGATTTTTTTTTTTTTATTTAATCTTCTCTAGTTGCTAAACAATGGCTTGTAACTTAGTGGTCACAAAGGGGTGCATTACAGCAGGGGGAGTGAGATGTCTGATGAAGGATGCAGATCTCAAGTCTCCATATTGACCATGCGGGCTCTCTTCCATGCTAGTGCCCTATTCCAGTGTATTCACTGCTAAAGGCAAGTACTCCTGTTGCTTTGTTTGCCTCTTCCATTGCTGTGCACCACTCCACATGTCAGAAAATGTGGAGCAGGGCGTTTGTAAAATTGGCTTGTGCATTAGCAGTTAAAAATAGAAATTACAGTGCTTTTGCTCTGTTTCAAGGTAGCATCACTCTGAGGAGCGGCTTTCCAAGACTGCCTGAAACAGCTCAATCTTTTGGTGAAAGCTAAGACTGAAAGTGGTATGTTAATTAGCAGAGCAGCAAATCAATAAATGCATCTCTGTTGTCTTATCTGCTGTCCAAATAAAGGATCTCAGTACTTTACATCTACATTTCCCTTTTTTTACTGTACCTCTCCCCAGCCCTAAGATGAAGAATTGAATGTCTTGGTTTCACTTTCAGTTGTATGAAGGGCAAAGCAGAAGCTGCTGTCTTCTATGGATACAGCAGACTGATGTATTAGGGATTTCTTTCTCTCAAAATGGTTTTCATTGGTGCAGCCAGATGAAGCAATTCCTTTTAGATCTATCTTTGCAAATAGGTCCTGTTGAAAAGGCTGACTGCTAAGACTGTTTGGCTCTCAGAATGAATCTTCCTTTGAAAAGTGTTTAAAGATTTAAGTTTAGCCCTAGACATCAATTTCCAAAAGCTTTTGGACTTCAAACAATGAGCTTAACTAGCCTCTGGAATAACATGAAAGCTAGTACAATGTCCAGCACATCTATTGAAAAAGCCTCTAATATCCTTAAGTGCCCAATTTATCTTTGGATTTAACTTTAAAACTGATGGAGTTTTTAAATGAGGAAAAAGTTCTTCTAAAACATAATCATAAGCTGCTCTAAAACACCAATCTGAACCGACTGGGACAGATTTAGTTTCTTACATACCTATTTGCAGCAAGATACCCTGCTTGAGGGGATGATTTATTGTTTCTGTCAAAAGAAGCTGCAGTTCCTCTTACAAAATTGTTAGAGACTGAGTCTAAAGGGATTAGCAGACTTTAAGTTTAAGCTTTTTAGTGTGTCATTTGGTTAATTTACAGCACCTCTTTTAGTAGCTGTGGAAATGGGCTGCTTTCTAATATGGTACCTCCGATAGTTTTATAGCAAATTTTAATTGCTTTACAGTTAGTGTTTTTAACTCTTCTACCCACTCTCTGCTCTTTCCTTTCCAGAAGACAGGTCTTCAGCTATGCAGCTCTCATATCTGCTTTCTCCTTGCTTCTGTTCTTTATTGCAACACACATACTTTTTAGATGTGGATGGGATTGAGTGGGTTTGTCAGAGTAACAGCAACCATATTCCTTCTTCAAGAGTCTCCCATGTCCTCATGATGAGGAGACCGTAGAAGACTCACCAAGATGTGGCCTTGTCCACGTATCCATGCCGGCTTGTCAGGCTTTCATGCTGGTTTAATTTGCATTAAGGGGAAAAAAGGGAAAGAAAAAAACTTTGCTCTTGTGTCATGATTGTTTAACCAGCACTGGTTTGTTTTAACTGTGCCCTGTTTCAGCTTTTAAAGGAAAGGGATTGCTACATTTAGCCTCTCACTAGCTTTCATTCAGCTCTTGGCATATGTGTGCCTTGTGGGTTTCTTAACCCCAGTAGAAGTTATGAGCATTGCATTTACATGAGATCACTGAAAGAAAAGAAGCTTTGAAGAATGAACAGTTCAGATAATTTTTTTTTTTTTCAAGAAGTCAGCTTAAAATAGATTTTTTTTTTTTTTTTTTACTACTTCTAGCATTATCTACTAGAGTAGATAAAATCTGTCACCGGTCTTTCTCAAGCATCCACATACCAAAAAAATGTATCCATCCATGATATCTCTGAACACAATTTTTTCAATAATTATTTGATGAACATCCATCATAAACTTGGTTGTCAGATGTGTATTGACCACTGAACAGAAAATTCAGTGGTAGCTTCTTATAGCCCTCATCTCTCCCAGCCCTTCAGGTTAGTGATTGTTGCTGAGCAGGTTGTTTCTTGAAATGTTAGTTAATATTTTTACATGCTTAAAACATGTTTATTGGGCCCTCCCTAACTAGCCCCTTCCTGGGATTAAAAAGATGTCATTCTGAATCCCAGCTTTCTTTGGAAATGTTACAAAATTGTTTGCAAGACCATGCTGGCATTAAATACCTGCGTCTTTCCTTATCACAGAAGGTTGGTGAAATTAATTTCCTTTTCATAGACTCCAATTAAAATATAGTTTATAAAGTTTGTCATGTTTATTGTGAGTCATATGAGAAGACTTAAAGGTGTTATTTTTCAGCATTAAAAATGCCACTTGTAAGGCTTTGGTGGTTGATTTTGTGTGGTGTTGCCTTTATAAAAGGGAGGTGGAAGAAAATTCTTGATTAGTTGATGGATTGTTTCTAAACTGTCTTTGTCCTCAATGTTACAGTTGCTAATAATGATTTATAATGTTTGACCATTTTCTCCTTTAGGAACGGATTTTTAAAATTGCAGTATTAGAATCTTTTTTCCCCCTCCAAACCTGTTTTTTTAGCATGTTTATTGTTTTGTTCTATGGTAGCACAGTGTCATGATATGAGGGACAACCTTGATTGCTCCAGTGTCACTGGTGGCAGTGAATATATTTGCATAACCTGAGGAAATGTCAGTGTAATTATTAGCTATCAGGAAATATTACCCTGATACTCATAATGATTTCATAAATAATAAAGTTACAAAGAATAATAGGTGCTGTTTTCTTTTTTGTAATTTGCTAAACTAACAAACAAGTATGCCCTTCGTAAGCAGTTAAATGCATGACTGAATCCATTCTTTCAATGAAAATGGCTGAATATATTTACCTGTTTTTCAGGATGCTGTGAAGTGTTGTTGTAGATATCAGATGTCTACATTTTAATACTAGTAAAAATGGTCAGGTTTTGAAGACTTTGGTGCTAGTTTGACAGATGTACCTGATAACCCCAAATCAATTTCTGTTGGGTTAGAATTATTTGACAGGTTTAGATGTTGATGAGGAGGGTGGGACCATTTTGCTTCAGTTATTCTGCCCAGCTATTCTAATTAATCTCCACTTAATTTAAAGAAATTGCTTACTGTATCTGATAATGAGTTAATTTGTAATTCAATTAGCGGCACCATTTGCAAGCATTTAATGTGAACAAAAACACCTGCTGAACTGCTCAGTCTGTGTTATACCTTGCAATGGCAAGATGAATTTTCCTCCTTGGGAATGCCGGGACGGGCAAGGCCAGGTCACACGATGGTCCACAAAGATGGACCAGTACCACCTGTCTCAAACACCAGTCTGATTTTACTCCTTATAAAAAGCTGTGAAATGACGGTTTGAATGGGTTCTTTCCTGCAATGTTTTCTGGAAGCTTGCTTTATTCAGTCACATTGTAAATATGGAGCTTTCACTTGTTGTAGGAGTGAGAGATGCTTATGTTATAGGACAACCAGCTCAGCCCATTGCACTTGAGCAGTGTCCTTGTGGATGGGATGTTTTGACTTGGCTGTTACTGATGGGGTTCTCTCCCACTTCTGCAATACTAAAAAGTTATGCTGTATTTTCTCCCCTCAGGTTTTGTGAAGACTTCTGGCTGCAATTTAGCAAAGCAGCTGGGTACACATTGAACTTTCTTGCCTATAGTGCCACTGAAAATTGAAGGGTGTGCTGTAGAGCACGGGAGCTTCTAAAAGCAGGCTCCTATTCAGACAAGGCTATTTTGGAGAAAGAGAACAAAAATAAAATTGATCTCTTTATTGGTCATCTGCAGGCATGTTAGTGCTTTATAAATACATGTGATTCTGGGGCTTCTCTAGTGTTTCTGTATATGGAGCTTTGGTTCTTAGCAATGCCCTGAAAGTACTTTCAAAGAAAGACTTTTTGTGAAGCCTACGAGAATATTGCCAAATAACAGTTCCATCTTAAAAATAAAATAAAATCTGCATATTAGTCACTTTCTGAAATTGGTTTGCAATGAATTAGTTAATCTAATTAATCAAACATAAGCATGTTCCTTAGTTTTGTCAAGTTATTGTGAAGTGAAGAAGGTGGGTCATCTACTCAGAATGCTTGAACAAAGGACAAACCCTTCGGTCAATAGATTTTCTTTGGTAGGCATGATGGTACAATCCAGAATGAGGGTAATGACATGAGAGTAGAAAAGGCATGTCTGTATAAAAGGGGCATAACAGGAAGGGTGACATAGGGTGTCATAACACTTCGTTCACTGGGAAAAGAAAGGACGGAGGAGGGAAGAGAGATCAAGTGTCTATATTTCCTACTGGAGTGTGACTCAGGACGGGAATCAAGCCAAACAACCAGATTTAACGCTTCTAATCACTTTTTTTCTTCTAAGGTTCTTTTCTTCCCTTCATGACTAGCACCATTTAAAGAAGACCTAGCAGGCCAACGTTCATCTTAATTATTCTCTTTCAGGTTTGTGTGCGCTCACAATGCCAAGTATTCAAGGCGATCCAATTTTTTCCGCCTTTGGCAAAGGGAATTAGATGCTTGTCCTTAACACTTATAGCTGATGTGCTGTCTGTCCACAGCCCACTGAAGTAAGGGTGGGTTACTTCGACTTAAAACGGGAGTATAGCTTCTGGTTTTTTTTTTTTTTTTTTTTTTTAGGTAATTGCAATCAGAAATGGTAATAGAGGCCTAAGGGAGGAAGGCAGAGCAGAGCTTGACAGCTGGTTGAAGTCTAGTGTTATCTGTATCACTTTAAACATAAAAGTTGGTGGCTCATTCAGTAGTGGATATACCACTGTGGATGTAGATGAGTCCTAAAAATGCAGACTGCTGGTGTCTGCATCCAGAATGGCACCAGTTGCCTCTTGGAACATTATTTTTCAATGAGCATCAGTGTGAAATGACAGCCAGCTGGCTGTTTTCTTTTTGTTTGGTTTTGGAGCATTTGGGGGGGCTTGGAGGTTTTTGTTGTAGATTACTTCCCTGTGGTGAAATGTGGTTCCTAGGAATGGAAGCTACTCTAGTTGGTCACTGGCTCCTGTTATTTTATTGTCTTATCTGTGATATGTATGAGAGCTTTTTCTTTGTGGCTTTTGGGAACACTAAGCATCAAAACCCTAAAATTTCATTTCTATAATTGATGTTGGATACGTTAAAATAGACCAGGCAATGTAAGCAAAACACAGTTATTTTTTTGGCCAATGAAGGATTTTTTCTTTTTTTAAATTCTTTTTTTGACTTGCTATTATTACTGTTTCTATATTTGTCCTAAAATGTAGGTTCCTGAACAGAGATGCAATGCTTAGAGGTGTATTTTCCTCAGTATGCAACTGAGAATGACATTAGCTCTGTTAACTTAACATTAGCCAAGAATTCCTCTTGAGTGACCAAACTCCCTTCCTTGAATGCTCTCTGACCTACCAAGACTCTTATCTCACAGTTAGAGCTGTTCTTTTTGTATGACCATGTTGAATGTGTCTTGGCTTGTTGCTGGTTCACAAATCACTGGACTGTCAGTTTGCCTACTTTTTCATCTTTCATCATAAGAAAGTAATCTTTGTGCCCTCTTCAGACTTGTGCAAGCTTTTTTCTAGTTGTGTGTGCTTAGTTACTGTGTTACATCAAACCTGATGCCTTCAGGACTTGAGTAACATCTGGTTTGCTGATGTCAACCATGTCTCTTTAGCTGTACAACTCTAGTCTTGAAATTTAGAAACAAACTATTTTAGGCTGCCATGTTCATTATTATGTACGTTACAGCATTTGACAAGACTTTAAATTAGGTCGTGAACAGCTAGGCCATGGTAATACCATGGTAAAATGCTAGGTTGTGTCAGCATCCTCACCTTGATGAGGCACATCTTTGGCCTTTCATGCTTGAAAAGCAGAGGGAATTTTCCTAACTAAAGTGTGCTAGTTACCAAATACTTTGGTAGTCTATTGCTAACTGTGAAGTGACTGTCTTATGTTTATGTCAGGCAGTTACTTTCCCAGGGTCATGGGGTAATCCAGGCTCAAAGGGACCCCTCCTCCAAGCAGTGGTAGTTGTGAGATGAGGCAAGGCTGTCTGGGCTTTAACCAGACAGGCTGGGGAACTTCCTAGTGTGGAGACTGCACAGCTGGCCTGGTCCCTGCTCCTCTGCTTCATGGTGGAAAGGTTTCTCCCCTCCTGTTCCCCTTCATGTGCGTTTTGTTGTGTTTCGTGGTGGTGTGTTTTTTTTTTAAGAATATCTGTAGTGTTTGAATTTCAGGGTGTTTTCACGGAAATGAAATATTACATTACAGTGCTCTGTCTCTTCAGGTCAGATGTTTGAGTGGCTGAAGGTTGTTACTGCTGAACATGAATGTTCCTGTGTGGTGGAGTGGTCCAACTCTAGTTATCACAAAAAGCATGCTGGGCTAGACAACATCGGTTTGTGCTTCAGCTGGCAGAAAAGCTGTGCTGTCCCTGGGGAGCCTGATCCAAGGCAGAGAGAAAGCTTTTCCAGAGCTGAGCTCTTTCCAGCAGAGGAAATGACATCCGGTTGTATTGTTTTATACCTGTTCGGAGAGTCCCTGCTGAATAGTCTACTGCGTTGGCGTCCGAGGCTGCCAGCCCGGCGTACCTTGCAAGCACTGCAATTTTGCTCTAATCCCTCCCGTGTGGATTGAGGCACACTCTCTGCGAATTACTGGGAAGAATGATGGGAATCACGTTGTCCTAACGGAAGCACTGTAGGAGCAGATACGGAGTGTGGGGATGATACCTGCACTGATCGCTGCACACCGCTCTGCAGTAAAGCACCCCCACTTTGTCTCCCATGGTAGGCTTCAGGGAGTGCTTTATGTGGTTTATTAAACTTTATCTATCCCCCAGTTGTTTCGTCCATTCTTCACAATCTCCCCATCCTTCTAGTGCTGAGGGAAGCAGAAATCCACACAGGAAAAAAAAAACGGTGGGTCGTTTACTCAGTGAAAGTCCAACAATATCACTAACATAAGGAGAGCCACATTCAAAATGACATAAGCATTCATAATGATGAACTTCAAACTGTTTTGAGGACAAAAATTAGAGTTGCTTTTTATTGCAGCTTTAAAATACTGGTGTGCACCTTTAGAATATCAGCCCCGCTCTGTGGTAGAAATCATTATTTTTTTTAAACTTTGTACTTCAGTATTAGCCCTTATCAGGGTATATGAACTCATACAGTGTCTGAAATAGGTCTATAGATTTGCTAGCTTCAACACTTTAAAGGTTTTAGCATAATGCCCGAGGCTTATATTCCAAAATGTTTGATTAAAAGCATTATTGTGGCACCAGGTCAGGTGAAAGGTCCAGCCAGTTTGTTTTTCATTTCCAGCAGTAGCTTCTTGAGGATATTTAAGGAAAGAACATTAAAAATGGTGAGAAGCAGATGATGACCATTTTCCTGGTACTCCTCTGACTTAAGGACCTCATTGGGTAGTATGCCTTTTCAGTGCTCTGGGAAGTGCCAACATGGAATACTGGTGGCCAACTTTGATCACTACTTGCAGATAAGTACTGTGTTAAAATAAACTGATGTTCGTTATTTTGCCTACCTTAAAAATTTCTGTCAAGGTTTATCAGATAAACTGAATTTGATCCAGGAAATTCCGGCCAGATTATTAAACTGTAGGAAACTCAAGAATGGGGATGCTTAACCAAGGTACACACACACAACCTAAAGCAGTTTTTTGCCAACAATACATGTTATTTATATGATCTAATTATTTTAATACAGTCTCAGTTTGGAAGAGCTGTGTAGTTTTTTTGGTTTGTTTTTGGAAGACTCATCCAATTGTTCTTTTTTCTATTGTTTCCATTGCTATAGGGCAGAGTTAAGGCTGTTTGGATGCCCTCAACTGTAATTATGCAATTGCAAGCAATTTATCCAGTGTTTACATGCATATAATACATTCAATATTAACTTCATTGACCCTAATGTGCTTTGGATCAGGTCCAACATAGATGTGTTGCTGAATTTGTAAAATGCTTTGGGATACTTCAGATAAAAGGCATCGTGATAAAGTGGGAGTTAGTAATTACTATAAGCACGAGGAAGTGGTTGTACTTGACTCTAGCCGTTGACCCATAACTCTTGGTAAGAAATTGAAAGCTAAATGATAGATACTGCAGAGTAGCTTCCCATCAGAAAAGCTATGCAATTTCATAGTCTCTAATCTAACCACCCTGTTCTGGAGGCAGAAGGTGAGGCATTTTTGTCTGGCTGCAGTTAAACAAAGTGCCAAGTATTTCTTCCTCCAATTTGCTCTTTGCATGCTGAGCTGTAGGCTCAGCTGAAGCGTGTCGCAGCCTCCGAAGCATTGGTATGATCAGCCATGTGGTTTTAAAGACAATTTCATTCTGCATTGTCCTCCTTCCTTTCAACTGTTGTGACAATCCTTTCTTTGTATTGCTTTCGCACAGTGATTCACAATGCGCATATGAAGCATAGCCTTTGTAATCCTTCTAGTGATTTGGTATTGGCGTTTAACCTTGTGAAATTACTCAGCTAAGTGTAAGCAAGAGAGCATATTGACATGGTCAGATACCCAGCAGAATGGGAATTTGCAATGCTCCAAATCTCGTGAAATCTGGGCATCATCCATTTGGCTGCCAGCAATGAAACCTGATTAGCAAGAGAGGAGCAGAATGTATCCGAGAAGCTACAGTACAACATGTCGCCCTGCGGCCAAATCAGGAGGAGAGCAAGTGGTGTCACAAAGTGTATGCTTGCATGTAAGTGTAAGGAAAGTAAGCATATTGCTTCTGAGGCAAGGAAAGAAGAGAACTAGTCAATCTGGCTTGTATAGACAGCAACTACTCAGTATATCTTGTAATTTGGGAGAAGAGATATTTCTTCTTGTTCGTTTTTTTGAACAGAAGATTGTTCAACCATGTATCTTTGTATTGAAAAACTATTGGAGATGATTGCAGTGTTAAACACCAATCACTCATTGTCATAATAGCATAGCCAAGAGCTTTCTGCACAGAAGAACAAATATGGAAACACTCACGGGGTTTTGCATTAAAAATTAAATAACTTTAAAGCGACTAATGACTCTTCCATCAAATATGGATAGTGTTGAACAGAACATAGGGAGGAGGGCATTTCTTCCAAGGACCTGACTTTCAGCTACTACTGAACAGAGGTGGTGTTCCCAAAGCGACATACATTCCCCTCTGGCACCCCTGCCCTTCAGCAGCAAGCTGGGTTGTCCAACCTCTGCCATAGCTCTGCCATTCCTGTGACTGCCCTCAATTTGACCAACAGGAGATGGGGATGGCTTCCCTCTTCTTTTCTTGGTGCTTATGACTTTGTTGGCGCATGGAAAGTGTGATTATTTTTTTCCCTAGATAATATAAATAATATTTGTCATAGTAAATCATACTAAACGCTTTACTAAATATAATTTAAGAAAAGAGGCATTAACCATATTTTCTTAGACTAGTTTTTGTGTAGAAAAGCTGCTTGTTACTGATGCAAAGATCCCAGTGTAAGTCTGTAAAATACAGATACCATCAATAAGAAGGTGGCAGACATAATCATCCCCACCATTTGCAGGGCAGCTGTGTTTCTGCACAGAAAACATTTTTTTTTTTTAAAGGAAAATAAAGAAAAGCAACCTCCCAGCAAGGAGTTCATACCCTCCTTTCCCAAAGAGAAAGAAGTCAAGTGTGTGCTGTGTGGCAGTAATTATAATCTCCTTACAAAGAGGGCATATTTTTGCCAATAAAGCAATTTATTTAGAATAACAGACATATCAATCTAAAGTAATTACAAATTGCAACAGGAAAATTAAAGTAAGTACCTCAGAGACACTTGCTGTGGAAGGAATTTTCAAATAGAAACATACTGGGTGGAAAAATACAATACATATTTTTTCTGTCCACTGTCTAGTTTAGCTGCTGCATTAATGTGCACTAATGTACATTTATGCACTCCTGCTAATCATATCCAGAGCCCTTCTGAAGTAAATAAAGACTCTCTCTGTTCCAGCTAGTCCTGTTGTACAAAGCATTGTGCTAATCAAGCAAGTTATCAGCGTAATTAGGGAATAGAAATCACTGGGGGCATCGTGCATTATGATTTGTCTGCTCTATTTTTAAGATCCCAAAATGCAAATAGGTAATAAATTGAGTTAGTGATAAATTGTTTGTGCTTTATGTTGATGTTGGTATGAGACAGGCACCCAAATGACACATGTCGACAGGAATGGCTGGCTTCTTTCATCTCTTCCCCCTCCCGCTCCCCATGCGTGATGTGTTACTGAAGCACCTAACCCTATTTCCTTGCCAGGAAAACAAGAATGAGGCTTCTGTTAGGTCCTGCGCTGTCCTGGAGGCAGATGCTGTCCTCTGCCTCGCAGCGTGGGGAGGGAGGGACTGGGGGGAGAAGCCGAAGGGAGTCGGGAAAGCAGGTGCCATGGTCTGTGCAAGGCACTCCAAAACACCCTGAGGATCTCCCTGGGTCTGGAGGAGGGAGGGCATCCAGGAAGCAAGAATTCGCTCATTTTACTTGACAAATTCCCAGCAGGAAATCTCTGGCAGGAGCTCGAGCTTGAGCTGTGTCTTCCCTTCTGGAGCCTCTGCCCTTCTAAAAGTGGTGTAGAATAAAGCAGGCGGTAGCAGAGGCTGTCAGTGGCAGCCGAGCAGCTATGAGTGTTGGCCTGGGTGGACTGGGAGAGTGGCAGTGGCTAAACTAATCCATTTAATAAGGAGTTGGGTCAGTGTACACGGGGAGCAATCATCTCTTTCGTGTCTGCTTGCCTGAGCTATTCATGGTTCAGCTAGAGCACGGACCTAAATCCCTGAAACGATTTGTTGTGGCTGCTTCTGTGTTTCCTTTTATAACCTCCAGAAGCACTTGTTTTGTAACAACTTCTTGGTTATGCCATTTGGGAGGATGTAGAATCGTGTCTTGGAAGCCAGTAACCAAAGGTGATCTGTGCCTGTAGGAACAAAGGAGTTATGGGCTGAAACAAGGGAAGCTCAAATAGTTATTTCTTTGTTAAGTAACTGTTGCTTCAAAATTGTATTCAAACATCCTTAGGCCCGTCTGTCCATCAGAAAAGTCCATGCAAAGCTGTGAGGGAAAGATGCTGATATCGATCTTGCATCCCAATGGGAAGATTAACTTGCGTCAAAGAAAGCCACCACCAGGGAGAAGTGCTGTGACAGCTGTGGCACTTCTCTTCATTATATTCCTAAAACCTGGATTTCTAGGAGAATGTGCCCTTGTTTAGACACAGTGTGAGTCTGAGATCAAGGCTCTATCAGTGATTGAAGGATCCTTTTTAGCATTAGCGTGCTAAGCAACAGTCTTGCTTAGGTAGCAGTAAAGTCTTCCAGCGCTGTGCAGCGGAGCCAGCGTTGTTGCCTCAAAGAAAGGGAAAATACAGCTTTAGGAGGGAATTTATTTATTTATTTATTTGCTGTTGTATTAACTAAACCCAACACTGTGAATGGGTGGAAAAGCAATGAGGATTTTGTGGATCTAAAAGTGTACAAACTCTATTACCCAACGCTAAGGGAGAGCAAATCCTAAGAGGTTGGTTGAAGGCAGGAGGTTATTACTGATAAACAGCTGAAGCTGAGATGGCTGTGGGTAACCTCTTCACATGGTTCATGTGCACCCAGAAGTGGTCAAGTTTTGATTTAAATATCTGGCTTGGGAGACTGGGTACCAATTGCAGCTATGGAGAACTACGGAGGAAAGAGCTGTGGGACTACAGAAGGAAACAAAGACGTTCAGGATGGGAAAGGAGAATAGCCAAATGCCATGTAGTTATCAACCAAGCCACTGTACATAGTTCAGCCTGGAGCTTCTGACGCTGGTCAGCTTCTGGCAAGGTTGTTCCCATGTAAATATAAAAGTATATATACAAAATTATGCATTTATGCAAATGCATTTGGAGTTCTTATGATAGATCACACAAATAATGGTACAGATGCGTGTGTGTATGTTGTAAAGTCCTTCCCGATGGGCTTGCTTAGAATTAGGGGAAGGAAACAAGGTCACCAACAACCTGTATTTATTTTCTCAGATGCAGTAGGGGTTTGGGGCAGGGGAATGTCAGAATTTGCTCTACTTGTGCTAGTTTTCTATAAGTCCTAGTTAAAACGCTTTGTTTAAAGCAAACTGAAATTCCCAAAAGTTTGTAATGCTGGTAAGGAACTCCTACCAGAGCTGCCATCCCCTGCCACACAGGGGCTAGGAGCAAAGCCCTAGGGCAATGCATTTTCACAAGCAAAGAAGGATCAGGCCCACAGTGTGTGTAACTTCCCATTTTGTTTATCCAGTCAGTTAGCTGAGAAGTGGCAGGTGACCACTGACAGCTTTAAATCTGGACACTAGTGCTGAGCAAACAGTTTCCTCCCCCTGGAGAGAGGGGGAGTTTCCCTCCTAAATGTGAATAATCTCAAAGACTGAACGCATCTCACAGATGTTCCTACAAGTAGGAAAACAGCCTAAATGTATCCAAACGCACTTTTTCCTCCAGATTGCTTGCTTATCTCGAAGTGATACTTACCAGGCACACGCCAGGTCTGGTTTTGGGGGTGGAGGGTTGGTGTGTGAGTGTTTTATAAATAGCTCTCTCCAAATAGCCTGGCCTGGCAGCTCTGAATAAAGAGTAGGTGCTAAAGGGTACACTGGTGGATGCGGGCAGCAGAAATTTATTCACTGTTAGCTTGGAAAGAAAAGTGTCTGTCCGCACGTGTATTGACCTGCACATCCCAGGAGTACCCGCTGTCAGGTAGTCTATTGATCGCAACCAGATTGTTGCAGGAAATGGGAGAAGTTATTGGTCAAAATCCGGTTCTCATAAGCGGGTATCAGCCACGGGATTTGATCAGAATTATTCCCCGCTAATAAGCTAGCCAGCCTGTTTGATCACCTCCCTCCCCCCTTTCCCCAGGCAGCCCCAGATTCCTGAAAATGTGCCGTTCAGATCTATTTTTCAGAGGTTTGGGATAGGGTTGGGTTGTTTTATTCTCTCTTTCAGTAGTAAATAAATCAATAATCTTGATCCTGAGGGTAAGGCTGCCAACCGTCCGTGGGTCTTGAGCCACAGCTTGTGGGAATCGCCTGCTGGGAAGGGGAAGGGCTGGCTGGTGAGAAAGGGGAACGCAAGCAGCTGAGCTGGACATAGGGGGGAAATCAGAGGAAACCAGAAAGGAGCAAGTGCTGCGTGTGCTGGGCAGACTGGATGGTCTGAAAGGTGCTCTCTGGTTATGGTTGCTCTCCCTCTGCATCTGTTGCCTGCTGGCCTTTGAACCTGTGTATTGTAAGGGGTTGGCGCTCGTTTGCTTTTAAGGCAGCTTTCAGAAGGAAAAGTGGAGGTGGGATTTGCTAAAATAAAAAAAAAAAAAAAGTGTTTTTTTTGGTATTGCTTTTGCTATTGGGATGCTACAGCTTACTATCATATTTTTTTTCTTGGTATCTCCACTTAATAATATTAATTGAACAAAACATTCAAATCATCAACATCAACCTGAATTACAAGGTATTTGGGAAAGAAAAAAGATTTCTGCTGCCCACATAAACCTCTTCCAAGAGGAAAATCTTGATTGGAGGAAGGCAAAACAAATCAAGACCAACTCCAAACATTTATCCTGGAATGAACTACAAGTTTTGCTGTGACACGAACACATCTGCAAAATACAAGTATGCTAACATAATGCTACACATAGGTATTTCTTGCAGTGAGAGTATGTAGTTCCACATAAACATGAAACCATCTCAGGCTTGGAGTCTGTGTGAGCGCTTATTTCTGCATCAATAACGAGGCACTTAGAGCCCTGATTAAGCAACTCACACTTCGGAGGGAAGATTAGCTCCAGTTGATCATATCTTTAGCAGCTTCTGTCTCCTTTACACTTTCCTCCACTCTTCTGAACAATAATCAAAAAGAAAGTGTTTTTGTGCCTCCGAGGAATGATGTTTGTTTCTCTGGCAACGTTACCCTCCCATTTAGACGGGATCCGCTGGTGGCGGGGATAATCAGTGTCTTCACGTGGGCTGCTTCTAGTCTTCAATGTCAGAAGGTCACTTTCCTGTTTCTTTATAAGAACAACAACAAAAGGAATTATTGTATGTCTTAAAAAAAATAAATAACTAAAAGTCTACTTTATGAAACATCTACTGCTTTGTGCTGTACTGTACAAACCAATATACCCGTATAAAACCCCAATGCCAAGTTAAATATTTCTGTCCAGAAACACAGCTGAACTGCAGCCCTCTATTGCTTTCCAGAGGACGTCAGCTCTCTGTTATGTGCGCTCCTATTGCAGTGGCAGATGCATAATCCCAGCTGCATGCTTGGACATGAGAAATGCAGGACATGCTCTAGTACCTACCCGTATGGGAGAAATGAAATCCTACTCCTGAAGATTTTTATGGATAACATCTTCTGAGCAGGATTGGGATTTCGACCTCCAAATTCCTTTGATATTGTTCCAGCTGGAGCATGCTGCAAGGTAGCCCACTGCTGTTTTTTTTTTTTTAAGCAGTGTGCAAATCAATAAGGCCATGAGTTTGAGCATTATTATGCAATGGATTTGGAGAGAGAATCTGCAATGTATTTCTTCCAGTCAAGAGCTCTTTAACCTTTCTGCACAGCTGTAGGTGATATGATAACCTCAGCTGACATGCTTTATTCTCTGCTTCGTGAGAAAGAGCTTACCAAAAATGTAAGCATCTGTAATCAACTTGTTAATACTACTTATGATTATTCTGTTTACATTAATAACCTAAACAGCCACCATCTATGTATTTTTTTTAAGAGTATTTGTACCCATGGCATTGCTTCTGATGGTGTGATCATAGGATGATTTGAGAACTCTGTCATGAAGTATGGTCTACTAAGTTGCTATCTTGGATTGTTTCCTGAAAAAGATGGATTTGACCAGTACCAGGGCTTTATATTGCCATCCTTCTGTGTAAGGCCAGGTGTGAAGGACTTAGCTCTTTGGCAGTGATCTCTAGGTACCGTGCAGATGATGCTCAGAAGTCACGGGTACACTGTCTGCTCCAGGAGGTGTTTAGAGATGGGATGAATTTGCAGGCAGTTTACGATTTGGGTAAACCTGGTGTTTACCGAGTCACCTCCTTGCCTGTAGCTCTCCTGCATTTTGCTATGTGTATGTGTGTTGGACTGAATGGGGACCTCAACCTCCATCTGATGGAACAAGCCCAGTAATTTTCAGGAGAACCATGGTATCATCTGATGCTTGTTGGAATAGCATCTGCATTGTCACAACTGTTATGTAAAATTTGGATGGGTTTTGGTGACATTGGTGTTGCAGTAATATCATAAGAATGTTAGGTCAATACCCAGGTCCTCTCGGTCCCTTTGTAGCTAATGGAATAACTTCTCTCCACCTTTAACTTTCTCCTCCCTAAGTCCTCTTTCTCAAGTTATCAAGTGAAAAGCAAAGACCAAGCTGCAAGGCACATGTAGCCTCCCTTCTGAAACCAGAGGAACCTCTCTGGTTTCTGTAGGCTGCTATTTAAATGGGCACAGTGATAGAGGCCAGCAGCTGGATTCAGTGCCCACGTCTGCCCTGAAGTGAGCATCAGTCAATCTCTGCCTCATGCTGTATTGCTAATGCGTGTTTTAAAAAAAAAAAAAAAAAGTATCTGGAGTTGTCTGCCTCATTTCTTGGATCCTCCCAGTGGACTATTTCTATGTAGACACCATCGGATTTGCAAGGAAATGCAAAATGACATTGGAGATACCAGTCCCAAACAAAGACAGGTGAATGTATGATAGATACCAAAAGGTCAGATTCTGCACTGACATTTACAGAGACGTCTCTGTAGGTCTTGATATTTTTTTCTATTATCCCTGTGCTTACATTTTATATTCATGTTGTCTAGATCCTACAGTTCACTGTGCTCACCTCCAAGCAGACCTCTTATTTTAACCATCGCTTTGTAACTTTTCTTCTCTGTGTGCCTAAGTATTAAAACAATTACTGGCTAAAATGTACACCTGGCTATAGATTTCTACAAAGTTATTCAGGGATGGTCAAACAGAACACCACACATGTATAATATCTTTACAGAAGGTTCGCTAATAAAGCACTTGGTTTTCTCAGAAATCAGACCAGCTCAGTAAAGACTTTGTATATAAATTGGAAAACCTTGGAAGAGGGAAATGGCTGGGAGAGCCTTACAACCCAGGCACAGCAGCTTACCAAAAGCTAGCAGTCGTAGCTGTGGAGTGGTGACCAACGTGCTGTGGTGAGATCAAGCTGCAGTAGGAAGCAAGCATAAAAAGATGGAGAGCACTTAAGCCTAGGATGGATGAGAGCAATTTGTGCTAGCTTCCTCGCAGGGCTTATTTCACCTAGAGACAAGCAATAGCAACAGAAGTATGTAGTCTCAGAGCAGCAAGTAATAGTGCTTTATAGATATTATAGATACTGTGTGGTTGCATGAAGTCCTGTTTCATTTCCTCATGGTAAATAGTTAAAAACAGATTATATTATGAAATTGTATTATGAAATAATAAGCAGGAGAGCAAGCTTATCCTTAAGTGAAGAGTTTCGGAAAGCTGGGAAACAGCATTTTGTTGTTCTCTTGCTTTGAAATTACATTGCTTATTACTGCCTACAAGTCCAGGAATACGACCACTTGGAGTATCTCTGTGTCCAGTGTGATATTTTACATTGAAAATGATTCAAAATGTGTTGCTGGAACAACTTAAAGATGACAAACTCAAGATCTAATTTGTTCAAAAATTCCTTAGTTCAGTGACCTTGTTCGTATTATAAGATACTATTTTAAAGTATTTGATTCCATGCATTAATATGCTACTTTTTTCTTTCTGATTTTGAATCCTCACCCTGGCTTGTCAGAGCTATTGGCAAAGTAGAAAGAATTTCAGACTCGGGAACTCTTGTGGTGGTCTAGGGTTCTGGAGGGGTAGCCACATCCTCACAGCAGCCTTCAACTGCATGACAAGGCCTCTTGTGCCACCGGTGTGTTGGAAGCATTACCATCCCCTTGTGTATTCCCTTGACTTAGATCAGAAGGATGCATCTGGGTATTGAAATTGAATGTGTGAAGATTGGCGTGAGCTGCTGCTGAAGTTGCATGTGAAATAGCTTCAGCTAAAGGTATTTCTGTGCTTTTTCCTTCTGTTGTAAGCCAGGTCCCACCACAACCCCCTAACCTCAACAAGAATGCAGCAGTAAATTAAATGCATTCATAGAAGCTTATACTCAAAAAGCAGTTCTTCACTTGTAAGGGAAGCAGAATCTTCAAATATTCAGAATGTAGTAGCAGATTTCCCTTCTTGTCTGTCTGCTTGAGATGAACATGACTGGGAAAGGAATTACAGATAAATAAAGGGATATTGAAGTGTCAGTGGTGATAAAGTATGATCTGATTCTGCTGTTGGACTCTAAGTGGGGTGGTAAAACTGAATTTGCATGCAAAGTGACTTGTCTTTTTGCTTCCTCTTCCTTCTTAAAGCACAGTATAGAGAATAACTTCTTCCACTGTAGTTGCTTCCTTTTAAAGGTGAATTTTGATCAGAATTAAACTGGAGATGTTGGTTGATGTTTATTCTGCCTTATTCAAGCGCTGGAAAATAACCACAGATGAGGATGGTTATGTGATCTCTGCCAAAGAGCAGGCCTTTGTCTACCTTAGATCTGACACCTGACTTGTAGAATTAACCCAGGATGCTCATGAATCAGTTTCCTGAACTGATGCTTCCTCATGTGTTTTATTTTTTTCATCTGGGAACTGCAAGTGTAAACCTCTGTGTACATGGAGCAATTCTGTAGTTTTGTCAAAGATCACAGACCTTCTTTCCATTTCTGCCATTCCTGTGCCCCCTACCTTTTGCCCTTGTTTATGACATAGCTTGCTTCATGGGACTTCTGATGTGCTGGAGTTTGTGTGTGTTTGCTGATGGATGAGAGATTCATTATTTCTGATTTTTAGTTTTCCATGGCTATTAATTGACTCCAGATTGTTCTTAAATAACATTTTGGCATGAAACTCTGTTTACTGTAAAAGGAAGAACAGGACAGGTATCTCTATTTGAGAGGAACTATAATGGGGGGGGGGGGGGAGCAGGCTTGTATAAATATTTCAGTGCAGCCAACAGACACTTTACTATTAGCTACTTGAGTCAGATGAAACCTTTCCATTGATAATATATCAAACATAGAATCACACACACACACACACAAACGCAGAATTTCGAGGTTGGAAGAGACCTCAAGATCACCGAGTCCAACCTCTGACCTAACACTAACAGTCCCCACTAAACCATATCCCTAAGCTCTACATCTAAACATCTTTTAAAGACTTCCAGGGATGGAAGTTGTGGACCAGAATTTTAGAGGGAAAACTTCTTCAAATTTGAAGAGATTTAAAGAATATTACTGCCGAGGATTAAATCTGCAACTGAAAGATGCTGTAGTCATGATGGAAAACAAGACACTGACAGTTTTATAAAGCTCAAGCAGCTGTGCATAACTGCAAAACAGATGTTACAGCATGCATTTGCTCTAGCCACTCAGCCAATATCCACATTTGGAATGAACACCTCCTGAAAAGTGTTTTCAGGAGGGGAATGACGTTCATCCATTCTCTGTGAATAAATACAGTTGTCTTTGTCTCCCTCATTGCTCACATCCTATGAACCATATGTGTGAGGGCCAGATTTTTTTCTGTACAAAGAAGCAAGGCTTGTTGCTGGTTTCACAAGCTAAGAAGCTTCTGTCTGATAAAAATTTCACCAACACTGAGGATGTTTATTGAGTTAGATACCCACCAGAGGTTGGGCATTTCAATTACAGAGCATCACTTCTTGCCAAAGCTTGCCATAACAGATGTCTCATTTCCTAATACAGTACTGAATTCTCCCTGACATCCAAATTTTCATCATGGAAATGCTCTTCTACAGGCATAAAGGCAAACTAAATTAATCTGCTGTGCTCTGAGTAGAGAAGAAAGAGTCTGAGCCTTTTATTTTTTTGAGATGTGTAGAGCATGGTAAATAGCAAAGCTCCTGATGGCTTTGTTACGGCTGTTGTTTGTTTTTTAAGTAGCGGGAAAGTATTCTGAAGACATATGGAAATGCAAAGCAGGCTAAGCCATGAGAACTATCTGATGGGGTATGTGATGAAAAAGCAGGTGTACTGTGTAGGAGGACAATGGAGTAGCCTCCAGCACTTTATTTATGAGAATATCCATTGTCTTTTTCTCTCTGCAGCAGACGTGTGGCAAAACTGTCTCTTCAGAAGTGGATCAAACAACGCTACCAACAGATTCTTCTCCTCTCCCATTTCTCCTTCCATGTCCATCATGTAACTAGTATATTTCAGGCTCAAAGGATTACTTTAGAAATTAAATTTTCTGCCAACTTGATTTCAGCGGCGTGTTCTTTTGCTTCCGACTAATTGGTGTGCAAAGTGTGAAGTTTTTATATTAGCTGTTATCTAATGTGGTGAAACCAGTGGAGAGGCCAGGGATCCCCTTTAGTGAGAGTGCAGCTGCTCCCTCGTATGACTGCTATGCATTAGCAAATGTGACTCCCAGTCGTCTCGTTCTCTTCGGTAAAGATCTATCGATGACAATCCCAAGAGCAATTCAATTTGAGAGACGTGGGCACGGAGGCGTAATGTGTCTTTGTACTAAAATACCCTGCCTAGAGTCATCAGCAAGTGCCTGACTAACTGAAGTTGACTTAAGTGCCCTGTGCATCCGTAGGGGTATTATCTCATTTAAAATGACTTTGCAGTGTCATGGGCATACTGAGATGCGTCTAGGAAGTGAGTCAGGACCTAGGTTGTCCTTTCCTGAAGCCATTCAAGTATCTTCCTTTGTTGTCCCTGACCTACCCCATTTTGAACAGAAGCATATCATTGAGAAGCATCAGCTTCTGTTTACTTGGTACTGAAGAGAAACAGCCATTATTAGGACATTTTCTCTCAAAAAAAAAGAAACAATCTGTTGTTTAAAATCCTAATGAGAACAGCCTTGCTTTTATTAGATCCTTTTGTCAAAACCTCTGCTATCATACATCTAGAAAGAAAGGTTGGGGGTGGGAAGGTGGGGGGATGGGGACAAGTAATGATGGGGGAATAGCTAGAAATTAGAGTTCACAGAAACGTGGCAGTTCAGTTTCATCCAGTTATGCATTTGGTCCCTTCCATTCTCACTGAGCTCAGTGGCATGGTTCCCACTTCCTGCAAAGGGACAAGAACAAATAACAAACCAACAGAGTTGTCTGTTTTCTGAGGATACATGTTTTGGAAATGGAGAGAAATGGAAAAATCATCAAATGCACCGCCAGTGATTGCGTAATTGGCTAATTGACCACTGCTGCATGATAGCTGCAGACGAGAGCATTGGACCTATAGCTTGGTGTAGGTCAAACATTGCTCTTCTGCGCCCAGCTTTGTGAAGATGGGGAGTAGGCTTTCCAAGACAAATATGTAAAAAAAGCAGCAGAGTAACTGGGATCAGCTGTAGCCATGAATTCTATGAATGGTTTGTTGGAAAGAGCATTAAATGGTAACATCAGTCCAAATACGAGGTCTGCATTGTCCCTGTTCCAAGCCTGCAGATGGATAATTCACTGTGTAAGAGGTTTTCATGGCTGACATTTCAAGCAGTCCTATTTGCCTTGGACTGGCTTTCTTTAAAAAGAGAAAATCTTAACCTTTTGTATCAGAAAGTTTTTATTTCTTTTCGGTAAAATGTGGAGAGAGGAACCAAGGAAAAAAGCTGCCTGAGGATTATTTTTCCCTCCTTAAGTGAGTCAGAAATCAAAGGAATCTCAGGTTAAATGGAAAGGAGGCAACTAAAGGTTGGGAGGTTGGATGGGATTTATTTTTTCTTTTCATAAAATGTGTACTAAGATGTGGAAGTAATTGCCACAAGAACTCATCCTAGAGAGAAATTTAGTAAGAGTTGGGAAAGTAGCTGAAGTGTTAATAAATTTTAAAATGTGTATTTGAAACAGGTTGGAAGAAAATTAAGATTTTGTGATATAAGCTAGACCATGGTAAGAGTTCTCCTCACTTCTTTCCTTCCATCAGTGCCCAATGCCCAGCTCAGATGCTCAAAAGGAAACATCTACGTGAAAGCAATGTATCTTTTCCATTTTGGACAAACTGAGACTGCTCATCATGAACGAGTTTCAAGCACTGCTCCTGAGAGCATCTCCAAGTGTTAATCCACATTTGCTCTGCCATGAGTTACGGTTAATGTTGCTAGGTAGCTACCCTTCTGTTTTCCTCTGGTTTCTCTTAGCTTTTTGCAGACAATGAAAGCAATGGGTTGGTGGGAAGCCTTCTGATAAAAACCCTTTGCACTGACTTAGGGCAACGGTCTGGTTAGAAAGATTCTCTTGACACTCTCGATAGTGCTTCCCTTCTGGCCTTTTTATCTTGTAATTGAGCAAATGAGGCTTCGTAAAGGAAGACTCTTCACCTGGTGCTTAAATGACTGAAGCTGATGAGTTCTCCTGTCTGTGTTCAATAAGTGTATGTGCATACTGATTTTTTTTAGGTCTTAAAATGCAATTCCATTGAAGAACATCTTCCTTGCTCCCACAGGGAAGCGAAACTGCTGTTGCTTCTAAATATCATTATTTAAATAAATGTAAAAATCTCTGGTAATTAATGCATGATAATAAATTAAAATTGTTAATTTTCTGACCCATGTCCACTTAGCATTGTGGATAACGAAGACAAGTGATGTGAGCAGCAGTAAAATTTCTATTTAACACCAAGATGAACTGTGGTCTTGTAAGGGTGAGGTCACACAACAGCATAACCACGCGCGTGATGCACTGGGCATTTTCCCCAAAAACTACAAATATGTTTTCAACTAAAAGGCTAATATTTTTGCTTTCTATTTTGTCCCACAACATCACTGGTAAAGTTTAGAGGTTGCCTGCCCCTTTCAAATGTAGCCTCAAAATACGAAAATGCAACATTGCCATGGTAACAAGCTGCTTCTGCCATCCATAAAAATAAAGGGCTAGCTATTTGTTTCCAATGATAACATCTTATGTTTAACTGCCTTGAGCAGTGCTGACAGGGTCAATCCTTGTTACAATATTCGGTTCTTCTTGGTCAAACAAAGAAAAACACTGCCTGCTAAAACTGACTGTGATGGACACAATCATAAATCCTCAATGTTAACCGATTCTTCTTCTTAATGCTGTAAACAATCAAATGTGCAAAGCACCCTTGTCACCGCTCCCATGTGAGATGCACAGCACTCAGGCTGGTTTCTTAGTTGGAGAAATATGATAGTGAATTTAAAACTTTATTTAAAAAAAAAGAAGTTTCACTTCAAGGAGCTTTAAGATGGATGCGTCCTGGAGAGACGGTGGCTGGTGAGAAATACCACCCATGGTTATCTAAGGTGCTTCATAGCTGTGGAAGAAAAATACAGTCATTACAAAAATGTACTCAGCCCTCTGGCCTTAAAGATTGTTGTGTTGTGTCTGCTGCTAGGATTTCTGGCAACCTTCTTGCTGACCTTCCTTCCCGCTGCAGTCCCCCGATGGCTCTCGCGCGTGCCCTGTTGAAGGACAACACCATTCTCCTTAATGCACTGCTGAAAAACGAGCCCTGGAGTGGGGAATGGGAGTGTTTCACACAACTTACTTTCCTGTGCTTAGAGGAGATTGTGCTGGAAGTTACAAATTGCCCTGCTTTCAGCTGGGATGGAGTTAATTTTCTTCCCAGTGGCTGGTGTAGTGCTGTGTTTGGGATTTAGGATGAGTATGTCCAGTGGGACTGCAAATTTGAGTCAAAGGTGAGGATCCAGGTGTCTCACTACCTCTGAGTGCCTAAATGTACTGAGGGGGAGGAGAAGGACAAATATTTGACCCTTGGTTATTTGGAAATACTCACTAGTTATTCTCTTCATTGTTCAGATGAACTTGGTTTAAAATTTGCTCTTCCCCAGCAGAGATGCTGAAATGTAGATGCTTTGCAACTTGAATGTATGTCAATACCTATGGGAATCTGCATGGATTCCTTTATAATAAGTCTAGTACAGACATCTAGAGCTTGGGATAGACTCAGTAAATCAAAATAATTACGCTTAATGTTAAATATTCACTACAAGGCCCGGCACTGCAGTAAAAATGTAAATAATCTATATCTTCAGAGTGTGCCAGGTGTTCCAGTAATGTTCTGAAATGCACGTGTTGTCAATAGGTACGTGTTTCACAGGGAAGGCTGAGCACTGCTTAAGCTCTGAGGGGCATGAAACCATGCTACTCATTGGCTAATAGCAGGCTTCATCCACTGACAAGTCAGCCCATTGATACGTAGCGCACGGTGATAGCTGTTAGTGCAAATGGACAAAAAAAAATAAAATATGGGTTTAAATAGCTTCTATGGCTTTTTGTGCTCCAGGCATGTTAGCATTATCTTGCACAAAGGTTATGCAGGGCCATTCCATCCATTTCTATACTTTGCTTAATTGGGCTCCCGAAAGCATTCGATACATAAAAAGATCGTGATGTTTCCGCAACCGCATTTTAATTGAGGTCCTGGAGTTTCCAGAGGATTTTCTCCTCCCTCCACCAATTTATAAAGGAAACCACCTAGGGAGCACTTTTCCTTCCTCAGGCTGCCCTCTGGGTTTGGGTGGTAAGGGAAGGACAGTCAGCCGTGGGTCCTGGTGCCTCATTGGAAGCAGCGAGGCTGTGCCAACCCAGGGCGATGGGAGCCCTGAGAAAACAAAACCTCTCTTACTACCCTCCTAACCAACCAAAAGGGGGGAAAAAATGCTTTGAAACAAGATGTGAGTCTTTTAAGTGAGGCCAGTTACCTTCTGCCTTTTTGCTTTCTTGATTTAACAAGGAAAAATGTTTCTTTCCTCCAGCAGTCAACGGTAAAATACCTTTCCCACAGGCAAAAATTCTATCTAGGTATCTGGCACCTATTTAAAGACTGCCTGCTGTAACATGCTACTTCTAGGACTGTACCGTCACTGTCAGGGGGGAATGCAAACGTTTTTCTTCCTATTTCATCATCAGGGATGGAGGCATGCAAAAGTCTTCTCAGGAGCAGTGTAAGATTTGGGTGCTTTGTTCTTGGCCTCCTTAATTTCATCCCCACTCAGCCATGACTCTTTCCTATGTGACTCAGGCACTCTCCGCTGACAGCTTTCTGGTGACACCACCAGCCTGGGGGAAAGCAGCACACAGGGTGTGTGAGGCTCTGCCTCTGGTAGTCAGACTGATATGGCCCTGGTTACTTCAAAATCAAGGCTTTGTGTTGTGGGTTTTTCCTTCACCACCCCCTTCCTTTTCTCTTTTTCCCCCTTTTTTTGGTAAGTGACCTGAGGAGTAAAAAACACACCGAGAAAGCTGTTCATCTTTTTAGATCAAACCTGAGAATTTGAGATAGATTTAATCACCCATTAGTTGGACATGTTCTGTAATTTTGAGTGATTTTGTTAAGGTTTGGTTTGCAGCTCCCGCAGACTTCAATGGGAAGAGGTCAGGCTGGGTGCAGCAGCTACGGTGAAGGGTGTCCTGGAACATGTCTCAGCACAGAGGAGAGACAGGAAAGGGGAGAATGACCTTTCTGAGCCTGTCTTGGACTTCTTGGAGAGAAAACAGGAGAAAATAAATATACATGTATATATACATATCTTTCCAGTTTGCCAAAGCGTGTTATTAAAACTAAAGTAGGCAAAACTCAATAGAAAAACCATCCTGCTGAAACTAATCAGCTACAGGTGTAAGCTTGGATCAAATCCCACTTCTCTAAGGGCAACACTGCAGTATTTTGTTATTTCCACCACTTTTTTTTGAGGAGGGTTGTTTTTTGAGAGTGTGGAAGAAGGAAAGCCTCAGATCTTGGGCATCCCTGCGTGCGCCCGGGGTGCGGGGGCTTTGTGCCTGGAGAGCCTCTTCCTCCGCCGGAGGACCTGAGGGCTGCTCCCCCTCCCTTCCCAGCATCACTGCATCAAAACAAAATAGAAAACCAGTAAAGAAAGAGCTTTGGGGAAAAACAAATAATAGTAATTATAAATAATATGCTGATAGCTAAAATCAGGTTTCCTGTTTGTGTAAAACAAGTATAATTTACAGACTTTTAACTGGGCTGGGCCTCGTTACGTATCAATAAGTGTTGATGCCAGTATCTTGGAGCTGGCTCGTGCTTTAAAGCTGTGCACATTTAATCATGGGCTGCCATTTAGAAGGGAAACTCTCTTCAACGGCCACACACATTACTGGAAAGGATATTGTGGTGTGAGAGAGATCCAGTGGTAGACATCCAATGGTTTGCTTCTACCTGAACTTAATGGATGATAATGCATCTTTTATGTCATGTGTAATGATAAATTTACTGCACTAATAGGTCCATATGCCATAACAATAGACCACTGCTCCAGTAAGTTCCTCTTTTGTATGAAAAATTGCTTGTGTATTGAGAAGAGGTTGACAGGTAAATTGCTGGATGCTACCATCTTTGATACAGTGATGAACTATGTCTTCAACAAAAACTATTAAATCAAAATCTGTTAACAAAAGCAGAAGGGGAAAACAAGAAACTAGATAAGGAAGAGGCTCGCATCAGTTCTCTTAAAAGTAAACCTACCGAGAGTAGGGACTGCTGTAAAGAATAATCCCATTGCTCTGCTGTACTGCAGATCTGCAGTACAATTTGTAAACTCTTTTGTGAAGGATAAAATGTATTTCAGAGCATTTATGTGCAGGTAGTGGGCATTGCTTGGTAACAGGAAGATGCTAAGCCTTCAGTTTCTCTTAATGCAAGAGCACCTAAAGCATGTGTTCAACTACATATTCAAAACATATTCAAGTTTAATGAAGTAAGATACACTTCTTCCAGTCAGTTCCTAATTTGGAGAGGGGAAATTGCATTAGTCTCTCCTTTCCCATACCCTACCTTTTTCCCTCCTCCCTCCTCCTTCCTCAGTATCCAGCTTGGTGGGGCAGGGAAATATGTTCCAGGAGAAGCCAAACCTCTTCAGACTCCAGATGCTGATGGCTTTCTATGCTTGTCTTAAATAAGCTATTCTTTTACTCTAGAAATTTTGTGGTTCTTTTGTTTTACATCATGGTTAGAAGTGCTTTTTCTTCATGCATATTTAGAGAGATTTTTTTTTTTAAGGGTCATAAAGTTTTCTTGACTTACACAAGCAAAACTGAAAGCAGTGCAACCTTCGTGGCTGCTGGAAAAATGAACTGAGAGAATATTTGCATTGTATTTAGTGAAGGTAATTCATACAGCAAGCAGTGAAGGTGGTAGACGGAGAGTGGTGGTTGTATTCCTCATTTGCATTTAAAAAAGTTGGTGGAAGAACTTAAGGGGAGGTGGGACAAGCTGAAAAACGAAACATCTTTTTTTTTTTTTTTTTTTTTTATGAAAACATCCAGAATCATCCTTTTATCCTTCTATTCCTTTTTTGTATCAAAATTGTGTAAAATTCCTAGAAGAATTTGGGGTAGATATCAGATGACTCAAAACACTGTTAAGAAAATCAACTTTTTAGACTTATTTCTCTTCTATCCTTGAGCACCAGGCATGCATGTGCCTGCTGTCAATAGTGGCCATCTGCAAGCTTGCAAGAAATTTGAACTAAAACTTGTGTCACTACTTAGATATTCCCCATTGTCTTCTGAGTTAAATCATTTACTGGTGGCTCATCTGGCACATTTCTAATTGATATTTCTAGCCTACTTCATTGGTTACATTGACATTGTAACCAACATTGACATTGAGTGAAAAACCTCCTGAAAACGAGTAGTTCACTGAATTTCTGTAGGAGGACACTTGGGGATCACGTGCTGGTATATAAGAGTCCCCAGGCAGTTCGGGGATCCCCTTTTCATCCACCCTTTTTCACACGTGCAGTCTGAGGCAGCAGCCACCCCGCACAACTCACGATCTGAATGCGTCAAACACGTCCTGAGTGAACCAGAGGGATTCAGTGGCTTGATGGGAATTGATCAGAAATATTTGGAGTTTAAATCAATGCCTGAGCACTAGGATTATCTAACTGGTATTGAATAATTCAGATGTTGCATTTTGTTTCATGCTTGTGAAAAATAGACAATGGATTGCCATTAGCAGCCACTTGGGCCACAATTGTTCACAAAACTCTAGGCATAACCCCCAGATGGTTGCTTACAGACAACAGCAGAGCTTTTTTCCTTGTGAAGGGACACCCATGTGTGCTGCTGAACTGCAAAATGCAAACCCTGAGAAGCTGCCATTTACATAAGGAAATCTGAACACTCAATCGTTTGAAAAATAAAGATCTGACTTCAGTAGAAAGGATTGCATGGGGTATTGCCTTAAATGTGGGGCACAGGGCAGCTGGAGGGTGTTGGCAGAGATGCTTACTTGTTGAAGGTGATCCTCCACCGAGCAGGTGGAGGATCTCTGTGGCGGACACATGGTGCTTGCCACTGTCCTCCGCAGCATGAATGTCTTAAATGGATCATTAGCATCTATTATTTCAGTTTATCTTTGGCTTAGTAACATAAATTAAAGGTAATGACTCTTCTAGGAGATCTATTCAGCAGTGAGAAAAGCACAGGAAAAAAAAATATTTACCATATTTCAGCAGATTGTTGTGAATTTGGGCCAGGTGGAGCCATGCCCGCCGATCCTCACGGATGCCGTGGCTCAGGCCCCCTGCACAATGGGAGTGGATGGAGAATGGCTGACACTTGTCCAGAAGCAAAAATAAACACAATTATTATCATCATTACAGCCTCATTGTTTGCTGCACCACAGAACAAATGTGTCACAACTGGTTTTTGTGCAGACTATTATTAGAAGTTGACCCTCGAAACATGTGTCAGAACTCTGCTAAAAAGACCGCTTTGTTTGAAAGAAAGTGGTTGTCTTTACGCAAAATAAAAGCATGAATTTAAAGCTCAGCCATCATCTTGAAAAGAGGCTGTAGAATTTCTCTTTCCTGTGAATGACAAGAGAGAAAATGCACCACTGTGAGCCAACTTCTGCTCCAGGGGCTTAAATTCATCTCTGCTAGTGTCATGGAAAAAATCCGATTAACTTCAGTCGGTGCTGGGTCAGGCCCGTATTTCGTAGGGTATGTTGCTAGCAGGGCCCATCCCAGCTCTTCCAAAACACATGGGGCAAAGCAGCTACCAGCAGCAGCACTGTGTAGGTTGCACCAAGCCAAGCATCCTGTCCTTACCAGCGCGCAAACGTATGACAGCCTTCATCGGGCTTCCTTCCTTCCTTGATTAAAGAGTCCTGTAAAGTGAAGTTGTTCGGAAAAAAATAACGCACGTGGCACCTAAAGCATTTTGGATTTTTAATTATTAGCTTATTCTACCTTGTAAGTGAGATGGAAAAGCTGAGGGTGGGGCTGTATGCATCTTGGTTTTTCTTTCTGAGCAACTTCAGGTGATGCTATTGCACCACGTTAGCACTGATCGGGTATTTCTGGTGTGACACCTGCATTCCCTCCTGGGGCCAGTGAAATGTAACCTGAAGTCAGCTCAAGGACTGGGCAACCGGTAACCCCACTGACTTCACTGATCAAAAACCTTAGTAAGCGGAGTGACCAGATTATTTATTATTTTTTCCATTACTGTTGATATTACAGTAGTACTGAGCTGGATCCCATGCACAGAGATGCTTGGGGGCGGCCCCAGCTTGTGCTGAGGACTAGCAGGGGCTTTTGCCCTCCAGGCAAATTTACCCATTTCACTTAGTTCTTAGCCCTATATATTATATACGGCATGGGGTAGTAGAAAGGCCAGGTGTTCATCCCTTGGTTTTAAGGCACTTTCACATACCAGGGCCACGGTTCCCAGATATAACTCTAATTTTATGCTTCCTGCAATGATCTACTCCTACGGAGTGCTGCAACAATAGCCAATGCGTATGTTATTAAATGCACAGCCATTTTCCAAACATTTTTTGGCAAATCCCACTAAAATACTCTTGAGGATAAAAAGCTTAATTAATTACTCTGAATGTTCAGGCACTGAATCCAAAATATCACAATAGAGAATTTAAGGGAGGAAAAATATTTAAAGGGAAGTCTTGTTGTGTTCCTGTTTATGCCAAAAGCCACTTAATTGTTCAGCTTTATTTATGAATATAAAAATGGAAGTTTTATCCCCATGATCATTTTTTGCAAGGAAAATACAGATAATATTTGTCAACCGTAAACAACTAATTCTAATGGGAAGCAAAGACACTAAATTGATAGAGACATGAGTGTGAGATAGGAGTTTATCAATGAATTGCAGGGGATTCTGCCTAGGACAGCACAGAGAAACAATTAATTTCACAGTATCATTGCCTGCTAGAACAAACTGATGATTTAAGGGGAAAAAAAAAAAAAATCCTCTAACGTCAAAACAGAAATATTTCCCTGCCTGTCTTGCTTTCAAGAAAGCGCTGTCCTTCTTTGGCATTGACTTGCACTCGGTTTCAGGGCTCTTCTCCTGACAGCCTCCTTCAGTTGTTTGCCTGCAGCCTGATGCTGACAGCGAAAAGTCACCAATACTTGGAACACCCTGAAAAGCGTTTTTGGGTTCAGACAGGCACTCCCTCTGCGATCCTTCCCTCCAAAACCTGCTTTTCCTGGAAGCAAAGACATGGGGTTGAGGTCTGGGGATGCCATTATATGCTGCCATCTCCTTTACCCAGAAGTTTCGCAAGCTGCTTGCGAAACTTGACCACTCAGTAGTAGTTCAAACCCTATTTTAAAGATTGAAATGTTACAGCAGAATGGAAACTCATTGTATCCCCTGCTTTGACTCTGGTGTGAGGAATATCAAGTCTGTGGAGCTTTGCATTGACTTCCTTTGGAAGGAACTCCCCCGGGCTGCAGCTGGATGGGGAGATGCTGCACCTCGAGCAGGCCCGGCTGCTACACCTACCTGTGTGATCCAGACTGCCAAACTTGGAGATGCAAAGGGAAAAATCAACAGTGAAACTTGCTATTAAAAATAGACTGATTTTTGCATTTCTGGTCCTAGCCAGGGAACGGAGATGTCATGGCACTGCATGATCACAAGATACGTTTTTTACATGAGCTCGACTTTAAATTTGAAAACAAACAGCTCATAAATTTGGAGCAGTTTATCTCATCTCTTTCCAGCTCTTTCATCACCACTTCTCACCCATTAGGCTGACATCCATCATGCCCTCAGCGCGAGGACAGGAGATATGTGATCGCTTCAGCTGGGGGTGAGGAAGGAGAGCCTGACATCACCGGCGAGTGCCCACCCAGGCGGAGCGCTCTGATCTCGCTCTGCTTTGAAATACTCAATTAAAATAGGTGTAAAGGATTGACAAGACCTACTGAAAGAGGCGGAATATTTCAAAGAGAAGAACTTGTCACGCTGGGCTGCAGGGTGTGGGAATCTACATAGGAGGGCAAAGAGAAAAAGATTTTTAGTTATAAAATATTCAGGAATATCTTGGCTCAGCTGGGGAGGGAGGACAGGAATCTGCTGCTGCTGGAAGAGAAGGCTCACCAGAAGAATATTTCAGATTTAAACATCTCTGTGTTATTCATCCTTGCTTGAAAGAGATCAGATGGAATCTGTGCTTGGATTGGAGAAGCTGATTTCTGGTTTTGAGAAGCCTGCTTTCCAGTCGTGGCCACTGTGGCTGACTTCCCACCCGTGGCTGGGGTGTTGGGAGGTGGAGCAAAGCACCTCCGGTTATACAGGTGAATTTGCAGCCACAGCTACCCTTTAGGCTGTGTGCTAGGGGTAGCATCTGGCTTCTCACCTGCATGCTTCTCCACTGTGTAGCTGGAGATATGCCTTGATTTCAGTTTTGTTTGAGGCCTGGTCTAAGGTAAAATGAGGAATGTTGCCACGGGGGTTGCATTGGGGATGATATCCAGCCTTTGGTTACTCTTGTTGCAGAATTACAGTTCGTAATTCCCTCCGTGCTCGCTAAAAAGCCTTAGAGATTTTCAGCTTTGGAGAATGTGCTGACAATTCCCTGAAACGACAAGAATCATAAATTTACAATCAATTTGTTATTCGAGTGAACAGCCCAGGGCTGCACTTTCTCGTGTGAAACTTCAGCAGCAGAGTGGTGTGGATTCCCTTCAAACCTCATGTCTCCTGGTGCTTCTTTAGCATCCTTAAAATAGTTATTTGTCAGCTTCTGCCAGCAGGAGCTCATCTTTCCTTCTGCCTGTAAGGGATTTGTAACATCTTACTATGGGGGTGAAATCACTGGAGAACCCCACCAGCTCCACGTGGAAGGGGATCCAAGAGCTCAGCTCAGAAGCCTTTAGGAGGAGCTTGGTGATGCCACCCTGAGGCTGCTGTGGCCGTGGGGTGCTGCTCTGTGGCTGCAGGGCTCATAATCAACACGGACATGGAGCTGAGGAGACATCTCAGCAGATGCTGGCAGCTCTTCCTCACTTCCCAAGTAAACACACGTGTAAGTCTTCCTCTGTAATTCTCCCATCTAGGCGTGCATGGAGATCTCTCTTCTATTTACAAGATGCGTGAGCTCCCTTTTCTCCACCCCACCGTATTTCAGGCCCCACCACCAATGGTTATGAAATGTTGCTCCCTGATTAATTGCTCGCAGCCAGCGCATACCCATCCAGCTCTATAAATGATTTGCGGGAATTTTTTGAAAACGACATGCCTGCATAAATCTTGAGATGATTGCTGCTCATGCTGGTTTGTGGGGGCTTGTCTTCACGAATTTATAGTTTATGGGAAACCAAATATGCACCCTACTAGAAATTCCTGGAAGAAAGTGTTAGTCTTACTTAACTGGAAGGAGGAAAACAGTTTTTCTAGCATCTTTGCAGATCTCCTATATATATAAATATGTGTGTGCGTATACCTATATATGAAAAATTATTGATACTGCATTTCTCTTTTCCTCTCTTTGTGTGTGGAGCACACAGCCTGCAGTCTGTACGTAGCTGGACATCTGTGATTTCTGACTTCTCTATTAAGAAGCACTGGTTATCTCCAGCCTGAGCATTTCTAGGAGCTTGCGTTTTGGGGGCTCCAGTCTGTTACATTTGGGGGTTCAGGCACCCTTCTCTGTCCTGCAGTGGGAAGTGTCAGGAACTCCCATGCCTCTGGGCGTTGCCATCACTTCTTGAGGTCTTTGTAATTGTCCAGGAGCAGCTCTTGCAGACACCTTCTCCTGAGTTGCCCATCAGGTGCTGTACATGAGCTCGACCACGTTGTTTGTGAGAGCTATCCCTTCCCTCCCTTCTTCTTTCTAATCCTGGCGTGAGGCTCAGAGGTAGCTGTCTTCCCTGCACTGGGAAGAACAGGCTGAGGGATCTGCTGGCAAATCCTGCAGCCCCTTCGACTCTGGGAAAAGGGAGCAGCAGCTCAGGGAGGTGGAAAGGTCTGACAAGTCCATGGGTATTGCCCATCCCCTCTATCAGTCTTTGATTCTGTTCGTATCCAAGCCACAACCACCAAGTAACCCATCTTTCCTTTAAATAACCGTGTTTTTTCTCCAAAAACTGTATACAGTTTTTACAGTTGAAATATTCCCTTTAAGAACACATTGCTGCTATTTCTGCAGCACTCGTGTGTCACTGCAGCAGTCTCAAGGCTGTCACCACTGCCGTGCTGGACATGTCGGAGAGGTATGGAGCCCAAGCACAGGTCTCTGCTGGGCTTCCTCGCACTGATTTCTTTGCGTTCATGCAGTGGATATGAAGCAGAACCAAAGCTCTCATTTTCCACAATATCTCGAAATAGCCTTTGACAGCTGGTCATCTTCTGAAGTTGAAGATGGAATTTATTAGAAACTGCTGTTACTAGCTCTGGTATTTCTGTTGGCAAACAGGCACGGGAAGTCTCTCTTATCACCTCTCTCTGTCACAGGAGAGCATTAAGCGTAATTAAGTCTTGGATAAGATCATTATGTACAGTTCTGCTGTATCTCAGGAGTTTCTGGTCGCTCATCTGCCACAGAGCTGGTCTGTGCTCTTGGCACACCACCTTGCTGTCCGAGAGGAATAAGGCTGGATTCTGAGCTGGTGTTACTGGCTTAGCTCTGCTAAAGGAAGCCAAATCCATACTCACCATATACCTGAGGATATACATCCTCTGACTTTTAGACAGGTAATTACAAGTCTGTTCCCAAATCCTCCAGCTCCGATGGATGTTGGGTTGGGTCATATGGCTACCAGAAGATGGTTTTATAACACATGGTAATTTTCTTAATGGCAGTTTCCTGGGAAATAATCAAGTTGTTCAGCTTTTATTACATGTGTTGTTGTCTTTGAGTTCTGATAGCAAACTAGAAAGGTCTCTGAAATATTCCAGTCTCTCATCTCAAAATATCTCTCCCTAATTAACCAATATCCAATTCACAAGACATAATGAAGCAATTGATCCGTGTCATGTTTTTAAGCCCACCCCGGATGATGTTTTTTTTACTCTATGGATTGAATAAAGACATCCCAAATAAATTATTTCAAATTTAAGCTTAACATAGTCCTGTGTAACTTCTCCAGCAACTTTTCGCATTGTGCTATGTGTGATTCCACACGAGCCATCCGATGCATGGTTAGCCATATGAATTCCACCAGGATAATCAATATGTTGTTACCAAGTAGGGTTTGATCAGTGTATTGTCATCGAATTTAAGGCTATTCTTTAGAATTAAATGAAGCTGGTAACGTAGAATATTTGGCTGAAGTTGCACATAGTTGTGCTGTAATATTCTGTGCTATAATAGAGATTATTTAGATTATTTTACAGTTGTTGGAAAGGACATATCACCTCTACAAATCAGAAAATTATGAGTAGTGGGAATTCCACATAATTGCCCATTCCCAACTTGTCTTCAAGTTCTCTCTCTCTCCTATTTAGCTCTGCGAGCATCTGTCTCAAAAATGAGTTTAGGTTCCTACTGGGGGTGCGGAGCAGGGAGGAAGCACTGGGGTTAAAGTTACTCCATAGCTGCACGATCCTCCAAAACCTGAGCTCTCGAGCAACATTGAGTTGAGCAGCTCGGTTAAATATAGCGCTCCGCTTTAGCCTTTCCTTTTGGCTGTGACTCTTCGAATTCTCATCCAGCCTCCTCCAGGCTGTCTGTCTTGGTGCTCGTCCCGCTGCCTTCCCCCAGCTCTTGGCTCTTCCAGCAGGGGTCTGGCACAGCACGGCCGCACCAGGCGCTGGCTCTGCGGGTGGATGGGGAGCAGCTACTTCGCAGCCCCTTTCGGGGCTTTGGGGCTGAGCTCAGGGAATGATAAGGTTTTTTGTTTTTATTCTTCATCTCACAGTGCATCGGCCATCTATTTCTTAAAATCTGCAGCAAGAAGATAGGCTGAGAAAAGAGAGTTTTAAAACCACAACAACAACAGGTCACTGAGAAAAGGGCAAGTTTTACCTGCTTCAGCTGAGGCAGCCTGCGAATTGCATTCTGCCAGAGTCTTTGTTCATCTCGCTTCCCAGTGATGCCCTTGTCTGCCCTGAGCGTGATCCTCAACTCCTCTTCTCTTTGACTCTCCCCACATGCTGGAGGAATTCACATTCTCATTTAAAATGCTAGTATAACTGGCTCACACTTCTCATGCCTCTTTTTTTTTCTTTTTTTTTTTTTTCTTCAGACACTTTCAGTGCTTGGATGTTTTCTTCTAGCCAGAGCTCCAAGAATCCCACAGTTATCTGGAAAGCTGTTTTTTTACTTAGCGATGGTATTTCTCTAGACTTTTTGAATATGAAGGAAAGTTTGAAGGATAACTTAAGTGTCCTCTACTTGCTCAGAGAGGGCAGGTGCCTGTGCCACCATTAGCAAAGGGATGCTGCTCCCCGGGAGTATAATTGGGGGCGAGGGGCAGGAGCTCGCAGACACGGTGAGCGCGTGTCTGCTTCCCCACACCAAGGCCCAGCAGAGCCAGAAGTAAAGTATTCCCTTCAGCAGTATTCCCTGTCCACAGCAGTGTGTTAACTCTAATAACAAGGGCTGAGAGAAGGTAATCACGCTAATATAATAATTTCCTTTCTCTGGTAAGAAACAGCAGCTCCGTTCGCCTGTCTCAGCAGCCTTTCTGCTACTTGAGAGAGAAGTTAGAGTACAGCGGGTCATGACACCCGTGCTGGGATATGTTGAAAGGACTAAAGGAGGAAGCACTCTCATTTCTCTTGCCCCAAAAGTCAGTGGCCTGTCCGGGTACGAGTTCAGTAAGTTATTTATCATTATCATAGCCTCCTGCAGTTTCTCTCCAAAGGGACCGATGGGGCTGTGCGTGCAGCTTTGGGCCGCATTTCTTCAGAGGTCCTGTTAACATCCTCCCAAAGCCCTACTTGTCTATACCCTGTTGGTGGCGAGTCATTGGCTTTGAGTCCGTATTTTTGCCTAAAAACAGAAACTGTATTTTTTTTCTTAACAGTGGATTTGTGTAGTGCCTAGAAAATGGAGCCCTGCTCCTAAGATGCACTAATTCAGAGACTGACATGATTAGTTTCTTTTAAATTATGAGTACTCACATGGTAGTTCGAGGTAGTCAGTCAGTCTTATGTTTATTAATAGCTCTTATTTTATATTTGCTTCCTTATCTTTTTAATAAAGTGAGTATATTACTGAATAAATGTGGAACAGTTTCACTGCGATCACCAAAAAGGGATGTGATGACTGAATCACGGCCACAATTAAAACAGAATAGATACAGCCGGAGACTCAGCTGAGCACATCACGAGATTAATACCGCAGATAACTTGTCAGGGGGTTATGCAAAAGGCATTTGCTTTGCAGTGCTCCAGCATGGGGGAAAGTTGAAGGAGACGATTTCGTTTCAGCGCCGGACTCGAGCCTGTTGGAGGCAGCGTGGTGCCTTGACCCAGACAGCGAAGATACAACAGTCCCTTCTGGTCTTAGACCCTTGCCAAGCGAGCCTGCCCAAAGCAGATGGTAATCCATCTTGGTTCGTTTAATTTGCCCTCAGCAACTCTATGCGAATGGTCTCTCGTTAAATCTCACTGTTGTTGCAAGTTCCTAATTTACTGTTGTGGGTTGTTTTTTTTTTTTGTTGCTTCCCCCTTCTGAACGGTAGCACAGGATCTGTCAACACAAAGATGCCATTTAAATCCTACACATTAGCAGTTTTTAAATAATGTCCCTTGCCTAGCTCAGACTGTACGCAGCTGCTGGTGGCAGACACCAAAAGGGGAGTGGGAGGAACGGACGGGTGTGCTTTTGGGAAAAGAGACTAGCTGAGAAGTAACCGATATTAAAAGTTCCCTAAAATCCACGCGTGTGCCACCGAGACGTGGAGACACTTTCCCAGATCCTGGCGTTGGGGTGGCCTGCTGTTCCTGCAGAAAGGCAGAGCAGGGCAGGGCTGGTGGGTCTGTGTTAATGCTGCTGCTTGGGTTAACGGGCATTAGCTGTGCTGACCGTGGGTCCCATGGCCTGATCTACGCAGTCACTGCCTCTTCCTCACCGTTGTTGTTCCTGGAGCCAAATGGGGAAGCTAACAGACCATGAGTTGCTCTAACGACTGCTAACCCAGAATCCGAAGCTGCTTTTGCCTCCAAGTGCAGTCCTCCTCAAACGAAACAATTACCGTTCTCCCAGCTCAGCTGGAAGCTGAGCCCACGTCCCTCATGTGCAGGCTAAACTGTATGTAATTAGCTCTTTAATTTCTATTAGAATATGAAATGGCAACCTAAGGTTTGTCAAAGATGGGACAAATCCTGTAACTGCTAAAGCAGTTCAGTGTTCGTGTGATGTCAGGTTGTGGCCCCAATTTATTCAGGATTTTTGCTGCTCCTTGCAAGGACTCTCAGCTTCTGTTTTTCCCCTAAAATAAATCTCTTCTTAGGAGAGTAGATCCTTGGTGATGAAGCAGAGAAAAAAAAAATGGTGTGCATCAGAGAGCAGAAGCCAGTCTGGCAGCAGGCAAAGGAAGAGGGCACAGGTCTGCAACGCACAAGTTTCTCGGGGGAAAATCTTCCCCCCTATGAAGAAAATCCTTCCTTCTGCTCCTGCCGACAAATCTTGTTATCAGGAACAGTCCTTTAAAGTGTGACACTGGGGGAGGACAGACAGACAGACAAGCAGATGATCAAATGGGCTGCAGGAGCAGCGGGTCCCCAGCCCATTTCTCAGCCGTGGAGATTGAGCACAGGTACCCAAAGTGCTGAGCCTGAGAAAGACAGCAGCAAAACCATCCAAGATGCCATGGAAAGCTTCTCAGAAATACTTTCCTTTAACGCTTTTTATCAGGAGTAGCTGACTGTACTTTTATTTTAATATTTGTCCTTCTCCTTAACAGGGAGGGATTGAGGATCAGTATATGCGTTGGCTTCTGTGTTCAGCCTCTTGCTGCAATTAAGTGTTTAAAATGTCTTCTCATCCCTTGGTAGTATAAATATTTAGATAGCTTGTTGTATGATTATACTTTTGCATGCCTCTTGTGGTACAGGCTGATGAGGATTTTGAAAAAAATCCATAATGCCAAGAAATAGGGGAAAACTAAAGAGGTCTATGGGGTTTTGTACATTTCTATGCATATTTGTTTCTGTGTTTCATGTAGCACACTCTGCCACTTAGCATACAGCTAGCACATTTCACAATTGTGTTTCGGCAATAATTACCCTACTGATAGTGATTTTTTATTATTTAGGCTGCAGTAACCCAGGTGTGCCATCTGCGTCCCAAGGGGAGACAGAAGCTGCGTCTCAGTCACATAAAATCTAGAAAGGATATAGTCATACAAACACAAGCAGGGAGGAAAGCATACTGAATTTACTGAATGGCTGCAGTAAAGGCTGGGGAAAATCTTGTCATGGAGATGCTTCCTTGGTTTTCTGTATCAAATACTTTTATTTCCCTTTTTCCCATCAGAATTCTAGTTCTGGTATATATACTGTCGATGTATATTATACCAAATCATGCAGCTCTATTAAACAGGCCTTCAGCTAATATGAGCAAAGATACTTCTCCTGTAGTAGGAAAATATCCTGGTAAAAATGCAGCTTATAAAAGATCTACTGATTTTTCTGCCATTCGCTGTTTTGGGGCCAGGACCCAAGTCACCCCATCTATTTCATGGTAGGTCACAAAAGGTAAATACCATCCTTATTTTTCTCTAAAATTGTCCTTTATTGGTAAACACTGATACTGTATGCTTCGTGTGTATTTTCAAAGGATCCATCCCAGTAGCATGTTATGCTATTTCACAGTGGCCTTTGTTCTGTCCCCATTCTTCAGGGTAAATCCAGAGTAATTTTGCGGAGGTCAAGGGAGTTACAGTGATCCAAAGCCAGTCCAAATGAGAGATGAATGAAACCATGCAGCTAACTCTGACAAAGTTTATGCATTGCTTGAGTTGGGTATAGATTTTTTCTGATCTCTCTCTGCAGACAGATGAATTTAGTTTCCAACCCTCATCTGCTGGGGGGGGAAAAAAAGGATGCCCTATTTCGCACAGTCTAACTTGAAGTGCAGTGAAGTGTGAGATATTCCTGTTGATATCAGCAAGTTTTGGGTTGGACCCATACGGTTTTGAACAAAATTCACATTATATTGATTAATCAAACTCTCCAAAGCAGGAAAATTGTAACACCTTCCAAAACATGACAGCTGCTTGCAGAAGTGGCCTTCCAACTTCAGGGAAAAGCAGTATCTGCCCAGTGATCTCCTGCAAATGAAGCTGTCTCACAAAGCCAAGAGATGCCTCTAGCGAGCACCCTCTGACCAAGGGGAAGGTATCTAGCTAACAGCTGTTTTCCAGCTGACTCAGAGAAAACAGCTGCTACCAAAACAGCCATGCAGCACTCAGCATAGCCACAGCCAGGTTTTTGTTGTTTTTTTGTTTTTTGTTTTTTTTTTTGAAGTGCTTTCTAGGTATAAAGCCAGAACTTAGCAACACAGCATCTGTAATTTGCAGGCTTAACTTTGCATGTGATGAAATGGAGCCAGCCAATAAAAAAAAAAAAAAAATAAAAAAAAATCTTTTTTAAAGTCACACTCTGTTTGTACAGTAGATACAAAGACGTGAGCTTATGTTCCAAGATGGGGGAGAAGCAGAATGCCACTTCTTGGTTTTATGTGGCTGTGTATACAGCAGCTGTTGTATCCGCATAACTTTGTGAAAGATGTGGCTACCTTTCAGAAAGCAACTTGCACCAGATGTCCTCAAGGAATGAGCAATTCAGGGGTGTAATTGGAACCAAGCTTTGTGAGCAGATGAAGTGAAGACCGACTCAGTGGTCCATCTCGAGTTGGCAGATGCATCTTGTTTTGCTACCCTGAGTTTTTGTGGTGGTTTGGGCATCAGTAGTTTGGCGGAGCAATAGACCGTGCCACTCAGGTGTGACACCAGGAGCGTTCTGCTCTTTTAAGATCCACTTAGCTCTCTGCAAGCTGTGTCGTCTGCTGAGCTGCTTAGATACAAATAATCACAGGGAGCTATTACACCAAGTATGTCTTCTAAGCAGAAGACAAGTGTTCCAGCAATATGGGAGAGCCTTTGTTACGTTCATTGTCTTCTGTGCAATACCAAGGTGATCTACGCATGGACATAAAGGGATCTGTGGGGAGCCAATTAGTTTCTGTCTTTGGGTTGTCTACTGTATACGAAATGGCTACTTCTTTCATTTCACCTGGATGAAATAAATAGAAATTTCCTTCCTATAAGCATTTGACATTTCAGATCTTGTGGTTGTTTCTTTTCTTTTTTATTTCTCTCCTCTAAAAAGGGAGATGGTTTGGGAATAACAAAAGGTGAAGAGAAAATGAAAGAGATTATCCTAAGTGGAGCAGAACTTCACCAATTAATAAAAGTTGAGCTTGAAAAATATTAAAGGGGAGAGGAAAAAAAAAAACAAAAAAAACAACATTGTACACGATACATAGTTCACATATCTTAAATGTGTGTTCCTGAGAAGCTACCCCTGTTCTGCTATTGCATCCCATCCCTGCAAACGGAATATGTAAAAAGTGAGTATAGCTATATGGGGACACCAGGATTTAGGAAGATCTGAGCTTTTCTGTAAGTGATGACCTTTCTCCAGCTGCTGGGGGTTAGTGGATTAGATGCCATGCCCTATGTCCATGCCTCTTAGTAGAATCACAGAATATCCTGAGTTGAAAGGGACCCATACGGATCATCAAGTCCAACCCCTGGCACCGCACAGGTCTACCCAAAATTTTAGACTATGTGACTAAGTGCACAGTCCAAACGCAGGCTTGGTGCAGTGACTACTTCCCTGGGGAACCTGTTCCAGTGTGCAACCACCCTCTCAGTGAAGAACCTCTTCATGATATCTAGCCTAAACTTCCCCTGCCTCAGCTTCACACCGTTCCCTTGGGTCCTATCACTGGTCACTAAAGGGAATAGATTGGTGCCTGCCCCTCCACTCCCCATCCCGAGGAAGCTGTAGACTGTGATGAGGTCTCCCCTCAGCCTCCTGTTCTCCAGGCTGAACTAGCTCAGTGCCCTCAGCTGCTCCTCATACGTCTTCCCCTCTAGGCCCTTCACCAGCCCTCCTCTGGACACTCTCCAACAGTTTCACGTCCTTTTTATACTGTGGTGCCCAGAACTGCACACAGCACTCAAGGTGAGGCTGCACCAGCTCAGAGCAGAGCGGGACAATCACTTCCCTCGGTCGACTAGTGATGCCATGCTTGATGCACCCCAGGGTACGGTTGGCCCTCCTGGCTGCCAGGGCACGCTGCTGGCTCATATTCAGCTTGCTGCCAACTACAGCCCCCAGATACCTCTCTGTGGGGCTGCTCTCCAGCGTCTTGTCACCCAGTCTGTATGTAAAGCCAGGGTTACCCCATCCCAGGTGCAGGACCCAGCACTTGCTCTTGTTAAACTTCATGCAGATGGTGATTGCCCAGCTTTCCAATCTGTCCAGATCTCTCTGCAAGGCCTTACCACCCTCAGCCGAGTCTACAGCTCCTCTGAGTTTGGTGTCATCGGCAAATTTGCTCAAAACACCTTCTAGTCCTACATCCAAATTATTTATAAAAACATTGGAGAGGACTGGCCCTAAAATGGAAGTGGAGGTATAGAGTAGGTGATAGCCACATACATGTTTTTCCTACTTGTGATGCTTTTGTCTGTAGACCTGTTCACATTTTTTAAGTTTGGGCAGTTGATATTATAATGAGCAAGTCTCAAGTGAAGACTGTGCTTATCCCATGGGAATTAACAGTGGATCTGAATCAAACTGTAGGCAAAGAGTAGAGGTTCTTTGAAATACAGGCTGCCCCTGGAAATGTATCAGCTGGCCTGGGATGCCACCAGCTATTTCATCTTTGTCTTTGAGGCGTTCCCTTTCTGGTCCCATGCAGTGTAAGTGCATTATAAGCCATTTCTGTATGCAGGCCAACACTGCCATCCTCATTTTACAGGTGACGATTTGTACGATGAGTCTAAGATGACCCAGAAGGTGAGGTGGAGAACTACTCTCACTCCAAGCCTAGACTCGGAACATGCTGAACGTGTCTTGGATTTTGAGGATCTTCTACATGCAAGAACCTCCCAGAGCATCAGGACTAGATTTGTGTCTAATGGTCAAAGTTTCACATGGATTTTCACGTGTGGCTGAAATCATTTGAGGCCTTCCTCTTGAGGTTCTTTGCTGTCTATGAAAAAAGAGCTTTTCTAGGGTCTCTGTCCTTTTCCTATTCATCTGCTTCAATGAAAGTTGAAGGGATTTGATTACATTCAAGAAATCTGTCATTCTCTAGTTCGGTTAAAGCAGGCAATGGAATACATAAAGGATGAAGGAGGAAAGAGTTGCGTGCTCATAATCAGTGTGACCACGTAAGCCCTGTTTCCACTGGAAACAAGGCTGAGAACTGACCTCCTCACTGTACCATGAAATCATGTTTGACACCTCTGCTGTGGACAGCGGGGATGCAGGAGTAGTTAGTTACCTGTGCTGAAAATGAGCAGTGAATGAAAGCGATTAACGTTTCTACAAAGCACGTGTAGGAACTTCATACTAAGTGTTTGCTTGAAGTCCTTCAAGCTTCTTTCCCAGAAGTTTTCATGAAATGAATGTTTTTATAAAATTATTTATCACAAATGGATACATTGAAAGAGTCCAAGGCTGCATATGTATGTGGCAATACAGTTAAATAATTTCTTGTGACAAGGTAGTTTTCTTGTGGTTATTCCTCCAGTTACACATAAACCAATGGTGATTTCATTGAGAGCTTGCAGCGTGCTTGCTCTGAACTAATGGAAGTACCAGCTCGAGTGGCTTAGCTTTTCTAGCAATAGCTGGATGATCTCATTATCATTCTATGAGCCAAGCAACTGCTGCTGGTTTGAACTGCTCAAATTGATGGGACAATGATTGTGATCGTTTTGAGTGCTCCTGTGATTACTTCCTGGGGGTATTACCTGGGAAGACTCTCTTAACATCAAACACCAGTTACTATTTTGTCCACTGTTGCATGATAAATAACAAGAAAGAAAAGTCTGTAATCTTGCTAATCTACTCTTTGCCAAGCTGCACATTTTATAAATAGGGCGAGGGGAAGACAAACCACTCCTTCCCATTTCTCAGCAAAGACCAAATGACAGAAGCTGAAGTGATTTCCTCTGTTTTCCTATGGTTTCATTACTTTTTATAAAATACAGCCTGGCCTGTTAAGAGAAATGATAAATTATTAAGCCTAAATTACAATTCTCTAAATCAATACGCAATATATATTTTGGTTGCAGTATTTTTCTCTCTTTCTTCACTTACTTAGTAATTAACAAAATTCTGTAATGTGCTATGGGTCTCCTAGGTATTAGAAGCAGAGTGTGCGTGTGGTAATTGCAATTGAAAACCCCAAGCTAGCTATTTGCTTAATGCTGATGTATCTTCATGCTTTGTCACTATCTACAGCAGTGCTGTAATTTTGCTTTCATTTTGTACGTTTTCCAGAAATCTTACTTCTTTGCTGCTTGATGGTCTTTAACAAACGTTATTGCTTCCAAGACACAAGAGCGTCTGCCTGGTGGGTGCTGTCCCTGGTGGGTAGGGGTTGCTTAGATAAGCAGTGCCTTTGGCTCTCACACCGCCATGGCCACATGCGCCCTGAAGTCCTGCTGGTTGGGCTGGGAGCCTCGTGCCACTCTTGCTGCAGAGCTACCTGGATGGATCCTCCCCGTTGTTATTGCAAAGCAATGCACTGTTATTGCAATGCAAGCTGTTCGCACTGGTTAGCCTTGAAGAAGAAGGAAAAAAAAAAAAAAAAGAGAAAGAGAGAGAGAGAGAAAGTGGTAATCAAATAGTATTTACTTGAAAAAAAATATTATTGGTCCTCAAAAGTGCAGGTTTTTTTTACTCCTTGCAAACAGTTTGAGCAGTTGTAAATGAAGCTTGCTGCTTGAGGAGTGGGGGATCCTTACATGGAGTCAGTGTCCACTACTGCAATGCCAAAGGAAAACCACAATGCTCCATGTGGACTCACGAGTTCCTGGGGACCTGCGTTAGGGGGCCACATTTAATGAGCGGCGTAAGAACCGTACTGCTGCTCAAACTCCTGACAGCCTTGAGTCTGTGATTATTTTGCTTCATTTGCTGAAACCATTGGCGCTAACCTCTGCTCTGAAGACGCATGACGCTAAAGAATTTTGTGTGTGATGTTCACATCCAAACCAGATTGCTTTAGCTTTCTGTTTGGATAGAGCTTAGGAGGTGCTAATCACCTTTCCATCTCCCAAACACAGTTTGTGCCAGCATGCGGCATTAACAGGCGCCTTATATTGGATTGTGCACAGTTGGGGAGCGTTATGCCTCAGCATCAAAGAACATTTCAGGCAGCAAGCTATTAAGGCAACCATCACTTAAATTAAAAAAGATGCTTTGGGGTTAAGTGTGGGTAATAGACACCGTTCTCAAAACAAGGGCTGAAACTTTCTGGTACCACTCTGCAACTGAGCCACGGTCCGTGTGTTCGCCCAACAAGCTGCTCCTCCTGCTTGTATTTCCCTCGCAGGACATCGGTTTCGGCTGCAGCTGGGGTGTGCTGGTGCAGAGAGGGTCAAAAAACTGAACGGGGCAGGCACTGAGCGATGCCAGGTGGTCCAAACCTCTGATCCCTCAGCATTGCTCTCACCACCTTTTACAAGTAGGCTTGTGTGCAGAATTTCTGCCCTCTGGTCACTTGGAAAGTACTTTTTTTTTTTTTTCTCCTTGTGGTCCCATATCTGTTTAGAGCTAGACTCAAGAAGTACCAAGATAAATGAAAGGGTTTTGCTTGACTGTTAAGTAGGCTTTTCTAAATCTCCTATGCTGTGCGGTTTGCATTAGTTTTAGATTAAGTTTATTTTTTAGATTATCCACACTGGTTCAGCAATCCTTTCTAAAACCCAAACGGTGTAATAAATAATAGTTGAGGAAATCAGGAACTAGAGTCCACGTGGAAGAATCTTCTTTTCAAGACACACGAGATGCTCAGGATGGCAGCCTGAATCAGGGTACAGATCCATAAAAGTAGAAGCATGATAAGTGCAACTCTGAGTTTTCTTTTTATCAAATTTCTGTTCAGAAATTCTTGTTATCCCTCACCACAACCAGAACAGTTCTGTAGGGAAAGCTGTGAGCTCATTAGATAGCCCACATCTGCAGAAGAACCACCTTGTCTTCAGCACTTCAAGGTGAGCTTTTCTTTAATGATTTCTCGTGCTCTAATAAAAAGAAATGGGTGCTGGATTATCCAAAGTTCATAAGGAGCTAATAGTACGTAATTCAAGGAATGACTATATTAGTCATGAAAGCTGATGAGAGAAATCCCAGCTAACTGAAATAACGAGTGGAATCAGAATGTCATCTGACTTTCTACCAACACTACCACCAGTCCCTGCCTCCTTGTATACGAGGAATTTTGGAAAAAAATAGAAATTATGATCTTATGGAAGCTTTTTTACATGACTCCCAGAGCTTACGGTATACCCATCGATGGGTTGCAGTTCAGGGCTGCAGTTGACGCCGGTGTAGTTTAAGTTCAACAGTTCTCTCTTAAACCTTAGAGCAAAGTTCTGTGCAAGGTTTGGTGGTGGTTCTTTTTTTTTTCAGTAGGCTGAAAGTAGAGAAGTGTCTACGTACAAAACAGGCTAGAAACCTGACTTACCTGGCCGTTTTAACCCGGCCGTTTTCCTGAAATTCCCTTTGCAGTCTGTGGTGGGAGTGGAGGGGATGGGGGGAGCAACAGGAAAGAGACATGCACGTGAGCAAGACCCGAAATTAGGAACTATTGTCCCTCTGGAGGACACAAATTCTCTCTGCAGTGGCCACTGAAGGAAACCAGGTCACTACGGGGATTCCTGACATCGGGCAGTTTCAGGATGTGCCTTGTGTCTTCACCCTTGTTTTGTTTGTGGCTGTGAATGACAATAATTATTTTACTATGTTATTCTACTACGTTATATAATACTATAATATTATATGCACTCCCACTTTTGTTATATGCGCTCCCTGAGGGCAGGAGGGGAATATTTCAAGCCTGCATTTCTCCCTTTTATTTTATTCTGGTGGGAAGCTGCAGCTTTACACCTTCACTTCTGTAGCTGCCTTTATCAGGCCAGATTGAGAGGAGCAGGTATCATTAGGCTAATAATGAGCGTGTGAGCTTTTAGCAATTGCATTTTCTCCCTACTTTGCTTCCAGAAAGTGCCAGGTACCTATAGGGAAATAGATTATGAAAGTGAGTTATGTTTTCTCACTAGCCTAATGAGTACAGATACATACAGAGAAAGAGTTCCCTTGGCTAATTATTTAGTCAGCAATCACTCCAGTTGTCCCTGCCATGAAACCAAGAAACAGAAGGAGTATAATAGATATAGACTGGGGTCGCTGACCAGGAAAATATATCCCAGTGGGGTGGCGTGGGCCTCAGGACATGCTATGTGGAAAAAAAAAAGCATTTAAAGCATCAAAAGAAACAAATTTAATTAAAAAAATGAATAAATTTTCAAGCAGAACTTCTAGTTCATACACTACATGGCCAGCTGTCTGAATGAAGTTATGTTGTACAAATCCTCTCCCTTCCTTTAGACACAATTATAGAGCTGGAAGAATTTGATTGCTTTTGCTGTTGTTATCTATCTTTGCTCAATTCACAAAATTTGGGCTTGGGATATAAATCACTGCCCAGATTTAGAATGAGATCTCCTCTCCCTCTCCTCTCAAAAATGGCAATTAAATATTGTCTACTTCACTCACACAGTACTAAAAATTAATTTCAAACCTCCGTAGCATTGCTAACTGTGAGCTTCCCTCCTGGACCCCCTCCCGTTAGGGGTGTTAGTTCATATTCTTGAGGAAAACAACTCTGAAGAGAGACAACTCCTCCGTTTAGTTAAGAAAATGTAACTTACTGCCTTACCGTGCTGGGGCTGCCAGCACCTCTCTCACAGGGAAACAGGGGTAGGTACTGCAAAAGTATTCTCTCAGCTATAGCAAGTCTGCTTGAGCAGCCCTTAAATCTCACTTAAAGGAATACAGGGAAATTTCAAGCGCGCTTTACTGAAAGGAGATGGCATTTTTTGCCTTGAATAATTAAAAATAACTAAGCTAAGAGCTTTGATATTTTTGAGCAGCTCTGGATAGAAGATGCCCTTTTCCATGCAGTCTCTATCCTCTCACCTTCCCAAAATACAATTTGAGTGTTTTTTTAACTCACTGTCAGGCCACAAAGGCAGCTGTTAGGCAGTAGCCAAGAAGTTGTCTCAGTCCTATAAAAGCCATAGGCCTCATATCTTGAGAGCCATCTACTGGCATCTTATCTGTTATCCACATATTATACATCCACAAAACCCTTCTCAGTTACAGAGCTGACATGCAGCAGATTTTACATCTTCCTGCTGTGATGTAACTAAGAATTATTGGGACCTTGTAAATCATCCCTGTGGGGTCTGGGAGCCCTTCCACCACCCGACACCTCCGCGTCCTGTCCACGGCCTTGCATCGGGAGCACGGCCTACGCAGGGTATGGGTTTGTAAAATGACTGTCTAGCATGAATAGGGCTGTGCTGAAACTGCTGTGCGTTTCTCCTGCACAGCGATTAACAGGAATAGTAGCAACCTTGCTCCAAACTTGTAGCACGTTTTATGAGATAAAGAAAAAAGCGGGGGGCCACTGGATAGCACGATGCGTGGTGTGCCTCTGAACCTCGTGGGAGAGGTGCTGGGAGTGGAGTGGGATTAGCAAAGGAAGGGATCTTCAGCAGAGAGGGATGAGTAAATCCGTGGCTATCAGAAGCACAAAGATGCCAAAGGCACTTTAATTTCCATGTGCTGGGCAATCAGTACCCAGGATACTTTCTGTTTATGCACATCGCAGACCTATAAAAAATCACTCTGTGCTGTTATTTAGGGCCATACTCTGCCTTTTATCCCTCTTTCTTTAAATGGAAGCTATTAAACTTTCAATTTAAGGCAGCAAGGGTCTCTTTATTATTACAGAGCTTTACTTGATGTACTTTACAAGTCATTTTTTTAAAAAAGTTACTATTTCTATGTATCATTTGGCATCAGTGTTCTAGGTAGCGAAGCATCTTCATTTGCATTTTTCACTGTTTTGAGTTGGTATGCTTTCAAATCATTTCTAAATAATAGTTACTTTTGCCTGACTGATCATAAAAAATGTTTCTATCACACACAAGCAATGACATTTTGAATAAAAAATTAATTACATGATAAGGAGAGAAATGTTTCCTGGTTTCAACAATGCTTCTCTGTGTTGCTGTTTTGTCTCAGTTTAAGGTAAAGTTAAATATATGCATGATAGCTTCCCATAGCAGGTTGGAGATTAGTGTGGCTTGATGAAATATTATACCTGGCTAAATATTGGTGCTATATGTTAATGGGAAAGCAATATTGGTTTTCCTTAGCACATCATCTAGCTGGTGGTGGTCTGCTGCTTACAGGGTTGGTGTTGACAAAGCATCCCTTGCAGGTCCTTGGACAGAAAATGCTTAATGGTCATTTTGTCAGAACTACAGCTCTTCCAGGCCTTTTTCTTCTCGGATATGGAATCTGGCCTTATAAAACCTAAACTGTGGATTTTTAAGCACGTGTATATACATATAAAAATTTCCTAAGGATTTCTGATCCTGGTGAGAATCCTTCTTAGGCAAATCGTTCAAGAGTCTTTCCATGGCTAAGACTAGAGATTTTTCTCTTATACTTAATTCTCATCAATGCTGGATTCCCAAAACCAGTCAGGAATACATCCTCTGACCTGATGCAGGCCAGGTGAAGGCTGCCCATCAGCTTTCCACTGCACAGGAACGTGCTACCATGCTGGCTTTGTCACTTTGGCTCAATACCATATTGTTGTAAATGAACTGAAGTCCACATTTATCCAACTCTTGCTGCTTGCCTGGGGCATACAAGTGTCCTTTTTCCCAAAAGCCTCGTGTCTGACAGATAACATCCTTGGGAGCACGTCCACACCATGTGGTCACTTATCGAGGCAGGGACGCTCATGCTGGCAGTGCACACAACGGTCAGACATTGTGTGTTGGCACTTCTCCTACACAGGGACACTGATGCTAGATCTCCGTCCATATGTGAAAGGAAAGCACGGACAGGCTGTTATCTGTGAGAATGATTTAGCAATACATCGGGAGACATGGAGCAGGGCTTACAGATACGGTCTGGCACAAGGCGCTGAATACGAAATGATTGTTTACTGCTTCATAATGCATGAAATAGGAGTATCAAATGATGCTAGCAGGTGCCTGGTTTAAGAAAGTATCTTCTCACACAGTGCAAGAAGCTCATGGCCACAGGTCCTTCCTGGCTGCCATATGGTTGTGTGGTTCATGGGAAATTCATGGGAAGACAATCCATCAGGAGCTGTTAACCACACAAATACTATTTCTTTTGTCCTTGAGAAGTCCCAGCCTCCAGCTGCCTGTGAGATTATAGGGAAAACACCCCTGTGGCCTTGCTGTGATCTTCTACTCTTCGCAACATGTTAGAGGACCCATATGAGGTGTTTCAGCACAGCACGTGGCGTCTTCTGTGGGCCTTCAGCAATGACATCTATCTCACAGTAAACAGCACTTCTCCCTTGCTGTAGCTGATCTGCTAAACTGCTGAGTGGTCCTATCTGCCCATCCTCTAGCATCTACTGAAAGGAAGCAGAAATAGCTCACGCATCTTTCATGGCTGGGCTCTCTTGCTTCTACAGATAGACACAGTTCAGGTGTTTCTGCTGACAGTATTGCCAAGAGTGGATAAGACAGACTACCTGGGATTTGCTCAGTTAAACTACTAAATCCCCTCGGTGGTTTGCAGGAATTATGCCTGGGTAAGAAAAGGATACAATACAGTTGATTGAGGTGAGCTGAACTAAACTTCTGCAAGATTCATCTTCACAGAAGGTGAGAAATGCCATTTGAAGATGGTGTACATCTCCAGGTTGGTTTTCTTCTTCATTTAAACAGTTTGATTACCCACTAGGGGAATAGATAAATAAATAAATAAAGTAACCTCTACACTTCCAGTGAGATAAGATAACTGGAAAGACCAATTGTCTGTCCTGACTCTCTGAAGAGCTGTCACGTCACTTAATCCATTGTTGTGCTGTCTGTCTGGGGAGAAGGAGGCAATGCCCGCTGCTGGTAACAAGATGCCTAGAGCTACAAAGGTGCTTGTAGGAACAACCCTCTTCATAAATCAAAAAATAAGAGATTTAAGTTGGCTAACCCTGGTAGTCAACCAGAGTTATGAATTTCTTCTTCTCCCTTGAAGATATTTTGTTGCTCTTCAGGAATAAACACTGCTGAATAACCATGACTTTATATAAATAATACACTCCCTCCTACAAGCTGCATGAAATGTTAAAACTCCAGAATGGACTATAAACGGATGCATAAATCTTTAGCATCCATGCATTTCAATCCATCTATTTAAAACTGAAGGTAAAAGGATCACAGCATTTATTCACATTTTCCATGCCCTTTGTGCAATTTTTTCTGACATCAATTTCATGTGTGGAGCAGCACGAAACAGTGTTCCAGTATATATTGCAATACTTTGTTCTGTTTCTTGGCATGTGCCAGAACATTCAGTTAAAAGCAAAGCATAACACAAGACAGCTTTTTTGGCATAACAGGTCACCAAAGCAGTGGAATGTTTCAGTCAAAAATCAAAGTGTGAGACGCACTGCTGAAAGACAAACCATCTTTCAAGGAAAGCTGAGACCTTTCTTCATCTTTATACATGAGGAGTCTTGCTCTGAAGCGGTTAATTACAATGAAAAATACAGCACACTTTTCTCAAAGCTGGCCTTGAATTGTTGTTGGATTACACACTAGTTCAAGTGAAGAGTAAGAGCCATGTTTCTCTCAACAGTAGGGAGAGAAAGAGTCTTGACAGTATGTAGATGAATGTAATCTACTTATTGTTTATAGACCCGAAGGATCCCTCAGAGCTTTAAAAATCCATGTGGTATCTAGGAATGGTACACTTTGCATTGAGATCTGTGATTTAGCTGGAAGCTGTATAAAATCTGTAAAATAACATGTCGGCAAAGACTACTGCCTGTGCGTTTGAGAGAGCCCGCATGCACTTTTCCTGCACACATGAAAAATGGATGAACATAAAATCTGCTAGAGATTCATAGACTTCTGACAGAAACACATGTGTAGGCTAAGTCTGCCAACTTTTGGTCAAACCAAGTCTCAAAATACACGGGCCTTAAGAGGGTGTTGTTCTTCCATGAAGGGGAAGAGCTCCAGCTTCATACACAGCAAGTTCATCCAGGTTGTGTCTCCTTTACTGGTCTTCTGCTGGAGCAGGTGGCGTCCATCACGTACCTTTCCTTCAGGGTTGGTTGCTCTATCTGGGAACTGCACTCCCGAGCTGTTTCTGGTGGGATTTTTGCGTATTAGAATCAAACCCGCTCATTTGATGAGAGGAACCGCCACTGAAAACAGGTAACCCCCTTTGCACCCTTCTTGTTGGCTAGGACCTTATTTGCTCAATTCTCTTTCTTGTAAACTTCATAGATTTTTTTCACCATTTCTAGGAACTAACACTGGTGGTGATATCTTGCAATAGTTCCCTCATACGATGTAGCTCTTATCCTTTCAAGAATTGTGCAAGGTTTTGTCGTTGCTGGTTTTTTTTGTTTTGTTTTTTTCAAAATTCTGTACATACGTGTTTCATGAACATAAGGTAATACGGTATAGGTGGTGGAGAGGCTAACTCAAGTGTCCCTTAGTAGGATTTGTTCTTAGCAGCTGTGGAACCTAGGTGCCATACTCTTGGTGCTGATCTGAGGAAAATGTTGTTGATGAACATTAGTTGTATTGTAAGAAGAAGACTTTTTTTTTTTTTTTTTAATCAGCATTCTTGACCAAGGTCATTATCCTAGGGCCTTTAGAGACCTCAGACACAGGCCACACAGTGTTTTAAAGACAAGGATTCATGAACTCAGCTTTGTAGTCTTGGGTACGCAGAGCAGAAAAAGAACAGGTCTCATGTACCCATAGTTTGTATTGCCAAGGAGGTTTTGCTACACCCTTCTGTACCAGTTGGCTTCTCCCAAGTTCTGGGAAACTTGTGGGAGACTGCAGGCTTCCAAGAGCGGCACAGCCAAGATGTAGTGCAAGTGTGAATAACCGAGGTTGCATAATTCGTCAGCAGTACCTCGTCTGCCAGCCAAGCGCAGCAGCAGAAGGCATTACTCACAGGCGTGGCGACGTGGGACGGGCACCAGGTGCGGCCTGGTCGCAGGCCTCGGCCATTGACCGGTCGTAGCTGGAGGGTTGTGGTACGAGCCAGGGCAGACCCTGCCCTCGCCCACGGATCCTGAGAGCACGTGAAACATCTCTATCTGCCTATTTTCTGGGAGCTGGTGTGCTCCAAACACGTGTAGGTGATTGCGCACATTGGATAACAGCTGATATCCTTATCAGCTGCCCATTTTATGTAGTAGAGGCAACTCAAAGCTGCACAGATAGCGGGTTTCATGCACAGGATGTAGTTTTCCCTCATTACATACTCGTTATCTTGCACTGGAGCCAAACGCATAACTAAAAGGAACTGTACCAATGGCTGTTGCTCTTTGGTGCCTGGCTGTGACACAGGGAGCTGGGGTATCGTGGGCTCAGAACGTCTTTCAGAGGATGCTGGTTGTGAATTGTCCATCACGCGAGCATAAAGCTGCCTGCTTGGCAGCGAGCTCGCTGCGTGGCTTACGAGTAGTAGCTCTGTGTTTGGAAAACTGGCAGATATATTTTTTTCATAAAAAATATTTTTATGGGTAAAGCTTTCATATCAGCAGGGAAAACCTTTTTAAAGAAAATACCAGTGTTAGTCACAGCAGAACCCCTTAAACTGTGCCTTAACCAGACTGGTGGTTTCAGGTTCGTAGTTCAGGCACGGTGTTGTGACAATTACAGGACCTCTGGTGGAGCTTCCCTATTCCAAAGTCAGGAAACAAGCATAAAAATCGAGGGGCTCCTTTGTCTCAGCAGACAGTGCCTGCTGTCTGAGAGGCTGAAAATAAAACAGGGTAAATGTAAGTCAGAACCGTGCGCAGGAGAGTCAGTCACTGCCGTGTTATACGGCACTCTGGGGAGAGGATGGGCCGTAGCTGGGCTTCTGCTGCTGTATTTAATGACACTCTATGAATGCCAGATACTGGTGTGTTATCGTCTCGGTTGTGAGTTATAGCGACAGGAGAGACGGATCAGAAAGGGCCTGGCTGCGAGGCTGGGCTAATGGTTTGCTTCCCTGCCCTGGCTGGTCAGGCGGGCCTGCAAATAAGTGCCGGTACGGTCGGTGGCTGGGGATGGACGAAGGGAGGAGGTGGAGGAAATGGGAAAGGGAGAACGAGAAGGGGAACCGTGGTAGCTGTGAATGGGAAGATGGAGCAGGTGGAGTGCGGTGGGGGAACGGGGAGCGGGGAGAGGCGGCAGGAGCAAGCAGGGCGCCCTCCTGGTGGGGCTGTGGGGCGCCCGGGCTGCGGGCACCTCGGCGCTGTCCCCCGACGGACACCGAGCGGTGTCAGCGAGCAGCACCGACCGCGCGTGAGAGGGACAAGCAAGTTAAAAGCAGGAGGCGAGAGGGGAGGCAGGTAACGGGAACAACGACACGGCGCACGCAGGAATAAACAGCACAAACTCAGAGCGGCGCTGGGGAAGGGCGCGGGGAGCCCGGGTGGGCGCCGGGAGCGAGGAGCGGGGACCTCCCCCCCCGGCCCCCTCCTCCTCCCCTCTGCCGCGGGGCTCCGGCGCCCCGCCCACCAGCCCGGCGGCCGGCCAATGGGGGCGCGGCGGCGGCGGCACGTGACGCGGCGGGCCGGGCCGCGCTGCTTCCCCCGCGCAGAGGGATGCGGGCGGCAGAGCGGGGCAGGCGGCGGCGGCGGCGGCTGCGCGGCGGCGGCCCCGACGGCGGCCCCCAACGGCCCCAACGGCCGCCCCAACGGCCGCAACGGCCGCCCCGACGGCCCCTATGGCAGCCGCTGCCGGCCCCGCGCCGCCCCGCCGGGCTCCGCCGCTCGCCCCGGCGCCGGGCGCCGCTCGCTGAGCCGCTTGTCGCCGCTGTCGCCGCCGCTGTCGCTGTCGCCGACCGGGGTGGAGGGGGCGGGATGCCCGGGGGCTCCGCGCTGCCGCCGCCGCCGGAGAGTTGAGCGTGGGGGGGAGCCATGGTGCCCGGGGAGCCCCCCGCTGCCCGGCAGTGCGACTGCTGCTGCTGCTGGCTGCTGCTGCCCGCCCTGCTGCTGCTGCTGCTGCTCGCCCGCCCCGACAAGCTGGCGGCCTTCCCTACCTCCCTCAGCGACTGCCAGACGCCCACCGGCTGGAACTGCTCCGGTACGAGCCGGCACCCGGCCCCCATCCCCTCCCATCCCTTCCCATCCCATCCCTCCCCATCCCCGAGTTCGTACGCGGGGCCCCGCAGGGAGCCGGGTGCGCGTCGCCCCCCTGGCTGGGAGCACGGAGCGCTGCGGTTCGAGGAAATGGGGGAGAAAGCGGAAAATGATGAGTTTGGGTGTCAGTGGGCTGGGAGCGTGAGCTGGCTGCTCCGCATGAGCCCCTGCCGCACGCTGCTGGCGTGGGAAGGCAGCCAGCGAGGTCTGAAATTGATGCTCGGGGTGCGAGTCTCTGGGCAGATCTGTAGGGTTTTGCTCGGGGAAACCAAGGCAGGGAGCTGGGGTCGCTCAGCCCGCTGCTCCTCCCGTTAACTTGGGGAGAGCAGCCTGCCCGTCTCCGTTACGGGCTGGAGAAATTCCAGCTTGGACCGCTGGCCAGCAGATCCCCCATGGAGTGGGGTTAGGTGGATGGCATTCCTGACCCGCAGCAGTCAAATAGCATAATTACCGGGTGACTTGCGAGGAAAAAGTGCGTGGGGCTGTGGGAATAAGGGTTAATAGAAGGACCGAGGGAGAGATGAGAGGAGAAAGTGGCAAACTGAGGACAGGGAAGGACAAAAGAAAATCTGGACTGTATCATTTCATCAACAAGGTTATTGTGCTGTGTGCGTTAAAACGCAATCATCCTGTATTGTTCCTCTTGCCAGACCAAAGCTGACATCTTTTTTTTTTCCTTTTACATTTGAGGTTACGATGACAGAGAAAACGATCTCTTTCTCTGCGACACCAATACCTGTAAATTTGATGGGGAGTGTTTAAGGATTGGAGACAGTGTGACTTGTGTCTGTCAGTTCAAGGTAAGAAGATTGATATTTCCTTCTCTAATTCATTGATGAGAATACGAAGCAAGGATCCCTCTTTATAACCCGTCACTCGGCAATTTATTTCTCTACGTGCAGAGAAGTTAGAGGGAAAACCTGGCAGCACATATAAAAGCTGGCAGGAGAACCAACTGGTGTCAAGAAGACATAAGTTTCTCGGGGAAAATGCAGATGCTACGGCTTTAAATGTCCCCTCGGGTCTGCAGTTTCAGGTTGTGCATTTCTGATTCTGTTTCTCTGCCCTTTTAACAAGGATTTAGAGTCCTTTCTAAATTCATTTCTGATACAGATCGTGGCTTATTGTATTCAGAGTTCTGATCTAGTTAAAGAAATGGATCTGTAATGTGCTTATGCAATATTTTCAGGAAGGGCTGCATAGTGACAATGCTTCTGACTGTTTATCTGCCCAGCTGATCAGATTAAAGAGAAATCCCTCTGTTCCGAAATCATGAACTTGCTTTAGGTTTTATACAGTCGTAGCGGGTTATTGCTGAGCAGTGGGGTTTTTCCCTCTCCTCCTGTGCCGTCTCTCTCCCTCTTGCAGCTACATCTAAACCTCAGGCATCCTCAAAGTCAGACGATTTCATTATGAAGGATTCCATTTAATATGTTCTAGCCAACTTGCAAAACAGCTGTGCTTTCCATAATGACCTGAATAAAAACCCAGCAAATTAAAGGAGCTGTAAGCATGTACCAGCACGTGTTGCATATACGTTTATGCCCCTGTGGTCTCTCGCATTTTAATGCAGATCTATGAAGTTGTGGAACTTGCAGTGCTGACGTGAGTGTTTACAGTAGAGCAGGCCAAATAGTGCACAGTTCAAGATCGTGCACATCTGTAATGATTAATTTATTATCGAGCTTTGATCGGCTATTCGCTTTGAAGCGTGATAAGTATCGTTTATATTTCTGGAGCCAAATTTCACTTTGGGGGAGAAATCCCAAGTGATGCATTCCTTCGTTTAAAACAAAGAAGGAACTTTTCTGCCAGCAGAACAAGACGGTCGTTTGCTGAAGTGCCTGCGTTTTCCTTGCGTGGGGGGAGAATTCGTACTGACCGTGTATTTCTGGTGTTCCATTTTTAGCTTGCGTGCCATCAAAAATCCCATGTTAGGATGCTGTTTTGAGCAGAGCAGCGAGGAGCGTTTGCCTTGGCTCAGCATGTGCCGTGATTTAAGGGTTGCTCTGCTTTCTCTTTCGAAGAAAAGGCTGTGATGCAATGCAGCGGCGGTGCCTTGTTCCACTGCTGGGGCAGACGTTGTGCCGGCGGCGCTGGGACCTTTGGGGGCCCCCAGAGGTGCTCGGGTCCCATCATCGGTGCCCCGTTTGGCATTAAGCAGTGGGCTCGTAGCCTGCAGGGAGTGCAGCCAGGCATTGGGGGCGGTGGGAGGTGTTTTCCCAAGGCAGGATACGACTCCCTGGTGGCTTGGGGCTGACTGCAGCCTCCCGTGGTGACACGGGGCTGGCTGCGACCTTGGAGGGCGAAGCACCTGCCCAGGGGGCTGCCTTGCCTTAACATCAGCTGACAGAGCCAGAGCCACACGCCGCCGGAGTAGAAAATTAGTTTCTAAGGCGGTGTCTGAGGCTGGCCGGGTGAGGCAGAGCCAGCCAGGTAATTTATGGCACGAGAAAGGGGGTCCTCTATCAGAATTCAGGTGTCCCGTTCCGGTGACAGCTCTCTGGGGTGATGGTGAGCAAATCAATAGCAGGCTCCTCATCACTATAATTACTTCTTATGTTTTCTCCGGAATTTGCCAGGGGCTTGCGCTGCAGCTTGAGAGAGTAGACAAGGACTGAAAGCTAATTTTGCCTCCGTGTTGCTTGAAAGGCCTGGGCTGGCCAGCCCCGGGGTCTTGAGGTCCTGGGGGAGGCAGAACTGGGGCTGCTGCAGCTTTGGTTTGTGTGGGGTTGTGTGTGTGTGTGTGTGTGCTTTTTTCCCATCAACCAGGATTGTAGATGTACATCATGTCTATCCGTGTGGGGTCAATAAATTAATAATTGCTGAGGGGGTAAACCCCATCAGGCTGCTCTGGAAGGTGTGAGCTGAGCGAGGTGGCAGCCACCACCCTTGCTCACCGTGCAGCAAGCTCAGCGGGGCCACCAGGAGGTGCAGAGCCCCAGCTGGGGACACCGCGCCCTCTGCACTCAAGTCCTCCCAAAGCCATTGTCTGGCAGCTTGGGATCCCTTCCCTCTCAGATGTTGCAAGTGAATCCCAAAATATACCAGGGCGTTTCCATTGGTGTTGCATCCCTTGACCATGACTGCGAGCGGTCCCTGCTCTGTTCCCACGCGAGTTGAATCCCTCCTGTGCTTCTGCATTTCTGGCATTGGAGCCTCACCTGGCTGGCTTGCAGCTTGATGTTATGTTTCTGGAATGTATTGTCGTGCTTCTTGCTTCCAAGCAAAGCTGGCGTTTTGGGAGTGGAGCTTGAGAGCAGGAGGAGGTGAAGCCCCTGACAGTGTTACCTGGAGAAGGAGTTAACACGAGTTCATCGTTCTCTAGAGAGCAAACCCTCATGGTTTCAGTGCACGGCACCGACCAAAGCTGGTTTGTCTCCGACTGGTTGTGAGTGCTCAAGGCTGCTCGTGCTGAGAGAGGCCACCTCCAGCTGATAGTTGGCTGAGTTTGGATACGTTTATGTACAGGTGTATTTTAAAAACCCAAGCGCGTGAGAGAGGACGTGACAGAGTGGCACCGTGCTGCTGGGTTTCTGGGAGTTTTGACATGGATTTCAGTGAGCACTTGATCAGGCCTTATTTTAGGGATGGAGAATCGTACTCGTGTCTGGGCCTTGGTCTGCTGAGTCCTAAACCAGTGCCAAAAACGTGTTGCTAGACTGAGGAGACCATGACAGTCAAGGCCTAATATCCTCCAGGGCTAGGAAGAAGGCCGCAAATTACTTCTAACACCAAGACCTCCTCATCAGCAGTCTTCTTTTCTCTCCTGACTGACTTCCACCATGGCTTCATCGTGGCTTTCTGAGCCCCCCAGCCCAAAGCAAGGCAGGATCCACCTGGAGGCTCTTGCTTCTCATATTCTCACGTGGTTGTGGGCTGAATGGGCAGCAGGTGAAGAAATGCCTCTGGGACCAGCACAGCTTGAGAAAGAAAAGGACACGTCACCAGTGCTCATCGTGGAGTACCTCCACCACTGCTGTCCAAAGCCAGGTTTGAGCGTGTCAGCGGCTGCAGGAGAGATGGGAAAACCTCTGCGAGGAGAATTAATCCTTTCAGGAGCCCTGGTGTTTCTCAAATAAGTCTTAACATCTATGAGCTTTGGAAGAAGTCCCAGCCCAGCTAACAGCAGCTCTGTCGCCAATTTGTGTGGCTCGAGATTTCGCTCTTGACGTTTTATATGGTTAACGTGGGGCTGCTTGGCCTTTCAGATTGGAAGCTGAGTCAGTGTAAAAGATCAGCTCTGGCTCTGGGCGAAACCAGCAGTTTCCACCGCGTTTCTTGGGAGCGGGGTCCAGCATTGTTTCCGCACGTCAGCCTGGTGAGATGCTTTGGGCCGAGTTCTGCACAGATTGCTCTGACAAGAAGTCCCACGGGTGTCAAGCAGCGAGGATGTGTAAAACAAGCATGATTTGGATCTTCATGCTTTAAAAAATTTGCATGATTGTGTTAATTGTCCTGGTTAAGTACTCCAGATCACCCTCCAGCGTTTGTTGTAGAGCTTTTGGATGAAGGCGGCGTTTTCTGCTTTGGAGCGTAGTCATGAAAATAATCTTTGCGTGGAGCAGCCCTTCGTCAGAAGGGGAAGGAGAGGATTTTCCCTGCTGTTGCTGCTGGTTTTCTGTCCGGCTCTGAAGGAAGAGGACACCGGAGGTGGGACGCAGCTCTGGAAGATTTAAGAAAATACAGCACTTGAGGAAAATGTCATTTGATTTGGCCCAATCAAAATGTCACTCTGACCAACGGTGAATAATTTCTTGGCAGCCGCTCCGTGTGGAGGCCTGCAATTAATGCAATCTGTGCAATTGTTTGTGGGAATGGTTTCTGTAGTCGTTCATGTTGACGCCTGTTTGATGCTTACACGCCCGGGATTTGGGTGTTGCGCGCTAGGAACGCACCTCTGCCGCTTCGTGGCACGAGATAGCTGAAACAGGCAGTGTGGTTTCTTTTTAATTTTTACTTGGATTTAAGCAGAGGTGAGCATTTGTAAATAATAATTGCGATCATTCCATTTGTTATAATTAAACAATGAGGCATGCCAGGAGTACAGTAATCACGAGATAATCATATCCCCGCTATAATTACCACGTACGGGGCACATCCAAGTATTGCTAAGCCTCGGAGTGTGATTATCTTGAGATAACTGCACCCGGTAGGTTGCCCAATTTTCTGTCTAAACCGGAATTATTTTTATTAAAACGAACAGGAGAGGGCGAAGCCGGCCTTCGGCGGTGGGGAGAGGAAGGGGGTGGTTTGGGGAGCCGGGCAGGACTTTGGGCTGAGGCGGGGGCTCAGCCCCGTGCCCGCCAGCCGCAGCGGGGAGCATCTCTGGTGCGGCGAGGGTGTGTGGATGGGGAGGAGGAGGGGGGGGAAGGAGAGCCTGCTCCTTGCAATTTGCCTGTTGCCATCCAACGGAGAGGCGAGAGGAGCCGCTGCTGCGGAGAGGAGCCTCTTGCCTTCTTGCCCGATGCTCCCTGTCTGGGAGTGCCCCCTCCTCCTCCCCACAGGGACACCTCGGTGGGGTTGCTGAGCATTGCTGCACACCCCCCCCTCCCTCTCCTCTCGCCGCTGTAAATGTGAAGCAGGGAGGCCCTCCTTGTTTTCCCAAGGGGTTAATACTGGAACGGGCTGGGGGGGGGGGCATGCAAATTGGGGCTGCCCCATCCATCCATCCCAGCTGCAATGCTAACGCTGCCGCTCCTGGCCTTTCCCCCCAGTGCAACAATGACTACGTGCCCGTCTGCGGCTCCAACGGCGACACCTACCAGAACGAGTGCTACCTGAAGCAGGCTGCCTGCAAGCAGCAGAGCGAAATCCTCCTCGTGTCTGAAGGATCATGCGCCACCGGTACGTACTGCGTGCCCCCGGATAAAACTGCCTGCGGAGGGCAGGAGCTGTTGGAATCCCCCCTTTGAGTTTGTCGTGGGTTAATTCTTGGCAGTCCTGTGCGTGAGAAGATGCTGCTGACGTCCTTTCCTTTTACACAGCTAGCCTTGCATAGGTTGACAGGGTGCAGCATAGAAGTTGTTTCCTTCCCTTTTTTAAAGCAAAAAAGCAAAAAAAAAAAAGCTGTTCATACAGCCCAGCCTGCGGGTAGGGCCCGTGGTGACAGGTCACTGACAGCAGCTTAAGCAAGCAGATGTTTGATAAATGGGCATCTGGATTACAGCAACCCACTCTGTAATCTGGAGAGGGTAGGACTGCAGCATCACTGCCTGTAATGCAGTTGTTTGGGTTTTTTTTGTACGTGTAGGGCCTGCTTCCCAGCTGGTAGTTCAGCAGACCTCCACCGGCTGTAATGAGCCAAGCCAGTTTATATCAGCCCAAAAAAAGCTCTTAATGATGAACGGGTCTGCGCAATAAATTGTTTTTCTGGATTTGTTGGAAGAACTCATTGAAGAACATGTGTGAAAACTGACTGGTATTTGAGACGCCCTCACTTATCTCTGAGCATCCTGAGCTGTTCGTGTCTCTACTTTTGTGAAGCAGCTAGAAAAGCGAATGAGCCACGTCAGTCAGGAAAACTGAGTTGCTTAGGCACAGGGGTTCTTGATGTTTTTCCTTTGTGCTCAGTGTCTGTTGGAGCTGGACAGTGAACTTAACTTGAAAAGAATAGGAGGAGTAAGGCTTTGTTCTTGAGAAAGCACTTTAAGCTTAAAGCAGATTTTTTTTTCTAAGGTGAGGATAGAGGAGTCAATAAAAAAAGTGCATTGGGCAGACTTTGTGCAGTGCTGTGATTTTTTTTGTGTGTGTGTTTCATACACATAAGAGGAAAAAAAAAAAAAAAACAGGAAAAAAAGTTTCTCTGAAGCTGATACCTGACAATTTTCAAGAAAAAGGCACGTGCAGATTTTTTTTTTGTCCATAAATTGATATTAAGTAGACCTCAGGCTGACAAAGCCTGTTGTGGCATAGGATTTCTTTGACTTGGTAAATTCTCTCAGCACAGTAACTGGTCTTTTTTTGTTCGGGCTTCATGATTAAGGGGTTGATTTGAGTGCATTACTTCATCTTTTCCTAACCTTGCTTGCTACTCGCCATGGGACAGGGCAGAGTGATGCACAGGCCCCCAGCAGAGACCTGGGCTGGCAGAGGTCTGGGCATCAAAGGGCAGGGCAGGAGGAGAAACGTGGGATCCTTCTCCTCTAAAGAGCCAGTCGTTTTCTGTTCTATTTTCCACCCCTCTTTTGTCTCTTTTCCATGGAGTCTTGCTGTGCATTCTACCTCTGTGCCTTTTTTGTGACAGGTTTATTTAAATAAAGGTTTTCAATTTTTGAACTTTGAGTAACGATGGCATGTGCGAGCCAGTTCAGATCCACCAGATCCTACTGTCAGTAAATTAGATCTAACAGTTCATAGGGTAATTGAATCCCCAAGCAGCCTTTCCAAACTCTATTACTCTTGATGCTGATAAATGGATAAACCCGCTGCTAAGGGAGGTAAGGGGTGACAGCCTCCCTCCCTTCCCTCCAGGAGAAATTCCTCTTATGGATTTTCTAGCCCTACTCATGCGTGCCTTCTGTACTTTGTCTTGGTTAGAAAGTATAATGAAGTTCAGGGCTTGGAGATTTTGCGACGTTGCACTTCCAGAATTTGTGAATCTGGTCATTCCATCCAGCAAAACATTGAGCAGAAGACAACAAAAAGGCTTGGTTTTGAACCTCAGCCACAGCCTTAAGAAAAATGGCGTTTTGATCATTTGTCTGCAGACTTTGAATAAGGATTTAAATGGTTTATTCAAACCGGCGATCTGATGAGATGTCACTGTTCTGTGCAGACAATGCCATGAATTTCCAATTGGTCTGGCCTCAAACAACCGGGTTTAAAAGCCCTGTTTGATGCTGAGGGTTTAGTAGTGGCCACGTGAAACGACTTTGCACGACTGTTGGGAACAAAGCTCCTGGAGCTGCTTTATCAGTCTCAGTACAACAGAATGAGGCAGCGGCTTCTGAGAACATCACAGCACTCCAGGGCTTACGTTATTTCAGTCTTATATAGAGACTTTAAAGTAAGAGAGTTCAGACATGAGAAAGACGGCTTGAGTGAGCTACGTTCAGATTACATCTCTATAATTTACCCAGGGATGACATCAAACATGAGATGCTCTGTAATACATTTGACTGAACAATCTTGCCTTACATGCTTACAGGACATACGGTAGCACATGAATATCAATTTCATTCTGTTCTTTTCTCAGATGCTGGCTCAGGATCTGGGGATGGAGGTAAGAGCCATCTTTTCATAACGCTGCTTATGTGTACACGCGTTGTCTTTTGCAATTTCAGCTTCTGAGTGGATATGCTTTGCAGTTTAGTTGTTACACTACATATTGTCTTTTGTTGGGCTTTTTTTTTTTTTTTTTTTCCGGAAAAAATGACATTTTGCATTTTAGTCAAGCTGGAACCTGGTTAATGACATGCTGTTTTCTAGGGAAATTCAGAAAGCTGTGTTCCTTCTAATAGGACTTGGAATTATTCATAGGTTGTGCTAGGAGCTCTATCTCCATCTACTGTTGCTGTTTCACTCGTTTGTTTTATGCTTAGAGTAATATTTCCTTTTGTTTTTAAAACATGAGCCAAACCCTTGGCTTCTTCTCACTAGAGGATTCAAGCCAAATATTTTGTGGTACTGGAGAGCATTTTTATTTTTTTTTTAAGATATGAAAAAATGTCACAAGAGAAGAATTATGTGTTTCTTGTAAGAACAGCAGCAGCAAAAACAAACACGGAAATAGTCCAGACCCTTTGCTGCATAGAGGGGATGCTGTAAAACAATAGCGAACTTGCATTTAAGTTGAGGGTTGGCTTTGTGGGTTTATTTATTTTTATTTTTTGATGGTTTTGTTTATTTGGCACTGATTCTGGGATGTGCGAACATGGCTTCTGGGAGATGCTTGCGTTGTGGGGCTGGTGGGTCAGGCTTCCAAGGAGCCTGGGAGACCAGGGCTAGTTTGGGTGGCTGTGGAGGGTTACCCTGAAGAGTTTCCCTCGGTTCTGCCCAGGCACTGTAGGAGCCCCATGGCAGGTGAGGGGCAAGGTCAGCACTGGGCTGGGGTGCTGCCAGGCTCCTCCAGCCACGGTGGCCACTGGGAGCTGAGCCAGGATTTGGCATCAGGCAGCCAGCAGGTCTGGGCTCTCGTGTAGCTTTGTGGCCGGTTCGGGCTGTCAGTCCTGTCTGGATTCAGGTTTTTCAAATGCATTTCTGCTTTCTGGTAAAGCATCACCCAGCCTTCGTGTAGTTTTGGTAACCAGCATGCTGCAGAGCGCAGCGTTTAGGTGAAGTGTTATTTTTACCTGTGAAGTAATCAACAGCCTGAGCACGGGGCATTTGCAAGGGACCTAATTGTCAGAGACTGGACTTGGTTTGTTTTCTGGAAGTCAGAACATTTTAAGATGCTTCAGACTTGGCTCCCAGAAATCACAACTGAAAATATTACACCTCCTTAAAAAATTTTGTCCAGCTACTCCTATTTTGCTCCCATGTCCTTTAAATATTTTTTCTGAACTGGACTAAATCAAAGAGATTCCTGATTCAGATCTCAGATTAACAGAAATCTACAATTTAAGATGGGGTTTTCACACAGTCAGCAATCAATTTTCAAATGATGGATTTTGTGTGACTTTTTCACGTACATACTAAGGAAAATGAGTAAGATTTCCAGTCTGTTTTTATAACTGGGGGAGATGGGGAAACAAACACGCCCACTTTCTAAAAGGAATGAATCCCATACTCACAAGGCATAGGGTTTTAAAAGCATGATTTCCAAACAATTTCATTTTAAAAGCTGAGGTTGACAGAAGATGAGCAGAACAGGACCACGGGGACTGACAAGGCAGATAGCAAGGAAGCAAATTTGAGAAGTAGACGGAGTCAAGCTGGTGTGTGTTTAAAGGTCTACAAAGCTGCCTTGTATTATACAAGATTTAGTAGGCAGCTACTGCTGTTCTTAAAGTGCAAAAGTATATTTATGTGCCCTAAGAAGCTAAATCCAGCCAAGTAAATATTGTCACTACATCACTCTTTACTACACATGGTCTTGTTGTAAAAGCTGTAATAAAATTTGGATGTCATCACAATAAGTCTTGTAAAATCCACTCCAGCGGTCATGAGTGGGAGGTTGTTCTAGGAGAAGCCTGAGGTCTTAGGAAAATTTTCAGAAACCCAAGAGACAAACAAGATTGCCTTTCTTAAGCTTCTCCAGGCAGCCCTGGTTAACAAGTGGCCAACGAGTGCTGGGGGCCCTGGGGACCTGCTGGGGGTTTAGGCAGGCTGGGCAAAGCCTCCTGGGCCCGGTGGGTTAGGAGGCTCGTGTTGAAAAGACTTTTCAAGCAAAATCCAGCCGAATAACATCAGTGGGGCTGGGAAGTCGTAGGGATCTCTTCCATGCTCATTCTCCTTGGGCAAAGGGTGGGTGGATTTCTACTTGAGGGCACCTGTAAGGGGTGATCCTACACTGTGAGTACCTGGGGACTGTTCTCAGCAGGAACATCTGCCTTCCTGCACTCCCAGGTGGGCAAGGATGTTGCTTCTTACTGGAGCCCCTCCATACTACTCCCATAGATTTCTGCACGGTTTCTGTGCCATTCCACGAGATGAGCATACCAGCTTTCCAGCAGGTTTGTCTCTTGTGGTTGGATTTCCGTGGTCTGATAAGGTACACGCCTAAGGGGGAATTAACTCAAACTGCCAACTGGCAGAGGACAGGATGTTTTCCAGTTCCTGGAACATGACAACCTTATTGCTGTGTGGTGGTTTACCTCACGACTGGTAACAGTTCAGCTCTCAGTCCTGTTTTTTCCTCAGTGGAGTTTTTGTCAGGTGAAATCATAATTGGATGACGGTTCAGGAATTCCTGGAAAGGGGTTGGTGCAATGGACAGATGTCCACAGCTACACCGTGTGGTCACACAGGCCTCATTTGCTCAGGAAGCTGGATAGAGCAGGAACAGTACAGCCAGAGGTCGTGTTTTGCCAGCCACATTTCCCTTCTGCTCATTCCCATCTGGTTTTGCAGAAAGCTCTTCTAGCTATTTAGGCCTTACAGTATTTAGTATTTAGGCCTTACAGTTTTCTGCTTTACTTTCAGGGTTGCTGGGAGCAGGGGTCCCAACTTCTTATCATTTTAATGATCTTGGGGGCCTTCCAGAGGCGATGTATTACTGCTTTAGGCAGCAATAGCATATTCAATAAAGCAATACAAAAGTCCCCTTCTTTGTAAAGTGACAGGAGAAATTTAATGCCATTGGGTTACTGAGCCATTGGCACACACTTTTGGGGATATCCAGTGAATGGGTAGGAACAGTAGGCGTTCCAGTTTCTTACCACAGAAGACATTTTTTCCTCGGTAAATGAAGACTAAAAATGCAGAATCAAGAGTTGTTTCTGTGTTTTGATTGCAGAAACTGAGTACAGTGTGGAATTATTTAAAAGCCAGTATCACAGAGAGATACTAATCAGCGGCAGAAAGAATGAACGTGAAAGAGTTTATACAGAGTAATTTAAAGAGATTCCATTCATTTTCATCTGCGCCGTTCTCTAGACTACTGGGCGGGTTTTTTTTTTTTTTTTTTTTTTAGAACCCAGTGATTCATGGTTTGGTCTTGAGCGAGTTCATAATGAATTCTTGCTCGTTTCCTAGCTGCCTTCAAACAGTGGCATACTCAAGATGCAGTATTTTATTATAGTACTTAACGGACTAAGAACATCTCTGCTTGGTTTCTTTTCTGCATTGAAGGCTTTTTTTCCCCTCCCTGTATCCATGTTCTTAGCTCCATTGATTGGCTCACATTCATAGCCTGATCGATGATTTACTGTGGGTGCCGATCACACCAGGTGCCTGTGATCCCCCAGCGCTGCAGTACCTGAGCACCTACATCGAATTAGTTTCAGAGCCTCATCCAATTTCCATTAAGGTCTCACTGACTCTAATGGGAATCGTACGGGGCCCCTGGGTATGGAGATCTTATCAGAGTTTGTTTTTTATGTTAATTCTTCATGATCTAGACTAAAGCTGAATGAATAAACAAGTCGCAATTCATCAATATCATCGTCACCATTATTTTAGAGTAGCATCTAGGGGCACTAATTATAAGATTAGGGCTCCAGCACGGTACACCCTGATACCGTGAGGTACTTCTTTGTGGTGAGGGAGAGCTTTCTGGGCCATCGTATTTTTTCTCTGTCTCTCTTGTTTTGTTTGTGTGTTTTAAGGATGAGAATGGCTTTTTTTTTTGTTTGTTTGTTCTCTTCGGCTTATGCCTTCAATCTTACCCAGAAAATTGGAGTCCTGCAGCTCTTTGTAGGTGCCAACATGTAGATCTAATGATAGATTTGGAATTCTGGTCTGCCTTTCCTGTCGGCTTGGAGATGTGTGAGTAAACACATACATATTATGAATCTGTGCGGAACAACAGTCGTCTTGAGAGACTAATCCAGTCAAAAGAGAAGAAAGAAAACTTAACGCTGTGAGGCCTGAATTGTTTTTCGAGGCAAACTATAATACAATGCATCCATCTTTTTGTTTAATTAACAGCCAATCAGCTACTTTGACCCACTTGCCTTTGCCCTCGTGTCCATGCTGGGTTTGTGTGGCTGGCTTGGATTCAGCAGCTCCGCTGCTTTTCCCTGGATTTCTCTTTCTGCTTTATTTTGGGGTTGATTGATAGGCAGGGCTATGCAGAACACAATGAATATTGCTGTAAACACCGTCCGAGCAATAACAATTGAGCCAAAATGCTCCATAAAACCTGGCGTGTTTATTGGTCTGAATGAAATGGTGTATAAAATGCAATGCTGACCTGCACACATATACACATGTATTAGGGTATGTGAAAATAATGGAACTGTTCTAATTTAACTTCTAAAAGAAAGGGAATTTGTGTTTTGAGCCTGCACATCCTGTCCTTTTTTTTTTTTCTTGGCTGGGTATAACAGGTAATACAGGGCTCTCTCATGTGAGTTAAGAATATTTGCTGACCCCACATGCTGTTATCAACTGCAATAAGGCAGTAGGAAAACTGCTTCTAGTCTAATTTCATTTGGTTAGTATAATTTAAAGCAGTATCAGGAGGTACAGAAGCAACTATAAGCAACGTGCGTGTGACTGGGTAAATACCTCTGGAGGGAATGTTTAAATCTTAAATGATTGACCCGACTGTGGATGGTCAAATATATGTCTTCTTTGTTAAACAGGTTTTTACCTTGTTAACCTCGGCATGGCACCGAGCCCAAACCAATAAGCTCTGTGAAAGGCTGGGTTTATTAGCTCAAGCTTTTCACTGTCCTAACGTGATTACTTGACTTTTAGTTCAGGGCTGGTGCACATCTGACCTGTGTAAGAGTTTAGTTCTGGAAATGGCAGTTAACATCTCTTTGTGGCCTTTAAAAAATTGGGAAAGGGTGAATCTCATGTGAGTTTGGTGACCGAATGGGAAGCACTTGGGCATTTCTAAGCAATGAACTTTTAGGTCCTTGCTGTTGGTGTTTTGCACAGGGTCAGATGCAGGAGATATTTTGGAAATCCTAAGAAGGTATGGAAATGATAAGAATATCCTGCTTTTGGATTCACGTCAAGTTGAGCTAAGCACTGAGCTAATTGACCCTGCCTGCCTGAGATGTTCCAGCAAATCCCCCAGAGCTCCTCCGAACGTGAAGCTCTCTGGGGTTATTTATAAGTACCAGCTTGGAAGATGCTGGGTTTGGATTTAGTTGCCCAAGTTCTGCCCGTGTTTTGCTTACTGCCTCTGCTGCTTCTGAAATTATAGTGCAAAATCCCATGAAATGTGCTGCGCTTCGTCCCTGTGCGTACTTTGTTATTAATGGGCCAAAGTCCGTGCTGCGTTCTTGGTTTGAATGCACAACTGCTATCAAGTAGACAGACAGCGTTGAGAAATATCATGGGAAAGAGTTGGCCCATCGTGAATGATGTCTGGCGTGTTTTTCAGTCATTCCTGGGAGAAAAAAGAAAAAAAAAAAAATCAAGGATACCCTGAGGATCCAGAGCCCTTTGCTGACAAGAGGTCAGAATGACTTCCATTCATAGCTTTCTTAAATGATCCAATTACTTACTTTTTTTTTTTTAGTGCTTCTTTAAAACTGTTCAGAGCCACAGAAGGAGGCTGTGAATACTCACCTACACCAAAAAAATACTGAGGATGCTCTGGTTTCACTTAAAAATCCAAACTAGCCATCCACATCAAAACTGAGTTAAAAAAAAAATCCAAAATATGCTGTCTAATCATGTGCAATCTGTAAATCCACAAATAACTAAGTCATCAAACCAGCAAACAAATCCTATGATACTCCAGCAAACAGATTAAAAAGAGGGCATCCTATCACAAACACTCATTTATTGGTCTGTTACTGTAAACAGAGCAAAAGAGAAATGTAGTGGACTAGATTTGTCTGCTACATCTCTGTAAACCTGGATTAATTTTCCCTGCGACAAGTGTGGAGATGAGCCGTGCTGACAGCGAGAGGTGAATCTAGCTCATCGTTTTGCTTTCCTACGCAGGAAATTCTTCCACAGGGAAGAAAGATGCTTCTCAAGCTTCCCATGGGCCCTGTTACACTTGCTCAGAGCACATCATTACTTCATGGGCCAGAGTATGTGTTTAGGCACGTGCTTAATTTTTAGCACAACCTTAAATACCATTGACTTCAAAGCTTTCTTCTCGATGTGGATGTCTTCAAGTGGGGCCTGAGGCAGTCCTGGAGTGACCAGAAGGTCTTGAGGTCCTTGTCCATCTTTCAGTTACGTGCTTTGTGGTTTATTGCTTGAAGAAGCTGATTCACTAGGCACTAGCTTTGAACTGGTTTTGGCGTGACATAGGATTTGTTAGATGCTCTCATGAGATCTAACAAAGAACAAATAGGGTGAAAACTGCCAACTCCTCTTGCAAGGTTTGTGTACTGGCTTTTCTTTAACTCTTACATTTCAGGCCTCCATTGAAGCTGGAAAACTTAATGTGTTCTGCATCAGACGCTTAAATTCCCTTTTGTCTAAGAGGATTTCTTCCCTTTCAGAGATTAGTAAATAAAAGCAGAAATTTTGCCTGCTCTCTTTGAAGTCGGTGGGAGTTTATCTTCAGGAAGGGCATGACTGCTTCCCAGACACTTGGTAAACTAGAGATTGCCGGTTACTTTACATAAATGCACATACAGGGTAAGTTTAATGAGTGTGTCACAAGCCCAAGAATCCAGAACAACTCCTAATCAAATTCAGACAAGCTGAAGTTTTATGGTACGGTGCTACCAGTTAAGATGATATCACCACTCTCTCAGCCCAGGCTTTTGAATAGGCGTGGGAGATGCTTGGTTCTCATTTAAAGCAAACTCATAAAATATTTCTAGTCCTTGTTGGCCAGGAGAACACTTGAATACAAGCCCTAAATACTTCATAATAGGAAGAACTCGAAATTGCATTTTGAAAATAATACGATCTGAGTAAGAAGATGTCAGAACTCTTCCATGATGTTTCATTATTATTTTTTTTTTAATGCTTTGGACTTCTCGATCTCACTTGTTCTAGCTACTCGTGAGTTAGACAATGATGGTGCTTATTTAAACCCATTGAAACAAGCAGCTGCTGAAGCAAGACCCTTTTTACTTCAGCAGTTCCAAATAACTAGAGCCAGGAGTTTAAAAAGAGCTAGTTAAGGACTTTAATTTGTGTTTTTCGGTACATCTGAGAACATGGAAGAGTTCTAAGGGTCTGAGAGAATGTAGATATGTGGGTATTCAAAAGGGTAGGGAAAAAATCCAGTTATTTATAGGCTTGTCAATCTGACATTGATCGAGGTAGAGCAGGACATGCTGATCCAGACCTGATTAATAAAGAAATAAATGAGAACTAATGCCGAGCAATATGGGCTGATGTAATAGATTTTGTCAATTAATTGAAATGTTATTTATGAAGCTACAAATTTGCTTGATAAAGACAGCAATATTGATGTGGTGTACGTGGATGTCAGTGAAGTATTTGGCATGCCAGTACACGACAGTATGATTAAGGAACAAGAATCATGCAAAATTAACATGGTACATAATTAGTGGAGTAAAAACTGCCTTTCACAACATGATTGTAAGTGGATTTATCATTTTCATACGGCCAGCACAGGCATCAGCCTCATGCTGTTTATCTGTTTCTCTTTGCCAGTGGCTCGGGTGGGAACATACATTACTCATTGGTCACGCTGATGTGGCTGGGGAGGTAAGAAACGAACAGATCACAGAAACAACCCAATCTCATTTGCTAGGCACACTGGTACAAGAAGGAGCAGGCATTCTGATGTGGCCAAATGTGATGCCACAACCGTGGAACAAAGGGGGGAACCCAGAGGAGCAAGGTGGGGAAATCCCCCTGGAAGCAGCAATGCTACAAAGCCAGCTGGAGCCTTGGCAGTTGATGGGCTTTTTGTGAGATCCCTATGTAAACCCTACTGTTATCCTTGTATATTTAAGAAGTAGACTCTCGAGGATGTCGGATTGCCTCCACCTGTTGTGTTGGTGCAGGGGAGGCAGCACCTCCAGCTCTGAAGGTCCTGAGCAGCAGGAGAGACCCCTGTGCGCAGCTGGGGCGCTGGTGGGGAAGCTGCCTTGCTGGGAGAGCTTTGATGCTCCGAGCTTTGTCTGGGGGAAGGAAAGGGGCGTGTAGGACACAATCCGTAAGTAGCTCTGTGGGGAACAGAAATGAGCAGGAAAAGGGTTCTCTTTTTCTGACAGACAAAGGTCTAACAAGACATCAGGCTGGAAATGAAGGTTAGACTCTCAGAAATGGAGGCAACAGCAGATAGAAGCAAGCAATTAAAAGTTATGTTGGATTTATTATTTATTTATTATGTTGGAAGCCAGTTGAAGTTTTGATGGTTGTGTGCCTAGATTGCTCTGCTCAAACAAGGATGAGTTTGCAAGTCCCAGGGTCTGTGCCACGTGGCAGGTCACAGCAGGTGCTCAGCAGTCCCTTCATTCCAGCTCCTGTAGACTAGTTTGCATGCCAAACAGGTTGAGGTGATGTTCAGCAAGATTTCTATGCTAAGAAACCTGGATTGCTGATGTGAAAATGTTTGTTCATTTAAAAACCCACAACACTTCCATCTCTGCCCTCTCCTATCTAATTGTGAACGTTTACATATGCAGGTGATGGAAGAAACGTGGGCTCTAGCAGCCAATACAAACCCTCACGCATAATGCCCTGCTGATTGCTCTGTGTTTAAAAATAGGCCACGTGTGGTGCATTTCATCCCAAGACTTCTTGACGTTGCCCTGTGCTGGATAACTTCAGCAGCCAGCGACCTTCTCGAGTCACCACGGGCTCCTCTCGGGCCTGCAGGGCTGCTGTGATTCTCAGGGCAGTGACTGGTACAACCACATCCAGCGCCAGGATCCTTTTCCTGCTTGTTCTGTGCCTTTTCCTGTTTATTCTGGCATAAGGGGGCAGGAGCAGAGAGGATGGCACCTAAGGAGCTCTGAAGCTGGAATGTGTATTGATCACAATTAAATATCATTTGATTTTATCTGTTATTACAAAGAGCCTCCCTGGCTTTGATGTATTACTGTGTGAGATGGCTTTGGGAGGTGGGAGAGATTAATTGCTTCGGCTCATACATGTCTTCCTCTAGACTCAGAGGCATCTTCATCTTTGTTCTTACAGAGCCTTGATAAACAAATAACTTGTTCTTTTGTACTGTGCCTGAGATTTTCATCAAAAGAGGAGGGAGCCCGTTGTGTGAATCACAAGGCCAGTGCAGGACAAGTCTATGCTGTAATTCACTCAGACAAATGTTGAAGTAAATGGATGGACTCAGGTTTGTTTAGATTAGTGGCCTTTTGAAAAATGAGTTGTCCCGTGTGTACAATTTTTCAATCTGTTTACATCTAATTAGCTGTTCAGATTGGCTAAAATTAAGCGATGTCACTTGTAATGCATTTAGGGGTGAAGATGAGATAAAATGGGCTCTTCTGGAGTCTCACTGGAGGGTGGCTCGGAGTACTGGCACGGTGTGAACTGAGGGGGTATGGAAGATCAGTCTGTAAGGTGGACTCAGGTATAATCAAGCCACAATTGCACATACATAGGGAGTAGTACATAGCATCTCTCTTGTACTGATTCAAAGAGAGCACAATTTTCCATCTCCCTCTCTCACATCTTCTCAGTAGGCTGGCCTGGCTGACTGGGGCGTTTTGTTGGGGCGGCTGCCCCCAGACATTGGCATCTTTACCAGTTTTGCTATTGATTCCTGCATGCTAGATATTCCTCCCTGGAGACCAGTCGTTTGAACAGCTTGAAATCTAAAAACTGACTGCTGCAATGTCAGGTTTCTAATTCTGCAGCTCAGCTGACAGCTCTGGAAAGTCCCAGTCAAAGGCAGAAATGCACCATTCTTCAGCAGACTTTGTTCACTCGCCATACGGCCCCAGTTCTATTTTATTGCTCCAGTGCCTACAGATTTTCATGTTCCTGACCAAAACTTCTGCTATTAATATGTAAGCTTCTCAGCAATTAATCTGTGTGTATTGTTGCATCAGTGCTTTTAGGCTACGACCACAGATCAGCACCCTCTGTGCAGCAGCAGCAGCGTATCTATACTGCTTAGTCATGGATACGTGTCTAAGGAGGTTTTGGCACATGTTTTCTCAAAGATTTTGTTAGTCTTTTCCTTCCTTGGCTCTCAGAAAGCCTCTCCTTGGTATCTTCCCTCTCCCAACCTGATGTGCCAGCATCGGTGGTGGTGCTCCAGGGTATTTGTGCTGGGAGTGAGACCGTGGCTCGGTGGGACAGGACTGCGTTGGGTGGCTCAGCAATTCAGGGGTAGTGCCTTCCAGTCACTCCAAGGAGCCCAAGGGGACCTTTAAAAGCCAGTGGGAGAATCGCCCTGTGAAGCCCTTGCCGGCAACACTGGAGATGCTCAGCAGGAGATGTGGTGCAGATGGCCCCACTGAGCCATCTGGGTGCAGTTGTTTCCCAAAAGGAGCCAAGGGCACACGGCTAGTTTGGATGTCAAACCATGAGATCTCAGGTGCTGGGGCTGAGCCACACCTGGCTCCAGCCTTGCTGTCAGAGCTCTTTTTGGCTTCTTCCTGGGATTTCTCCTCTCCAGCCCCGCTGGTGGTGAGCATCTTCTTGTGGCGTTGGTGGCCCGGCAGTGGTGGTGCCAGGCAGGGCTCCCTCGTGTCAGCAGGGGGAGCTCACAACTTGCCTATGCTGTGGGTCCTGGAAAAACGCGTTTGGGTCTTTTCCTTTGGTTTTCATTTTCCTTTGGTTTTCACAGCATTCACGTGCTGTGCTCTACTAGGCTATGGCATGTGAAGTAGGTGACATTTGAGGCCCTCTATCCCTAACACTTGGCACTCTGCTAAAGGTGAGGGCACCAAATGACCAAATGTCTAAGCATCACCAATAGGCAGCAGCAAAAACGTTGCTGTTAAAAAGGGAGTGTTTTATACAGGAAAAAACCTTTTCCAAGCAGAAATACATCTGCCACTGAACCCATTAGCATTAAATATGGATACAGGCTGGAAAGCTGCAGCATGTTCTAACTCCTCTGCTATAAGGTGCTCTTTTCTGGATGTCTTTATCTGGATGGCAGGTGCTTTTGGGCTAATGTTTTCCTTCTAAAAAGAAAAATCCTTAAGGAGGATTATTTGCTACTTGAAAACAATGCCGTGAGCAATTCTTGAGTTCACATAAGATGTGAAAGGTTTTAATATTTAAGACAGTTGTTCTTACTACTTGTAAGCAAGACTTTTAACGAGCAAGATCCAGTCCTCATCAGGATTTCTCTGTTTCCTTTGTACCTGCCCATCTACCCTACGCTTACAGTTTAAGTATCTGTTTTCCATCTTGTCTGCTGCACTACAGCATGTGTTGGTAAAAGAGATGCTCTTGATTTCACTAGGCAGCCTGGCAGCCCAGTCCTAAGCTATGTCTGTTTTACAGAAGTCAACTAGATTGAGATTAACCTACATTTTGTCTCGAGCTAGTGCTGGGGCGGACAAAAAACAAATACCCTTAATGTGGAAGTAATGCTGAAAAAAAACCTTTAAGTAATTGAAGCATTTGAAAGAAAATATAAAGTCATTTTCTAGAACATTATAGTTATTTAAAAGCAATTACACAAAACAACAAGGTTCAGAGTTGAGAAATAAATGGGAAGGAACCCGGACACGTAGTAGCATAGAAACTCACCATCATCCTGTTTTGCCGTCCTTATCTTTAGATATTCCTGCCTCATTCCTTTTTAACCTAACTCATAGGAAAGAGAGATTTTTCTTTATCTTAGAAAGAAACTTGATTGATCCTAGGGGCAGGAAAATCAGTGACAAAAAACCTTTTCGTCGTGTTTCATTAAACTTTTCAGAAGCCTCTTCTTTCTAGAAGAAGAGATCGCCCGTGCAATTCAAGCAATTAGGAATATGCACCCTCATTCGTCTTGGGCGTTGCATGGTGATGAGGCATATAATCCGCGTTCTCTCCCTTCCCTTCAGAGTGCTGTGACTTCAAGACAGGGCCGCAGAAAGTCATCTCTGCTGTTTCTGTGTTTAGCAGCACCGTAGGACTGACCGACCTGTTCATTTGAAGGGATGTGGAGGCAACACGAGAGCCTCGGCAGGCTCTGATCTGCCAGCAGGTGCGCGGCGTGGGGAGCTGTCAGATTGCACGAGCGGCTAAGGTCAGGTTAAATTAGTGCCCGCAGCTGGTACGGTGGTAGAAGCTCCATAAATCCGCACCAATTCTAGCCTGAAATTAATCATTTTATTAATCTTCCATGAGAAAAGGAAATTGTGATTAAAGTGCCGTGGTCTCATGGAGACCAAAGTGAGCGTACTCTCATGCACATGCGTGGGTGTCAAGAGGGTGAAGATGTCACAGGCCACCCTGGCATGGTGAGCAGTTTTTGGGAATCCAACAGATACAGTGAAGGGAAAAACTAAAGAAGAAAGAGCCAACAGTGAGGGAGAAAACTATTCTGTCAACTCATCCTGTTTAGTGTGGTCGCGTTGTCATTGTCTGGAAAGATTCAGTGCCAAAGGGCTTCATAAAGGACAGCAATCCTGTGACTGCTGCAGAAGGCTGTGTTACACAGCTCCTCTTCCTTTCAGGTAATCTCTAGCAGCCTTGTGCAACAACACAGCTCTTAGGAGCAGTAGCCAGGTATGCCAGAAATAAAGTCGAGACAAATGTAATGTTTTACCAGAGGCAGCCAGCAGATGCTTTTTGTAAACCTTAGTCTGTAGCTGGCTGGAATAATTTTTGATATATTTTACATTGCATCATCTTTAAACGTATTTGTAACAATAATCCTCTGATAACTTGAGTTTCTTCAAAGACCATGACAAAGATTCACCTGCCTTTGCAGCAAGAGCAAAGCCTGTGCTGTATAAAAGCTCCTGGTGTAATTGCCACTTCACCATATAGTTTGCAGGCAGTGCAGCGGATTAACTACAGAGCACTCCAGAGGTGCTCTTCAGTTATCCTATAACTGACAATGTCAACTGAGGGAGAAGAGCGTAGGTAAGAAATGCAAATCAGCTGCAGGGAGTGAAAATGTGGCTTTCTCTTTTGGCTTGTCTTTCATAAGCAAAATATGTAATTTCTGATCTTTGAAACCTACCCGTGAATGAAGGCATGTCAGCAGGTGCTCCAAAATATTTGGCTGCTGGTGTTTCTTATGCAGAGCCCGTTCTGTATCTGAAAAGCTGTGCCTCTGCTTTTACACTCGGGATAGCAATATTCTACAAAACTCAAGCTTTCAAGCCGACCACAGTATCCTTGTGATGAAAGGAAGAGAAAGGTCAGTGAGGCTTGTCCTTGCTGAGAAACAATCCCAACCGATGCTCAAAAACCTGAAATGTTAAACCAAGCTGTGCTCACGTATGGCAAACATGATCAAGCTTTTCACTCGTTTCAGCTGCTCTGGACAATTCTTTTCTCTTCAACTAGATCTAGTCTTCAACTCAGCTTAATTGAGAAGCTGGCCTTGCTAATGAATTTGTATGAGTTTTCTGGCCCTGGCAGTTTTCACTTTAATGCACTCTGTATATTATATTAAAAATGTATATCACAACTGAAGCAGTTTTGTAAAACAAGCTTTAATGCAGCATCTGCTTATTTGTGCCTTGGGGATGTGAGACAACAGCAAACTGCTTACTGCTTGAGAAATCAGCACACCACCATGTGCCTTGCTCTGGTGTTAGAAGTCAGGGCAGTGCCTTAATCTGGATGCAGATCAAATTGTTGTGTTGATAATTAGAAGACAATAAGCCTGCATGAAATTGAACCAAGATGTATTAAAATCAGGTAGTAATTCTCCTTAATGCTGACTGGAAGGAAGCCATGTCAGGAGGTAACCAGAATGCATTATTGTTTGCCATTATAAAAAGGTCCATTTAAATAGCTCTCTGTCACCTAGGGCTATTTAACCTTTTGTAGGTATGAGCATTACAAGGCAGCCTAATGCATATTTTGTGTGCATTACTGTGCATAAATGCATGCACACAGTTTTTATGTTCCTATGCGAATATTCATAATGAATCAGACTGGGGTCAATGTATTTCCAAATCATGTCACTGGTGATAGCCAGGAGCAGCTGTTCCCAAAGAAGGTGAAAGAAGCTTCATCCTTGAACTACCCTAGTGGGAAATTGCTTGCTCAAACCTACCGGTGAGTGCTTGGCTTGTGCGTTGAGGTGGGAGCATAGATGTGAACGTGGATGTCCTCATAGAAGAATGTGTGTTTGTATGTGAGAATCAGCTGTGAATATGAATCCTGGGCTCTGGCAATATGATCATGAGCTTAATAATGGTCCCCTTACCAGAAAGAAACGTGTTTCTCGTCGTTTTCCTGAATGTCCTCGTTTCCTGGGATTCTAAAGGCTGAACACAAGAGCTGTCAGCTCGTGCAGGACCCTTCCCTATGCTGGTTCTTGTTTGCTATGCATCTGCCCGCCCCTTTCAGCCTCAATTCTCCTGCAAAAGAGATGTGGCCTTTAGGGAGGCACATCCATGCTCGAGAACGTTTTCTTTCCCAGCATTTCAACTTGTCCATTTCCTCCCTGTGTTTTTTTGTCTGCTATTTTATATGCTGATGGGACATTATTAGTTTCATTTATAAGGAGTAGTGTTACAAATTGTTCGGCGATTGACTGCGGTGCGTTCCCATAGCCTGACATAACTGGCTGCAGTGTGCCCTCTTTTTTAATAACGCTCCCTTCAAAACAGATCAACTCATACACTCGCATAGATCAATAACTGAAAGGAGGAAACGAAGGCAGCTTTTGAAAGCTTACAGATACTGTAAGCCTATGAGCTCTCTCTTGCTCTGATCAGCGGCCTTATGGTGGGTTTAATTTGGAAATCATTATTTGGGTAAAACTGGGGCAGAGCTGAATCTCAGCTGGTCCTGGATAACTTCAGCAGCATGAGCCTCTCGGTATCTGTGCCACTCTGACAGCAGATGTGCTGCTTATTTACAGGGAGGCGTAATTGGAAACTCAGATCTAAAGCTAATTTTGCACTGCCAGGAAGAATTAAAAAAAAAATAGTTGCTTTTAAAGGTCATGAAAAAACAAAGCAAGGGAAACCATTTGATGTTCCCCATTTAGAGGTAGTAGCATGCTGGGGTCCAAATTGTTCCTGATGTGACGTGGCACAGCCAGGCGTAGTAGAAGAAGGGGTGCATTGCTGCTGCTTGGGTGGAGATGCTCAGAGCCCAGATGCCACAGCTTTCTGAAGCACAGGGTTTTTTATAGGTTTACCAAGAAGTCCCTTAAGCCCCACAGCCATGTTTTGGTGTTTGAACCTTCCCATTGCAAATCATGGGCACTGCGGGCAGCTTAACATCACACAGACAGTGGGAGGGGGGACACATCCTGCAGAGCTTGGCCTCCCATGGCCAGTGACACCGAAGTGATGGAAAGAAAAGAATAAGCTGCCCATTTACTTGTCTCTTGTTCTCCGCCCCAGGTGGTGGTAGTGATATGGGAAGAGTACTTAAGGAAAGTGGCATTTCTGTTCACATTTATAGTTTTTGTTAAACTATTGAAGATCAGTAGAAACCCTTGCTAAAACTGAAGGTGCTACTGTGCTGTTCACATAAGCAGAAGAACAGGAAAGCTTTTTAACACCCTTCATCCACTCCAAGCCAGAGTGCTCTGGGGATAGGCAGGCCCGTGACATTGATCAGAGGTTTAAAACTTCCTCTGCTGCAGTTCTGGGAGAGAGCCTGGTCCTGTCGCTCTGCCTGAAATCTGACATCCAGCTACCTTGTCCTCACTTAAACTAATCCATCTGCCCTGTCACAGGGGTATTCCAGCATTTCATGCTTCTCCTTGTCATGCAATAGGGGAAAGGGGAGTACAAGCAAATCTGAAACTGGGTTCCCTAAAGTGTGATGCCTCAGGAAATGCCTTTGTTTCTAAACCCTGTGCCTTTAAGTATCTATTCAAGTGCTTACAGACTGCGTAGCTGAGTGTTTACACAACAGCAGAATTCCTGAAAACATGCTAAATGCTTTTCATCCATAATGATTTGGAAGAAGTTGTCAGGTAGCTGTATCAGATACAATGGCTGTTGCTTTGGCCATTACCAGAAGAAGAGAAGGGCTGTGTCAGTGTTTATATACGTAACACATAATATGTCAACATACAATATAAAAGTTCAGGTTACTTACATTCAAAAAAAAAACAAAAAAAAAACAACAAAAAACACATAATGGTCCATTCATTTTTAAACCGAAAGAAAGCATGATTGTTCTTTTTTTATTTTTTCAAGGCCTGCTGCAGGCACAGCCCATGAAAACCTGAATTATTAAAATTGACAATCTCAATAATGCTCTAAAATCCACAGGAAGAGGCTCTGATGATTGAAAATCCAAGGAAATCATCAGTAGTCAAGGGCAGACAGGGCTGGATCCTAAAGGGATTCCAGCTTGTAGAGAAGAAATAATACAGCAGGAAGTAACAAATAGAATTAATTGGTTCTTCAAGTAGAACAGTTACAGGAGGAAGGCGGATTATACATATGCATTATTATTCAAATAATGTGAATGAATAGAGAACTCCAGACCCATGGGTAACACACAAGCAGTACCGAGAGAGACCCTGAGCTGCTGAAATAAATCCCCATTACAGATGGGCAAGGAAGGAGGAGAATAAAGTACAACAGCTCCACTTGAACTTTATTTCATCTGCTGATGACTTTGTTAAAACGTTAGACCTTTCGGTTACAAAATCACATTTTCTGAACGCCGAAAAGTTCCATTTGTTTTTCATTTGTTTGTTTGTTCAAGGGTTACTGGTTGCTCTGAAATAAGCAAATTCAGAGGTGGGATTCTGCAAGTCTGACATTTAAATGGCAGTTTCGGCTATATGCAATTTTCTTCTTCAGTTCTTTTGGGAGTATTTTAGTGTCTTATTATGCGGCGACTGTGCTACAAACTCAAGTTGTCTGCATGGTATGGAGCGCATGTTTTCCTGCGCTTTGTCTATGACTGTGCAGGAGTTCTGCATGGAAAGCCTGTAAGATCTGAAAGAGGTTTGTTAGTAATTTGGCTGTGAGCTCTTTAAGCATGAGAGTATCATATAAGCATACTGTTCTAATTGTGAATTGGAAAACCTTCAGCAAATTTTAAGTTAGGAACTTCTCATAGCAACTATACTATTTCCATTAGAGGAAATCCCTGTAGCATCTTCCAAACAGACTGTGTGTTTCTTAAAGGCAGAAACCAACGGATGCCTTTTGATTTTCCCAGCTCTAGTAATTAGTAGGAATAAAAATGTTCAAAATTTCACCAAGCCTTTTAACTGGAGTGCAGATGTGATTCTTGGTGACTCAGACATTCCCCAGAACTTAGTTAGACTCAGAGTAATTATTCCAAAGAATTATCCTTCCAAAATTAGAAGAAAAAAACATGTAATTACAACTGCAATATTAACATACTTAATGTCTGCCTAATGTCTGAGCATCAAGTCAGAGGCTGTATTTTCACGCAGTATACACACTGTAAGCAAAATGAATTGGGGCACGCAATTTCTTGAACAAAGGTCCTAAATATGAGCTCCATGAGCATTTGTGCCATGATTGGCAATGGAAGTTGAAGAGAAACTGAGGAAAGCAGTGCTTTATTTTTCCTAATTACTCTTTCTCTACCCTCTTTCTCCTTTACATATTGATCTGGCCATTCTGACAAGCACAGCAATCTCGGCTCATCTCGCTGCGGGCTGCCGAGGTCCTGCCCTGCATTTTGCTGGCCTTGCTGTTTTCCTGGCCTCAGTACACCACACCAGCAGAAAATTGCTGGCGTGTCCGCTGCTTCATCCTCTGCTGACTGTTGCATTGAAATGGCTCAGCATGGGGCCAAACCCTGTCCAGAAGTGCCTCGGGGAAGGGGCTGAGGAAGGGCAGCCACCACTTGCTTAGACAAGATGGTTGTAAGGTTAGTATCTCTGAGCTGACTCTCATGTCTTCTCCAGAGAGATGTTTCGAGCCACCATTACGTGATGTTTCTCTAGGGATGGGTGCAGCTGGCTGTCTCACATGAGGGCCCTGAGCCAAAGAGGGGCAGGAAGCTGAGCTTCTCCCTCCAGAAACAGCCACCCTGTCCCTTGCTGGCCTCCAGGAGTTCCTGGCCCAGCTTCCCCTGACGTAGAGCAAAAAAGGTGAGCAGGATAGGTGAACCTGTGTTTGATGCTATAGCTGCTGTGCAGTTAAACAGTGGTCCTCAGTCCCACTTTTCTCCTGCACAGGGAAAAAAAAAAATTGCTTTTTAAGTGGAACAAACATTGCACCCCCAGCCCTGAACCTTTTGTGGGAAATGGGGAGCAGGAGATGGATCAGATCAGAGGTGTATACATTAGCAACTGCAAAGGAAGAAGAGATGCTGTTGAAAGCCCTAGAGAAATGTTTTGTTTTAGGGGATTAGTTAAAAAGAAACACTAGAGCTTTAGACAAAGTAAGATTGCATAAAATGTGCATAATTTATGAGCGTTTTTAAAAATACAGCACCTGGTTCAACTCCCTCTTTTTTCTATGGAACTTCTTGTGCTTTATACTTCATAGTAGCTAATTTGACTTCTCTTATTTCAATTATTTCAAAATGCATTTCCAGATTGCTCAGTCTGATTAACTCCTGCTGTACTTTTGTTCACAAGGAGCTGTGAGAACTGGGGCATGTGGAAGGGAGGGCAGCACGTTCATACAAGTGGTAGCAAATGTAACTTGCAGCATGCTGTTACATTTATGTGACATGACATGCTCGTGCGAATCAAATGTGCTATTTTTACGGCATGTATTAAATGTGAAATTGTGACTGGTGTTAGAGCAGGGTCAGAGCTCCTGCCAATGTGCCATGTAATTTTGTTTTACGAATGAAGGTCTCGAATGCAAACCCTCTATTTCCAGCAAATTTATTCTGTTTGTCCAGGGTCAGCCATGTCCATAGGTCATTGCCCCATTTTGTTTGATTCCTTCCTTACACAACGCTTGATATCATATCAGAATATGAGCATAGAAACCTGGATAGCTTCTGAGGCTATAAAATTATGTGCAGGACAAGGGATCTTGCCTCTTGTACACCTTGTGCTTCAGACTCTGGCCGATGTTGGCCAGCGTCACTGGAGTTGTGTTGATGTGTGTCAGCAGAGGCAGAGCCAACCTGAGAGGCAAATTTGGTCCATGACACCTTTGGATACGAAATACTGCCTTCCAAAGTCAGAGGAATTATTGGTCGATTATTGACCTAGGTTGACATTCATGCCCAAAATCACAGCACCACCGGCACTTCAGGACAGGGCCTAGATATGTTCTCAAGATGGCGATTAGGCCCGGAGTACAGTAGTTTGTGGGTGCCTAACTTGTGAGGAATTGGCCCCATAAAGTCTTGTTATGTTGTGCTGAGGAAAACGTCCACTTGGGAAACGCAGGCCTGGCCTTGATGCCCTACCATCAGGGGCTGGCCGATGCCTGAGAAGAGGAGTCACCTCCTCAGGGACCGCCACAGCGTGGGCCAGGCCGTGTGGCAGAGCAGCCATAAATCACTTTTCTGGCTAATTGGGGCCTGTCAGGGCCGAGCACACAGCAGGGCCACCAGGGCCCAAAGCAGGCAATGCACAGGCATGCTCGACAGGAATGAGAGTGAGGAGGGGTTGATAGTTACCTCTGAAGTGTTTCTTGGCTCTAATACATTCGCCTCATATTTGTATCTCTACTTAAAAAAAAAAAAACAACACAACTTACAGATATAACTTCTTATGATTTCAGGGAATTATTTTATTGTAATTATAGCTAATCCAATTGAAGGTGACTTGTAATGACTGCTGAATTAATTCCAGAAGTACTGGATTTAATGAGTGGATTACTATTTGTTTTGATAAAGGGGAAAATGCAAGTACCAAGGTAGAGTATTTAGTTCACTTAGATCACGCTGTGCTCAATACTGCTGGATTTACAAAGCTATTTGTTTCCAAATCGTGGGAGAGCATGTCCCTGCTGAACACACTGAGACAAATAGCAAGCTCGTTTCCTTTCAAAGAGAGTATCTGTGCGACAGGGTCAGGCTTTCTTGATTTTCCTATAATGGAAATCAGATGTGATGTCTGAGGTCAGAACTTGGTGCGTTGCACTGGGAAGCAGAGTAGTATCTCTTTTTTTTTAGTAGTTTTTTTATTTAATTTTCAGCACAAGTTTGCTCACTTTTTCACAGGGTGCGCCTTGACAAGCTTCTTTATGGGCCACATACTTGTTTTTTCCCCTTCAGTAGCAAGCTGAGCCATTGCAGGCTTAACTGACCTAAGCAGTCACAGCCTGATCCTGCAGCTGTGGTAGGATATATGCAGAAATGATACATGCGTGCATGATCTGGCCAGTGAACTCATGGCCCAGCCAACTGCAGCAATGGGTACAGTGGTAAAGAGCCATGGGAAAAGCCTTCTGCTGCTGGGGCAAGATGGTAAGATACAGGGTGCATCTGTACCCCATCCCTGAAGCAAGGGAGCTGCAAGGGGCCTTGTTTGCGACTTTGTGTGCTTTGTGTAAATGTGTTGACTGGAACAAAGAAGCAGATACCATGGCTCTGTTTCTGTGCCTCAATGATCAAGAAGTAGCACAAGTTATCCCACTTTGCATGGGACCAAAGTGTGAGAGAATTGAAGGTAAGCACTGAGGTTTGCATGGGTGTAAGTTGAAGCTGAAAGAAACAGTCATTGATAAGGTTCAGATCTTAGGGAGTCAAGAGGTTTAGAAAGCTAAGAGGAGCACCTGATTTAGAAAACTAGGCTCTGTGGGTGAGTCTTCTGGTTAGCCAGCATTGTACAAATACAAATGGAGAGTCTTGTTCTCAAGGTGCATAGAGATGTTGGCCAGGTGGTTTTCTCAACAGGCATGCCATCTTCATCACTTTACATACTTCTTCTCCTTGCTTCATCTCCTCTCATGAAACCCGTCTCTTCATTTTGATTTTCCACTAGCTTCTCATGTAAGTGCTGTCACCTCCCTGTCTCCTGTTCCCCTGCATGTTTCACAGCCTCACTTGCTTCATCCTCCAGGCCTTTACAGCTCTAAGTCGGTCTCAAAAAGCCACCCATCTGGTGCTGCTGTCAGCAGCTCACATGGATGTAGGGGTTGAACTAGATGACCTCTTCAGAGGTCCCTTCCAGCATCAGCCATTCTGTGCTTCTAGATGTGCATGTAAAACCACTTGAGTATTATTGACACCCCCTTCCCTAACCCATCAGCTTGTGTTTGACAGCCTCTATACTGGGCATTGCTTCCCTGTTTTCCCCTTCAAGCAGTATGACTGGGAGTTGAATATTGCACCAAATTAATACGTCGTGGCAATTGCCATGGCGAGGCACTCCTAATGATAAAAACCAGACTGCAGTTGCGTTTGTAGGTTTTCTTCAGACAGCAAACGGTCCCTTTGCTTATGTTATCAAAGGTGATTGACTAAGTAAGTGGAGATGAGTCTCCTTCCCAGCAGCTCTTGCAGCAAATTAGGTATGGAAAAAAACTCTGGTTCCCGAGGAAGTCAAAACTAGTGAGCAACCTGTAATCAAGGTTCTCCTAATGTTGTGTTTTAAGTAGACCCATTATCATAGCAATGTCTTCCTGAAAGCATTTAGACTTCATTACCCCATTAGAGAAATTAACATATTTTAGCTGATAAGCTGCTGGCACATTCAAAAACTTGCAATAATGCTGGGTGTTGAAGCTACTCCAAAACGTGCTTTCATTAAAGGGGTCTTGCGCCACATAGGAAATATATAAATAGAAAAGCCATAATTAAAATGCCACATTATCTTGTTCTAAAGTTAGTGTGTCTTGAAATTTAAATATACATTGGTATCATTAGAACTTTCCAGCAGAATTTTTCCAATGTTATTATCATAGCAGAGAAGAAGCCATTAAAAAAAAAAAAAAGTGCATTTCAAATGTGAATGTAATAACTATCTTTTTAATTAAAGTTGGGATAAATCTTTTAAAACCAGTTGCTGACTCTGAGAGGTAGCAGAGCATCGTTGCTGTATTCAGAGCAGAGGTTGCACGGGAGCAAGTCAGTAAAATATGACAGGGAGGATCAGCAGGATGAGCGTGTAGCCAGTGTAAGCGTTGTGTGTAATTGCAAAGTCAACAGAGGAACGGCAGCTTATGCCAGTATTTGATCTCAAAGAAAAATAACAAAGTCTATAAATAGTGATGTAAGGAGGCTTCCTTTCTGGCTTGTTAATGAAAGAGGTTGTTGTATTCCTACTTATCTGAGGTATGTGTTGTGCAGGACCTCCCTACTCTGTTCCAAATGAAATTCAGCATCTTGCCCTAATGGAGTTGTGAAGGCTCAAGTCGCCACCCATACGGAGAGCACCACACACGCCCCAGGGTGAAAGGGAAAGCATCCAAGGAGAGTGATCAATACAGCGACTTGATTAGCAACAGGGTGATTCAGAACGTAAAGCTGCATCCTTGGACAACTCCTGATTGTAATTACTGTCACCTTTCCCAGCTATTTTCATGCAAAGGAAGTTTTATAAGTCTTGGCTTTTGAAATATTCTGCCAAGCGTTTTAAGATTTAAAGAAAATCATCATTTCTGTTTCGTGCACAGAAATCTTTGACTCGTTATTCTTTGCTTGCTTCCCTAAGCTGAATATTGCTGTGCTTTATAAGAGGAACTGCATCGCCCTCAGAGGCATGCGTGTGCTCCTGTCCACATGGAGCACTGAGAAATCTTACAGATGCGGGTGGAGGTTTGAGCAGTCATGCTACTTAATGGACCCTGGATAATTGGCTGCCTTATTAGTCAATAAATGACTTTCTATATGCTTCCAGAAAATTATACCTTGATTGATTGTAGGCACGTTATGTATTTTCTTGTGTTTGTTTCAGCTGAGAGGGAACGCCCTAGGAGCGTGGTCAGAGGCAATCTAGATGCCATTACCTGGGCATAGCAGAATGCAAAAGTAGCAAGTTCCCATTCATCAGCCTGAGCTTCAAAAGCGTGGCAGGGAGAGAGGGTTGTCTCTGTACTAATGATCTAATACACACTGTTTGTATCAAAACTGTCATACCAAGGACACTGGTGGGAGTAAGAATGCAGTCAACTCAAAGCTGTGCTTCTGGCATTATCTGGCACGTTTGCAAAATGCATCCTCAAAAATGTAATTATACTGAATTCACAGAGGTCTTATGAAAAATGTATCAAGTTGGATGTTTATTCTGATGGTAGACGAACTCTGACATCCCTGTTCATGTTGAAATGTGATCATGTGGGGGTGTGTAATGATATGTATGCACACACACATAGGTATCTCCGCATACGATATGCAGACAGAATGTGTATGTCAGTGTTTGGGTGTATATTTATATGTTTGCACTCTCATTCATGCAGCCAAGTGGTGATTAGACGCCGGGGACTGTAAATTTTCACAATAGCTTTGTAAGGGCAATCTATAATTTTCTGATATTTTATCTTATAAAAATTACAACATTGCCTATAGAGTTCAATAAAATGATTGTTATCTCAGGGGTAGAGCAAAATCCTTCAGCCAGCAGCTCGGGAGCTGTCTCACAAGTGCACCACAGCTGGGTGGTCACCAGTGGCCAGGGAGCGGGACAACTCCGTGTCATTTGCTCGCTGGCCCAGCAGCGCTGCTCCTGCCACCCCCGTGCTGGGGACAGCTGGGCACGTGTGTCCTGGGCTGGAGGAGCACTCCTGTCCCTGGGCCCGAAGCAAAGACCCAGGGCAGAGCTAGTACAGCTGCCTGGCAGTCTGCACGGACGCCAGGGAGTGCTTCCAAACACCGTCTTTGGCTTCTGGTGGTGGCCTCGCTGTGCTTGACTTTTCGCACAGCGGTTGACCTCCAGGCCTCTGCTAAATTTATAGACGTGGTTATGCCAGGAAACTGCTCAGAAAATGCTTGCAGTCTCCATAGAGAAGGCAGGCGAGTGGGCAAGCAAAAAGTAGTAGCTCTCCTCCCATTTTGCTGCAAAAGAACTGAGATGCAAGAGATTAATGGATGTGCCCAAGGTCATATTGGAAATCTGCAGCAGAGCCAGGCACTGAATCCAGATATTCTGCATCCCCGCTCAGTGCCGTAGCCATATTTTTTCTGCTAGTATTTAGAAGAAATGCTGTTCCTGGAGAGTGAAACAAATCAGAAAAATAAGCTGGTAGTGTGCGAATGAGAAAAGGTCATTTGTCCTGTTTCATCACTTTGTTGTCCAAAGATCTAATTACTTCTGGAATTACCTCAATGGCTTTCAATCAGTGCCTGTCTGTCTCAGGTCATTCCGCACACCTCACCTTGTCGGTTTAAGATGCTTTCTAAAGATTTTTTTTTCCTCTCTTAATTAAAAAATAATGCTCCTGGCCAAATCTTCTGCACGTGTTTCTCCAACCTATGCATGAGGCTGAATACCGGTAGAACCAAGCACTTGCACTTCTGACATCTGATGATTGCTGTATAAGAAGTGAGGTGCTTTTACCTGTAATATACCAGAGCTTTCCACAGATTTGAGATGACTTAGAAATTACACTGTGGAACTTCTTCACCCGCAATTGAATTGTAATCACCGTGGTGCTGCTGGAAGGTGCGGGCTATTTAAGAACACAGAATTTCTACGCCGCTCTTTCTGTCATGGCACATTTCAACATCAGGAATGACTCCCAAATCAGCTTGTTTTTAAAATAATGTGTTTCGGTTCTATTATTCCCTTTTGGTTTCAGGATCTTTAAAGGTGCAGTTATACTTTCAATTTTTTTCTCTGCAGTCATAGCATCAGGCAGGATTCCTCCAGAGTCCTTCCAGCACCAGCTCCACCAAAGCCTTTGTGCATTTTCGTGGTTTCAGCGCTGGAGGTCTGCACAAATGCAGCAATTACCGTGCGATTCACAACAGAATCGTGGCTCTAAGTGCTTCTTGGCACATGGCAGGTTGGGCAGGCAGCTGACCTGGAAGAAACAGAAAATCAAAAAGAATGTGCTCATCCTCAGTGAATAGCACTTGCAGCTTGGAGGATGGTTGGGATCGTTCCCCAAGAGGTCTTTTCCCACACGCCTTTGTAATTCCTCCGATTTTCTTACACTGACCCAGATTTGGGTTGACTGATTTTAGGTGGGACCATGTGTATACATACCCGTGAGCTCTCAGGAATATGTTTTTCCTGGCATGGCTGTTAACTCATGTTGATTTCTGCATGGAGAGCATGGTTACATGTTCTAAAACCAGAAATGCTAGGATTTCATTATTAGGAGGAATTATTAGCAAAGATTGATAATTAAACTAACCAGTTAAATTTTTTCCACCTCCTAAATCTCAAACTACGTTCAGTCCTCCCAGCTGTTTGGGCCAAGTGCAAGCTTCGGAGGTCCTCTTGCAGTGGGCACGGGTGTGTTAACGTACCGGGGTGCAGGAGCTCTGATCAGGGACACAGCCTGTGTTTTGCAAGACATACAAATACAAAGAGAACAAGTCTTTGCCCCCAGAAGTTTACGATCTAAGTAGGCCAAATCTCAGTTAATGGCTTGAAAATAATTTTTACAAAGCCATAATTAGGTTAGATTGTACCTTACCCTCCTTTCTTTCCCCCTTCTATGAATGGAGTCAGTGACCTAAAAGCTCTGCTAGACTCCATCCCTTTGTTTCTATTATTAACACTGTTTACTTAGTATTTTCCTTACTGCTGAGAGGGACAAAAGATTTTTTTGTTCCCCTTAGATGCAATTTGTATGATACTGTATTTATTTGGAATTAAAAGGACAATAGCAATGTCCATGCTAGGCCCCTTTGCAATTAATCAATCTCCCCCAGATTCTGTGCAATAATGAGCTCGCTTGGGCAGTAAATAAAACAGCAAAACTGCTTCATTTCACAGCCTCACTAGAAATGTACCCTCATTTTCTTTTCGCCACTTCCTCTTGCTGCCTCCTCCACTTTGCAGACCAGCTTCCCTTGGTCTTTGCCTGCACAGCCTGCTGGAGCTGATGCAGAACCGATTGCTGCTTAAGAGCATAATGACAAATTTACCCCAGAAGTTGTTTAAAGTAGCTTCTGAAAGAAAGGTAGAGAGCACAACGCTTTTCAGCTACCTTGCAGCATTTGTGCAGCTGGGGACACAGAAGGGTAAACTCTTCAGAAGAAATTGTGTGGCTGTTTTCTCAGACTTTTTGCTTGGGTAGTGTTAAGGCAGTACCCATTATTGAAGAGCTCAGAGGTGATGGGCAAACCACTTCAGTGCAGGCTGAGTAGAAAGGAGCAGGAGGTAAAGTCCAGCCAGAAATTAGGAATTACAGAAGTGATCTGCTGACGTGCTCGTACTTCTGAGCAGATCTGTATCAGATTTGCATCAACTCCTGAACTAGCAAGTCCCAAATGGAGCAAAGCTGGGTTCTCTGCGTTTCTTTTTTCACATCAGCAGCTAATTCAAGTTACTGTTGACCAAAGGTCTTTTCACAGTCACCTGGCAACTTCTGCTGTATCACATTAATAATCCTCCTAAAGATGTGCAGAGGTGGAAGAGCTTTTATTGGTTTCAGACTGAAAGCGTATTTTGAAAGAATAAAAGGAACGATTTTGTGGCATTTAAAATACCACAGTGCTGTGCTTCAGCCTTCACATCCTTGGGTAAGCTGAGAGTTGGCCTTGCATTAAGCACAGTTAATGGGTCTCTTTAGCATGTCTGTAATATTCTGTTGCAATAGATAAAAAGGATCACTTCTTTTTTTTTTTTTTTTTTTTTTTTTCCCTGATGGGACAAGAGGAGCAATATCAGTTTTGAAACTCTTGGACTGGTCCATTGGCTTAGCTCTTTACTCAGCATGACCTTTATCATCCCATATCTCATTAGAGGCAGAAATTTGTGATTTGTCTTTTGAAAGATCAAAATCACCGTTTTTAGATGCTGTTTCATTTTTATATATTTATACTATTCTCTTTGCCCTGACATTTCAGTACATGATATGAAGCGTTGTTTTTTAGCTCTAACAATACTGAGGAGAAAAGCTAAAGCACTAGTAAAATGTCAGCATTGGTATGGCTTAAAGAAGAATACTGCAGCATTAGCAGTCACAGTGTACATCGTCTCGTGATGAAGTTCCTTTATGAGAAGTGCCATTGCTTTCATTTTACAAATAAGCAATTGAGATAAGTTAGATAAGTGTAATAGTTTTCTGGAGATCGTAGAAGGAGCTTTGAGAGTGCATTCACCCTTCATAAATCTGACCCTGACTAAATGAGCCAGTGGAGGAAACCGATTTCTGAAAGAACAGAGGAAATGAAAGCTACCAAATATGTTTAAGAAGACATCCTTAACTCTGCCCCCAGATAGGTGCCTTCAGAAACATCATTCTTTCTACCTGGAATTTGATTTCTAAGCATTTTCTACAGTTAAACAGAAGGCGTTTGTATGTATTCTTGATAAAAATTACCGAGTAAGAAGCGTTACTGGTTTGTGATCACAACAGGCACTGGTACGTATGTACAACTTCACGTAGTCACAGGAGGTTCATGTGGAAACTATTAGCATTTTTCTGCTCAAGGACTTTGTGATGCGTCTGGGGTTACCCGTGGGATATAATGGGCAGGGAAATATGCCCAAAATATGTGTTGAAGTCAATTTACCATATCCTGTAAGAATTACTGCATATTGGTTGTACCCAAGAAAATTGACTATAGCTGCAATAGCGAGAACGTCCCTGTTCATACAGCGCCTAGCACAACTGAGCCACGGCCCACCCTGAAACCACAGCACCAGAACCTCTCCTGCTCCTGTGGGGGGCACGTTACAACCTCGTTCGGTGGTGAAGCATCAGCCCATAAATCGGATTGACCTCTAATGGATTATCTACATGGCAGTTCTCTTTTTCTTGCAACTGATAGTAACCAGTGCCAGACAGAAAACACAGCTGTTCCTGCATCATGTGGCATTTTATGGACATTCAATGCAGTTATTCTCATCCTTAGAGAGGGGTAATATTTAGGCAAAGAGATAAGCCTAAAGACTGACAGGAAAGACCTTTTTCCTTTTAGAAATTACGTAGTGTCTGTTGTTCGTGTTTTTTTTTTTAACAAGAACCAAACTTCGTATTATTTGTTGAACAAAATGCATGAAAATTTGTTAAGCAAAATAAATAAAGGAAAATCAAAGGAATTAATCACAGAACTACAAAAGAAGAAATAAAACAGCTTGGCAAATTGCATTTGTGGTACGGTAAAATGCATACTGTGTCTGAATAAGTAGTAAATCAGCATTTTTATAGCAATACCATGTGAAGCCACAAACTAGATATCTGTAAATATCGCAAAACATGGAGATACTTGAATATAAGAAAGTAAATGCAGCAAACCGAAGTCCAAAATCAGGCAGTCACCTCCTAATAATTATTTGTAAACATCCTGTTAATCTTAAAACTCTTTATTTGGTGTTTTAATACTCTGTTCAGTGATGATACATGACTTGTAAGGCTGCATTCAAATAATCATTAGTCTGGAAGTTTCCGTTGTTAGCAGGATACCAAGAAGATAAATGATTAATTGTGGTTTCCTGATTCCATCTTTTCTTTGCTCCCCTTAGGCCTCGTTCTGTCTCCTCTTGATTTATGCCCGGATCAGGTCTTGCTTTTTGTATTTCGGTGCGACTACAGGCTCGCTTCTTGGTCCGGGTCAGGAAAACCAAGCCTTTGGGGAGCTGCCACTCATCCTCCCTGTGGTGTGCTGAGAAAATGCCTATCTCAGTACCCCTGGCTTTCTCTTCTCTGTCTCAGACAGAGATCAGCTGTCTCTAGAGGCCTTGTCCGGAGATCATTAAAAGCACTGGGAATGCTAATATTGGCTTAATGAGTTCAGCTCCAGGTATACGTTGTCAAGAGAACTGTAAATGCTTTACGAGCCTTGGGAAGGCTGCCTCTGTCCCAGCCGTGCGTAGCAGGGGGTGTCACCTGTTGGTGAGTTGTGTGCTTTTATCATGGGCTCTGTGGTATTTTGAATTCATACACAAGCTCACAGTCAACTATGTGTGGTTTAGTGAAGATCACAAGCTTTTTTCTTTTTTTTTTTTTAATGGATATTCTCTTCCTTTTCTTCCCCCTCAGTGGTATAAAGAGAGCTGGGAATGCAGTCTTGAAACCCAGGAAAAAAAATAATACTATTTTCAAGGTGGTCTCAGGGCTTCTTGTACTTCCTCATCAGTCTTCAATTCTTGTCCTTGCTTGCTGAACTTTTGCTCTGCAGCCACTCTTCCTGAGCTTTGCTTGCTCACTCCTCGTAACAGTGCTGCATTATAACTTGATTTATCCTGCATGTCCCTGCTTTATGGTCATCCAGGGTAACTGCAAGGAATAGAAACGCATAAAGGTCCCTGAATGAAGCCTGTATTTAAAGTGGAGAAAAGTAAGCTGTGGAAATGCAGATTCATGGGCCCAGTCTGAGCATCCAACTGAACAGAAATCTGTTGATTGTAGATTGGGCCCTGCATGCAAATGTCCCGTTCTCTTTCTTTAAGTCTGAACCCCGGTGAAGTGCTTTGACATGAATATGTTTTGAGAAATAAACAGCAGCTTCCCAGGACAAGGCAGATTTTCCAGTACTGCACGAGTAGTGGAGAAGCTGCTTCCCATTACTTCAGGCAGGGCTTGCGCTGAGAGCGCACAAAGAAGATGAAGAGTCAAAGGAGAGTGAAGCTGAACGGAAGCTTGCTCCAATTAGCAGAAGGCATCTCATCAGGCCAGGCTGGGCGTGTGAGGGGTTAGCTCCAGTCTCGCCTTTCCTGTCTCACAGTTACATAAGAAGTATTTGGAAAAATAACTTTGCTTGGCAGAACACGGTGTATGGAAAATTAACTCATTTCTCACGATGATGTAGATGCCACAAAGCTTATGATGTTAAGACTCTTGTTTTAGAGGGTTGCAGACTTTTAACAGAGATCACGAGGAACATCTTGCTTCAGGATTTAACGTTCATTCATTCAGTTCATCAAGTACTGATATGCGCATAGTACTTTGTTGCAGGCATCACACTGCTGATAGTAGCCCGAGGTTATGAACAACGGGTCTCTAGACAGCATAGAAAAGGTTGGCCTTGCATAGTTCCCACCAAGTCATCAAGTCCTATTTCCTTAGATCTGACTTGCACATTTTGTACTTTGAACAAATACATGTAGTGCTTCTCCTCACCTCCCCTGTTTTCCGTTTATAAAGGGTTTTACCAATTGATTCTGGAAGCAGTTGTGAAATGGGTGATTTTTTTCCAGGGAGTTTCAGCCGTACCAGGCCTGTGATAAAATCACCGGAGCCCATCTGTTCTGAACGCTGAAGGCATCAAAATGAACCTATTACTACTTTTAGCAGCAGTCTTTGAGTTAAAATTATTAAACATCTTCCATTCCTTAGGAAACATTAACCCAGCCTGGATCTCATTATTGCAGAGATCATGCAGTAACCAGAGCAGACTTAGCCGAGCTCATAATGTCAGGATTTTACTGGCCTCTTTCAGAGGGGGAGGGAAGGGGGCATGACAAATGCTGTGTAATGTTATCAAAGCCAGTATTGATTGATCACATCAAGAAATAATATTTCCATGTGCATTTCCTCCTCCTCCTCTCTCCTTCTCCTTTTTTCTACTTTGAAAGACGTCATAAAGGGTTTTAAATGCTGTCGTTTTCTTCCAGAGCAATGAAAAGCTTAATGTAAAAGTTCAAACAGAAAAGCTGAATTTTATTGGAATTCCTGAGTGTGGATCAGGAAATTAGGAAAAGGAATTATCAGGAAAGAAGTTGGCCGTGGTGACCCTCCAATTGTCCTCTGACAGGAGCCAGCTGACAAGCTACATATAGCCCTGGCAGAGACCCAGTTCCTCCCACTTTCCAACATCTCTCTTCTCTCTCCATTCCCACAATGTCCCGTAACAGCCATCACACCTCTTCTCAACCTCTGTCTTAGGTCAAACAGGCCATGATCTCATCTAGTAGTTTCTTTGTTTCCATAACCATTCTTTTCAACCAGTCCTGCTGGATCCAGAAGTTACGATTCCCTGAGCATGAGCTGAGCACAGCATTCAGGTACTGGCACTAGTACGTATCTTGTTCTCCTGTTAGAGAAATCTGTCATCAGAAAAATCCCAAGGTTTTGTTGCCTTGCTCACAATCACACCTCAGCCAGGTTGGCTATGGTCTTCCCATCACTGCCTCAGTACCCCAGTGGTGTTGCTGTTCCTGTTGTATTTCTTCTGATTTGAACATTGCTGCCACCATCTAAATTTGACTCTAAAGTCTAGTCTAGGAACTGATGATAGTTGATGAGCTGGATGGCATCAGGCTTGCTCTCCATTAATGCTCTTTGTGACTATATTACACGCAGCCGGGATCTGCTGTGCACAATGTGTTTTCATTTGTGCTAAGTGTTTTCTTTTTTTTTTTTCTCCTCAGAACTCAGCTCTCCATATTCACAGTAACTATTATCCTAAAAATCTCCATGAGAGGTTATTGCAGTTGTAAGTTAATTTGATGAAACGACACTCTTAATGCAATTATTCATGACAACAATGATCACAGAAATGAAGAAAATACGTGTCGAAAAATTTATTATGAAACTGGTAAAAGCAATATTGCTTGCATTGTTGCTTAACAGCACTCAATTGCTTTGCATTGCTTGTTACATTGAAATCAATGGCCTCGTTCACTATTGTCTCTTTTCTATTTGTGTAAATATAATCTATGCTAATGAATATGATATTTGAGCACATCCAAACTGGTTTGTCTTGGAGACCACGAGGAACAGTTTATTTATAACCTTATTGGAAGCAGATCAACATCCAGGCCAAGTGTTTTTTCCTCTCCCTTTATTAAGGGAGCAGAATATCTTTCATACAGTAATATTTATGTTGATGGAATAGAAATCATGTAGTGCTGGGAAGCTCATAGCACTGGATTATTCACTGTGTCACTAATGTTTTCAGCAGTGCTGCAAGCTAACCCCTTAGAAGTCAGTCAATGCTTTTTACTAAATGGTAACATTTAATTTTTGAGTGCTTTTACTAAATCCACACAGTTGATGAAAGCAGATTAAAGGAGCATGAAATTAGTGGGGCTTACATCTCTTTATGGTTTGCGAGCTGAACTATTATTGGTCTCCAGACCTGATTCTGAATCCCAATAAATGAAGGCCAAAGTTTCTTATATTTAGATTTTCTAAATAAAAGAGCTTTTAAATTACCTTCTTCACACCAGATGAACACCAAATCTCTAGCACATTTGTGTATGAAATTACCCTCTGTCCTTTTCTTTACGCTGTAACAAAAAAGAGCAAAATGTTGAATGAACTAACGCTTTGGCGTGAAATTTAAGGGCCAACGGTGATGATTAGGGCCTAGGGGGAAGCGTTCCCTGGGGCCACCTTATTGCCTTGATGTCTAATGATGGGCTGGCACTAACTACATTTAGAAATCAAATAACACATCAGACTGTTAAACTCCCATTAAAATCGTGGTGTCTAATACATCTGTGGATCAGAGCTCGCGTTTCTGTATAAATCCCAGTTCAGAGGTAAAGAAGAAACGCTCTGTAGGAGCACCTATAAAGATCCGTGCTCGTCTACTGACGCAGGTGGATAGAAGACTATTTTATTATTTATTGCCATAATATCCATACTGTGTTAAGCTCCTTCTGGCTGCAAAAGAAGACCTAGAGAGTTCAAATTCTAAAAGTAGAAGGGTGAGTGAGCGGAGCCTCTAATTACGGAAAGGCTGCAGGATACAGCCAAAGCTGCGAAAATGGACTGTGGTCACACCACCTAACTTCCCTCTGACTGTGCTGCTGAATTTGTTCTCTTTTGGAGTATGATTCATGCCACAAGACGATGTCCAGGAGAAGGGTGACGAAGGATTACAGACTTCGCAGGTCTTGTAGCAAAGGCACAAAGCTGTGGGTGTGGGGGTTAATAACATTTCTAAGAGCGAGAGGGATGAGAAGGGAGTGGGACTGACACCTGAGGACCAGAGGTCCCAGGGGGTTCAAGCATGTGGGGGAGCAGGGAAAAAGTATCGTGATGCTGCAGGAGGGGGGGGCTGGTCAGGACAGAGGCTTGAGAATGTTTCTGCTGGCAAAGAGCCTTGTTCATGTTGGCAGCGTTGGAGATCGGGGCTGTAAGACTGTCTGGAAAATGATGAAATCCCAGATGAAGTGGATTTCTTCTAGAACGAAGAAATGAAAGGCGGTGAAAAACCCCGTTACTTGATGCAGGACAGCAGGAGCTCCAAAAAAATCGGATCAGTGGTGGATTTGGACGGGTCGTTTCTTTCCTCCTGAGGAAGTGAGAGTGTTCTGGGGTTTGTTCTATTTTCTGAAATAAGCTTTTCCTAAAGTTGATGTCCTAAGGACCATTTAACAGGCAGCTTTTTTTTCCATGGTCTTCATGTGTATGGAAGCTATGTTGACATTTTGGCAAGTTATTCTCACTTTCTACCCAAGAATATGTGGCACACAGAACATACTCAGCCTCTTCAAATGACTGTTCAGAGATGTGAGGGGAAGGGCTGCGTGAGAGGTCCAGCAATGAGTCTGAAAGGAGTTGAAGTAAAAAAAATAAATAATTAGCTTCCTGGGAGTTTAAAAGCTGTGCTGCCAAAACGACTGTAGTGTTTAGATCATCTAATTTCATGTCAAAATTAAAAAAAAAAATAATAATAATAAGATACAATCAGAACCAGAACGATCTGTGATTCCTAGAAAGCTCAGCTAGGCAAGATTTCCAGAGGCTGTTTCTTAGGAAAAAAGGAGGGGAAAGGAATGTTTTCTCAATATGGTTGCACATACACTGTGATTTCTGTTATTGCTTTCATTCTTAAAAGCTTCTTCCAGTGGTTCGATCACACAAAATCTGGTTTTAAGTGTGAGACACTTAACACAGGTGAATTCTCAGCCACCCCCAGATAGTTTTAGTTTGTGAATGTAGAGGCCTTTATTCTTCTGCCTGTCTCTAGTTAGAGTTGTGTAGTTATTACCTTGTAAGAAAATAAACACTTTTTCATCTTCATTGCCTGGAGAGGTGTGCGAGTCCTACTGGCATCACCATGTTGGGACCACAACCACACTAGGAAAATATGTTGCACAGAATTAGATCCCGGATATTTCTCCTACAAGAAAAATGCCAGCTGAATTGCTGCTTATGCCTGTGTGCTTGCTCTCAACCCAGCAGCAGAATCAGTACATCCTAGCAGCTGGAGTGGCAGGAGGTGTTGCCATTAAGAGAAAGCCTTGAAAATACCAGTTAGCTTCAGTGAGTGCGACACCATTGTAAAGGACAGAGCCAGCTAAGGCAGAAGTTGGAGCTCTTTCATAAGCAACACAAACGTTTTCATACAATCACAGGGTGGTTTAGGTTGGAAGGGACCTTAAAGCCCACCCAGTTCCGACCCCCTGCCATGGGCAGGAACACCTCCTACCGGATCAGGCTGCCCAAAGCCCCATCCAGCCTGGCCTTGAACATTTCCAGGGATGGGGCAGCCACAGCTTCTGTGGGCAACCTCTTCCAGAGCCTCAGCAGCCTCGTTTTAATTTAAAACAGGAACTTTGGCATTGAAAGACACACTTTGGTTAAAAAGGACTTTTTTTATTGAAGAAAAATGATGACTTTTCAGTCCAGTTTAGTTTCCTAATGATGGCATTTTCCATCCCTCCATCCAACACATCAGCTGTCTGTGTTGCTTCTGCTTGGTGCATTCAAGTTTGGGCTTGAGTGTAAAGAGCCAAATGTCTGAAGGCAGCTGCCTGGG